>NC_090816.1:88241022-88864147 GCF_000390325.3 Nicotiana tomentosiformis | reverse complement strand
CATGAACGCAGAGCTAGTCTCGCATTCACGAAGAGTTAATTGGATCTAGGGCTTTTTACACTATGTGAATTCGAGGGGAAGATTGTGAGCACGAGGGCCGGGGGGAGTTGGCCTTCGTGAACGCGGCAGCCCTCACGCGAACGCGTGGGTATGGGTTTTTGAGGGTTGGCAGAAGGTTCTTCATCGCTAATGTCACCAATGGATCGTGAATGTGAAGGCTTTGGCGGACAATATCCTTCACAAACGCGATGGCTAGTAGTCCATTGACCTTCACAAACGCGACAGGCGCTTCACTAACGCAAAGAACATCTTACGCCAGGTATAAAAAGGGTTGAAAATAGGGATTTAGTTGGTTTTCACCATTTTTGAAACCTAAATCATGGATTGAGGAGCAATGAGAGAGGATTTTCATCCCAACTTCATAGATCAGTAACTTAACTTGTTTTTTAATTTATTTTCATGATTCTTCATAGATGTTTATCCCTAATCTAGTACTTTAAAGAGTAGAAATTGAGGTTTTGGGGAAAAACTTATGAGGGCTAATTTTGGGGATTTGGACCTCTATTTGAGGTCAAATCTTGATACAAATTACATATTTTGACTCGGAAGAGAATGGATAAATGGGAATTGGTCTTAATTTTGGATTTTCACCGTGTGGTCCCGGGTTGACTTTATGTTGACTTTCTCAAATATGTTAACGATTGAACCTTTTGATACTAGGGTAGTTTCTAAAGCTTATTTTGACTTATTTGAATATTAATTGGCTAGATTCGAGTGGTTTGGACGCTTGTGCTAAAGCAAATGCAGTATTGGAGGGTTGATTTATCTTGAAAAGAGGTAAGTGTATTGGTTAACCTTGATTTAAGAGAACAAGAATATAATTATACCTAATTGATATGTGTTACATGCTTTGGGAGCGGTGTATATGCAAGGTGATGAGTGTATATGCGTTTACTATGGATTAAGCATGCGGGTAGAACTAGCTTATTTATATCTTGTTGCTTTATGTATTATGTTTTTTATGCTTAATTAGATTGTGAGACTCTTGACTATTCCTATTCATGTTGGTAGTTGTGTTGAGCTTGTTGGGATATTGGTTAGTAAGGCTAATGAAATATTTATTTGGCTATTGGTGCAAAGTGATGACTATTTCCCATATGGAAACTTATGTTTAATCACTCTTCTTGATATTGTCTGTGCTTCCCACCTTACTTGGTACTGCTTTACATGTTTGTGCTTGGTGAGGAAGAGTGAATTGCACACATGGTATTTCCGTGATTCTTTATATTATTACTATTGCACGAAGGGTGATTTCGTGCTTGTGAGAAAGAGCGAATATGCACGAAGGATATTTTCGTGCTTGTGATGATGAGAGTAAAATCACGAAGGGTGACGTCGTTTTATTTGATTAATATCTCTTATTCCTTATTTTTACTATATAGATTGAGAGCTTAGCTATGTTATTTCATGGCTGCGTTGCCAGATTACTTGGACTTGAATTGTTGTGAAAGACTTATCTAGTGTTAATTTGAGGTTATCGCCATTATATTCCTTAGTTACTCCTCTCATTATTCCACGTATTATTTCTTTTCGCTACAACATTTATTATCTCACTTGTTACCTATTTTGCTATCTTACTTGCTACTTTTCTTGTTCTCTTAACTATTATATCTCCCGTTATTATTTTGTTACTTAACTGCACAAGTTTATTTATAGGTGTCTTGTCTTAGCCTCGACACTTCCTCGTTGGGGTTAGGCTTGACACTTATGGATAATATTGGATTAAATGTACTCATACTATACTTCTGCACAAAAAGTGCAGATTTTAGTATCGGACCTAATGGCACTCAGAGGACAGACTAGCTTGCTTGGTTACGGAGACTCGAGGTAGTACTGCACTCTCGTCCGCAAGCCTTGATGTCACCCATCTTCTAGACTTTTTACAGTTTATTCATATCAAACAGAGTATTTATTATTTTAGACATTGTATTTAGTGCCTCTATAGAAGCTCATGTACTTAGTGACTCCAATTTTGGGAGGTATTAGACGGTTGTTGGCTTAGTTGTGTTATACATTATCGAGCTTTACCCTTTATTTGTGATTTCACGTTGTTTTATGCCCAATAGTGTTCCTTTAATTATGTTATGTATTGGATTTCCTAGCAAGTTGTGTTATGCGTCATCACGAACCCTTTGTTGGAATTTTTTATCATGACAACCTCAATCCTCTAACCATCAGATGCCTCCCCTTGCTCTTGGCTTGAATCTCCCCATGACTCAACCAAGTCTAACAGCTTCTCAAGCATCCAATGCATGTTTCCACTCCCTACTTGGTTGTCCTCCGTGGTCTCAGCCTTGCTAGCAAGTTTGACCCCTCTACTTGATGCATTGCCTAAGTCCGATAGCATGCCATCACTTTGCAACTCGTCATCCTATTCAACTATGTTGCCCAATATTTTTTGCTGCCACCATGCTCCATTTGCACGATGCCAATATAGGACTTGCAATTCCCTACTTCTGGCTTAGATTCTAAGCGCATCCCCCCCTCCCCCCCATGGAGTCAATATCTCCTATGTTACCCTCGTGTGCATGTGTAAAGTTCCCAGTCATTATTGCATGCTTCCCCAGCTCTGGGCATTCCTCGCTTGATGTGGCCCTTTACAAAAGTAGCATCGTCCTTGGGGCACGTACTCGTCACCGTTGTTCCGCCCCTTATCGTTTCCCCTTGGACCCTTGTCTGTTATAGGATGGCCCCCTTCTATTCATACCTTTTCGTTGTCCTTATCGTGATCTCTATTGCACCTCTCGGTGTTGCCCCCTTTGGACTTGGCATTCTCCATCTTGAAGTCAACGAGCAACTCAGCTATCGCTATGGCCTCATCCACGTTAGCTACTTGATATCTTCTCAACTCCTATTTTTCCCAATTTTGCAACCTATCCATGAAGTACAAGAGGGAATCATCCTCGGATAATGTCGGGATTTGCAGCATTAAGGTAGTGAACTCGCACGCGTACTCTCGAATTGTGGCCGTCTGTCGGAGCTCCCTTAGCTCTTGTCTAGCCTCGTACACCACATTATATTCATCAGGTAGAATTGCTTCTTTAACTCCTTGTTGAACTGCTCCCACGTCTCAATCTTACATAGTCCTTTCTCCAAGTCAGCACACTTGCGATGCCACTACAGTATGGTAATCTCCGAGAGGTTCAACACAACGATGTTGATCTTGGACTTATCGTACCTCACTTTGTTGTGCTTGAAGTAGTTCTCCAAGTGCCAAATGAAGTTCTCCACTTCTTTTGTGTTATGAACACCTTTGAATATTGGTGGCTTGGGAGCCTCAATCCTAGCCTCCCTTGTCATAATAATATTTCTAGCTGCCTCGATCATGCCAGCATCAACCTGCTTCTCCAGTGCCTCCATGAGTCTACACTCTAAGGTAGTGATGGTTTGCCTTAACTCTATCTCGGCCTGTTTACACCCCTCAAATTCATTTCAGATGCTCTGATCAATCTCTTCACATGTGTGCCCATCAAGAGCGCTAAGGATGCCTTCCATCTTCCCTAAGTGTTGGCCAAAGATCTCCACAGCGTTCATCCCCCCGTTCACCTTCATAACCCATTTTTTACCGAGCGAGACGTCCTCGGGCAGGACCTCCACTTCATCCTCGCTCGCCTTAGTGGAAGATGGTTCTTGGGACATAATCCTTTCATTTGATACAAGTTGGCGGTACCTCATAGCTCTTGTTAGTGGCATTCCCCTTTTTGTTACGGCCCTCTTTGTCAACAGCATCCTGAATGATGTTGGCTTGGGTGTTAGCAACATTAATTTCTCTGTCGTTCATATTCCTTTAGTTGCAACCTTTATTCTGATACCAAGTTGTCACATTATTAGTCTTAAATAAAGTGCATGTGTGGTACTTGACAACTCGATCACGTTCTTGCACAACTTGCTCACGTTCTTGCTATGCCAATTCAGCCTAAAACACTACACTTAAGACGCTACGGGGATGTTGGATAAGAAAGACAAGAGAATTTTAAATTAAGCTTTTTGTATTATAGAGTACTTTAAGATTTGCTTGGTGAGTTACAAATGAATAGATTCATTTATATACTAGTCTCTTAAGAGCTAGTGAGTAAACAATAAACACAAGTTTCTTATTATTTACAAGTAAGTTCCCTCTCTAGAACTCTCTACATAGCTAGAATCTTCCAAGGACTTTTCTAGCAAATTCATAGGTTCTAGGGTCTTCTAAGGAAAATCTCCAAATTTCTCTATAACTTTCCCACAAGTGCTATCCTCCTTTCAATGTAATTTATTCACCTGACAAAAATATATGCCAAATGGCACCTATGTAGCATGATGATGTGGCGGGTCATGACACTAAGTTTCTCCATTCTAGTTGAGAGTTTTAGGTGTTTTATTATGTGCAGAGTCAAAATGATTTTCTAAATTTGGAGGACTATAATTGTTTCTGTTCTTTAGCAGTTGTTACTGGCTGGGAAGCAGTAATTGAAAACTAAGTTGAGATTTGGAACAGATAATTTAAAAGAGGGCATGAATATGCCCCTTCATACTTCTATACGAAAGGAGGGTCATCCTACTAATTTATACTCCTGACCCGATATTTTCTTTTTTCAAGTACAATTTGCTTTCAATTGCATCAAAGTGATGCCAATGTATTTTTTTTTCTTTTCCAAGCTGCATCAAAAGTAAAGAAAGCTTCCCGACTGGACCATAAATAGGTAGAGTATGTATGTAAAAAGCACTTTGCCAGTGGTTTGGGGTATTACTTAAAGCTATATAACACAATTACGGTGGCAGATGATCACTTCTCAGCTCTGTAACTAAGTTTTATTATTTGAATGAGTCTTGAGTGTCCTCTTGTTTGTGTTTCTTCATTTGATTATTCTTTCTTTCTTATTGTCACGATCCCAAAATTCCATCTTAGATAGTCGTGATGGCACCTAGTTCCTAAGACTAGGTGAGCCTAACAGATGTTGAGCTATCAACATAATTAAATCATTTAACCATAAAAAATGAACCAATAATGCCATACATAGCCAACAACGATCAATAGATATACAATATCTCAAAACCACTAGTACGAAGTTATAACCTCTACCAAGTTCACTAGAAATCTCTAAATACAATATTGTTCTGGAATAAAAATAAACAGTAGTAATGAATGACAACAGAAGGTGACTCTGAGGCGTATAAACACGATGGCATGTATACCTTGAAGTCTCCGCAGCAACTCACAACCATCTAACTAACGATCGGCATGCTCCGAGGTACCTGGATCTGCACAAAAATATGCAACAAGCGTAGCATGAATACACCACAGTGGTACCCAGTAAGTATCAAGACTAACCTCGAAAGAATAGTGACGAGGTACAGTCAAGACACCTACTAGATATAATAACTTGTGCAAAATATTAATATAATGCTAACATAGGAACAAATATCAATGTAAAGCTAAACATGAAAAGAATAACAATATAACGCTAGCAAAGGATGGAAGAAACAACATGTAGCAACAAGGAGTAAACAGGTGATAACACAACAAATAATGAGAATACAATTAAAGTATCAGTGAAACCAATTAAGGAAAAACAATGACAACCAGTTAATCAACCATTCTTTCACAATGTTTACACTAGAATCACCCTGAGCTACCACACCTTATAATCACAACTCACAAGTTCCAAATCATGAATCATAATCATATGGTATCTCGTGCCCACACTATTAATCACAATTATACGGAGAATTCACGTGCTGCATGGATAACTCACGTACCAATACCATTAACAATACCTCATATCCGCACGGATAACTCACGTCCTAATAGTAACAATATCTTATATCCGCACGGACAACTCACGTGCCAATAGTAATAATATCTTATATCTACACGGACAACTCGCGTGCCAATAGTAACCATATCTCATATCTGCACGGATAACTCACGTGCTAACAGTCCAGTCCACACACAAAAGGCAGGTATACACGAATGCATGTATATGATCAATGAACATCAAGATTTATACTCCTTGACTGATATAGGTGACAATTTACGGTGTATTCTTGTTCAAGTATACTATCACAGCTTAAGTCAACAGGTATGATCAGAGACACTGTGTGGAACATTGGAAACAACATAACAAAACTCACAATATGCATGGCACGCAAGAAAGTCACGCCACCATACAAATATCATCAATAACAATGCCCCCAGGCCATCACAAATCATCCTCGATATAGCCTCATTGTCTCGCCGCGTGTGCAACAATAAAATAAAGGTTCGCCTTGTCTCGCCACACGTGCATAAATAATTATCCACCTTGTCTCGCCACATGCGCAATCCAACATATATATCCCGCCTTGTCTCGCTGCATGTGCAAATATCAATAATAATAATAGCACGGATAACTCACGTGCAAACACACCTCGACAATCCTCTCAACAATCTCACATGTTCCAAAAATATAACAACACAACATAATAACTCGCACCACACGTGTCCATATGCCACAATATTTCCATAACAACAAATTCTAATACCACAACCACATATAACCCACTGCTTAACAACAGTGAGTACAACAACAACAACAATAACACGGGAGTACGACAAGTAAATCAGTACAAGAATTATAACAACACAATGAAACGGAAGAATAAGCTCAACAATGAAAGAGAACATGTAATAATGACTTCAAATAAGAATAACTCAACAACGAGAGAGCTAACATGTAACAACGACTTCAAATAAGAATGACTCAATAATGAAAGAGGTAACATGGAAATAAAAGAGTCAACAAATTCAATTAAAGCATATAAGAGTATATTTGACAACAAAAGATAGAACATGTTCTAACAACTTCAAATAAAATATGTAAGAGTAAATTTAACAATGGAGGATAAAAAATGATCGGGAAACATCAATTAAATGTATATAAGAAACCTAAGAGTCTCAACTGGTCAAATTTTTACATATAAAGTCGTGTACACACGTGTCACCTCGTATACACGTCTTTCACATAATTCAAATGGTGCAATCAACCAATCCCTATGGGGTAGTTCTCTCACACTAAATTAGGCAAGATACTTACCTCAACCAGGCCAAATCAACACTCAAAAATAGCTTTTCCTCTAAAATTCACCTCCGCTTTGGCTTAAATCTAGCCAAAAATGATTTAATAATATGAAATAATGCGAGAGAAATAAATCCTAATAAATAAAGTTAAGATCTTTACACAATTCCCCAAAAGTCAACAAAAGTCAACCATGGGCTCGCCCGGTCAAAACCCGAGTCCAAGGGTAGACCTTGACTAGCCATAAACCCACGAGTTCATATATATGTTTTAATTTATTTCCAAATTCGAGTCCAATTCGGCTCTTAAATCTCAAATTTTTATTTTTCAAAACATAGACAAAATTTTCCAAGATTTCCCTTCAAATCTCATGATTTAGATGTTAAATCTCATATATAATCATGTAATATAATTGAAAATTGATCAGAATCACTTACCCAATAGTTGTATGTGAAAATCCCTCCTCAAAATCGTCTCCTACCGAGCCTAGGGTTCCAAAATATAATAAAATGAAGCTAAGTCTCGTAATTTAAATGTTCAGCTACAGAAGTCGCATTTGCGACTCTGGGTTCGCAAATGCGACCATCGCAAAAGCGAACACTGCCAAGCCCCTCCCCCCAAGACGTTGCAAACGCAACAAAAGTCTCGCAAAAGTGAAGCAGGGCCCATTGCAAAAGCAAGGAAAAAGCTCGCAAATGCGAACTGGTCACTGCCCACCCACTATCGCAAATACGACTAAGGCTTCGTAAAAGCGACATCTCAAATGTGGAACCTTTATCGTAAATCTGAAAATAGCCATCATCTCCAGACCTCACAAATGTGATGCCCACCTCGCAAATGCGAGGTCCGCAAATGCAAACCATATCTCTCATATGCGAGACCTGATGCACCTGTCCAAAACCAGCACAACTAAAACTCTTTCAAACACGTCCGAAACTCATCCGAGCCCTCGGGGTTCCACACCAAACATCCACACAAGTCTAAAAATATAATACAAACTTTCTCGCGCGATCAAAACACCATAATAACATCTGAAACTACGAATCGGACCTCAAATCACATGAAATTTACATTGAAATTCAAGAACTTCTAACCACACGCCTGATTCCTATCAAATCAACTCGGAATGACACCAAACTTTACAGATAAGTTCCAAATAACAAAACGGACCTATTCAAAGTCCCGAAACAGAAATCCGAACTTGATAGCCATAAAGTCAACCTACGGTCAAACTTAAAAAAATTCTAAATCTTTAAATTGCCAACTTTTGGCAAAATGAACCAAATCAACCTAGGGACCTTCGAATTCAATTACGGGCATACGCCAAAGTCTAAAATCACAATACGAACCTACCGGAGCCATCAAAATACCGTTCCAGGGCCATTGTCACAAAAGTCAAACCTCGGTCAATATTTTCAACTTAAATTTCTATAATAAAAAATATTCTTCCAAATCAAATCCTGAAACACTCGAAAATCGAAACCGACCATACATGCAAGTCATAATACACCATATGAAGCCACTCAAGACCTCTAACCACTGAACGGAACGCTACAACTCAAAACGACCAGTCGAGTCGTTACACTTATACAATTTTCGACACTTCAAATGTTGCCAAATACAAATCATTATAAGGAACAAAGTCCCATAAATATCTTATGTGCGGGGACCGATGGAGCTTTGAGATACCCGATTCATCTGAACCTAGTACTTTTGCTGCAGCATAATTTTATGGGTAAAATTCTATTAAAATTATAATAAATATTAGATATGAACCCACAACTTTAGTAATATAATAGATTCAAGGCTAAAAATCTTAAATATTGACCTCATATAACTTAAATCTTATATCCGCATCTGCTTATGTGATATTGAATTGTATATTTCTCATGGTATAATATGTTTTGATTAACAATATATAAATTATCTCATAATCTAAATGAGTAATAACCCCATGCCACAAATTAACCAAACAGTCATGCAAATTTTATTCCAGAAACTAGATATTGTGTTAGTTATATAGAGATTAAATTAAGAAATTCATGAGCTTTGTGTCGTGAACTCTATATTCTATATTAGCCACACACACAATTTTAAGATTTAATCACTTTATGGTATGCGATCAACCAAATTACCTAAGTATAATTTTAATCTAAGGTGAAAGTTCAAATTTGTCTATGTACTATTTCATGAAATTGTTCAATATTACGCTCCTATTTCATCTTTGGTTCATTTATTATTAGCAAATCATCTCGTACTTTTGCCTTTGTTATGTACAATTCTCTAGCATGAAATGGGTGAATTACACATATCTAAATTCTTTTTTAAAAAGTTTAAAAATATTCTCATGTTATGAGCTAGAATAAGTTTTTTTTAGACCACTGGTAGTATTAGACCTAATGTTCTAACGACGTATAAAGTTGTTAAATTTTGAAGATTAGATTAATAAATTGACCGTTCTCCTGTTAGTCAATACTCAATAGTCAATAATATCGTAAAAATAAAATACTCAATAATATCCAATCAAGTAAATACGGATATACAAACTCTGCCTTTTTTTCTTTTTTCTATTTTACCTCTCTCTCCCTTCAATTTCTATGTATTTTACCGCTCTATATAAAGTAGTCCATCTAGTCCCCCAACAACATCCACACTAACCATTAACCCCCAAATTCACCTGAGCAAAACCTTCTCCCGTTTCAACTTCCCCGAGAAAATGGCCGCCGCCGCACCTCCGCCGTCGCCGACGCCCGCCCCCGCCGTCATCCGTGAGGACTTAATTCCGACTGCCCCCCAGGTCTTCTCCCGAATCCGCCTCGCCACCAACGCCGACGTTCCCCATATCCACAAACTCATCCACCAGATGGCCGTTTTCGAGCGCCTCACCCACCTCTTCTCCGCCACAGAATCTTCTCTCTCCACCACTCTCTTCCCTGAGAACTCCCCGCCTCCCTTCACTACCTTTACCGTCTTCCTACTCGAAGTTTCCCAAAACCCTTTCCTTCCTATCGACAACCAAAACTGCACCAATTTCAGCCCCATACATAAGACTATAAATCTGGATCTCCCGGTATCCGACGCGGAAGCTGAGATGTTTAAATCGGGCGGAAATGATGCAGTGGTTGCTGGGTTTGTGTTGTTTTTCCCGAATTATTCGTCATTTTTAGCGAAACCTGGGTTTTATATAGAGGATATATTTGTGAGGGAGTGTTACAGGAGAAAGGGTTTTGGGAGGTTGTTATTGTCTACTGTGGCGGCACAGGCGGCTAAGATGGGGTACGGGAGAGTGGAGTGGGTGGTTCTAGACTGGAATGTGAATGCGATCAAGTTTTATGAGGAAATGGGGGCTCAAATCTTGCAGGAATGGAGGGTTTGTAGGTTGACTGGTGGGGCCCTTGAAGCTTTTGCCAATGTCAACATTTGAGTCTTTTTCTTTATCTGTAATTTTCCACTGTTAAGTGTGGAGATGTAATGGTGGTATGGAATCACTTTTTTAACAGTGATTTTAAGTGTTATGAGTAGCAATCTAATCAAAGATATTTCACCTACTTTTGGGATTTGGTTTTTTGTTGTTCGTATTCCTTTCCTTTACTACTTGCCTCCAGCTGTTGTGGTTGGTGCAGTCTGTGATTCTGTTTTTGGATTACCCATCTAAATTTTATGGGTTAAACTTTGTAAGGTTTTAGCACGTAACAAGACGTGAACTAGGGATTTAAGAGGGTGGGTTCTAAATGTTAAAATAAAATACTGCTTTCAGCGGGAATAAAATCCGAATAAAACCCTCATCTTTCCCAATGAATTCACAATCCTTACCGTTGAATCAACACTCATTTTGTTATTGGGTTCGGCAGTGTATATTTATATAGATTTAATAAATATTTCAATACAAATACAGGATTCCGAAAAAAGTTATTGGGTTCGCCCGAACCCGCACCCACTACTGTAGTTCCGCCTTTTTTAAGTTATGTGTTCATATCTACCCCTCCGTTTTAATTTATGTGAACTTATTTCCTTTTTAGTCTGTGTCAAAAAAAAAGACCCATTTTCTTATTTGGAAACAATTTATCTTTATGCAATGATTTATATCCACACAAAATATATGTGCCTCATTTTACACCACAAGTTCTAAAGTTTTATCTCTTTTCTTAAACTCTGTATCCAGTCAAATGAGTTTGCATAAATTGAAACGGATGGAGTACTATTTTTATAATTATTCCCTCTGTTCCAGTTTAATTGAACCTATTTTCTTTTTGGTCCGTTTCAAAAACAATGACTCATTTCTACATTTGGAAATAATTTAGTTTAAACTTCCAACTCTATCGTTACTGAGAAACTTTTATAATCACACAAATACTCTGGACCTCTTTCTGATTTGTTTAGGACCACAAATTCCAAAAATCTTTATTTTTTCTTAAACTCCGTGTCCAGTCAAACAGGTTCAAATAAATTAAAATGGAGAGAATAATTTTTACTGCCCGTTGAAAGTTTTGGGTTCAATTGAAAGCGTCGGTAACACAATACATCCGCCCTGGTTATTTATTAAGGTTTGGTAGTGAACAATATGAAAATTTGTTCATAGCTGAAGTTTATTTGTACTGCTGCACTATGTTCTTTCAAACAGAAGGGCATTCAGTTTCTGGCTTTTCATTTTGATTTTCTAGAGAATATGGGAAGTTTGCAGAAACTCGACTTTTCGCTGTTACGAAGAATTAAGAACATGTAGAATATTGCAGAAGCTTCTTCCCTTTCCTTTGGCCCAAATAAACGTCACTGCTTTCCCATTGTTCAATTGATACTATTCTCGTATCTTCTTTTTTCTTTCTTCCTTTTAGTCTTAAACTAGAAATACAAACTTAACTTGGTTTACACGTAGTAATGCTCCCAACAGCATAATAGTTTCCCATTTAGGCCAAAATACTACAAATTCTATTAGTAAAAAATTCTTCTTGCAAAAGTGGTTCTTCACTAAGGGTGGCAAAACAAAAGTAGGAGGGGATAGATGATAGGTATCAAAGAATAACCTTTTAAGTTCCTCCTTAGCTAGCTTGTCTGCTATTGCATTCTATTCCTTGAAACTATTGTCACAATCCGCACTTTCGGTGCCGCTAGCTAATGTAAGGAAATAGGCCCGTGACATATACCTTATTGTGGAGTAGTATTAATACATTGGATAATTGTCAGGAATAGTCCTTGATTTGAAGCAAGTTTAATTAAGACCTTGCACAAAGTTCAACTTAAAGATGAGTAGCTTGGGGTAAACGACTGAAAAGATACTGACTCTGATAACTCCTGCAATGCATCCTTTTTCATTCTTGTTTTTTTTCCATTCTCACAAATAAAGCGCACACTATTTTATAAGTATATAAAAACACGAAAATGATGTTCCTTTCGTAATTCCTATGACTTGGTTGTCGTGTTTGTGTTTTTCTACAAAATCTACGTATGTTATTATAACTATTTTATTGCTATTTAAACTCCTATAAGTTGTAAAACAACATTTATTCTGCTTATTACGTTGCACTATAAATAATATGATAAATTACACAAAGCACCTTACAATATGATTCAATTGCATATGCGCTAAATTTTCTTGCAAATACACCCCTTCTATTTCAAATTCGTGCACTTCGACCACTTATAGTTTGGAAATCGGCACAAATATTAGTTTGAATGATAACTGTATTTTGTAAAAAAATGTTTCAGTGTTTGGATTGAAAAACATGAAGTATAACTGCAACTAAGTATACTAAAATAAAATAAATAAAAATCTAATTAAAATCACGCTTGAGAGGTCTTATGTGATTTCGAAAAATAAGGATAACACTGTTATATATAATTATGTAGGAGTTTCACTGACGTTTATAATTTTAAAATACAGGAGGCGTGATCGATTAACGGTGTAGGGATGATAAGAGAACAAAAAGACTACTTGTGAAGCTTTAAATTTTGATCCATCTGAAACAAGCTCTCAAAAAAATAAGGGAGTACAAATAAGGTGTTTGTAAAACACGAGAAAATTTGTAACAATTCCTAGGTTGGAATCTCCACGAAAACTAAAGTATTCTCTAGAACAGTTAATAAAGCAGGTTTACAACGAAAAGTAAGAGAAAAAGAAAATTTTCATTTCATTCAACATGCTGTAAATGGGAACTACAACTGAATATAAAGACTGTAGGCATAATCTTAGACCATATGGACATTGGTGACAACCATCCTAACAAACTGTACTAGGGTGATAACCAAGAATTTTTGACTAAATTTTAAATAGATGAAAAATCAGACATCCTACATAAACTGAAGTGGAGCCTCGTCTACAACTGTTAACGGTGTATTCTGGACAGTGCTCATTTTGTACCTATGGGTGATTAAGGTTAAGAGTTGACACTAGTTTCAAAAGACAAAACCAATGAACTCTTTTTGCAAAACAATCTTTTGTAAATTAACCAATTTCAAGAAAAATCAAAGAGAGGGTGACTATTTGTGCAATTGTGGTCAATGAAAGGGTGGCTATTTTGGCAACTATGGCCCCTTCGTACTTCCAAGGAAAGCTTTAGGGACGGGGGAGGACATTATGGTAAAGGTGACGCCCCATTAAAAGACACGTCCGCTTTTGCGAGAACATCCCTTCGACACTTTGAAGATGCTCTAAGGCTATTCCGACATAAACGGGTCGGCTTATTTGTTTTGACAACAACATTGGACACAATTCTTTCTTTTTGGTTATTTTTTGCGAAAATGGGGCCGAACCCTATGAAGGTTGCCTAAGTATCTCACGTCCGGTGAGAATCAGACTTGCGTAATTCGTACGTTTTGATAAAACAGGGGAAACATGAGACTTGAAAATTTTGGCTCATTTTGAAATGACCTTTCTTTTCTTTTTTTTCAAAAATTTGGCAGAGTTTCGGGATTTTTTAAAATCGGATGAATTTTTTCTCTCCTACTTCTCGTTCTTGCTTTTTTCAACTTTTATGTCCCTAATCTAGAAACCGGTTAACATTCAAACCAGATCAAACAAAATGCACAAGGAACACGTAAGATGCATCAGGATTGTCTTGTAATTTTTGGTACACCTGTCCTAGACGGACCCAACCCCTGTGTTGAGTTCCCAAAGTCAAATGAACGTGATGCAAACAAATATTCCTATTAGGGATATGGCATGAGGCTATGTTATTCTAGGTTTAAATCCTGGGGGAATATTTTAGACATGGCTTACCCAAGCGGACAGCTCGAACCGAGGTGGGGGCAACGTACCGGGAGCACGAAAGTTTACCTGGCCTAGTTACTGACCTATCCTCGTTCTAATTGGTTTGACCTTTAACAGAAAAGTGGGCCACGTGTACGTGTGATCCATAAATTCAGAAGACTCAAAAGGGAGGCGTAAGAAGACAGTTTATACATTTCAAATGATATCAAAGCGGTAAATGAGTGGCAATTAGCGCATTATGCCCATAAACATAGTAATATTACACAATCAATAAAGCCAAGTATAGATCACACTACAAGCTCGAATTCTGAACTCTGGACTAGAAGTTTTGGGTTCAACATCCCCAGCAGAGTCACCAAAGCTGTCACACCTCCTTTTTATGGGGAAAAGAGTTTTTCCAATTTAAGTTACATTATTAAAATGGGATTATTTAATTAGAGAGTCGCCCCTTGGGATAATTATTATGGTGTCCCAAGTCACCGATTTATTTTAAAATCTCAAATCAAGAAAAATTGACTCTGTTTAAAGTCTTTAAAACACAGAAGATCGGGTAAGAAACTCCGTTAATCCGGGAGAAGGTATTAGGCATTCCCGGATTCTGCGATTTTAGCACGGTCGTTTTACACTTGGCTTATTAATTTGATTATTACGTATTTTAGAACCTATGTGCATTTTAACCTTTTACCGCATTTAAATTACTCGATTATGGCGCTATGGAATTATCTTGAAACGAACCATATGTGTGTTGTCGCGCGTTGTTTTCTCATGAAAGCGGGCCTCGACGTGTGACAACTCTTTTAAAAGGAGATATTAAAAGAGAAGAGTCTTTACCTAATAATTTTTAAGGTGCGTTAGGGAACCTATTTGTAAATAACTCTGTTTGACTAGTCAGTGTCACCAAAGATGGGGTAAGGGCTCAAATTACCTCAAAGAGAAGGTGTTAGGTACTCTTCGAGGTCCATAACTGTGGGTTCCGGCCGAATTTAAAACTATGTGGATTATGTGATTAGGCTAGGTGATCAAATAAATAAAGGAAAATATAGAAGCCGGAGGATCTTATCATAACACATGAGAATCGGTACAAATCTTTAATGATTACAAGGATACAATTACATTGGTCTATGTTAGGTGTCTGAGTGTAAATAACAAGTATGTAAAGAAAGGGGGATCCTAAGTTTTTTAGCCTAAAGGATCACCCCGTGCAATATAAATAATACTTCGCAACTCCCTTAAGGTAGGGGGTTGCTCATATTATTCAGCGGGTACAGACTATCATCTCCTACTACCTAATTACTATGTTGAAATTGTCACTTAAAGGCGCTCTAATTCAATTCTAAGTTGTACCCTGTGTGTGCACTACCCGTCCCATACCTGCGGTCTAGGAGGCTTTGGACCTCTATTTGGGTGGTTCTAAATTTTATTTAGGTTGATCAAAAATGACAAAACTAATCGCGCATTCAAAACATATAGGACTTCACATGAATCCGGCACCCAGGTCCAACAATATATATGTCCCAATACCAGGCCTAAGATGCATGACTTACTTAACCATGCAAGTAATAACTATTCGAGAAAGTAATTAAGCAGCTCTGAAGGCCACACACTTAGTTCTTAAAGGTGTAACTAACAGCAGTTCTAACCAAGGTATATAGACAGGATCACATGATGTTTTGGAAAATAACAAGGCATACATAAGGTGGGCTCATGCTAGGTTTCAAAGTGACAGGATTGAACATCATAAGCTAGAAAACTACTTCAAATAGAGTTTCAAAGAAAAGCATAGTCCAGAATTAGCCTAAGAGTCTTCAGACAATTAACATAAGAATCTAGTAAAGTCATAGACAAGAACAAGTTGATGGCAGTTTTTACATGAAGACATGAAAGCCTAATGAGCATGTGGTCACAAACAATATAAAAAATATGCCAGTTACAACAGTGGGAAAACAAGTCACTAAGTCAAACATGAGACTTAACATATTGAGTATAAATCATAGTACAAAGGTTCAAAAACAATATCAGAACTCATGATAGGTGAAAATATATTAACTCCAGATTAACAGGACATGCAGACACTAGGTCTTAATCATATATAGGAGAAGGAGCTAGATATTAAATCTCATTCTAAAAGTCTTAGGCAATATTAAAGAGCACTGGATTGAACAAATCAAGGAGCATACGTTAAGTAGAAAGAAAGCATGTTTGGCTAATCAACAATATCAAGAAATAACTCTAGGAAAGCATTAAGTTATATATGAATGGTTTAACAGGAATTAGAACATATTCTGGGCGTAAATTGGTTTAATCACAAGAATCCAGAACATGATAGAAGATAAACTCAGGACAAGCAACATATGTAAGCATTCAGACGCACACAAACACACCAGGATAGACATGCTTAAGAAAGATAGAATCAACGTTAGAATTTGAGCTAGTTCAGGTGCTAGAAAAAATATAGAACCACGAGAATAACTTCAGAGCAAATAGGGCTGCAAACAGAGATGACATAGTAGCACATTGATTCACAAAGGTTTCAATGACATAAATATACAGAGCATGAACACAAACGAATAGAGAATGAAACTGCAAAGGCCAAAGGCACTTACCAATTATAAATTAACGGAAAAAGTAAGTAAGAAGAAGAATATCCAAAAGTGCTTTAATTATCAGTAGCAAAAGAGCAGTAGAACCCCCAAAATCCCAGTGCGTCAGAGTTCTCAAGGGTTTCAAATGAACCCCGGGCAGTACCCGCACTGAAAAAGAACGCAATAGAATTTGAATGTCTTGGCTGTCAGCCAGCCAAGATATCAAGTTTCAGAGTATAATAAATGAGAATGAGAGAATAATGCAGTGATTCCGGTCTCTCTTACAAGGATTTGGGGAAGAGTTTATATAGTGATAGAAGTTGAACGAACAAACATATAAGACAATCAATTAAACAAAAAATAAGGAAAAAAAATATCATATGCAATCAATGATAGAACCAGTAAAAGAAGAATCAAAACCCAAACACTAGTTGGAATTGAATTCAGGGCGACTCGTTCACAAGCTCCAATCACGACAGAATCAACGAAGATATACTAGATACAAGAGAGATTTTTCTCTTCTCCAGTGTATAGAACCACAAACGCACCCACAACCATAGAATCAAAGCCAAATCTATGAGGATCAAACTTTCCATAAGTAAAAAGGTAGCGAAAGTTACTATAAATGAATAATAATAACATAAAAGGTAAGTAGAATCTGCGTAGGAACGCGTATGAGGAAGGGCGATGAGGATCTTTTAGGTCGGTTAGGGTTTGGCCTCTAAGGGAGAAGAGAGCAGGTGAGGGAGGCTGTGGATAGATAAGTGGCCTTTAGGGTTTGGTCATGGGGATATAAGGAGAATGAGAAGATTTATTATGGGTCGTTGATCATACGGCTAAGATCGAATAGGAAACAGGGCGGGTCAAATGAACGGGTCCCCGACCGGGTCAAATTAGAGGGTTGTTTGGCTTGGTCTCTATGAATTGGGCCAGGGATTTGGGGTGTTTGGGCCATTAATATGGTCCGAAAATTGGCATAACTTGGGCTATATTTTAAAATACAAGAAATTAAGAAAAAATAGTTTAATAAGATAGTTAAATAAAATATAAAAAATTATTATTTATGAAACTTAATACCTTAAAACAATATTTGAAGATTATAAAAATGTAAAAAATTATTTTGACCCCAAATAAGATGACAAATGCAATCAATTGTAAAGTATAGGCTATTATTGCAAAATTACGTAATTAGCATAAACAATGCAAATGTAATTATATAAAATGAATTAAAATATTATAAAGTGTATATGTAGGTATAAACAATAAATATGGATGATTAAGTCATCACAACATAATTTGAAGGAGTAATTGATAAATATTTGAGTAATTTAAATGCAAGAAAATTAATTTTAAAGCCTTACAAATTATAAAAAATTACAGAAAGTACTTATATGACTCTTGCAAATTGGTGATGATGCAGGAATGATATTTTTAAAGTATACATGACATTTATAAAAATATGAGGACAAAATTTGGTATCAACATATGTGAATCCGTTTTATTGAGTGCGCTAAAAATCATGTCACGCGTACGTGTACACAATTAATAACACTTTATTATTATTAAGGTTATTTTGCCAAAGTCACGCGAATGCATACCTTGATTTATTTTAGAAATTATAATTATATCACGCTGACATGTACATAACCACGATAGTAGATTAAAATTGCGTCTAAAGTAGTCTACGAATATTCAAAAGTTGTTTGCTTCTTTTATTATAATTAAATTTTAAAGATTTACTAGTACGCTAGGCCGCGTTAATGGAATAAAAAAAACATTAGAGTGTTGGGCAATGATTAAGTGTTCACATATGAAATAGGCGAATTAATTGCTCCCCTTTTTAAATAAGACTGAAGCAAGCTTTTCTTAATTGGGCCCAGCATGCGGTTGATAAAGTATAGATCATTAATTTGGACCCAAATGCTAGGCCCACGTCGTGTCTAACATTTCATATTGCAAATAGGCTGACCAATCAATGGGACTACTAGTATTGATCATATCAGGCTCGATTGAATTCATGTAAAATCAAATTCCATTTCTACGGACTCTGAAAGAGGTCTGGGCATCTATAGTACATCCATCAACAGTTAAAGGAAGATTATCACAAGTAAATAAGTACAATTTCATGATCAATCTCAATATCAATTCCATTTAACATGACTCAAAATATAGAATTAAATCATTACATGAGAACCACTTTTTAACACTTACACTAACCAAATGCTTTCAATAACAACTTAGCTAGGATATTTGAAATTACAACAAGACTAACTACTAGAACTACTAATTACGACAATAAACCTACAGACCAACAATCCTGCTTCTAATCTTCATATTTCACTACCAAACATTTCTTAACAAACATTTCAGGAAACCTGTTTAAATTGAAATTCTGGCTCAACAGATTATGATATTGGAATGTAAATGGCAGAAACTAAAAGAGATGACATATGCTTAGAGCAGTTCGTGAGCAACAGTAGAATGACAAGGTTAAACCGATTTCAATTCAAGTCATTCAAGCATTTTTAGAACATTTCACAAAGCATTTAAACGCAAACATCACACAAACACATTTGAACTTCATAGAAGAAAACAGAGAAGTTTGATTATGCTAAATTAAAAGTCGTACAAGTTCATAGATGTGTACCTAAATTTAAAGCAAGCTTGAATAGCCAAATAGAGGTAAAATAGAGGAATGCAGTTCAGCAAGTCTAGAAAAATAAATTCAGCAGCCAAACAAATTGTCAACAAGAATGTGGATATTTGGCAATGGAAAGTTGTCCTTGGGACTTGCCTTCTTCAAATCTTGATAATCAACACAAACTCAGATTTTTTTGTCTTTCTTTGGTATCGGTACTACATTAGCCATCCATGTGGTGTATCGTACCACTCAGATCACACCAGCTTTCAATTATTTTGTGACTTCTTCCTTAATCTTATCACTGATATCACTTTTGAACTTTCTTTGCTTCTGCTGGACGAGGGATAACCGGGATAGGTAGGAAGTTTATGTACCACCAAATCAACACTCAACCCTGGCATATCGTTATAGGACCATGCAAACACGTCTTTGAATTCAAACAAAAGTTGAATCAAGGAATCTCTAGTTCTCTCATCAGTGTGAATGCTTATCTTGGTTTCTCAGACCTCTTCTGAATTGCACAAATTAACGGGCTCAGTTTCATTTAAGTTTGGCTTAGACTTATTGTCAAATTGTTCCAATTCTCGATTTATTTCCCTAAAAGCCTCATCTTCGTCATATTCCGCATCTTGATTCATTATTTCAAAGTTAGATAGCGTTTTAAGATCTGGGCATGAATTCCGCAAGCATGTCATGTTATTAAAGTCCGTATTATTTTAACTGAAAAGAAAAATATAAGAAAAATAGCAAAATCAGAAAAAAGAAAAAGAGACATCTATGAACGACAAAATATTGATTTCATTTAATTGAATTGAAAGGTAGTAGGGTTTACATCATAATTTAAAGACGGTAAATTAAGAACATTTGAGTTACACCCTAAAATAACCCATAACGCAGAAAAGATAGCAAGATTGAACTACCAGGATTCTCACCAGACGAGGAATGGGGTAGCCTCCCAATTTTGGAGTTTGAAATTTGGTCCCATATATTGCACCTCGGCACGGCTCGTGCCTTCCCCTGGCTGGACCATGTCGAATTCATATTGCATTTGTTTCAGAACTCCGCAGATATCATCTATCTCTTCGGCTGTGAAGGCCTCTTGTTCTTCATCTATATACTTTTGCCTGACAAATGATTGGGAGAGATGCGGGATGGGCTGTGATAGGACCCACCCATTTTCTTTGTGTTTTCCAGCCCATGTTCTGTCAGCCGATGTAGCTCGAAAACCCAACCCAAAAGGCTTCTCATTCACGACCAGGGAAATGGGCTCAGTAATGCCCTGTAGAGACGCTCTAAGCCCCTTTTCGGGTTTGTGCCCATTTTTGATCATTTGGGTGGCAACCATAATTGAAGGATTGGACAAACAAGATTGAGGTAGTGGGGGGCCCTCTTCAAACTGGTCAGCGACCACAATTTCAAAAGCTTGATACACAATGTGCTCACTGCCTTCCCTGGCTTCAAGACATGGGACTGAGGGGTCCCGGTAAATAGATTGCTCATCTTCTCCATTGACAATGATTTCTTGATTGTCGTACTCAAACTTGACCATCTGATGGAGAGTGGACGGAACAGCTCTGGCGGTGCGAATCCATGGTCTGCCAAGAAGGAAATTGCACATGGTTTCCATGTCTAAGACTTGGAAGGTCACCTCAAAGTTCACAGGGCCAATAGTTAAGACTAGATCAATTTCTCCGATTGTATCTCTCTTAACATCATCGAAGGCTCGTACACAGACACTGTTGGCCCGAATTCCTTCTATAACGATTTCTATCCTATGAGCGTTGAGAGGGGAGAAATATCTACTCCTGGCCCGCCATCCAGCATCATATATTTCACATAGTATCCCTCACATTTAACAGTCAGGTTGAGGTATTTGTTATGGGCATGTCACGAACCAAAATCCTAACACGTCGTGATGGCGCCTATCTCAATAATAGGCAAGCCGATAACCTCAATAAATCACAATAATCTCTTAAGTTTGAAAATATAATATTTGAATTCCATAGAAAACCTCACAATTTCAGATACAAAACACCCCCAAAACCTGGTATCACTGAGTACATAAGCATCTAAATAATAACAAAGTCTGTCGGATAAGAACACTGTCTGAAAATATAGAACAGTAGAATAACTGAAAGGAAAGAGAGTCAAGGTCTACGGATGCCAAGCAGCTACCTTGATAGTATCCAACAGATAAATCCTCAAATCTGGCAACCGCCGTATCCGGAAGTACCTAGATCTGCACATGAGGTACAAAGTGTAGTATGAATACAACCAACTCAATAAGTAACAAGACTAACCTCTGGGCTAAAAATAGTGAAGAGCTTCGCATGTACAGTCCAGTACATAAATAATGGTGCAGAAATGTAGGCATGCTTTCAAGTTAAACTCAGTACAGGCAAAAATAGATCAATACTGCATGATATGAGGAATATGACATCTCAGTGGAAAGACCTCACGTACTACTGGTCACAATTCGTCCTGTCACTCGGTACCGTATAAGGCTAATCTAGCCCAGGGATATTTATCCCCAAATGTAAATGATACGGACAAGATCCATGTCCATGGAAATTTATCACAATATAAATAAGTAAGGCAAGTCCATGCCCTGGGAAGTCCATCCCGAATATATATAATCATCTACGCTCACTGGGGGTGTGTACAGACTCCGGAGGGGCTCCTTTAGCCCAAGCGTGATATAAAGCCGATATGGCCTGCTGCAGGCGGGCAACCCTGATCTATATAATGAGAAAGCCTATAAGGCCTGCTGTAGCGAGTAGCCCCGATCAATGTAATAATAAAGCCTATAAGGCCTGCTACAGGCGGGCAGCCCCGTTCCATATAGTAATCATATAGATAAAGCCAATATGGCCTGCTGCGACACGCAGCTCGATCCCATAAATACCCTCACAATGGACTAATATGACTGAGTGTGAAATGTACATTTTTATAACAATTAATTCAACAGCAACACGACCCCATGGGTCCTAAAATATTAGCACGTAGCCTAAACATGATCTTTAATAAGAGCCTCAGCTCAATTTCTCTAACACGTGGAATATGTTCAGATAATAACACGATTCTTTAATTTTACAACTTCACAGGATTTATTCAAGTCACAATTTCTACGGTGTACGTCCACACACTTATCACATATCGTGTGTCACCTCTAACCAATTTATATAACACCAAATTTGGGGATTCATACCCTCAAAACCAAGTTTAGAAATGTTACGTACCTTAAGCCGTGTAATTCTTTACTCTGTTATGCCTTTGCCTCGCGAATCGGTCTCCAAATGGCTCGATTCTAGTCATAATTAATTCGATTCAGTCAACGCAAATTATAGGAATTAATTCCATAAGAAAATACTAATTTTCCAATAAAAATCTAAAATTTAACTCAAAATTCGCCCGTGGGGCCCATGTCTCGTAATCCGACAAAAATTACAAAATATGAACGCCCATCCAACCACGAGTCTAACCATACAAATTTCACCAAATTCCGACATCAACTCGACCGTCAAATCTTCAATTAAAGTCTTTGAAGATTTCTACCTTTTTCAACTCAATCTTTACCCATTAGAACTCAACAATCTTTCCACAACCTTACGTGTATGTATAAATGATACTCTTACACCTAAGAATCATACTCTTAATCCCCCATCTTTTATCCCAAACTCGAAATTGAAGAATTGGGGGAAGAAATTCTTACCTCTTTGAAGCCCTAGCAAGATCCTTGTGAAATCTTCAAGCCTTGAACAAGAATTGATGAACAATTGACTAGGTCTTTACTTTCTCTCTCTAAGATGCTCTCATCACTCTCTAAAATATCATATTTTTGCTCCAAAGAAGCCCCATTACCTCAATATATCGAAATGGGGTTAGGTAAAAAATTTGAAAAATTACAGCCTGACGCAGATCTGCGGTCGCATATGCGACCGCATAACACGTCTGCGGTCTGCAAATCGACCGCATAACTGAAGCTCCAAAAACGGGGGTCCCCCGGTTGGGTCTGGGGTGATTATACGGCCCGCAGACCTATTCTGCGATCGCATAATGCACCGCATAATTGGTCTGCGGTCGCATAATGTACCGCAGACTTCCTCCAATCTTTCCCCGCCTCTAATTCACTCTGCGCCCATTATGGTCCACATAGTAGTTCTACGACCGCATAGTGGGCTGCAGAAATGTCCTCTTGTGCCGAAAATTTTCCTTTACTACCCAGTGTATTGTTCAACCCAAATATTTTGAGCCGCGACGAGCAAGCTTGTTGCGAGAAATTTATACAACCTTTGCACTAATTGATCTACCTCGGCACCACAAAATCTTAATTTCCTTAGCAAAACTTCTCCGGGGTCGTTACACATAAGTCAACATCCGGTCAACCTTTTTAACTTAAGTTCTAAACCTTGGAACTAAGTATTCCAAATCATTCCAAAACATCACCGGACCCGAACTAATCATCCCGGCAAGTCACATAATTGTAAAGCATAAATTTAGCAGTAAATGAGGGAACGGGGTTGTAATACTCAAAATGACCGGCCGGGTCATTATAGGGCAGCTCCCTCTACAGGTAAATCATAACGGCCAAATGAGATCTTATTGACCTCAAAATATCTCTCGGCCATTCTTTCTAATTGTGCAACAATATTTTCATCTGGGACATACGTTTCGTGCAATGTTTTGAGTAGAACCTTTCGGTGTTCATCTGAGGTCAATAGTAAAGATAGAAGTGAGATCTGGGAGGGAGTTTTCCGGAGTTGATCAATTATCGAGTACTTCGAAGTTTTCATTTTACTAAAGAATTCCTCCACTTCTTCATTGCTCACGGGTTTCTTGGGTAGCATCTAGTTGTCCTTGTTTTGTTTAGCTTTCCTGAGCTCATCCTGGGTATAGTACCTCCCTGATCGAGTCATCTCCTTGACTCCCCCACAACTTCTTTCCCTTTGTAAGTGACAACTGTCTTGCTATAATTCCAAGGGACCGCAATAGGATCTTTCATCGGTGTTAGTGGTGCAGGACTGATAACCACGGGCTCAGTCAGCTTTGGTGATATTATCGGCCCCCGCGCCACATGTCTTTCCTTCGGTACGTACAACCTTAGCATAATCAATGTAACTTTCCTTCCATCAAACTTCTTTGGAGTGATGAGGACAAGTTGTTCTTTCCTCGGGGCATTCGGAACATAAAGAACCAATTGGCAGGTGTCGGCTCAGCTTTCGTTTCAACGGCCTAAGTGACCGGAGCTATTTTCTTTTCAGTTTTTGACGGTTTTGCTATTGCTTTAGGTTTTTCCTCCGAACTAGTGATGATAATAATGGACTTCAGTGCCGGGTAAAATTCTTTATCATCACAGTTCATACCAATAATTGGCCCGTCATTGTGAGCAGGCAATGGATTATTGGTCACATTGGGTGCCTCATCGTCCCTCAGCACAATTCTTTTAGCTTCAATCAAGTCTTCAACCGCCCTCTTGAGGGTCAAGAAATCTTTAGTATCATGGCCTAACACCCCCGAGTGGAATGCACATCTAACATCAGCCTGGTATGTCGTAGACTCGGGAGTTGGCTGATTTGGAGCCACAGGTTGTAGTAAACCCAATTGGGTTAACTTCTGGAGCAAACTCGAGTATGATTCACCGATGGGGGTGAAATAGTTTCTTTTGGGAGGCTCTAGGGGAATTATATTGGGGTGTATTTTGTGGTGGGCGAGGATTATATGTAGCTTGGTAAGGACGGTTATTTCTGGGAGGTGGAGCTCGGCTTTGATTGTAATTTTATTGGGGCTGAATGTAGGGTAGTGCATTCATCACCGCATAGGGAGGCGGTGCCACGGCGTATGCAGCATCATAGTGTGGGTAGTAATGTTGTTGTGTTTGGTGTGGAATATAAGACTGGTTAAATGATCTACAAGACCCCCTCGAGCTTGAAGCCATCATGGATGCCTCTTCTATCTTTTTCCGATTAGCTAAACCCCCCGATCCATTCTTGATGGCTTGCGATGTAGCCTTAAGGGCTACCAACTCAATATCCTTCCTATTTTCAACAATTTCCCCAATCTTTATGGCTTCAGCAAATGGTTTTCAATGGCAGACATCATGTTTTGGGAATAATCGGCTTCTTAGGCCTGCAAAATAATTATGACCATTGGAGGCTTCACACGGACAGCCTGCTCGTGCCACTTAACAGCATACTCACAGAAACTTTCCATGGATTTATTTTTCAAATTAGATAGGGAGTTTCTATCCGGAGCAATATCCATATTGTATTGAATTTGACGGACGAAATCTCTGGCAAGGTCGTCCCATACGTGCCAGTGAGCGATTTCCTGGTCCATATACCATTCAGAGGCAATTCCCACCAGACTCTTTTCCACCGGCGCCCCTTAACTGGTTGCAGTACCTTTTCAAATGAGAAATCAGGTCTCTGTGCCCGTCGTACTTTTTGAATTTTGGCATTTTGAAACCAGACGAAAAATGGACATGTGGAAACATGCATAAGTATGAGTAGGAGACACTCTTTTGGCCACTGAAGCTCTACATATTCTTTAAACTCTGCTCCAGGCTTTTCATTTTTTGAGCCATTTCTTCCCGCTCGGGATTTTTGACTATTCTTTCTAGTTCAACCGGAAACGCATACTGGAGATGTTGAGCATATGAGTCCGGAGTGATATAGGTCATATACTGCTGAAATTGTGTCTGAAATTGTGGGCGCTGGAATGTGAATTTCGGAGGTTCAAAACACGACCTGGGAACGGTCGGTTGCACCGCAGTAAAGACAGGCGTTGCGGAGAACAATGTTGGAGGTGCCCCGGCCGTTAGACGTCATTGGAGGGTACTCATATGGGATGAACGGGTTGGATACAGGGACGTTGGTAGCCCCACCCTACCTTGGGATCAAATCAGGGAACCAAGGAATTGCACCCGGCGGTTCCCTACCATTAGACCAGGAGTCCCACATTTCCAACATGCGGAGACACAATATCTTATTCTCTTCAGTAGTTGTTGATTATGGCTGTGGAATAGCCGGTGTCAGGTTATCCTCAAGGTTGATAATGTGTAGATTGCTTTCGGAGGCTATCAGAACCTTTCCTTTAGATCTTTTGAAGTAGGGATGGGAAGCCAGATTACCAACAAAAAACCAACCACCTAAATAGAACCTGTCTAAATTGCACGCACAACAACCTTGTTAGTTTTGAAATATTTAACAGATAGAAAATCGCACGTTGGGATGCAATGCACCTAAACAGTTAAACGCTTCTATCATGTGTTTGCAACGGTCGCGTGTTTCATCCTGGCTTTTAAATATTTGTACTCTTTTCTTCCATTTCTTGTTCTCTTTTTCTCTTTTGTTTTGTCGCTCGTGATTTTTCTCTTTTGTCTTTTGTCGCTCTTTGTTTTTCTCTTTTTGTTTTGTCACTCATTGTTTTCTTTTCTTTTTATTTGTTTTTCTCTCAATTTCTCTCTCTTTTTGTTGATTTTTTGCTCAGTTTTGTTTATTGCTATGATCGCATCCAATGGGGATTGCCTACGTATCATGATGCGGCATGAATCAGACCATTATATAGTTCAGGGAAATAAATGTAAAATGAAAGCAAAGAAATTTTTGGGGTTTTCAATACTTCATTAATAAAATCTTTTTTGGGTTTTCATTACAAAGACTTGAAAATCAACAACTGACTTTAATAGGAAAACGCACATACTCGAAGCAAAAACAACAAAATCAAAATGGACGAAGGACAAAAGACTCGACGCGAGAAAAAGTAAACTACAGACTCGATGACTGAACAATTAAAAGACAGATGACTCTCAAAATCTAATCCAGGGTCTCAGGTGACATCAGTCGGTCAGGACGCGGGCTCACCTGTAAGCTCATCATGAAGGAACTCTAGGTCGGCCATGACCTGGCGAGCGAAAGACAACACTGAAGCAAAGAACATAGCTTTAGTCATATTCTCACATTCATTGCATTTCATCGCAGTGTAGTTAGCTATTTCTTTGATTCTAAGCTTAGTAGCACCCTTCTCCTGGAGCAACCGTCCAATCTGTTATTCTCGGACTTCCACTACTCGCCCACCCTTGTTGTTCTGGTTTTGCAGGTTTTCTACATCACCTTCCAGCTTGTTGAGCAAAGCGTAGCAATGTTCCCTTTCTGCTTCAAATCCCTTGGACTGTCGACCCAACGCCTCTTCCAGGGCACCAAATTTTTTCCTAAGGGCGAAAACCTCTTCGCCGTGATGTTGTTTCATCTGTTGCGACAACCTCACGCAGTCATTTACCTCCCCTCTTAGTTGACCAATATTTTTCTTGGCTTTTCCTAATGCCTTTTCAGTATTTTCAAGAGTGCCATCATAATCTTGCATTTTCTCAAGCAAGCTCGTAATAGTTCTTTGGTCTTTCTAGTTTCTGCCGGCACTTCAGAGGCTTTCTTTATCTATTGAAGCTGAGCACGTAGGGCTTCATTCTCGCGGATCAAACTTTTCTTTTCGCCTTCAGCTTCTTGTGCTTGTAAGTCTTTCTCAAAATTGAGGTTTCTCAGATTCTCTTCTAAGGCATGAATAGTTGCTTGGTATCCCTTTTCTTTTTTACCCTAGGCCAACCATTCTTGGATTTTATAATCAAAGGATTGAACGTGCGGCCTTTTTGCGGGCCTTTCGGGCTCGGGCTCTATCTCATAATCTATGCGAGACCTCTTACCAAACCACATAGCATAACCCGGATCTACCTCACCTCTCGCGGGATCTGGCACCTGGGTATCATCTTTCAAGTAGCGGCAACCATTCCAAATTTGGTGGATTAAAGCCTCGGGGAATGGGGCTTCTGGGTGTAGCTCAATTACTTGCACACTTAAATATTCGTCCTCAAGCACTACTTGGTACCTTCCTAACTGTATCAGAACTCTTTATGGCGCATACAGCTCGACACTTCTCAAACCCAACAACAGCAAATAACTCTCCAGGGCCGATATATGTATCACCTCTCTTACCGGGAGCCATCCCAAAGTCCACTCAATTTGGCTTGCGTTTAAAGATCTTAAGTGGGATATCCAGGCTTCTACCCCTTTTGGCGAGTTGTAATCTTTTATTCTTTCTTCATAATTTTCAATGAAATTTTCCTTGCTCGGACCATAGTTCATGAACTTGGGGTGATGCTGAAGATGCTCAATCAACCACATTTGTAACAAAACATTGCACCCTTCGAAGAATTTTACCCCGGACTTACACAAAGTCAACGCCCGATAAATATCACACAGAATGATCGGGGCAAGAGTGTGATGTTCTTTGATAGTGAGCACCTCTACAACCCTGGCTATACGGGTATCAATTATCCGCTCCTCATTTAGGAAGACCATAATTCCTAGAGATGCCACTATGAAGGCTAAGCGACGGTGAAACTGCCATGTGTCCTTGTTTTGCTTATTGTTAAGGTGCTTTTCATGCATTTCAAACCCATTTGGCTGCCCGAACCTTGAGTACAGGAAGTATAAAGAACAACACCCTCTGACTACGTTGGTCTTTCTGATTTGCTTATCGATGTTCAGAAGATCAAAGGACGGGTGTACAGAGAGAGCCCTCTGGAATGTGAGCTTCTGGTTTCTCAAATCCCTGTCAAACCCGGAATATCCAGTTATCTCTTCTAAGTGGGAGTAAGCTCAAAATTGGAGAAGCGGAGGACATTGTGAACAGGATCCCAAAAGGTCACTAGTGACTCGATCAAATCGTCCCGTGGTTTAACTTTTATAATATCTGTGAGGGCGCCCAGGTGCTCGGTGACCCATTTCTGACCATCTTCCCCCAAGTCATACCACCACATCTGAAGCTGAAGTGGAGCCTCGTCTACAACCGTCAACAGTGTGTTCTGGACAGTGCTCATTTTGTACCTATGGGTGATTATGGTTAGGGTTGACACTAGTTTCAAAAGACAAAACCAATGAACTCTTTTTGCAAAACAATCTTTTGTAAATTAACCAATTTCAAGAAAAGTCAAAGAGAGGGTGGCTATTTGTGCAATTGTGGTCAAGAACAGGGTGGCTATTTTTGCAACTATGGCCCCTTCGTACTTCCAAGGAAAGCTTTAGGGCCGGGGGGAGGACATTATGGTAAAAGTGATGCCCCATTAAAATACACATCCGTTCTTGCGAGAACAGCCCTTCGACACTTTGAAGATGTTCTAAAGTTATTCCGACAAAAACGGCTCGAGATTAACCGAAGTTGGGTCGGCTTATTTGTTTTGACAACAATACTTGACACAATTCTTTCTTTTTGGTTATTTTTGCAAAAATGGGGCCGAACCCTATGAAGGTTGCCTACGTATCTCTCGTCCAGTGAGAATTAGACCCGCATAATTCGTACGTTTTGACAAAAACAGGGGAAACATGACACTTGAAAATTTTGGCTCATTTTGAACCGGATGAATTTTCTCTCTCCTACTTCTCATTCTTGATTTTTTCAACTTTTTTGTCCCTATTCTAGAAATTGGTCAACATACAAACCAGATCAAACAAAATGCACAAGGAGCACGTAAGATGCATCAGGATGGTCTTGTAATTTTGGGTACACCTGTCCTAGACGGACCCAACCCCTATGTTGAGTCTCCAAAGTCAAATGCACGTGATGCAAACAAACGTTTCTACTAGGGATCATGCATGAGACTATGTTATTCTAGGTTTAAATCCTGGGGGAATATTTTAGACATAGCTTACCCAAGCGGACAACTCGAGCCGAGGTGAGGGCAACATACTGGGAGCACGAAATTTTACCCGACCTAGTTACTGACCCAACCTCGTTCTAATTGGTATGACCTCTAACAAAAAAGTGGGTCACGCGCATTAGGCCCATAAAGCGGTAAATGAGCGGCAATTAGTATATTAGGACCACAAACACAGTAATATCACACAATTAATAAAGCTAAGTATCACACTACAAGCTCAAATTCTGAACCCTGAACCAGAAGTTCTGGGTTCAACATTCCCAACAGAGTCGCCAGAGCTTTCACACCTCATTTTTACGAGGAAAGGAATTTTCTAATTTAAGTGACATTATTGAAATGAGATTATTTAATTAGAGAGTCGCCACTTTGGGTAATTATTATGGTGTCCCAAGATCGGATTAAAATCCCAAATCAAAGAAAATTGAATCTATTTAAAGTCTACGAAACATAGAAGGCCGGGTAAGGAACTCTGTTAACCCGGGAGAAGGTATTAGGCATAACTGAATTTCGTGATTTTAGCGCGGTCGCTTTACAATCTACACTTGGCTTATTAATTTGATTATTACATATTTTACAACCTATGTGCATTTTAACCTTTTACCGCATTTAACTTACTCGATTATGGCGTTATGGAATTATCTTGAAATGAACCACGTGTATATGAATCCGTTTTATTTAGTGCGCTAAAAATCATATCACGCGTACGTGTACATAATTAATAACATCTTTTTATTATTAAGGTTGTTTTGCCAAAGTCACACGAACGCTTACCTTGATTTATTTTGGAAATCATAATTATATCATGCGGACATGTACATAACCATGATATTAGATTAAAATTGCGCCTAAAGCAGTCTTCAAATATTCAAAAGTTGTATTCTTTTTTTATTATAATTCATTTTTAAAGATTTACTAGTACACTAAGCCGCGTTAATGGACTCAAAAAATATATATATAAGTGTTGGGCAATGATTAAGTGTTCACATATGAAATAGGCGGAGTAATTGCGCCCCTTTTTAAATAAGACTGAAGTAAGCTTTTCTTAATTAGGCCCCGCATGTAGTTGATAAAGTATTGGTTATTAATTTGGACCCAAACGCTAGGCCCAGGTCATGTCTAACATTTCGTATTGCAAATAGGCTGACCAGTCAATGGGCCTGCCATTGTTGATCATATCAGGCCCGTTTGAATTCATGTAAAATCAAGTCCCATTTCTATGGACTCTAAAAGAGGTCTGGGCATCTATAGTACATCCATCAACCGTTAACGGAAGATTATCACAAGTAAATAAGTACAATTTCATGATCAATTTCAATATCAATTCCATTTAACATGACTCAAAACATAGAATTAAATCATTAAATTGACAACCACTTTTTAACACTCATAGTAACCAAATGCTTTCAAAAACAACTTGGCTAGGAACTTTCAAATTACAGCAAGACTAACAAGTGAAACTACTAATTTCGACAATAAACCTACAGACCAATAGTCTTGCTTCTAATCTTCATATTTCACTACCAAACATTGCTTAACAGGCATTTCAGGAAACCTGTTTAAATTGAAATTTAGGCTCAACAGATTATGATATTGGAATATCAATGACAGAAACTAAAAAAGATGACATATGCTTAGAGAAGTTCGTGAGCAACAGTAGAACGACAAGGTTAAACCGATTTCAATTCAAGTCATTCAAACATTTTTAGAATATTTCACAAAGCATATAAACACAAATATCACACAAACAGATCTCAACTTCATAGAAGAAAACAGAGAAGTTTGATTATGCTAAATTCAAAGTCGTACAAGTTCATAGATGTGTACCTAAATTTGAAGCAAACTTGAATAACCAAATAAAGGCTAAACAGAGGAATGGAGTTCAGCAAGTCCAGAAAAACAAATTCAGCAGCCAAACAGCTCATTTACAACTTCAAATAAATGAAATCCCAGAAACAATGAAGTAGAAGAGAAGAAATTGAACTAGATTCTAAATCCTCCTTTGGTTTCTGTTTTGGTTTTGGTTTTAGCTTCTTCTTCTTCTTTTTTTTTTTTTTGCGTTTTTTATCTAGATTTGAATTCCAGAAAATTGTTTGAGCTTTTTGTAGGGTGATATGTGTGTGTGAGTGAGGAGAGGAGAGTGCAATGGGGAGTGAATGAAATGGGGAATGTGTATGTATTGTGTGTATCAGATGAGAGAATGTAGAGGAGTAAGAGTGTATATGCAAACGAGAGATTAGGGTGAAAAATAATATTATGTGAATGTTATAGTCGTCCATAGTGTGTGAGTTGTACCTCTTTGTATAACAGATTTCTGTGATTTTCCTTTTTCCCTTACTGCCCTCTTATTTCTTTTTATTACTCCCTCATCCCAGGTTCTTTTCTATTTATTTTGCAAATCAGTTCTTTCTACATCCTCCTAGAACCTTCTTAAACCAGCAACAAAAGAATCCCTAAAACTATCTTCTCTAATTAACCCCAACCCCCCTCCCCTCCCCCAGGTCCTAGTTAATGTCATTCTTTCATTTAACCCTTTTCTATTACTTTACCCTTTTACCCCATTCTCCTTTTATCTATTTCAAAAAACGGACCTGATAAGAACTAAACCCTAATTTAACTTAATGTCAACAACAAACCCAAATGATAGACTAATTAGTTAAAATTAAAATCCAAAATCTAAATCAAAGTAATGAAACGTGTGAAAAAATTATGGTAGGCTATAATCTCGTATTTTAGTCGCTTATTGCACTCTAATTTACTGCACTTTAATTGAGTTTGAGCTTTAATCGCTAGTGTTCTGCACTAATTATGTATTTTATGCCTTGTAGGAGGATTCCAAGCTATGTAGATATTGCAGAATGAATTTGAGCTATTTGGAGCTTTGAAGTCTTAGTAAAAGCCCAAGGGATTAAGCCGGGATTGTGTTCGGGGGTCGAATACCACGTCTCGATGTCAAAATCGAAGCAAAAACCCGGACTCTAAGAAAAGTGTACAACTACGCCGCGTGGGGCGGTGCGTGGTGCGTCGCGTCTCTGTAAATTCTTGCTCTTGTCAAAGTGTAAGCTCTTTGAAGTTTCCCACTGCTTCCCCGCCTGGCGCGTTTCCCCATGCGGCGCTCCTATACAAATTTTACAGAGTAATTATCCTAATTTGCGTAGAAAAAGGTGGTTTCGTTTGGGCCCGACCCTACTTGGTATAAATACATGTAAAAACATTATTTCTAGGACTTTGGGACACATCTAAGACCTAAGGAGGCTAAGAAGGAGGTGGAGAAGTGAAAGCACATGGGATTCATCATTTCATCCTCACTCAAGACAAGAGTTTGGATCGCTTTATATTTTTTCTGTATAATTGTGATAAATTACTCCATATCTATGGAGTATTTCTCTTTACAAATTAATGGATTTGGTGTATTGATATTTGTTTATGGATATTAACTCTAGTTTTTATGCATTGAATCGTTTTGGGTGTTTTAATTGTTGCATATATATTCACATATTCATGTAATCGAGAGAGGCATACTTGTGATATCTTTGCATTATCTTGTTGGTCGAATTTATTAATTCTTCTTAGTAATCGAAATAGGCTAGTTGAATTATTATTTAGACCTAGTTAGGAGGATAATCGAGAGAGGTTTTCCTAAAGACCAATACACTATGAATTCTTGCATATCTTCACCGAGCTTAAATTGCTTCATATTGTGAGGTTGAGACTTAATCGAGAGAGGAATTTCTACTAAACGTTTGAACTAATAATTGAGTGAATTCGAGTGTCATTCGTCAATTAGCTTTATATTCTTAGTTAATTTTAGTTTTAAATCACATAATTCTCAACTGTTGATCATCTTGGATATCAATCTAGCTACAAACTACGATAATATTGTTTAACTCCAATCCTTGTGGATACGATATTATATTATACTATATTCGACTAGCGAGCATAATTTTGTGTTATTTTTTAAGCTCCTCAACTTTTGGCGCCATTGTCAGAAATTGGCAATTAATAGTGTTTGAAATAGTTTGTAGTACTAATTTAGGAATTTTTATTTTATTTTATTTTATTTTTCCATTTTTACGCTTGGTGTTCTTTGACTGTGCGCAGGCTGCAGGTTAAGTTGGTGCATGACTCGATCTTCTGGGAAGGAAGTGCTACCATACGAACCAGAAATCGTGAAAGAACTGCACAGTTGAGGAAGGAAAAAAAATCTCTGTGAGAATATAGAGAAGGTTGGGCAATCCTCAACCAAAGAAATTATGGCGGGAGATGATGATAATGTTTATTTGGCTGAAAGAGAGGTAGCCCAGCAAAGAGAAAAAGCTGCAAGGGATGTCGAGGAAACAACTCTTCGGAATGCACAACTTGTCCATGAGGAGGAGAGGGCTCGGAAAATTTTTCGGAATCAACCTTTGGGTGTTGGGAGACCACTTAGCGATTATGCTAGACCAGTCTACAAACAAGGCTTATCAAGTGTTAGACCACCTCCAATGGCTGAGAACAATTTTGAGTTGAAGCAGGGATTTCTCCAAACTCTTCAAAAAGGTTGTGTCTTCAGAGGAAAAATGAATGAGGATCCAAACAACCATCTAATAGACTTTGAGGAGATTATGAACACCTTTCAATACAACAGTGTATGAAAGATGCAATCTACTTAAGGGCATTCCCCTTCACACTCAAAGATGATGCAAAGCACTGGCTTCGCAACTTGCCTAATGGATCGATTAGAACATGGGATGAGATGATCAGAATATTTCTTGACAAATATTTCTCATCAGCTAAGACGGGCAAATTTAGAAGAGAAATCCATAACTTCTGCTAAAACGAGACTGAAACTGTGTTTGAAGCTTGGGAGAGGTTTAAGGAGATAGTGCGAAAGTGTTAACATAGCAGAATTGAACTCTGGATGCAACTCCTGAATTTTTGTGATGGTTTGACACCGGACTCAGGTAGAACATTGAGTAATGTAGCTGGAGGCCCTTTGATGAAAAGACACCAGAGGAGATAGTCACTATTCTCGATGAATTATCTGAAGATGCAAATCAGTGGCCCTCTAAAAGTGCTGAAAGAAGACGGGTGAATGGTGTTCATCAGGTTGATGCTAACACATCTCTACAGGTACAGCTTGATGCCATGGCGAAAGAGATAAGGAAGTTAACCTTAGTTTCTATACAAAGTGAGAATCACGCAGCTTGAGATATATGTGGAAGATGACACCCTACTCATGAGTGTCAGGCCTCAACTAAGCAAGTAAATGTTGTGGAAAATTATAGCTTCAATGCAATAGATCAGAGGTACCCCGGTGTTTCATAGAGTTCACCTGGGGGTACTGCAAATGCATGGCAACAAAACAACTCCAGATTCCAAGGTCAAAGAGCTCCAGGCTTTCAAAATCAGCAAAGGCAGCAGTTTCAACCTCAACAATCCAATCAGCCTGGGCTAGAAGATCTTATGAAGTCCTTTATTGTTAATACAAATGAGAGGTTAGATTCTCATGGTGCAGCTATCAAAGAACCTAGCACAGGGCTGCGAAACTTGGAGAAGCAAGTGGGACAAATTGACACCATATTGTCTAAAAGGATCCCACGTACTTTGCCAGCTGATACAGAAAGAAACCCCAAGGAGATGGTAAATGTTGTAACTCTGAGAAGTGGAGAAGTAGTGAAAGAGCCCATTCCTATCCAAAAAGAGGTGATACCTGGAAAAAAAAGTAAGGAGCAGCTGAAAAATGAAGTTGATAAGAAGAAGAAAGGCAAGAAGGGAGCTGAGAAAAAAAGAAAGAGGAAACTTCAAGAAGGGAGGAATCTAATGAGAGCGAGCATATGCATGCTCTACCTTTTTTCCAAAAGCTATTTAGAGAAAGGTTGGACAAGCAGTTTGAGAAATTTTTAGATATGATGAGACATGTTAATGTAAACTTGCCATTCACAGAAGTGCTTTTACAAATGCCAGCTTATGTCAAATTCTTGAAGGAAATCCTGACAAAGAAGAGAAAGATAGAAAAAACATCGGTAGTCAAGCTCACAGAGCATTGCAGTGCAATCTTGCAAAACAAACAACCACAAAAGTGTGGAGATCTAGGGAGTTTTACTATACCTTGTCCGTTAGGCACTCTTAATTTTGATAAGTCTTTGTGTGATTCTGGTGCCTCAAGTAATTTAATGCCTTTGTCTATTTACAGAAAACTGGAGAATAAGCGTGGAGAGATAAGGTCTACACCAATATCTTTGCAGCTGGCAGACCAAACAACTATAATACCTGAGGGGATAGTGGAAGATATCTTAGTTTGGGTAGATTAGTTCGTATTTCCAATAGACTTTATAGTGGTGAAGATGGAGTAGAACAAGGAGATACCTCTAATCTTAGGAAGACCATTCTTAGCAACGGGTAGAGCAATTTTATATATACATGATAGAAAACTCATGCTTAGAATGGGTGAAGAGACTGTAACGTTCGAGATGAATGTAGAGACGGGGGTGAAAAAGGAGAAGCCAGCTGCAAGTGTTGAGTGGAAATTGAAGAGTTCGAATGAGAATGCTCCAGTGATTGGAAAAGATAAGTGTGGGGTGTATCCCAATAAAGCTGAGAAGAAGTTGTCTACATGGATGTGTGCATTGGTTCGGGCGCGTAGAATGGAGCCCGACTTCGACTCAAAGCCCGACTGAAAATTCAGGGAAGTTTCCTTTACCTTATGCTTTTTAATTGTGTGTCATGGAGACATGCCACAACTTAAAGTGTGGGGTGGGGAAAATTGTATGTTGTATGTATCTATGTTAGTAATTTAGTTTTGTTGTTCTAGTAGTTAGAGATAGAAAAATGATTTAAAAAATGAGAAAAAACACAAAAATTTAAAATTTTTGACTTTTCCCGACAATGGATATCATTCGACGGGTTTCTTGAGGGATTAAAGTCGAAAGAAAAAGACAAAGATTTTATTTTGTTAGGTAGTGTAATAATTCCTCATTGGTTTTTCTTTATGTCGCAGTTCTTTTCCAAGGGTTTTGTTTGAACCGGGTGTAGTTAGTTTTAAATTTTTGTTAGTAGTAGGGAACTTTGTGCTGTATTTTGAATTGAAAGCAATATCTCTTGACTCTATTATACCTTGAGAATATTGAGTGCTTTAGTTGTGACGCTTAGGCTCAGTTTTTAACTCTTGCATATGCACCTTAAATTGTATGATTTTAATTTTGCTTAACTGCTTTGACTAGAGTGTCTTGATAGTCTGATCATGAGTGAGTTAGGTGCCATGTGTGTGTGAGGTTTTGTGTATTCTGTGCATTGCATTTGATGTCTAGAACTTGCCCTGTGTGTTTGCAAAGCGAAATAGTAGTTTTGTTTAGTCTTGGAAGTGATTTAGGCATTTCTTTGTTGAACCAGTTATATGCTTTTACCCACCTAATTGTTATGTATCTTAGTTAAACCCTTTGAGCATATAATCATGTTTCTTTGTCAACCACATTATAAGCTTTACCCAATGTCGCGCCCCGTTTTCTCGCGAAAGCGGGTTTCGACGTGTGACAACTCTTTTAAAGGAGATGTTAAAAGAGAAGAGTCGACACCTAATAGTTTAAGGTGCGTTAGGGCACCTATTTACAAGTAACACTGTTTTGACTAGTATGTGTCACCAAAGATCGGGTAAGGGCTCAAATTACCTCAAAGAGAAGCTGTTAAGCACTCTTCGAGGTCCACAACTGTGGGTCCCGGCCGAACTTTAAACTATGTGGATTACGTGATTAGGCTAGGTGATCAAATAAACGAAGGGAAGTATAGAAGTCAAAAAGTCTTATCATAACACATTGGGAATTGGTACAAATCCTAAATGATTACGAATGCATTGGTCTATGTTAAATGACTAAATGTAAATGATGAGTATATGAAGGAAAGGGGGGGTCCTAAGTCTTTTATCCTAAAGGATCACCCCGTGCAACATAAATAATACTTCGCAACTCCCTTTAGGTAGGGGTTTCTCACATTATTCAGCGGGCACAGACTATCATCTCCTGCTACCCGATTACTATGTTGAAGTTGTTTACTTAAAGCGTTCTAATTCAGTTTTAAGTCGTACCCTACGCGTGCGCTACCCGTCCCAAGCCTATGGGGTCCAGGAGGCTTTGGACCTACTATTTGGTTGGTTCTAGACTTCACTTAGGTTGCTCAAAAAATGATAAAACTAAGCGACATTCAAAATAGATAGGACTTCACATAAAGAAAATTAAAGGCCCAAGTTAGCTTCCACACATAACAACAAATGCACGCGGGCAGATTTCTGGTTATGCAGTAGACGATTTCAGAATTAAAACATATTTTGGTTTGTTAAATCCTATAGACATGGTTCCTATGTGAGTTTGTTTAATATTATCCAGACAGTACTGCAGCGTATAGGCCAGTTAAAGCATCACAAGTCCTATAGGCATGATTTCTAATTGTTTACGATGAGGCAGTGAAGCAAAATGAATTACCAGATTACTAGTGTTGATTATAAAAACATGCTTCTTAGTCAAACGTCAATGTCCTATAGGCATGTATCTAAGTAAGTAAAAATATTGCATTACTGCGCCCTATAGACATGTTATCTAAGAGTGTTGAATAGTAGACGTGGGAACAGGTATGGCAAATACTGGAACTAACATATTTTGACAAGTTAAGTAAAGTTTGTGCGTGACTCCTATAGGCATGATATCTAACAGTGTGCAGAAATAAAGCATGCTAAACAAAAATAACAAATAGAGCACTTAGACCCTATAAACATGTTCTCTACCCTTTTATGCAAGAATAAAGCATACTCATTTCCCATTTTTACTAATTCCCCCATCATTCAATTTTACAAGCTATTACACATCACTTTAAGTAATTACAAGCCCAAATACAAATAGAGGATAACCCAACAATACATCTAGGTTTCAAATAGGCTTAGGACTTCATGCAGACAGCAGGCCCAAACTCCAAGCGTAGACAGTATACTTTAAAACCTCAAGAACAAAGGCAGTCCCAACATAACAAGCCCAAACGATTCCACTGATTAAGCTAAGGGAAGCTAAGCTCATCCACACAAGCAACAGAACTAATCTTAAACTATAATTAGCAAACTATTCTAATCAGGGCTCATAAGCAAGATCATGCTCAAATTGGAAAAAACATATGAGGCAAGCTCATGTTTATCACACCAGAACCAGAGTTTAAGAGCAATAGGATCATTTCAAACTAAGTTTCAGAAACCATCCTGGTCCAGAACTATCCTAAGGAGCCTTAAGCAGGGGTTTGAACATGGATATCTAACAGTGTCATGGGCAAGACTAGTGAAATATAGACTTAACATGGGAACTTCAACATAAGAGCCTAATGAGAACAACTAATTTATAGGGTTTAACATGTGAAATATTTAGCTAAATACCAATCACCACACAAGGTTTTACATCTAACATGTGAGCATTCATAAGGCAAGCATGCATCACACGAAAAAAGATGAAATAGACTAGACATATGTTGGATTGCACCCTAGGAGTCTTGAACGATCAGTGAGCACACAAAAGCAAAGAAACAAGTCTGCCTAGGAATGGTAACAGTATAGGCATATAGAATTCATATAATCACAGGGTGACTTCAAGGAAGTAGCAGTTTGTACATGAAAGTCTTAGCAAATTCACATTCCAATGAGTTCTGGGCATGCATTAGTCCCCTAAAAGGATCTAAGTCATGATGAGCAACAGACCAGTTTACACTTAAACATGAAGATGAGCAATTAATCAGACTGGACATTTATAATGAGCATGCACTAAGGCTGACATATTAAATTAAGCACGTAGACAGTATTGTCACAAAACTTGCAGAGAAATAGCAAATTATACATAGGGGATTCAACATAAAGAGAGCAATTTGAGCAAGAACATAGTCTCAAAAGGGTTTTGGCAAAGCAAGGCAGTCATCATGAATCAATTTAGCTATCCTTATGTGAGTTAACATCAAAACTTGCACGAATTGAAGCAAGTGAAACTACAGAGTGGTGCTAGAACAAGCAGAATTGCATACGAAGTGGCATAATATCAAAATTAACTCAGAGAAATCCAAATAACACTAGTGCACATAGCACAAACAAAAGAAGTAGAGTTACGAGGGTACAGGGCACTAACCAGTTGCAAATAAACGAATAAAAAAATAAATTCAAAATCTCAAAAACAGCAGCAATTGCAGGTGAGTGACGAAAGACCCCAAACCTCAGTGCTTCAGAGTTCAAAAGAGCCGCGAAATGGACCCCGAGAAGTGCTTGCACTTGAGAAGGTCAACAGAATACGGTGGCCTTGGCTTTCAGTTGGCCAAGAGCTTAATTTCAGGATAGTATCGAATAAGTGAGAGTGAAGGGATAGTTCTTACGGCGATTAAAGGTCTGTCCAAAGGGAAAATTGGGGAGGGATTTATATAGTAGCGAAAGTAAGTACCCAAACAAGGAAAAACAATCGATTAAACACGAATAAGGAAAACATAACATGGAAAATCAATTAGAATCAATTTAAGACGAATCTGGCAAACCTTAGTTTAGATGAAGAACAAAAATGGCAAAAAATCTTACTGAATCAGACATATAGGGCCTGGTAGTGAGTGTATCAGGTCAGAAACATGAAGATAATACAGAATCAGAGTTGAGCGAACACCAACGACTCAACTTCCATAAATAATCGAGTACCAAATACTTGTAACATTTAAAAGATGGTAGGCATCTCTATGTGTGCAAGAAAGGAAAGGAATCATGGACGATTTCCATGTAATATTGGATTGGGACTGGGATTTGAGTGAGGCAGCTAGGGTTTAGGTTTGAGAGATGATGGGGAGGGTTTGAAGGCGGAAAACAATGATGAAATAGGTCTAGGGTTTGGGTTATGGGGATATAAGGAGATGTGGGGGGATTACTATGGGACGTTGATCATTTGAGATCAACGGCCAGGATCGAAAAGGGAGTGGGGCTAGTCGTTTAAATGGGTACCGACCGGGTTTGAGATTAAGGGGTCGTTTGGCATGGGCTGGGGAAATTGGGCCAGGGATTTTAAGAGTTTGGGCCACTAATGTGGTCCAAAATTGGTATAATTGAGGCTACACAAGAAATTATTAATAAAAATAATTTATAAAACTATTTAATTGATAATAAAATATTACTTATGTAATAAAATGATTAAAAATAATAACTTAATATTATAAAAATATAAAAATGCTATTTAACATGAATGATGTAATAAATGTAATTATACATAGCGTATAGGCCATTATTGCAAAATTATGTAAATAGACAAAAAAAACAAATAAAACTACATAAATGGAGTAAAAATATTATGAAACATATATGTGGATGTAAATAATAATTTTGGATGATTAAGTCATCACAAAGTAATTTGAAGGGATAATTAATAAATATTTGAATAATTTAAATACTGGAAAATCAATTTTAAAGATTTAAAATATTATAAAAAATTATAGAAAATACTTATACGACTCGTATAAATTAAATAATTATGTAAAATGCTATTTTGAAAGTATATATACTATTGATAAAATATGAGGGCAAAATTGGGTATCAACAGCTACCTCTCTTTATCCGGGAAGGATGAAAGAGTTGTTGGATAAAGAAAATGATGACCAATTTTGTCCGAAGTGAGTGAGGAATGATGTATTTTGAAAAAATGGGGGTCGAACCCTGGTTCTTGAGTTACCTACATATCCCTGATTTTACAGGAATCAGGTCGTATGTAGTTCTGGATATGTTTCAAAAGGGTTCTTTTTGGGTAGGATAGTGTTGTAAGTAACGGACAAATTTAGGTGGAGTCATGAATGCGAAATGAACGTTACGGGTGTATCACAAGGCAGATATTTGAATGGTCATAGAGTAAAAAAGTAGTCAATTACTAGTAGTCGGTTACGTTTGAGGTAGTCAAAGGATGTGAACGTTGTGAACGGAAATCGGAGCGAAGATTTCTCCTGTTTACAGAACGGTTACCTCCCGAGTTACCTGCAACACTCAAATCACGGTGCATGCGAATATATATGGGTTATTGCAAAAATTTAAACATGATGCAAATTCAGTTCGAACCATGAAGGTTGTCTTCGGACAATGAGGATGATGTCCTTAGACCATGACATACTGGTCCATGAAGCATATGATAAGGGATTTGCATGCCATGAAATGGTGTCCTCGGGCCATGAGGATGGTGCCTCTGGACTATGATGCCTTTGAATGATGATGTGCAGTTTCGAGAGATCCTCAGGCCATGGAATGGTGTCTTGAGGCCATGAGGATGGTGCCTTCGGACTATGATGCCTTTGGATAATGTGGCGACGTTTCAGCCCATGAAATGCAAAGATATGGCGATGTCAATCATTTTATAGAGGAAATAGGTGATGCTTAGTCATATGCGAGGACGAGACAAGACAAGGCTTAGTCTTGTATGAGATGAGAGCAATGCTTACCCCTATACGAAGAAGGGAGATAGTGCTTAACCTTATGCAGTATAGTGGAGAGAGTGTTTAGTCTCATGCAAAGAGAGGCAATGTTTAGCCTCATGCAATAATGGAGGCAATGCTTAGCCTCATGCAAGGAATGGAGACAGTGCTTAGTTCTCAAAGGAAGGCAATGTTTAGCCTTATGCACGGTGAGGGCAGTGCCTAGCCCTATGCAAGGAGTAGAGACAATGCTTAGTCACATGCAAGGAGAGGTAATGTTTAGCCTTATGCAATGGTGAGGGCAGTGTTTAGCCCTATGTAATAGGTGGAGACAATGCTTAGTCCCATGCAAGTAAAGGAGACAGTGCTTAGTCTCTGGCGAGGAAAGGCAATGCTTAGCCTTATGCAATAATGGAGGCAATGCATAGCCTCATGCAAGGAATGGATACAATGCTTAGTCTCTGGCAAGGAAAGGCAATGCTTATCATTATGCAATAATGGAGGCAATGATTAGCCTCATGCAAGGAGTGGAGACAATGCTTAGTCTCTGGCAAGGAAAGGCAATGCTTAGTCTTATGCAATAATGGAGGCAATGCTCAGCCTTATGCAAGGAGTGGAGACAATGCTTAGTCTCTAGCAAGAAAAGGAAATACTTAGCCTTATGCAATAATGAAGGCAATGCTTAGCCTCATGCAAGGAATGGAGACAGTGTTTGGTCTCATGCGAAGAAAGGCAATGCTTAGCCTTATGCACGGAATGGAGATAGTGCTTAGTCTCATGCAAGAAGAGCAATGAATAGATGCGATAGAGTAAAGTAATTCTTAGCTTGATGTGTTTGCGTTTGGCAACTTTGTCGTTATGAAGATAGTGATTTTGTTGTATGTATGTATATGTGAAAATTCCTGTTGTGTTCATTGTGCCTGCATCCAAAGAAAAATCATGAGGTTTGCGGGGGGCGGTTGGTTCTTGCTATTGATTCCTTGCTTCGCCTTTACTCCTGTCTTGAGGTCCTGCTTGAGTCACCCTGGGTAACGTCTGTCTGCTATAAAATTTTCGAAAAACATGCATTTGTGATGAATTGCTTATAAAAATGTAGTTGTTTGAAATATGTGATAATGCATGAGAGAAGATGATTTGTTGAATTGATGACTGTGACATGCTTTTGAGACATTGAAACCTCCTTGACTCGGGATTTTGAGGATCCTCCTCAAAATTCTTCCCCAGTCTAAATGCATACTTCTGGCAACACATTCTTCGGTTGCTCCAAACGTAATGAAATCAGACAAACTCGAGATCTTGCCCTAGTTTCTGATCATAGGGAAAATGAAGATCGCTTGGTGGAGGAGGAGGTGGAGGACCTCTGGATCTAGTGTGATATGCTGACGATGCCAGTATGCACGAACCAACCTTTAGGAATAGGAATAATCAAAAGAAAAGAAAAAGAAAAAGGTAACCAAGTTAGTAAGGAATATTAAAAGAGTGTTTGCGATATTAAAACATGTTTCACAAAGTCATGCAATAATTCGCGTCCTAATTTGGGGACTTCATTGTGCCCGAGGTAGGCCTAAGCGACACATAGACTTGGAGAAAATTGATGCCAATATTTGCGTCATTTCATTAATGCCAAAAATGAGTCAAACCCTTACTAAATCGACAATAATAAAAATTACTAATGACATTTATCCTTATTACAATCGAAATCTAAAGCTAAGCTAGAAAACTGTAAAGAACATCATATCCTAGTCTACTTGGTCCCTGAAGGACCTTCTCCGTGCTTAGCTATTTTGACCTCATCAATCAGGTTTCCCAGATCGCGCACAGTAAGTAAGATTTTGCTAGATGTCCTCCTTCACTACCATCCGTGCCTTGACAATCTGAGAGTCTCTTTCTCATCTTTCCCTCGAGCTTCATCAATCCTTGTTCCAAGTATTCCAATCTTTCTGTTGAATTAGTGGCAATATCCATCCATTCATTTATCACTTCCATGTTCACTTTGTGTTGTTCCACATGTTTAGCTTCAGACTCGAACACTCTTTTGCATAGCCTTATATACTTAACCTGTGCCTCAGCTGCTTTATATATATTTCTGTCCTTCAGATTGATTCCTTTCTTGATGTCTTCCGCTACGTCATCCTCCAACCATGATAGATAGCAGTACATATGACCGGCGTGATACCTGTCTGGCTTAATGGTTTCTTTTTCCACAATGACCTTTTGGTTCCACATATGTTGTGCCTCGAACTTGAATGGAATGGCGTCTCCTTTGAAATCTGCCATGTACTGGACCATGTTAGAAACCTGAGGTATGACCTGTTTTCTCCCTGCTTGCCTCATTACCCTTATGGGAGCATAAGGATAGATGCCTCGTAACCTGATCAGTACCAGATGAGTAGTCTCTCTTGACCTGATGATGAACTCACTGCTAGGAAACCACTCAAACATCCAATGTACATGTTCGTCTGTGAGATTGCTGAAGAAGCGTACCCAACTTACAGCATTTCCAGGTTGTGCAAACCTGTCTGGGATAAACATCATTTTCTTTAGGTGATGGTAAGCTATGTAGTCATTCAACAGCTGTCGTAGAAGCTCTTGACGATACTCTCCTCTCTGAAAGTGTTCCAGCAGCTAGACCTGTAGTAGCAAATTATAACCCTCAAAGTGTCCAAATCCATGCTTGCACCGATCTAGAGCGCGGTACATCTCAGCTAAGATCATAGGGATGATAGTATAAGTTTGTCCTTCGATGCCCTCCATCAAAGTCCTGGCAACCATGGCTAAGCGAGTATGAATCCTTCCCTATTTTGTTGGAAATATCAACAACCCCAAGAAGCAGACGATGAACACATAAACCCGGCGGTGCATCCAACCAAAGGAAGTAATGGCAAGCTCCTCATGATGAAGACGATATGACTTGCTATGCCCATAACGCTCATAAAGAAATTCAAAAGGGATGTATGACTTTTTTAAACAGAGCGGCTCGTCATTTTTCTTAAAACCCAACATCTTTAGAAAACCGCGAGGAGTGTGATTCTCTGGTACCAGTAATCCCGGACTATCCCATAGAAACTTAGCGAACCCTCCCATTTCTTCTAGGAGAGGAGTCATTTCTATATTGCCGAATCGAAAAATGGCGCTTTTCTCATCCCAGAACATGGTAGCGGCCTCAATCAGTGCCCTATTTGGTGGAATGTTTAGCAAGGATGGAAGGTCACCCAATACTCTTCTCATATGATTCTTGTTGCAAGGTACAAGGTCTTTCCACCGATATTTTGGACCATATCGAACCCTGGGACTTCATGCTTTATTTTCTGCAAACCAACAAAGGTTAGCCCTTTCCCCCTCCAGATTTGACTACTTATGCAATAATGATCAACACGTTGGCGTATTTTCTCCAAGTAATTCACATAATATGATAGTGTCCATTGGGATTGTGGAAATCCCGACGGACTTTGGACAAGGTTTATCTTAGCGGGTTGTTACATTGATAATGCTCCAGCCCATACTAGGTGTAGCATGATGCATGTACATTTCAAGTTGGAGTAGGGTTTGTAGAATGGTCTAGATTGGTACTCCCAAGTGGACAACTTGAGAGGGAAAGGAACAGGGCTATCGATTGCACTATTGATCGACTAGTCTACCGCAAATAAGCCTTTCCAATTTAAAAAGGGTAATTTTTGGAAGAGTGCGGGCGCCCATCAAGCGCCGCTATGTTGATAATTGGCACGAGTGGAGTATGATGTGAAGCATGCTTTATGCAGAGATAATAACACGTTGCCAAATATTTGCATGATAGAAAGTAGTAAATAGGATAGAAAAAGTAAACATGGAAAGAATAGAGAAGAAAGACAAAAGGAAGAAGTCAGTTAAGTTCATAAAAATATATGCGAGAATGTAATAAAGTAGGGAGTAGGGATGGTAAAGACATGATATAGAGGTTTTAGACACGATGGAAAGAGAAGAAGGGTGGTTATAAAGGTGAATGGGGAAGGGATGTGCATGTCATAGCACATGTAAACAGATAAAGGCGAATAGGGGAAAGGATGTGCATGTCATAGCAAATTCAAGCAAATAAAGGTGAAGAAGGGAAGGTATGTGCATGTAGCAGCAGTTTTAGAACAAATAAAGAAAAAGAGAGAAATCCATATAAGTCAAGTTCATTATGGTAAGAGCCTAAGTGTAATCCCCAGTAGAGTCGACATGCTGTCGCGCCTCATTTTCTCGTTCGACGTGTGACAACTCTTTAAAAGGAGGTGTTAAAAGAGAAGAGTCGCCACCTAACGGTTTAAGGTGCGTTAGGGCACCTATTTACAAGTAACTCTATTTTGACTAGTCTGTGTCATCAAAGATCGGGTAAGGACTCAAATTATCTCAAAAAGAAGGTGTTAGGTACTCTTCGAGGTCCACAACTATGGGTCCCGACCGAAATTTAAACTATGTGGATTACGTGATTAGGCTAGGTGATCAAATAAACAAAGGGAAGTATAGAAGTCGAAGAGTCTTATCATAACACATTGGGAATTGGTACAAATCCTAAATGATTACAAATGCATTGGTCTATGTTAAATGACTTAATGTAAATGCCAAGTATATGAAGGAAAGGGGGGGTCCTAAGTCTTTTAGCCTAAAGGATCACCCCGTGCAACATAAATAATACTTCGCAACTCCCTTTAGGTAGGGGTTGCTCATATTATTCAGCGGGAACAGACTATCATCTCCTGCTACCCGATTACTATGTTGAAATTGTTTACTTAAAGCATTCTAATTCAGTTCTAAGTCGTACCCTACGCGTGCGCTACCCGTCCCATGCCTATGGTCCAGGAGGCTTTGGACCTACTATTTGGGTTGTTCTAGACTTTACTTAGGTTGCTCAAAAAATGATAAAACTAAGTGACATTCAAAACAGATAGGACTTCACGTAAAGACAATTAAAGGCCCAAGTTAGCTTCCACACATAACAACAAATGCATGCGGGCAGATTTCTGGTTATGCAGTAGACGATTTCAGAATTAAAACATATTTTGGGTTGTTAAATCCTATAAGCATGGTTCCTATGTGAGTTTGATTAATATTATCCAGACAGTACTGCAACATATAGGCCAGTTCAAGCATCATAAGTCCTATAGGCATGATTTTTAATTGTTTACGCGATGAGGCAGTGAAGCGATATGAATTACCAGATTATTAGTGCTGATTTTATAAACAAGCTTCTTAGGCAGACGTCAATGTCCTATAGGCATGGTATCTAGGTAAGTAAAAATATTGCATTGCAGCGCCCTATAGATATTATATCTAAGAGTGTTGAATAGTAAACATGGGAACAGGTGTGGCAAATACTGGAACTAACATATTTTGACAAGTTAAGTGAAGTGTGTGCCTCCTATAGGCATGATGTCTATCAGTGTGCAGAAATAAAGCATGCTAAACAAAAACAACAAATAGAGCACAAAGACCCTATAGACATGTTCTCTACCCTTTTATGCAAGAATAAAACATATCTATTTCCCCTTTTTATTAATTCCCCCATCATTCAATTTTAGAAGCTATTACAGATCACTTTAAGTAATTACAGGCCCAAATACAAATAGAGGATAACCCAACAATATATTTGGGTCTTCAAATAGGTTTAGGACTTCATGCAGACAGCAGGCCCAAACTCCAAGCGCAGACAGTATACTTCGAAACCTCAAGAACAAAGGCAGGCCCAACATACCAGGCCCAAACAATTCCACTGATTAAGCTAAGGGATGCTAAGTTCAGCCACACAAGTAACAGAACTAATATTCAACTATAATTAGCAAACTATTCTAATTAGGGCTTATAAGCAAGATCATGCTCAAATTGGAAAAAACATATAAGACACATATGAGGCAAGCTCATGTTTATCACACCAGAAACAGAGTTTAAGAGCAGTAGGATTATTTCAAACTACGTTTCAGAAACGAGCTTGGTCCAGAACTATCCTAAGGACCCTTAAGCAGGGGTTTGAACATGGAAATCCAATAGTGTCATGGGCAAGACTAGTGAGATATAGACTTAACATGAAAACTTCAACATAAGAGCCTAATGAGAACAACTAATTTGCAAGGTTTAACATGTGAAATGTTAAGGTAAATACCAATCACCACACAAGGTTTTACATCCAACAGGTGAGCATTCATAAGGCAAGCAGTCATCACACGAAGAAAGATGAAATAGACTAGACATATGTTGGATTACACCCTAGGAGTCTTGAACGATCAGTGAGCACATAAAAGCAAAGAAATAAGTCTGCCTAGGAATGGTAACAGTATAGGCATATAGAATTCATATAATCACAGGGTGACTTCAAGGAAGTAGCAGTTTGTACATGAAAGTCTTAGCAAATTCACATTCCAATGAGTTCTGGGCATGCATTAGTCCCCTAAAAGGATCTAAGTCATGATGAGCAGCAGACTAGTTTACACTTAAACATGAAGATGAGCAATTAATCAGACTGGACACGTATAATGAGCATCCACTAAGGCTGACATATTAAACTAAGCACGTAGACAGTATTGTCACAAAACTTGCAGAGAAATAGCAAATTATACATAGGGGATTCAACATAAAGAGAGAAATTTGAGCAAGAACATAGTCTCAAAAGGGTTTTGGCAAAGCAAGGCAGTCATCATGAATCAATTTAGCTATCCTTATGTGATTTAACATCAAAACTTGCACGAATTGAAGCAAGTGAAACTACAGAGTGGAGCTAGAACAAGCAGAATTGCATACGAAGTGGCATAATATCAAAATTAACTCAGAGAAATCCAAATAACACTAGTGCACATAGCACAAACAAAAGAAGTAGAGTTACGAGGGTACAGGGCACTAACCAGTTACAAATAAACGAATAAAAAAATAAACTCAAAATCTCAAAAATAGCAGCAATTGCAGATGAGTGACGAAAGACCCCAAACCTCAGTGCTTCAAAGTTCAAAAGAGCCGCGAAATGGACCCCAAGAAGTGCTTGCACTGGAGAAGGTCAATAGAATACGGTGGCCTTGGATTTCAGCCGGCCAAGAGCTTAATTTCAGGATAGTATCGAATAAGTGAGAGTGAAGGGATAGTTCTTAGGGCGATTAAAGGTCTGTCCACAGGGGAAATTGGGGAGGGATTTATATAGTAGGGAAAGTAAGTACCCAAACAAGGAAAAGCAATCGATTAAACACAAATAAGGAAAAAATAACATGCGAAATCAATTAGAATCAATTTAAGAGGAATCCAGCAAACCTTAATTTAGACGAAGATCAAAAATGGCAAAAACGCTCACTGAATCGGACCCATATGGCCTGGTAGTGAGTGTATCAGGTCAGAAACATGAAGATAATACAGAATCGGAGTTGAGCGAACACCAACGACTCAGCTTCCATAAATAATCGAGTACCAAATACTTGTAACGTTTAAAAGATGGTAGGCATCTCTATGTGTACAAGAAAGGAAAGGAATCATGGACGATTTCCATGCAATATTGGATTGGGGCTGGGATTTGAGTGAGGCAGCTAGGGTTTAGGTTTGAGAGATGAGGGGGAGGGTTTTAAGGCGGCGAAAATGATGAAATGGGTCTAGGGTTTGGGTTATGGGGATATAAGGAGATGTGGGAGATTATTATGGGATGTTGATCATTTGAGATCAACGGCCAGGATCGAAAAGGGAGTGGGGTTGGTCGTTTAAATGGGTACCGACCGGGTTTGAAATTAAGGGGTCGTTTGGCATGGGCTGGGGAATTGGGCTAGGGATTTGAGGAGTTTGGGCCACTAATGTGGTCCAAAATTGGTATAATTGAGGCTACACAAGAAATTGTTAATAAAAATAATTTATAAAAATATTTAATATATAATAAAATATTACTTATGTAATAAAATGATTAAAAATAATAACTTAATATTATAAAAATATAAAAATGCTATTTAGCATGAATGATGTAATAAATGTAATTATGCATAGCGTATAGGCTATTATTGCATAATTATGTAAATAGCCAAAAATTACAAATATAATTACATAAATGGATTAAAAATATTATGAAATATATATGTGGATGTAAATAATAATTTTGGATGATTATGTCATCACAAAGTAATTTGAAGGGATAATTAATAAATATTTGAATAATTTAAATACAGGAAAATCAATTTTAAAGGTTTAAAAAATTATAGAAGATACCTATACGACTCGTATAAATTAAATAATAATGTAAAAATGCTATTTTGAAAGTATATATACTATTGAAAAAATATGAGGGCAAAATTGGGTATCAACACCCAATTGTTTGAATTGACCATATATTTGAACCATTTACCTCTCGTGAGCACTTGAATTTGATATGAACTTTGCAAAAGGTGAAGTGTGGGGTTGTTGGTTTGGCTTTTGAGTGGAACTAATGAATTAAGGAGGAAGGTGCACTTGTTTTTTAAAAAAAAAAAGTAAGTAAGAACCACTTGAATTGAATAGGAAAAGAAAAAATAATTGTATTGTTGTGAAAAATATTCATTGATAAGTGGTAACTCTTGATGTAATTGTGCTTAAAGAAGTAGGGAGTTAATATATATTGATGTGAAAGTGGAGTTATGGTTTGACATAAGTGTGGGGTTTTGAAAGGCAAATTGTATGTATTAAAGTACTTAGGGAGGTGTAGTCACTCTTATATCTAAATGTATCTGACACATCCCGCAGCTTACATTACAACCAATTAAAGTCCTACTTGATCCTTGACTGAATGAACTCCATTAGTAGAGTAGTACACTACGGACAAGCATATGGTGCATCTATTGTGGCATACGAATGTTGTTTCTGAGAGTGAGTGAATTCTTTCTATCTTGCGTTCCTAATTGTTCTTAACTTTTATTGTGTGTCGAAGTACTCTATATTGTTGTATGAGGGTACATGATTCACGAAGGAAGGTAATGTCATTGACCTCTATGTTAGAGTAAGTGAACAGGTTGTGAAAAATACGTGGTACGTTTGAGTCAAATTTTGAGGCTATGATGTTACGTTATTGTGCTTAATCTATTTTAAATATTCTTGGTTTGATGAGTTATGAGAGTTGTTTAAAAAGGTTGTGTCTATATGAAGTGTAGTTTGATTGCTCGAGGACGAGCAATGGTTTAAGTGTGGGGTGTTGATGGTAGGCTATAATCTCGTGGTTTAGTCGCTTATTGCACTCTAATTTACTGCACTTTAATTGAGTTTAAGCTTTAATTGCTAGTGTTCTGCACTAATTGTATATTTTATGCCTTGTAGGAGGATTCCAAGCTATGTAGATATTACGGAATGAATTTGAGCTATTTGGAGCTTTGAAATCTTAGTAAAAGCCCAAGGGATTAAGCCGGGATCACGTTCGGGGATCGAATACCACGTCTGGATGTCAAAATCGAAGCAAAAAAAGCAAGACACTGAGAAAAGTGTACAACCGCGGCGCGCGGGGCGACGCATGGCGCGGCGCGTCTATGTAAATTCCTTCTCCTATAAAAGTGAAAGCTCTCTGAAGTTTTCCATTACTGCCCCGCCTGGCGCGTCGCCCCATACGGAGAGCCTGTACAAATTTTACAGAGTAATTTTCCTAATTCGCGTAGGAAAAGGTGGTTTTGTTTGAGCCCGACCCTACTTGGTATAAATACATCTAAAAATGTTATTTTTAGGACTTTGGAACACATCTAAGACCTAAGGAGTCTAAGAAGGAGGTGGAGAAGCGAAAGCACAGGGGATTCATCATTCAATCCTCACTCAAGACAAGAGTTTGGATTGCTTTATGTTTTTCTGTATAATTGTGATAAATTACTCCATATCTATGGAATAGTTCTCTTTAGGGATTGATGGACTTGGTGTATTGATATTTGTTTATGGATATTAACTCTAGTTTTTATGCATTGAATTATTTTGGGTATTTTAATTGTTGCATATATATTCACATGTTCATGTAATCGAGAGAGGCATACTTGTGATATCTTTGCATTATCTTGTTGGTTGAATTCATTAATCTTCTTAGTAATCGAAAGAGGCTAGTTGAATTATTGCTTAGACCTAGTTAGGAGGATAATCGAGAGAGGTTCTCCTAAGACCAATCCACTACGAATTCTTGCATATCTTCACTGAGCTTAAATTGGTTCATATTGTGAGGTTGAGACTTAATCGAGATAGGAGTTTCTACTAAACGTTTGAACTAATAATTGAGTGAATTCGAGAGACTCACTTAAACATTAGAAGTGAATTAACTAGAGTTAAATCCCAGACATTTATCTTGCACCTACCCAATCAACCCCTATTTTCTCCCCTTGATATCTTTCTTGCTTACTTTTGTTCAAGTGTCATTCGTCAATTAGCTTTAGATTCTTAGTTAATTTTAGTTTTAAATTACATAATTCTCAACTGTTGATCATCTTGGATAGCAATCTAGCTACAAACTACGATAATACTGTTTAACTCAAATCCATGTGGATACGATATTATATTATACTATATTCGACTAGCGAGCATAATTTTGTTTTATGTTTTAAGCTCGTCAAGAAACATTGACAGAATCATTGAAGCTCATTATCAACTAACTAATTAAGGCATTTTGGTATGAATTTACTAAATCATTATGTAGTTAAGAGAATGAAACTGAGACTCCAATAATTAATCAAATTGTCACCCAACCGACTTGTCAAGCTGATGAATTAATTTAGACTAATATGGAACATACTATAACTCAGGAGAAAAGCACTTAATTAACCGTGTAAACTAAGAGCATTCATTAACATACTAACAAAAATTAAAAAATCTAAACTAACGTGTAACTGGAATGATGAGGACAAAAAGAAGGAATGAAAAGAGATATGTCGGAGTATACCTTCTCAGAGCTCTTAATCAAACGGGGTTAGTGACTTCTGGCCGGTCAATGGTCGGTTGACCAAAATACGGTGATCTCGGAATAAACAAAAAAACATCAATCGATTGCTCTCGTCAAGAGCAATCGATCAACATAGGTTTCGAGTCATAATGAGTTGTCTTTGAGAAGAAATCAAGAAAAGACATATTATGGTTTTTTTTTTTTTGAATTTTAGATCTACTATTGGACGAGTTATAGTGGGTTTCAAAGGCCAAGGTTAAGAGATTAGGAATGAGGAAGGGACGAGGATCATCTGGTGAAATTTTCGGGTTGATTGGTGGTGGCCCGCTGCCGTGGGCGATTTCTGGCGGGCAGCGGGCGGTGGAGGAAAATGGGGCTATAGAGAGGTGAAAGAGAGTTCTGAGAAGGTTTTTGGGGTAGGGGTCGTTCTCTTAGGACAGTTTTAAGAGGTTTGGAGATTCAGTTCCGAGCCGTCCGATCAAAATTATGGACGACTGAGATTAACCCTAAACGAAACGTCGTCGTTTGGCATTTAAAGAGGCATTTAAAGAGGGGCTGGGTCGGGTATAGCTTGGGCTTAGACAGATCTGAAACACAACTGGGCCTTCATGAATTACTTGGCTCAATCAGAAAATGCAAGAGGGCAAAAATCTGTAAAAATTCTATAAAAATTCTATGAAAATCTATACAAACAATGAATAGAGAAAAATCTATAAAAATTCTATAAAAATCAGCACTAATTAATAGACAATTTTTTTTGGATTTTTTAGGAGTAATTTAATCATAGGGCAAAAATTACATGCTCACACGAGGATCAAAGGTAACTTCGAGGTCATCTAATAGATGATAAAATTGTCCAAACTCCAGAGACCAACATCTACATCATAATCTTTGATACTTTTACAATAATTGCTCCGTCCTCCAGATTGTATTGCGCTCCTGAAGGTATTAATAGAACATTAAAAACGTTTTTTTGTTGTTTTCATCAATGTATCCCGGTATTAAACTCTTGAATGTCTTCACAGTCAACCAAAATTCCTCATGATCATAACTCCATACATCACTAAAAAAATAGATTACCAAAGGAAGTTTAACCCCACAAGGCTGACTGTAAAGTGAATATCCTCTTCTCATCCCGATGGCAAGCAACCATAGAATATCATGGCTTCAGCAAGTAATTCCATCGCATTTTGAAGTATTTAATGAATAAAAAAGGACCAAAAACAGAAAGGTTATCAAATTCTAAAAGAGATAATAGGTACTTCAAGGTGTTTGTAATGGTTTCACTTTGTTGTACCACTGGAGAAGTAAACACAGGCAATGACTGGAAGTTTTGCATACCTCCAGGAGACACGTAGACAACCTCCTTCCCACATTTGTTCTCTCGTCAACACCCCTTATGTCAGCCATCGCTTTACTGCTTACCACAATAGACTTCAATTCCTTATCTGACCAAAATCCTTTGGGAAGTCCCCCAATGTGATCAGGTTCCCCACCAACCATAAACTCATCTATTTTGCCCAACCTGGCAACTACGCACTTCAGTTCTTTGACCCCACCACCAACTTAAACAGAGTAAAGTGTTAAGGGAAAAACTCAAAAGACAACGCAACAGAGAGTACATTACCCATTGATCAATTCTCGAACTATCTTCACTGTCGCAATTCTCATTGTCATTTCCAACCAATTCCTCCACTGAACCTCCTATGAAATTGGAGTCCGCAAGATCAGAAAATGAAACGGGGTACTGCATAACAGCAAAAGAAAGTTCTTTGGTAACATTGGCTGTAATAGGCTGATAAATTTTCTCGCATCCACCATTATCCCTTCCTTCTTGTTTGTTGCCTGAAGCTTAACCAGCCATTCTGTCTTGTTCTGTTGAGGCAATTCATCAAACAGCTGGTGCTCGATAATTTCAGGATTTTCCTCATCTTTGTTTTTGGTCTCGACTAATACGTCCTTCACCCAATTCCCTGTGTTCTTATTATTTGGATCAATTTCAAAAACCTGATGAGCACTTTTAAGCCCAAACTCCAGCGATATTTGCAGCTTCGTTCCAAGCTCAGTGGCAACAACCTTGTGCTCTCAAGTACTCCAGAATCCAAGCTCAGTGCCCTCCACTTCATTTTGCCACCATGCACACAAACTCGTTTGACTGTCTTGTTACTTGAGGCCAAGTTCATACTTGCGCTTCTTCCTCCAAGCTTTTTTCTTGTCACCAGTCGCACGTCTTTTGTGAAGAGGATCTCGTTAAATACCCATGGTTGCTGAGATAATCTCAAAGCCATAGGAATTTGAATGGAGATTGAGACCTGCATTGCAATAGTGATATGCATATGGATCCAAACATCACACCATTAAACTCAAATGCGTATGAATACTGATAAAACCCACCACTGTAATTCTCAACACCATAGGGTGTCAGGTTAAAATTCGGATTTGTTGAAATCTGCTGGCTCACAGGCCCATCATTGAACTTGGTGAACCATGGAGATGGACCTCAGGAAGAGCTGTGGTAGCTAAGACTTGAGGTGAATGATAGTAAAAGTGAATGATGCATCGCGGCGGAATCACGGCCGAGAAACGTCAGGTTTGATACAAATTATAATGATTCCCAGATTGGAATCGCCATGAAAACTAAAGATTTCTCTAGAACAGAGAATAAAACATGAAATTACACGAAAAAGTAAGAGAAAAAGAGATTTCATTTCATTCAACATGCAGCTAAATGGGAACTACAACTGAATATAAAGAGTGTAAGCATAATCTAGATCACGTGGACGTTGGTTACAGCACCATCCTAACAAACTGTACCAGTGTGATAAAGAAATAAACCAAGAATTTGGGTAAACTGTAAATAGATGAATAACCAGACATACTACTTTGGAAGCTCATGGTGACATTTGCAACTGAATCTGCTGGAGCTACAGAAAGTATACCATATTATACTCAGTTCTCCTCTTACTATTTAACGAACACTCACTCACTTTGAAACGCATAATAATTTATAAGTGAAGCTCTGAATAGTGAAACGCATAATAATTTATCTGAAGCTCTGAACTTTGACCATGCTACAGATCTGAAACAAGTTCTCACAAAAATAAAATTTGCAGAAACTTTATAAAGGAGAAAAAGTTGCACTGAGTGTGATTTTACTTTTATAAAGGAGAATAAGAAATACACCTTGAATATATCTAGTACATATTATATACAAAAGTATGAATGAAGATCAAAAGGAAAAGAAACACCAACTGCATTGTGTTGGTTAACTTACGCTTGGTGGAAATAAGAAATTAGCTCTACGAGTGATGAATCAGCAAAAATGCCACGGATTTTAACCAAATTATGGGATTAAATTAATCAAATAAATAATACTAAAAGAATTACTGAGAATTAAGGATACTTCTCTCCCAGTCAAAGACGCACAACTTCTCTAAATCCTGGAAGGAAAAGAACTGCGAGTATAAAGAATTTCTTCCTAGCAACTTTGAAATTACAACAAGAAGCATTTCGCAAGCCTGATTTTCTTCCAATTTTTCTGCATCAGTGAGCTCAGAAGAATGATCTTTCCATGGTTGGTAAAATGACCTGTTCAACAAAGAGTAACATCAAATATGGCACTTCATATATGTATCTCAAAGCAGCAGTTAATTATCAGAAAAGGGTAAATTGGGAAAAAGAAAATACCAGCCTATATATTCTTTAAAAAAACCTACCAGCCTATAAATTCGTTGAACTACTTGGTTATTTGCAGTTTCTTGTCCCGGGGCTTTGGTATAGTTGGTAAGAGCACTGTGCATGATGTGGGTTAGGCGCATGCCACGGGTTCAAACATGCTGCGACAAAAAGTTGGTATTTAAGTGGAAAGGATAGAGGGGTAGGCCGTTTATCTACTAAGTCTCTAATTGTGTGCCACTGGCCCCGGGAATTTGTCCATTATCAAAGAAATACCAGCCTATAAGTTTATTGAAGTAACTTCTCTCATAAAATCCAGACATAATAAAACCCCATCACCTTGCGAAAATCAAATCATTTAAGCATCTTGTCCTTAATTGTTTTGAACTACTCCATGATATTGCTTAGTTTGTTTATGCAATGACCCCATATTCATCTGCAGATTCTCTACGGGGAATGGAGAGAGAGAGAGAGAGAGCTCAGTGATGGGCACAGACAGAAAAAACTGATAGGAGAACTTATGATTTGGAAAACCTAGACCCTGAAAGAAAAGAATTTACACTAGTGGAGTGTAATGTTTATGGAAATAAATCCCAACTCTATAACATCAGCTGGTGGAAATAAAAAGACGCAAAAAGAGGTTTCACATAAGACAAGGTTCTGCTTTGTTAATTCCTGCGTATTGCTCTACTAACAGTCTTCAGAGTCTTTGGACTGGCCAGTAATAGTCTAGAAAGAGAATGGAGTAACATAGACATCACAAGCACTAGCAGCAGGAGATTTAACAATGAGAGGCCATCTCCCAAAGCACAAGTAGGAAACTTCAAAAGGCTATTGAGTTAAAATTGCACCCAACATTATCTTTTCGGCTCAACTTTACCCTTATGACTAACGGTCCACTCCAAATTTAAAAATGTTTATTTAATTATTATGTGGCGACTTCTTGTTGGCCCACAATAAAACACTAACCCTATTAATAAAAAAAACACCCATATGTAAAGATCCCTGGCCCATACCCGGTTTTAATGAAAAACCCCAACATCTCCTCTTCCTAAATACATACATGCATCTTCTTCTTCTTTTAACCTGATTTTATTTTTTGCCAGATCTCAATCCTCAATTCTCAGCTATCCTCCTTTTACATAACTTCAATCTTCTAACTTAAAGTGATTGAACTCTACATACTTGACCAATCAAGAAACAAATCAACTGTCCATCCAAATTTCAATAGCCACTGACAGATCGATCCGCATTTCTCAATCTTCAATCCTGGTTTCAATTTTCGTCAAAAATTGAGTCTTTCATATTCCAGTTAAAAAATTTCAACCGAAATGGTCTGTTTTCAACTGTCCCCTTTTTGAAATTGAAGCAAATGAATCAGTTGCACAAGAAAAAGGAGATGGGGGAATTTACAGAACCATAACTAGAAAAGAAAGAAAAGATGCACGTATGTGTTTAGGAAAAGAGATGCTGAGGTTTTTCATTAAAACCAGGTATGGGTCATGGATCTTTACATATGGGTGGGATTTTTAATGGGGTCAGTGTTCTAATATGGGCCAATAAGAAGTTGCCATGTAATAATTAAATAAATATTTTTTAAATTTGGAGTGGGCCATTAGTCATAAGGGTAAAGTTGAGCCGAAAAGATAACATTGGGAGCAATTTTAGCTCAAGAGGTGGGCGAAGGGTATTTTTGGCCCTAAGCCTATAGTTCAGGGGTGGTTTTGGCCCTTTTTCGTTCTAGAAAGTAATGCAGAGAGCGGTATATGTACCATCTCCAGGCAGGATTAGCTTCAGCAGGGCAATTAATCTTTGAGCAGAGGGTTGCCAACTGTACTGCATCGCCAGCTAAGATGTCTGTTTCTGTCAAACAGCAGCATAATAAACAAGTCGGCCATTAGTGTGAAAAACAGGAAGTTGTCTAAGTGAAGAAAGCAGTATTGATAAGCTTATGAGTCTACCTGCTGAGGAAAGACTAGATAAAAGCAGCAGACTGAGTGCAGAAACAACAGATGGAAGTACTATATAGTTTGTGCATTGTAGCTGTTGCAGAAAAAAGATGGATAAGGCCAAAGTTCCTTCACATGCAAATGCCCTGTTGGTTTCCTCACATCTTTTCTCATTCCATTCCATCATAGAAAGCAGGTTATTGAGCTTAGATCTGTCAAAGGAATGACACAAGTCCGAATTACTGAATCTGAGGGAAAGCTTTCCTACAATCACTGATGCAGCCAGCCAGCGAACAAGCTTTGATATCAGAGAATCATCTGTTTCTTTCTCAGCTTGCAGTCTCACAATGCAAGCAAAATTTTCCGGCCCGTGGATATTTTCAATCTTTGGCTGCAAAGCAATTAAAGTAGCCCATCTAACAAACTTGGAAACCTTTTCCTTGTCCTGGAAAAATTTAAAACAGAATTACCTTACAAATGATTTGAATATAGAAAATCAAACACACACCAAAGCTAGTGATCTCCAGAAAACCAGTACTAAAGCTTGACGGGCACAACATATGAATTCATCAGGATGCTTAGGCTTACGCATTTCAAGTCAGGATCTCATGGTCTGAATATCTTGCTACACTTACTTCAGAACTCACTGCCCTCCCAATTTTTGGTGTAAAATAACCATATTTCAAATAAAAGTAACTCTAGAATGGATCTATATCACCAGAATACTCAAACAAATCCTACATTAATCAGCTAAACAAAACCAATGAGTAGCAGCATTTCTGTGAGACCCAAAAGTGATCAAGCCAGAAGGGAACCTTGGAGCAACGGCGTGTGACCTATAGGTCACGGGTTCAAGCCGTGGAATCAGCCACTGATGCTTGCATCAGGGTAGGCTGCCTACATCACAACCCTTGGGGTGCGGCCCTTCCCGGACCCTGCGTGAACGGGGATGCTTCGTGCACCGGGCTGCCCTTTGCCCAAAAGTGATCAAGCCAAGTCCAACATCAGTGGGCACTCTAATGTGAAAGACAGTTTAACCTTGTATTGTGGAATCCAAAGACAACAGGGTCAATTCTTTTCACATGCTGATGAGTGAAATATTGTTGCCATCTATACATGCTACTTGTACCTTCTCCTACTCCTGTATGAATGCATATCAATCCTAACATCCGCATTTCTATGATCAAATTGCTTTTGTTCGTACCCTTCTTATGATCAAATGGATTATTGTGAGTCTGAATGTGAACAACTGAATCCATCAAGCAAGGTACTAAATGGACCGCCAGGTCCTCATCCAGTGGCTTCGTTAGGTGCATGTTTCTTTTTCTTTCTTTTTTTTCATTAAGTGCATCCTGAAGTTAGTTGTTGTACTTTGCTAGAGCTGGATTTTAAGCCTTTTTGGTATATGAAGACAAGGTAATTTGTTCCATATATGGAATTGTTTGCACATATAAATAACTCTTCTAAGTGCGAACGTCATCTCCGTTCACGGTATACTCCAGAATCCAGATGCTTTCCGGCTACATTCGTTTCCAAGGGAGTGTCTGCATAGCGAGTGAGAGATGCCTAACTCACAAAACCATAAATTTTAAAAGGAGCAAGGGTCTGAATCCAGTTGACTAGCTTAACTGGCTCGTCCAATCAGTTCTAAAAGCAGGGTTAGCTATATAGCCTGGTGTGAGCATAGTGGGAAAACTATATGATGGCACCATGATGTCCAAATCCATCAAATAATGAAAAGATAATACAAGTTAGCTTCAGCAGACAAACAAGATCAATCAGTAGAGCAAAAGATGCTGTTTAACTCGTCGGAGAGAAAGCTACAGGAAAGAGGTCAACCAACCAATAGTAAGTAAAGATGCCTTGGAGAAGACATCAAACAGCAATGGTAAAAGACCACAACAAGAAGAATAAACGAGAAAATAATCAATTACCAGAGACCATGAGAAAAGGACATAGTACTGGGAACACTAAATTAGTCTTTTATAAAGATAACAAAGGAAGACTGCTTCCTCACTGTAATCTTGCAATTATCATTTATTTTCCAATTAATATTGAATGTCATGGTTTAACTTAATAGGATTTCCAGAAGAAAAATATTGACTTGGAATAAATATTTATTCCAGAGTAAAAAATATTGTTAATTATATTACAAGGGGGTCTAAAAGTGAGGCGATATGCTACTTTTGGTTTATTGAGTGGTTGGATAACGTATGCGAACTGCTAATTTGTGATAAGGTGCAAGATATTCCATTTTAGGAAATGAAAATCAAATTTGATACAGCTTAAAGAGAAAAACACAATATCAATTCGAATTGGAACGAATGTACGAATATTACTTGCAATTAAGTGCGTATCTGGTTTAGAGGAGGGTATAAAATTCCAGGACCCTACATCTAGCACAAGATTTTACTGCTTTGGACAACTTTAATCCTAACTCATCACAAGATACAGAAAAATGGATTATGACGTCTCTTATTATCAGAACTCATTAGTCCAACATTTATCTTTGAACAAAGAGAGAGAGTACCAGTTTCAAGTCAAAGTGTTTGCACTAATCTAGATTACATCTTTCTTTCCTAGTCTCTCTGGTCTACTTTATAATTTGACTCCATCTGATGTGTGCCTACCAATCCAAAAAGAACAGATGCATGTAGATCAGCTTGTTAAATGCTCAAATTTAATGGGTTATGTTAGTTATGTGTAGTCCCACATTGGAATGGGAGTAATATGTACTTTGTAGACTATAGCTATAAATAGGACCTCTTGTATTATATTGAGTATCTAAGATCAATAATATATTGTCTCGTGCTTTCTCACATGGTATCAGAGCATTAGTGAGAAAAGATCGTTGTGCGTCATTCCAGCGTTAACCGGGAAGAAAGAACTTAGTCATCGTGCAATTTTTCCGGTGACCTAAGACATGTCTACGTTAAAGTCACTTTCTGTCGGTGTTGTGCTAAAACCAACACCACCACTAGGTAGATAACCCTCCGACGACCAACCCCTTAAAATTTATCCGGCAGAAAAGCTGCCACACACCTCCACGCGCCGACAATAGCAACTTTTCCGGCGAGGGTTCAGGCCACTTTCCGGCCATTTTTTCGCGAAACTTCTTCAGGTCAGTCTGCTCTCCTCACAATTCCGAGCCTACTCATCTAATTCAAATCAAATTCCGACCACTTTTATATTTTTCCGGCGTGAACAGACCTTTCCGGCCATTATTTTTTTGAAAACATTTCTTCAGCACAGTTTGCTCGCAAGGGAATTCCGAGTCTATCCATCCTGGTTACGACAAATTCCGACAAGTTTACAATTTTCCGGCGAGCTAAAGTGTTTCCGGCGTAAAATAGTTTCCTGTTTTCTGCTGTAAACAGTATTTTCCCAACTATTTCTTCAGTTTTCTCACAGGAGTTACTTATTTCCACTATTTCAAGTTAACCCTACTACAAATTGTAGCGACATGGGAACCGATACTTTGAATAGTCGGATGGTTTCTTTTAGCAGATTTTATTGAGTTCCTTCAGTACAAAGCATGTAAGCAGACATCTTTTGAGATAGCTTCTGTTGTTCAAACAGGTAATAGCGTGACTTGTTTCTCCCAATCTTCATCCTCTGAGTTTTGGGTCACTAATTCAGGTGCATCGGATCATATTTCTGGTAACAAATCTCTTTTCACTACTATTTTGTATTCTCAATCTCTTCCAAGAGTCACAATGGCTAATGGGTCTCAAACCATGGCAACTGCAATAGGTCAAGCAAGCCCACTTCCTTCCTTACCTTTAGATTCAGTCCTTTATGTTCTCAATAGCCCTTTTAATCTCATAGTTGTTAGTCGCTTAGCCAAATCACTTAAATGCGCTGTTTTATTTCTTGATGACCATGTTTTTATACAGGAACACAGTACGGGGCGGATCATTAGTATCGGGCGTGAATCAAACGGACTTTATTACCTTATCCTTGCTAAATCACATGGACTCACATCTTGTCTTCCTTCAACAACTTGTCTTGTTATTGATTCACCAGGTTTATTGATCATTGGTACCGGGCATGAATCAAACAGACTTTATTACCTTATCCTTGCTAAATCACATAGACTCACATCTTGTCTTCCTTCAACAACTTGTCCTGTTACTGATTCACCAGATTTATTACATAAACGGTTGGGACATCCCAGTTTGTCAAAACTTCAAAAAATGATATCTGGTTTATCTCACTTGTCAGCTCTAGAGTGTGATTCATGTCAGCTCGGTAAGCATACTCGCTCCTATTTCCCTCGACGTCTTGATAATCGAGCAGAGTCACCTTTTACTTTAGTCCATTCAGATGTTTGGAATCCCAGTCGGGTCAGTTCCACCTTGGGATTCCACTACTTTGTCAGTTTCATTGATGATTATTCCAGGTGCACTTGGATATTTTTGATAAAAAATCAATCTGAGCTGTTTTCTATTTTCCAGACCTTCCACACTGAAATTCAAAATCAATTTGGGGTTTCTATTCGCACATTTCATAGTGATAATGCCCGAGAGTATTTGTCTTCCCCATTTCAGCAGTTTATGAAATCTCATGGGATTATTCATCAAACATGCTTGTCCGTACACATCTCAACAAAATGGGGTAGCTGAAAGAAAGAATAGACATCTTATTGAAACTGCTAATACCCTACTCATACAATCTCATGCTCTGTTGCGTTTTTGGGAGATGCAGTTATTACATCTTGCTATCTTATTAATCGTATGCCATCTTCAACTATCCAAAACCAAGTTCCATTTTCTGTCATGTTTCCCCACTTACCTTTGTTCTCTCTTCCACTCCTTATCTTTGGAAGCACTTGTTTTGTCCATAACCTTACTCCAGGAACAGATAAGTTAGCTCCTCGTGCTCTTAAGTGCGTATTTCTGGGTTACTCGAGAACACAAAAGGGGTATCGATGCTACTCTCCTGACCTCCAGCGGTACCTTATGTCCGCTGATGTTACCTTCTTTGAAACCTAATCATACTTCACAGGTTCAGGTCATCACTTAGATATTTCTGAGGTACTACCAGTTTCATCTTTTGGAGATTCAGTCACTATCTCCCATTCATCTTCCTCTACATCTCCAGCTCCACCACCTACAGCTCCAGTTGTAGCTCTACCACCTATAGCTCCAGTTCCACCGCCTACAACTCCAATTGTAGCTCCACCACCTATAGCTCCAGTTCCTCCACATAATCCAGTTCAACCTTCTGCCGCTACACCACTCTTGACTTATCATCGTCGTCCACATCCAGCATCAGGCCCAGGTGATTCACGCCATGCATCAGATTCTGCACCTACTGCGGACTTGTCTCCTCTTAGTCAACCAATTGCACTCTGCAAAGGTGTACGATCCACACTTAATCCTAATCCCCACTATGTCGGTTTAAGTTATCACCATCTGTCGTCACCTCATTATGCTTTAATATCTTCTTTGTCCACTGTTTTTATCCCTAAGTCTACATATGAGGCACTATCTCATCCAGGATGTCGACAGGCTATGATTGACGAGATGTCTGCTTTACATGCGAGTGGCACTTGGGAGTTTGTTCCTCTTCCTGCAGGTAAGTCTACTGTTGGTTGTCGTGGGGTTTATACAGTCAAAGTCGGCCAGGATGGCCAGGTTGATCGGCTTAAGGCTCGTCTTGTTGCAAAAGGATATACTCATATTTTTGGGCTTGATTATAGTGATACTTTCTCTCCCCTGGCTAAAGTAGCATATGTTCGTCTTTTTTTGTCCATGGTTGTTGTATGTCATTGGCCTCTTTATCAGTTAGACATTAAGAATGCTTTTCTCCACGGTGATCTTGAGGAAGAAGTTTATATGGAGCAACCACCTGGTTTTGTTGCTCAGGGGGAGTTTAATGGTTGTGTGCGCAGATTGCGTAGGTCACTATATGGTTTAAAACAGTCCCCTCGAGCTTGGTTTGGTAAGTTCAGCACAATTATTCAGGAGTTCGGCATGACTCGTAGTGAGGCTGATCACTTTGTGTTTTATCGGCATTCTGCTCCTAATTTGTGTATTTATCTAGTGGTTTATGTTGATGATATTGTTATTACTGGCAATGATCATGATGGTATTACTAATCTGAAGCAGCATCTCTTTCAGCACTTCCAGACTAAGGATCTGGGCAGATTGAAGTATTTTCTAGGTATTGAGGTCGCTCAGTCTAGCTCAGGTATTGTTATTTCACAACGGAAGTATGCCTTAGACATTCTTGAGGAGACTGGAATGATGGGTAGTAGACCTATTGACTCTCCTATGGATCCGAATGCTAAGCTTTTGCCTGGACAGGGGGAACCACTTAGAGACCCTACGAGATATAGGAGGTTGGTTGGCAAATTGAATTACCTCACAGTGACTAGACCTGACATTTCTTTTCCGGTGAGTGTTGTAAGTCAGTTTATGGATTCTCCCCGTGATAGTCACTGGGATGCAGTTGTTCGCATTCTTCGGTATATAAAGTCAGCTCCATGCAAAGGTTTACTATTCGAGGATCAAGGCCACGAGCAGATTGTTGGGTACACAGATGTTGATTGGGCAGGATTACCTTTTGATAGACGTTCTATGTCTGGATATTGTGTTCTAGTCGGAGGTAATTTGATCTCGTGGAAGAGCAAGAAACAGAATATAGTTGCTCGATCTAGCACCGAAGCCGAATATCAGGCCATGGCTATGGCAACGTGTAAGTTAGTTTGGGTCAAACAGTTGCTCAAGGAGTTAAAGTTCGGAGAAATCAGCAAGATGGAACTGGTGTGTGATAACCAAGCTGCTCTTCATATTGCGTCAAATCTGGTGTTCCATAAGAGGACTAAACACATTAAGATCGACTGTCACTTTGTCAGAGAAAAAATACTTTCAAGAGATATTATTACAAAGTTTGTAAAGTCGAATGATCAACTAGCAGATATTTTCACCAAGTCTCTTACTGGTTCTCGTATTAGTTACATGTGTAACAAGCTCAGTACATATGATGTGTATGCACCGGCTTGAGGGGGAGTGTTAGGGAGTAATATGTACTTTGTAGACTATAGCTATAAATAGGACCTTTTGTATTATATTGAGTATCTAATATCGATAATATATTTTCTCCCATGCTTTCTCACAGGTTAAATGCAATGCTAAGGGATTACAGCATATCTGTTCCAATTACATCCCCAAAGAATACAGAAGATCAAAATACTGTGACAAGTTTTCTATCATGATATTCCTACACCAAAAGCACTAAGCATCCAGTCTAACACAATTGCATTTTTTTTCAAATTTCAAAGCACATTCCATGTTTAGCTTGCAGCAGAAGCAGGAACGTATATAAAGCTTGATATCAACAAACACGTAGCTTATAGAAGGAGTGAAAAGGGGGTTTACCATTTGCAGAATATTTACTGGAGGGGTGCTCATAAGTACAGCTTCAAGTGCAATCTGTGCAACAGGACTTTGCCTTCCATCACAGCATTCATCAACAACTTCACATAACTGAAGTAAACTCTCAATGGAGATGTTGAAATGCGGTTGATAAACTTTCCTCTTTTGGGATATCTTCAATGCTGATGTAACTATTTGTAGAATCAGTTTAACAAGTTGAGTCTTTCCTTTAAACGTTTCAACACGTTCAACTAGCATCTTGTATAGATTGCAAGAGAGTTCCACAAGTTGCTCCAAGGCATATTTCTGCATCCACTCAATAGTATGTCTCGACAAAATGACTTCATTGAGTGCCTAAACAAGAAACGTGATAAGAGAATATAATATAGCAGTGTACACAAAAAGCTATCAGGGACATAAAATAGTTCAAGATGCAAAATGGTAAACAGTGTTCAGCAACTCAGCAGTGACTTCAATTTGGAAAAGTACCACGAGATCTATTGCTTTGGAGGGGGTGAGTCAATCTCCGATTTATTGGTGGTGAAGGAGAGCAGCAATACTGAAAATGAATTGAGTGTATAATGTACACTGTCTGACTATGGTGGAAAATGATGTGGTACACTACTTAGAACCTAAATCTGACAAAACTTGGCAAATACCCCGGGACCTCGAGGTTGATGCATGCAAGTTTTTCTTGTTATGTTACCCCAGTTCAGATGATCTGTATGGAACCAACAAAAACTTAACCTCGGAAACCCAAATTTCTTGATTGCTATCGGTGGCTACAGTCAACACTTGATCCATAACTTATCATCATCCAATGGTTTAGAAGTCAATACCCATGTCTCTGACTCCATTTCAGCAGACTGGTACACGGAATAATGAATTTGTAAGAATTGGAGACTTCTCTAAATGAATATGTACATAAAATTACTAACTTGATTAATATATTTGTTTAAGAAAAAAGAAACTTTGATCCTTTCGACTGCCTAAAAGTCCATATTAGAAAATATATGCATATAGGTGCAAACTCAGATATCGATCTACTATATCCCAGCAACACTCTTCAACTGTGAATACATTGTCATGCATCCTAACGTATAGGTCATGATGAGTTTAATACAGAAACGTCCTGCTACTGACACACACTCAAGTCCATATAATAAGCCCTCTCCATCCTCGAGAAACAAGTAAATGTATTTTCTCTAACAGCATAAATAGTCGAGATAATTAAATAGAAGGGAAAGAAGAACTAGAGATTTTTATAGTACTTAATAAAAGGAACAAATACCTCTAGTATAACAGTCAACTCAACAAATGAATCACGTCTGCACGGACTCCAAGAGAGAGATGAAATGACACAGGATGACCATGAGATCAAGCCACATTGTTCAACTAAGTACCTGGCCATCTTGGGTATTCCAACAGACTTCTTCACTATCTGCAACATAAACCATCTGACTAATTCAGCTCTTGCTTAGGAGAGGCTCACCACTCTTCGGAAAGAGAAACATGATCAATTGGAAAAACATCTATTGGATGGAGAGGGTAAAAAACAAGTTCCTATCGACGAAATTAAAAATTATGTTCCACGTTAAACCAACAAACTAAAGACCCACATTCTTTTGACACTATAACTATGTGGAACAAGAACTTCATATACTTAAAGAGGAACAAACTTGCCAATACGTGCACTTATAGGATTTTTTAAGTTAATAATTTTATTGGTGTAAAATGTGAACACAATGTTAACAGTTCTAGTTACAAGATTGTATAAAAAGCAAGGGATAAAAGTATTTTCATTTTAGAAGTTTACTATCACTTCTTATCTACTGAATGCAAGGATAACCAAATAAGCAGATGAATTTATTAAACATGTGACGACATGAAACACCAACATAGGTGATCTTCCTCTTCCTCAGATTTTTGCTGTCAAAATCACGCCCCTCGATGCCAGCCACACAAAGAAGCAAACCTTCCTATGCACCTTAGGGACACAAATAGAGCGACATGGAAATGTGACCTCCTCCCTCCTCAGTAATCTCTCATAATAAGACAGACTTGACAGTGAACCAGTCATCTCTACTCACTTGCCATCTCATCTCCATACATCAGGAATAGTCTGTGATGTATTCTGCCTGTACAAAAGTTCAACCAAGGTTTCAAATTCCCCCAACAGTCATTCTTGGAGGTCCCTCCTAAATCTCAAATCCCAGTGTACTTCCCCCTCATTAAACATGTGAATCTGTCGGACTGTCAGCTCTCTTTGGCACGAAACTCCATAAATGTTGGGGAAATCTTCCTTCAATATATTCTCACCACACCATTTATGCTCCCAAAAACAAACCCTGCTTCCATCCCCAATCCTAAAAGTAATATTTTCACTAAAATCTTTCCATCCCTTCATGATGCCCCTCGCAAACGGAGTTATTATTACTTTTTAGCTTCTAAACTGAAAATAACTAGGCAATTAGCTGCAATTAAAAAATAGATAGTAATCAGAACCTAGAAGCATAAAAATAAAAGGCAACCAGAAAGTTCAGCAAAGCAAGCAAGTAAACTAGTATTGCAGAAAAGAGGAATAATTCTTATTAACAGATGCTATATGTGTGAAGAAGATCTTGAAACTGTCAACCATCTATTTATTCATTGTAGAGTGGCAAGACAATGTTGGGAATTCTTTCTAAATTTGCAGTGTCAGATGGGCAATGCCTCCTAATGTTAAGAGCTTAATGGAAACTTGGCAACTTCAGAAGATGGCAAAGGATAAGTTGTCTGTGTGGAGGACAATTCCTTTATGTGTGCTATGGACAATATGGCTAGAAAGGAATAAGGCCTGTTTTGAAGAGAGAAGACAGAGCATCTCCAGGATTAAAAATAGATGTTTACGAAGTTTGTATTTTTGGTGTAAAAGAAGTGTTATGGAAAATCTGGAACGATATTTAAATTTTTTAGAGGAGTTAGGTGATATGGATTTAGGTGATTTGGAATTAGTTGATATGTAGAAATTCTATTTGTAACCCAGCTGGATTGTTTGCTTTTCTTGGTACCTTTAATAAAATCTTACCTTACCAGAAAAGCTCAGCAAAGTAAGCAAGAGACAAAAAATAAAGGAAGACAAGAACACATTGCCAACCAGAAGAAAACACATGGCATATTACCTGAATAATCAACTTCTTCAGTTGTAACTAAATAATCACTAACACACCAACATCAAAAAGCAACAACAAAAACATGGAAACTTAAGCAAGACAAATAGACTCCTAAAGAAGGAAGAGAAAAAAAACAAACAACCAACAACAACAATAAAAGATGGGGCTTCAATTACCTGAACAATCAACTCCTTTGATTCATGACTAGAAATAGGAGAAACATAAAAGCTCAAAAGGGTCTCAAAAATGGCATTTCTAATATATATTTGAGTATCATCATTCGCATTCAATCCTGAGTACAACAGACGTAGGATCCACAGCCTCTCTGCTATGAAATTAGTCGAGCTACTCCAGAAAAAATTATGGAACAACGGTATACCCTGTTAAAAGATCAGAGGGAAGGAGAGAAAGGAAAAGTGCTGTTAGACAAATTAGTCAGATGATGATCAGATATGACTGGATAGTTGATCTTTATGACAAATGGCACTTATAAATTTCCGATACTGAAGATATACCTTCATATTTGCACTTGGAGAACGCATCAGATATGCACTTATTGCTGAATAATGGTCATGTGAAGGATCCAAAAGTACAAAAGAAGCCTCTGCAACAAATACGGCAGTTATGGATGAAATCTTTTGCCAAGGCTCTTCAATACCGTTTTGCAAGTATGACATTAAGAGACGAAGACGCATCACATCCTTCCTCTTCTGACATTTCTGCAGCCAACAGTCAAAACATATAAAATCAGGACATGTTACTTCTATTGAAGAGTCAATAATGCAGCTCTGGAGAGATATCAACACCTTTTCCTGGCATATAACCAGCCAAGATGACTGGTTATTATGATTTGCAATTGATAGTTACAGATTACTGTATCTCTCTTATATATAGATAGGTATCTTTTATCAGACAACATTGGATGATACTATTTCGTTACAAATCTCCGTCTGTGTATATACTTGCAGGCATGGCCACAATATCTCGCCTACCAAACTTTTAATTCACAATACTGGCCTCTTTTTATAGCCTTTGTTTGAGAAGCACCAGAGATATGCATAGGCTAGTAATTGTTTAAGTCTATGGTTCCCAATACCTCTTCAGAGAGAATCATGTTTGTATGTAATTTTTTTTTTTTTTTGTGCAAGAGTTTATATGTAAGATTCTTTTAATTATACATCGAGTATGAAGGTTTTTCATCACATCAATAATTCATCAACTTCGTCAAAAAATAAAGAGAGCACTACTGACTACAAATATAGAATCTGAACTGCTAGAAAAGCACTTGAACTAATTGGATAAAAGATACTCTCAAGACACCTGAATGGAGACTACTTTAAATAAATAGAGACAGAGAAGTATTGAATACGTACAACCAGTGTTGTCAAAGGCGCGCTTAAGCCCTGAAGCGAGACTCAAAACATATTGAGCGCTTCAGTGTCGCATCAAGGTTCTAAGGCATACTTTTCCTTGCCAATGAGTGTGATCCTGAAAAGGCGACACTAAGCAATTGATTTTTCAATTTCTTTGTCCATATATTTGTTATTTATGCTTATAATTATTGGTCTTGGATTACATAAACATATTTTTACTTTTTCTCCAGTTGAGCCTTTTTTCCTTAAAGCCCACGCTTTATTTCCGCTTTGCGCTTAAAGCCCCAATAGACCTTAGAGCTTTTTTGCGCTTTTCGCCTTTGATAACACTGCGTACAACTATAAATTTGGAGGCCTATGAGGCACTCTTCCACCTACTCCTGGGCCAATCTTACCATTTCTTAATTTCTCCTTCTATCCCAAATGGATGTCATTTTCGCTTCCCAAGTAAAGGAAAGAATGTTTTACTAAAATAATTTAATATACCCTTTGGTCTATTGCAACTGATAGTACTTTTGTTACTTTCTAGATACAAAAATTCTATTCAATGAATGAATTATTTGTATTTAATTCAGCTATAAAAATAGGTCAAACTGACCCTGACAAAGGAAAAGTGATAAACAAAGAGGGGTATAAATTTAAGTTGCCGAAGTTGGTAGCAAGTGGGTTAGATCTTAGTGTAGACATAATGGAGTTCTCAAGAGATTCAGATTCACCAAAAAGAAAGGTAGCTAAGTTAATCAATTTTACATGCTTCTTCTAAATGTGGATAAAAGAGATAGGAGTCCATGATAAACAAGCATTTTCAACATCTATACTGAAACCTATGCATTGTTAATGCCATTAGCCACACAAACTAAAGAATTATTGTGACAATTTGACTTTGAAATCTGAAATCATACTTCAACTTGCAATAATTCTCATAACAAAGTCTGAAGTTTGTAACCATCCATCGGGGTTGAATTCAATAAAAAAAATTCCTCCCACCTCAAAGCACTTTACAGATAAATATAGCTCCATCTTTCAATAAGAAAACTTACCATCACTATCCACAAAATATTAAGAGCACTAACAACAGAAAATGATGACAACAATAGGCAACTCCAGTGCATGCCCATGAATGCCAGTTAAGATACTTGAGGGTAATTTTACTAATTTTTGAAGCAGCTGCCGGGTTAAGGATTAATCTGGGAAAGAGTTCGATTTCCCTCTCAACATGGTTCAAAATGTGCAATGGCTAGCGCCTAGCAGAGAATTTGGGGTGCCGAGATGGAAGGCTACCCACCACTTACCTCAGTATGCCTTTGGGGACAGTTTAAAGCCACCAATATTTGACAAAGCACCATTGAAAGGTTTGAGTTTGAGAAAACACTAGCAGGTTGGAAAAGACTGTATCTTTCTTTGGGAGGGAGAGTCACATTAATCAATAGCGTCCTGGATTCACTGCCCACCTACTTAATGTTGCCATTTCCTATTCCAAGGAAGGTTGAGCTATCCATGGATAGATTGAGAAGAAATTTTCTATGGGAAGGCAACAAAATAGAAGATCTGTTCATCTTATTAAATGGGACAGAGTGACCTTGGATAAGAGAAATGGAGGTGTTGAAGGAGGATTGGGCATCAGGATCTTAAAGAACCATAATAACAGTTTGCTAATGAAGTGGTTATGGAGGTTCGGCAGAGAAGAGAAGGGGCTGTGGAAAGAGGTGATAGCTTGCAGATATGGGGAGAACATGAACTGGAGAACTAATTCTGTGAGTTCCCCACATGGCGATGGGGTATGGAGGCATATACGCAGCCTCTTGCCACTCTTTGAAACAAACATTGTGCTTAAAGCGGGGGATGGAAGAAGCAAAAAATTCTGGCATGATTCTTGGCTGGGCCATACTCCCCTCAAAATTGAATTCCCAGATTTAGATAATTTGGTGATGGATACAGAAGCCACAATCGGCCAGAGCCGAAGTGAAAATGCTTGGAACCTTCATTTTAGAAGGCCATATTTTGACGGGGAGGTGAACAGGCTTGCTCAGCTAATACAAAGGCTAGAACAATTCCAGATAAATTCAGAGACTACTGATTCACTTAGGTGGAGAAGACAAGGCAATGGGACGTTATCTGTAGGGTCATGCTATAAATGGTTAAGTAATGTGTGTGGTAGTCCTACTCAATAGCCATGGACGATGATATAGAAGACAAGTGCACCATACAAAGTAGCATGTTTTACGCGGGTTGCTGCATACGAAGCTAATCTCACCCAAAGTAATCTACAGAGAAGGGGTCTGCCTCTGTGTAGCAGATGTTTTTTGTGTTATGCTGCAATCACCTGTTCTTACATTGTCGGCCACCAAGACAAATGGGGGGGGGGGGGGGGGGATAAAAAAAACCTACTGATTTGCTGGAGATGCTGCTGTCCTAGTAAGACAAATAGAAAATAGTAGATTACTATTCCTGCGTGTGTTTGTTGGTTGCTTTGGAAAGAGAGGATTGAAAGGTGTTTTGATGGAAAGAACAGCTCAATTCAGATCATGAAGCATAGGTGTTTAAGGCTACTGGCACTTTCATGTAATCTACATTCTACAGGATATATGATGAAATAGGAATGACTGACTTTATTAGCTCATTACAGGAGTAATTTTGTACAGGGAGACGCTCCTTTTTCTTTTTTGTACAGGAGATCCTCTCAACTTGTATAGTTCAGCGCTAGCTTAGTGCCTGACTACTTTTTGCTATCAATAAAAAAGTATTTAGTGATAAAAAAGAAGGTACCTCCAGTGTACTCTTGAACCTTCCAAGAACCTCGTAACCTAATTTCCTCATGTCATCATCAGGTGAAGATATACTGACAGCACTAATCGCAAGCAAGCCTAAGCTAGCAAACTCCAAGGGCTCAATAAAACCCATAGAAAGACAATGAACTGAGAAGCGCAAGATAAAAATGGGATCATACACGCAGATTTTCTCAACATCTGTGTAATGCACCTGCAGATATTTCCGAAGTTTAGAATTAGACAGATCTGGGAGAAACTACAGAAAATATCCATTATTCCTTGCTCTCTGAAAATTGAAAGAAAAATCAAAGATTATGAAAAAAGAAACTATCTATAATAGGAGTACCGCATATCTAAAATCAGGATTATCCGTTTCAGGTTTTCTGTGAATCCCCGCACCAACAGTTCTATCATATGGGAAATAAAGCACAGTAGTTGCACAAAATTTGGGGTCAATGGGAATGTTTTCTCTGAAGTGGATTCTGCGGTAGTCATCAACTGCTTCAGCTTCGCTCAAATTACGAGAGAGAGTCTGCACCAGTTCATTTTCTTTTCTGACTTTCAGCAGAGCACTACTCCATAGGAAATCTAATTTAGCCATACTTTCTTCATCCAAGTCATTAGCCGACTTGATTTCATCCAGTAAGCTGTATATCTCCAAGTCAATCGCACTCATACTTGCACCATAAGAAGATAATAGTAAAAAGACCAATTCCCTCAAATTTATTCCAATGTCTTTTACATTATCAATATCACATTGCTGAGCCCTGATCTGGAAAAGCAACTTAAGCAACTTAACAAGTTCCAACTGCCGGGCACGTTCTTCAGATAGTTTAAAATTATCTTTTAGATCAAGGGCATCTTGATCAATACATGGAACATACGATCTCATGATGCTCGGCAAAGGAGTAAATATCAGCCCAAAGTGAGAATGACCAGCTGAGATGGGAGAAGAATGGATTGTAGCTGCAAATTGCGAATGTGCAAGCAACAGTTGAATAATTGAAATGCAAGAGAACTTCCCCTCAGATACCGATGAGATAATAGCTCGGAGCATCCGCAGTGTCGTAGGATCGTAAAACCTATGCAAAAGAGATGACTTAGCAAGTTGCTCTATAAATGGAAGAGAAGCCAAATTCAGAAGACAATCATGCATCTCCATTGTTATTTCCATTAAATTTCTCAGAATATATACTTCCAGATATCTAAACAAGGAACAGCTTCCAACTTCAATTTGCGAGAAGTCAACAACGTTCAAAGAACATCTCTTGACAATAAGCTGCCACGATTGAACCAACAGGTTCAGAAGCCGGATTCTTGCCAAGTCTAAAATGGAGCAATCTTCTGAAGGAATCAATTCTGTGTCTCTCTTCAGCACAGATGGAAACTTCCTCTTCTCGGAGAATAAAAGTGCCCTACACAAACGTATTTTTGTAACAGTCCTGTTGACAACATTCAAAGACTCCTCAACTGAATAAGCACCATCTTGAGTGAGATCGAACTCCAGCAGATCACTATATTCACTTGAGCAAACAGAATTGAATATACTCATGCGCTTTTTCACGTTCACCAAATCACCTCTCAATTCAAAGAAAAGTTGAGCTACAAGAACAGTATTTGTAAGAAGACTACCTGAGATAAGATTCAGAGAATCTTCCATTGATAGGTTTTCACAGCATTCTACCTGAAATATCTCCCTGGAAACATAGCTCTTCCAGATAGAGAAACCTTGCTTGAGTATTCCCCAATAAAAAGAAACTATATTCTCATGAAGCATGCAAAGTTGGCCCCCAAACTTAGAAGGAATTGAATTCAAGTACAGGATGACAGTGGGAAGAAGCATCAACATGTCCTCATCAGAATAACCACAAATTTGCTGTACTGCACAAGACTTGACTGCCACGTATTTATTCATCATGTCTGAAAATAACTTTCCAAATACTGATAGATGCAGGGGGCTTATATCAGCAACAAGAAACAAGATTTCAGCTTTTCTTTTGGTTATTTTGAGCATGCAATGAGAAAGGATATTGACATGAGTGTTAGCCACAGCTCTACATGTAATCTTAAGAAAAGGATGGCTTGGCTTCTGGATAGCTTTATGTGTTTTCACAACTTTTACAGCTTTGAGCAGACAGATATCAGCAACATCAAGTTCAAAACGAGTGGCAATTTCGTATACTTGCGAAAAGATTTTCTCATAGAGGATGACATCAAATTGTTCCTGTTGAATTCCCCAAAACAAACAAAAAGGCATTTTTTCATGTGGCTGCTGCATGTTTGCTGCCAGATGACTAAATGCAGAACCAGCAATGTGTAATCCAACACAGAGCACTGAAGTCAGCCAAACAGAACGATCCTCATGGTCAATTGCAGACAGCATCCAATGGACCAGTTCAAGCATCTCAAAGGGAGATATGAAATGAATCAAATTGTGTAGAGCACATAATGTAGGAACTAAAGGTATTACGTTCTTCGACTTCATGCATTCATTCATCTTCTGCTTGAATGCCATAACCAGTTTATTTACCACATTCTTGAATGAACTTATGACATGTTTATTAGCATGATAAACTTCAGATGAGGAGCCTTGGCTATGGCAGAAAGACAACCAGAGCTCAGAAGTTGCTTTTAACAAATTATGCACATGATGATCCATCTTGCTGACTTCCAGTTTAGCTGATTCAACAAACTGGTCAACACTGTCCTTAATTATTCCACATGCAAAATCACTTTTAACAGGGGATGGGCACTCCAGCACTGCTGCCACAGCAGGGTGATCTAGGATAGTTACAACCAACTCTTTAACAAAGTGAATTGTGAAAGGAGTAAAGGTGTCTAAACCGCAAGAATTAAATTTTTCAACCACCAACTCTTTCAACATGCGGCTCAGGAGAAGGAAGCAAGCTTCAGAAAGCTTTTCAAACCCCTCGAAATGCTCATTTCTATATGATAATTGAGCTTGATTCAACCAAAAGAGTAAATAGCGGAAAATGGAAAGAAGATGATCAGATGTCTCCTCAGAAAGCTTTGCCATAAACAAGTTTTGCAATCCTGATTGATTAGACAAATCCAATCCATCAATATCCAGAATTGCTGGGAAGAGAATATAAAAAGGTGCACGGTCCAAAAATACAGAAAATGCATTAGACTTGTTATCCATTGAACTGATGACACTGCAGTCCATTGTTCTCCCACCACTTAATCCAGTTACGGCCCTATCCAGACCCGTGAAGAAGATTTCTCGCCATCTCTTAGAAGCATCATTAAGAAGACTAGGTTCTGAGAAAAATAGTTGCATCAACAATGAGAGAGGGACCCCAAGCAATTTATTTGAGACAGACATGATTAAAGGGAAATTCTGTATTATCTCAGCTGGTCTTGTGCATGCCAATGAAAAGCAAAACCCAATGGTTACTCCAAGCAGACTACCATCAAACTCACTCTTCAGCAATCTTTGGACTTCACCAACTGTACGGGTAAAAGAACTGTCAGTATACACAACTTCGTTGCAGTTGGAAGATATTCTGTAAGTTTTCTGCAAAATTCTCCGAGCCAAATGTAGTAAACTGTTGAATGGCCTCCACTCACAGAGACATTGAGAATCATCCAAGTCATAAGCAGCTTCAAGTCTCTCAGAAAGCTTCAAATCAATTATTGAAGATAAAAGTAATGGATCCACCTAACAAAGTTCAGGAAAGATAGACACTGTCAAGAGGGGAAAGCACCTAAAGTACGATCAATTCAAATTGAAAAAAAAAATTACATAAATGTAAGGACAGATATTACCTGAGTCTCCAGGAGATACTTTAGGGTATTGCACATGTATAATGAAACCATTGACTTCTCAGATACAGAAAAAGCACCAGATTCAGCAGTTATCAATGTTAGGCACTTATCCAAGATGCAAATAGTGAAAGCGCTGAAATCAGGAGATGTATCTGCAAGAAGTGTCACATAACTGTCAGAATACCGCAAGTAGTCTTTTCAGCATACTGTTAAGTTCTTCCTTTCGAGTTTGCGGAACTTTGGCAGGTTTAAAAAGATTTTGCAAGCCATTCGGTTAACTATTTCATTTATAAGAAATAAGATAGACCAATTAAATGTCGGCGGAAAAGTTAAAGTTCCAATTGAAGCACGATCATGATGCACTATGAATCCAATAGAAACTGAAATAGTAGATCAAGAATGAGTAAAGTGATGAGTGCTTTATCCAGTGAACAAGTAGAATAATGGTCACAGCCCCCACCCCACCCCCCACAAAAAATCATAGAACAAAAGAAACAAAAATAATACGACATATCCAATATTTGTCAAGTCACATGGAAAATATATCACTACAAAAAAGAAAAGGTAAAAGTTAAAATCCATCTTTTTTGAGGAAAAGAAAAAGAAGACCAAGAACATTGTATGAAATTTCAAGTACCTTTAGCGCCTGGTATGCTACTCAAAGAAGACCTTAAGAGATTCAAATAATAGAATAACTTATTGCCAGATTCAATTACAGCATCACGTAGGAAAAGAAGAACAGGTGAGGACAATTTTTTGTAGATATCACACCCTACTGCTCCTCCAAGCATGTAGTCTTTTCTATACCCAGGAATAAAGAAGAACCATGAACAAATTTCCTTTGGGTTCTGGTCAAATGCACCAGTACTATACATCGATGCCTTCGCTAGACTGTATGCTTGATCTTTAATGTCTCTGTTTTGTGAATACATTGACAACTCCAGAAAAGGAAGCAAATGCTTGTACATTTGTGGGTGAACTCTTGAGGCAATTTCGCATTTAGAGGACCAACCAACATGTTCTTGGAGCAGAGATAACAGAGCTTGTTGCAACATAGTTGGTAATGCTAGCGGGTTGTTCGGCAGAATTTTGAAAAAATCAAATAATCCTTCCAACATAGTAGGCATTGTTTTCTGCAAGAAAGAAAAATAACATCCAAAATGTAAGCAATACATATCAGGATTTCTCCATTTATTTTTCCCTATTCGAATTAGGAACTATTAAGTTCGCGTGAACAGATTTACATTCGTAAATCAGAATACTAGATATATATCATATTAAATAGCAGAGGATTTCCAGTTTCAGAGCACATACAAGAAGAATAAAAGAAAAATCCAGGAAAAAGTTTCATCCAAATATACGCTCGAAAACATGGGCATCTGAAGTTCTACCTACGAACATAAGGTAAAGCTAAAAGTTTATAAGACTGACAATGTTAAATTCAAACAACATGCTACAAGTCACTGATTGATCCACCAAGAAAATGGAATATTTTAAATGAGTATCAATACATAGAGGAACAACTGGAGTGGCTTACGTGGGCACTAACTTAACACAAATGCAGCAATAGTTAATACAGAGTCAAACCGACGGGATACTGCAGATAACATGTTTTTAGATGCAATATATTTATCAATTATTACATGCAAACGTTTTTAACTTCCCTAAATGCAAACAAATGCTTCCTCTATAATTTCACAAACACTTTGTTTCACAAAAATCCAGCACAACTAGGATTCAAGCGTTTGAAACTCACATAATATACCGTTAAAGCATTAAGCAACTTGGAATAGAATAGCACTTCTGCCTCTTTTACAGTAGAGTCTGGCAAAGCAGAAGAATGCAAACCCCAGAGTTCTGTTATAAGCTTTAAAAAATAAGCTTCATCTTTAGAATTATCCATGTCATCTTCATTTATGATTCCTTCACCGTCAAGGGGCAGAGCAGCATCAGGGGAGTAACTAACCCCACCAACAAGAATGTCTGTATCTTCATTTGCAACATCAATTTTCAGCTTCTTCCTACTGTTCATCTTATCTCCTATTTCAGAATCTGCGGGTCTTTTTGAGCATTGCTCAAGACCTCTGTAAAATTCATTCAGTGAAGAGAGTAATGAGAACAGAACTTGAGGATCGGGGAGAAGAATCCGAACTGCATTCCAGATATCTTGCTTGAGGGATTCCCATTTGTGGATCATCTGACCTTGGGAAGACGATACACTGTTTAATGCACCAATTAGTAACTCCAACAATTTCAGAACCTCCAACACGAGCTTCAAAGTTCCATGTTTTGCTAGAGGATCAGAATGAAGTAACCCTTTATTAATCACCAGCCGAGAGAAGGATCGTGGTCCAATGCACTTCATGATATTTTGCACCTCTGGGCTGTTAAGAGTTGGTGGCTCCTGGGTTTGAGATCCAATAAATCCAAAGACAAGTCCGTCACCAACAGAGGAGAGCACATTTGCTGCCAAAGAAACTGAAGCAAACCTGCAAGTAATTGAGTCACAATGGACAGACAACAATATTGATATTCAAAAATAAACTCTAATAAGCAATATTTTCTAACCAGTTACGAGACGAAGGGTCTTCAAGATTGTAAGGGAACTCATCCAAATAAGCTGAACCAAAAGACGACTTCCCCTTAACAATTGCCAAAAGCAGGTTTCTGTGGTTCTCAACTTCTGCAGCTTTTAACTTCTTCATAAGGCCCAATAGCCTTTTCGGGTTTCCTCTCAATGGACTAGGTACCCTCTTCAAATCTGGCATCAATCCATTAGAAGGATCAGTACACACCATGTATAACAGTTCATGAGCTAACTCTGCAGCCAATCCGCCACCCTCTTGTCCCGAAATGCTGGCGAGCTGCTCCAAAGTTACACTCCCGAAAAGCACACTTCTAAGCCCGGTGGGCACCAGTGAATCAGGAACAAGAACCCTATCGCACAAAGTGGACAAAACATAAACCACAGTATCCTCATCATCATTACCCAACCCGCGAAGCACACCAGAATACATATCCTTCTGCTGCAACACACCTCTCAACAACCTGGCATTCCCTACCTCCAAAAAAGATATAGCAAAACCAACAAAAGCCTTCCTCGTCGAATGGTGCTTCTTCTTTTCCGCTTCAATTTTCTTAACTTTCCACTCAGCTAGTTTCCCAAATACAGGGATTTTAAAGTCAAAACACTTGGCCACTTCCCACGCCATCCATGAACTACGCCTAACTATAGAAGCCAACAGAAAAAGGGCAGCGCGTTGGCGCTTTGCCTCTTTACTGTTCAATTCCTTATACAAATCATTCATTCTCTTTTCCACTATCGATTTCGCAAACCTATCCAACGCATTGACAACTAAAGCAACTTTCGGGTCTTTTTCAGCTCTGTTTTTCCCGTAAGAATGATTGAGAATTCCAGAAATTAAATTGAAAACATAGTAAAGTCCAGTTTTGCCTTTTCGGAGCTCCCAAGCTTGTTCGAGTTCGATACACTTAGATGAATTCTGAATGTACAGGTTGAGAAATTCGGGTCCAGAATCGGATTTGAGAAGCTTGAGGAACTCCTTTGAAGCATCGGAACATAGCTGTAAGTCTGTAGAGGTTAAGTTGCGAAGAAGGTGTTTGAGTTTAGCCTCCTGAGAGAGTTTATTTTCGAACAGAGACAGAGGCATTGTTGTTCCTGCTCCCTTATTTTCTTCGTCTTCCATTGTTGCAGCAATTCAAAGAGAAACTAGAGCGGAAGCTTAAGACTAAACCCTAAACCCTACAGCTTTACAGCTTGTTTAGCGCGGAAGCTTAGTGTCGGAAAAGAAAAACAAAAAGAAAACCAACGTACGGTGTATCATATTTTATGATATTATATTATACTGTATTAGTATTTTGTTTGAATAGATTATTTCATTTGCTTTTATTTTGTAATATGATGCACCAGTAATATAAAAAATAAGATACAAGATAAAATTATAAGATAAAAATGAATAAAATATAATACTAAGCTGGAAGGGCAAGATAAGAGAAAAATATAAGATAACAATACAATCACGGCAAATCAATCGTTACATAAAATGATAATATTTTTTATTACATTACGACGGATTTAACAATACGATCAATAAAATTTAACTAACAATCAAAATAAATATTATACTCAAAATAACAATACGATACAATTCAATATGCAACAAACATCCAAACAAGCTTTCAAATCTTGTACGCGAAAAAGAGAAATTTTTTCTGATAAATCGCCTTCTGTGCCCTCGCCCTATTTTCATTTGGGTCTTTCGTTAATATTTATAACTTGTGTGCTCTTCTGCTTCTCAATCTATAAGTTCTTTTTCATAATGCTTAATTAGATTTGCAGTAAGAATCCTAAAAATTAAATTTTGTTTTCATTTATATTAAACATAATGATTTGATAATTATTACAGTAACAAGTTCATCTTCCCCGGTCTTGAAAATTAAAGTTGAATACACAATTAGTGATAAAGGATTATTTTTTATATGTGTATGATCTGGTATCTGAAATCTATAAAAAGAAAATGTAGTAGGTTGAAGCGGAAAATAAATTAAAAGTATAGGTTTTTTTGCAAAGGATGAAATAAAAGAGTAATGATTAACCATAGCCTACTAACAGGGTCTGAAATTTTTTTAAGTAAACTATGGGTGTGTTTGGGACGAGTAAAATATTTTCCTAGAAAATGGTTTTATAGAAAATGAGTGTTTTATCACTTATTTTTTCTTGTTTGGTTGGTGAGTCAAAAACTTTTCCGAAAAATATTTTTTAGTGTTTGATTAAATAGTAGAAAATATTTTTTTAGAAAAATATTATTTTATGTTTCTCTCCTCACCTCCTCTCCCCCAAGTCCCCATGTTTCATTGCCCCCCCCCCCCCCCAAATAGCTAAAGTCTTCGGAACTCTATTTTCTTCAAGAATTTATTATTCTTCTAAAAATTCACACAAATTCAAAGTAACTAATGTGTTACTTTACTTTTTTTACTCAAAAATAACGTTGAAATTTGTTCTCCATAACTAAGAAGAAAATACTCTTTTTTGGTTGAAAAATAAAGTACTATTTCTACAACATGAAAATAAATTACTCATTTTATTAAAATTAAAAAAAAATACTTTTTCTATATCATGACAAGAAAATACTCATTTTGTTGAAATGAAAAAAAAAATACCTTTTTTATTAAAATTAAAGAAAATACTTTTTTATATCATGAAAAAAATACCCATTTGTTGAAATGAAAAAAAAAAACTATTTATAACATGAAAAGAAAGTACTATTAATAATATTTTTATTTAGGGTGGGGGTGGGGTGGGTTGGTGGGGATGTGGAAGGGCTTTGTTTTTGATTGTTAGGGTGGGGGGAGGTGGTGGGGATGGGGAATAGGGTGGGAAAGGTTGAGAAGGAGTTTTGGAAAATATTTTCCCTTCTCTTGATAGGGAAAACATTTAAGCCAACCAGACATGAAAAAATTGGAAAATATTTTTCGAAAAATATTTTCCTGCGTACCAAACACACCCTATATTCTATTTAACCAGCTAGAAATTCTGTTTGGTAATGAGCATTTAATGTTTCATCTATATTTGCCAAATTGAATGATTATCTATTGAATAAAATATTTATGAAGTAAAACAATAAGTATTTTAATTTTTTGAATTGCGGTAATAGTTTGAATGAGGCTTTACTTTGGACAAAATTGAAAAATAATTTTCATGAACGACAAATTCCATTGATGGTTTGCATGAGCCTTTACTTGCGATAAAATTGAGAAATAATTTTCATGAACCACACTTTCATGCTTCTCAACAAAAATTGTCATATACATAATTAATGGGCATAACTGATGCCCCTCATTTACTTGTCCTTGTTGTAGTCCATCACTTGTCAATACCATAATGTTGAATTATTTGTCAAAGTCATTATTTGACTAAATTTAGCTATAAAATCTCAACAACTACTAGAACTTCGGAAAAATGAGGAGGAAGGACTAAGGACCAAGCATTTTGCAAGCAGTAGGTATGATATGTAGCAACTACAATGTGATTATTGTAACATAAATGTTGTTCCATTACAAATTAATTTTTTCTATGTGTCATATTTTAAACTACGTCTTTTCCTCACTAAATGTTTTCTAATGGATAAGTCTATTTCCTTATGGCTTGAATGTATGAATATTCAGTACATTTATATGTTCATAAAAAAAAGGCATTTTAATACTTCTTTATTTTGTATGGAGTAAAATCGGTTCATATTAAATATTCGTATAATAGAGTGACACGTGGAACAAGAGACTGTCGAAAAGTGAGACATGTGAAAACCAAGACCGGGAGCAGCAGCTTCAGTTGGCACCGGAGAGCCCACGAAGGGAATGTTGCTAATGAAAACAAACGAATGTCTGCCACCGATAGCATTTAGTGAAGAATATTCTGCAATATTAAATACACAATCTGTTATATAGAATTATGGCATTCATAGCCTACCGTTACACATTCTTCGATGGCCCCCATAATTGTCATTTAAGATGAGCTTGATTCTAGGACCTTGTTCCCTAGGTGTAACTATAAATAGTGACTTCAACAGCTATTGGACAAGGCACGAATTTTCTGACAAACTTATGTTATACATTATTCTAAGCTCAATAACACTTTATTTCTTTTTTATTGGTATTACTATTATTGCTTACCAAGCTATCTGTTGTCTTATCTCAATTTCAATGTTAAGTCTTGTATTTCTATTTAATTTATTTATCATTTTGGGATCAAATCAATTCGCTTGTCTATAAACCACGTACAAATTTAACTATACCGTTTTACGGGTAAACAGTTTGGCGTCCACCGTGGGGATTAGACAATTGCGTAATTGGGTTGATCCTTGCATATATTACTAGCCAGTTTAATTCTTTGTTTCTTAGCGAAAAATCATTAAAAAATGGCAGATAACGATGTCAACATCACGCCAACGTTGAGTCCCAAGGAAATCAGCCTCAACACGAAGATCCGATTAGCGATACCTGCAACGAAGAGGGCGTAGCCACGCCGGTCCATGGCAGACAACATCCACAACACGTTCGAGAGGCAATTCCTGATGATGTTGAAGACGAGCACATTGTGGAAATGATGAGAATCTTAAGGGAGTAACAAAAGGCTATTATGGGCCATCTCTCGCGACAAGATCAGGTCATGATAAAGTTGAAGCAAGCATTGTCGGGTGCTTCCAACAACGCAAATGGTAGAGGTCCAGTTCCTCCCAGTGCTCCCGCAAATCAAACAGCACAAAGCGTTGATAACAATACCCCAAGGGGTGAGGTCGACTTCGACAAGCCCGGGGGGAACGACGGCGGATACGGTAACAATAACGAGAATAATCCCTTTAAAACCGAACTCGTGCGGTTTGTGAGGGAAATAAACGCCTGAATGGATCAAATCCGGGCGCACCGCCAGTGTTTAAAAGACTGGACTCAAAGAAATACACCTAGTTGCCGTTCAAACAAAGCGTGGCATCAGAGTTGATCCCGAAGCGATTCAAAATGCCGAACGTGCCAAAATATGATGGGACTTCGGATCTTCATGAGTACATCACCACCTATACAACGACGGTGAAAGGAAACGACTTAGCTCTGCAGGAAATTGAATCAGCCTTGTTGAAGAAGTTCGGGGAGACCCTCATGAAAAGGGGCCCTAACATGGTATTCACTTTTACCCGAGCACTCAATAGATTCTTTCGAGATGCTCCCGGATTCGTTTACAAGGCCCATGTCGGGGCCAGAAAGGTACAGGTCCGAAAGGCCGACATATTCAAAATTGCATAAGGAGAGTCTGAATTGTTGCGGGAGTTCATGATCGGATTTCAGAAGAAGAGGATGCTGCTATCGGCCATGTCGGACGAATAGGCAGCTGAGGATAGATTCACTATTGATAAGAGAGTTGATCGCGGCCGAAATAACAGATCATTGCAGGACAAAGAGGTATCAAGCTCCTAGGATTCCACCTACCCCAAATTGTCCGAATATAACTTCAATGTCAACGTAGTGGAACTAGTATCAGCGACGAAGAACATTAAGGAAGCACATGTCCCTAGGCTAATGAGATCTGACCCCAGTTAGAGGGATCCTAATCTATGGTGCGCATGCCATGGGACCAATGGCCACCGAACTGGGGACTGCCGATATCTACGCGAGGAGGTGGCAACATTGCTAAAAAATGGCCATCTCAGAGAATTCTTAAGCGACCGAGCTAAGAACAACTACGGCTGCAACTGGGATAATGTGGAACCCTCAAAAGCAGGAGAAGATCCTCCTCGTCTAAAGATCGACATGATTTTCGGGGGAAATGAGATTAATGGTATAACCTTTTCGGCAGCGAAAAAGATAAAGGTATCGGTGACCTATAGTAAGAGACTCCGGGAAGTCGCCGAAGACGATATCACCTTCACTGCGGAGGACGCAAATGGACTCTTACTACCGCATAATGATGCCCCGGTAATTTCTCTTAATATTTTAGATTTTAAAATTAAACGTGTTTTGGTGGACCTAGGGAGTTTAGCCAATATTATTCAATGGAGAGTGCTGGAATAAGCCAAGTTGACCGAAAGTATTATTCCGGCCACAAAACTCCTCGTCGGGTTCAATTTAGCGAGCGTGACAACCCGATGAGAGGTTCTGCTACCCACGAATGCTGAAGGGGTAATGAAGATGACCCTTTTTGAAGTAGTAGACGGGGATATGGGCTACAATATTATTCTTAGAAGACCATGGCTATACAAGATGAAGGTCGTGTCATCGACATACCATCAACTTTTGAAATTCCCAACTCTGAAGGGAATTAAACAAATAAGAAGAGATCTATCGGCGGCAAGGGAGATGAACACGATCTCAGTTTTCAGTAGAAAAGGGAAGGAGCATGCGGCATAGCAATTACAGGAACTGACGCTTGCTCCCTAGCCAAACGAAATCAACAGGGGGGAGGATTCGTTGGACTCCGATCATGTACCAAGATATTTCTGCGTACCGAAAGAAACGGACGCAACCAAGTCCATATCGGAAGAACTCGAGCAAGTCGCATTGTTTGAGAAATTATTGGAGAGGAAGTTCCACTTGGGGATAGGATTAAACCCTGAGCTCAGTTCAGGATTTAAATAATTTCTTAAATTTAATGTTGACTGCTTTGTGTGGTCGCATGCGGATATGACAGATATTCCGCCAGAGGTGGCCGTGCATAAGTTAAGCCTGGATCTTAACATCCCTCTGATAAGGTAGAAGAAACGCCCTATTGCCGAGGTCAGAAATAAATTTGTCAAAGAAAAGGTAACTCGATTACTTGATATCGGTTCAATCGAGGATGTAAAGTATCCTGACTGGCTAGCTAATGTAGTAGTAGTTCCAAAAAAGAATAACAAATTTTGTATGTGCGTAAATTATAAGGATCTAAATAAGACGTGCCCAAAAAACTCTTTTTCATTGCCAAACATTGATCAAATGATTGATGAGACGGTCGGGCACGAGTTGATGAGTTTCCTCGATACCTATTCCGGGTACAACCAAATCAAAATAAACTCGGAGGACCAGAAAAAAAACTTCATTCATAACGAACTTTGGCACATATTGCTATAATGTGATGCCTTTCGGGCTTAACAACGCCAGAGCCACTTATCAGAGGCTCGTGAACAAAATATTTGAAAAACAAATAGGAAAAATAATGAAAGTTTACATAAATGATATACTGGTTAAGTCTTTGAATGCAGGTGATAATCTAAAGAGGAATGAAAGCTAGGAAAAGTCGGATACAAAGAAGTTAAGAGAGTTTTGAAAAACTATAAAGTGTAAAAGAAGAAGGATGAGGCGTATAAGTAAAGGAATATGCAGCTAAAATTGTGGCCATGATTACCTCGAGAACCGGCGAAAGTATTGCTAAATCATAGAGTGACACGTGTTCGGGGCATTAAATATGGAGAGACATTCGTCTAATCAAGCGTCAGAAACTTTTCAGAGAAGATCAGAAAATTTCCCTCCAAGAAAGGTATCTTCACCAACTTCCCGATGACACAAGGATGTGCCACCGGAAAGTAGGGGGACTATCGTATTTTTAAAAAAATATTTTTTTTGAAATGTTATATTTTATATTATACATGCAACGCGGGTATGTATACTAGTACATAATTAATGGGCATAACTGATGCCCCTCGTTTACTTGTCCTTGTTGTAGTCCATCACTTGTCAATACCATAATGTGGAATTATTTGAGTCTCTTCATCATCTATTAACACCTCTAGCTTCTGCCTCCCTATTAACACCTTATTAATAATGGACAATGGTTTTTGTCCCTTATTTTCCTGTCTTTAATGTAGACTCCCAACTGTTAATACCATAGTATGGCATCGTTCCTGTCTCTACCGCACCTTTGCAGGACACATTATTAACACCTCTCATTTTTGCCACGATCTATGAACACCTTCTTTAATAATTGATAGTGACTATTGTCATTCGTTTCCTTGTCATTGTTGTAAAGGACTAATACTAGTAATAACTTGTTCCATAAAAGTCTGAAACTTGTTTGTCCTTTACCTTTTTAGTAGGATTGTTTAACATATTAGAAGAATTATTCCATAGTACTTGAAAATTTTAGTTGAATGTTGCACGCGATAGTTATCAAAAGGATTACTCCTTCAATGTCGATAACTTTGCATCTTAAAATTCCTCTTCCATTGTTGTTCTCCTTTACTTTCATTTTCCGACACAAAGCCTAATTTATTCGCTGCTTGTGAGTTGAGCGGTTTAAAAAAATTGAACCTCCATCATTTGGTTTCTTTGAAGATTCAAAGCCGAGATTTTTAAAAAAAAGTTAGATCTGAAGTTCGAATATATGAACTGCGTGCTTTTTGAGCTAAAGTTGAGCTCTTATGTACTATGGTTGATTAAAAACGTGAAGAATAGCACTATTAAAGGCAGTTTGAAGTTTCGATTTCAGAAATTGGTGTTTTCGCGTTGTTAGTTATTTGAATTGAATGTTGTTTCAATTAATTGGAAAAATCAAGAAGAGTTCAAAACTTAAATTTAAAGTGATCTATTGTAGATTTGATTAACTAGATTTGAATTAAATTTCAGAAAAAAGGCTCAAGGAAGAAGAAAAATCCGTGAAGCTCCACTGATAGGATTCATTTGTATAACAGTATATAATAGTGTATAAAAGGTGTATAAATAGATCTTATACACTATTATATACTTTTATACATGATTGATACATTATTTATATGTAAAGATCGATTTTCTTAGTTGATTTCTCTACCAAATCACTAACTTACAACAAATTTTTCCAATTTTTGTATTTTGGTTTTTGCTCTCTAAAACTTGGGGAAGAAAAAAATTTAGGTTTCTCTAGTTGCATTGTGCCTGATTTTGTGTTTTTTCTAGCTGCAATAGGAAGGTATAAGATCAATTTACGCTGGATTTTCTTAAGATATAGATCGATTTAAGATCTGCAGAATCAAAGAAAATAAAAATAACTACTCCTTTTTCAGATCTGAGCCTATTGGTTTTGGAACAAGAGTTTTGCAAGGTTGTATATGGATTATTCATTTGCAATGTATATATGTGGGCTGTACTTACGTAGAATTTTCTCTTATATTTATATTGGCTGATAATTTTATAGATATGCTTTGTGTTGGGAAGTCTTAAAACAATTTAATATGATGCTAATCATAATGTAATCACTTTAATAAACTAATTTCTGTTTGAACTATCTTGAAGGTGCAATGTATGATAGTAAAAGGATAATGAAAAGTGTCCTTTAATTTGATATGATTCACAAAAGATAGTGCGATTTTGATTCTCATCTCTACCAATTAGAGTAGTAAGCTCTCACACACCCTCAACTTTCTCCCCGTGACAGTAATTAAGAGATGTGAAGGAAGCAAATGGAGAAGAGAGGGTGATCCGTAATATTCTTTCACCTTCACTTTTTGTCATTGGTGCTGAGTTTTTAACCAAATTGTTGAATAAGTTAGTTGAAGAAGGCTTTATTCCTTATACAACTGAGAGTAAGAGCTCTCTGCTTACTCATTTATATTATGCAGATGATAATATTTTTTTCTCTTCAGGCGATCCCGTTTTCTTGAAGATGATGATGACCAAATTGGATCTATACGAGTATGTCTCTAGTCAAAGGGTGAATAAGGGAAAATTAGGCTTATATGTATCTTCTAAATTTTCTGAAGACTATATCAGTAATGTGGCTAACATTACTAGTTTTGATCAGCTTCATTTTCCAATGCAATACTTGGGATGTCCTATTTATTTGGGAAGGAAGAGAGTGGTTCACTTCAATAACATGGTTGCCAAGTCTCCAATAGAATATAAGGATGGCTAAGAAAGATTCTATTCTTTGGTGGTAAAGTAGTTCTTATCAAGTCAGTCCTTCAGTATCTTCCTCTCCACTTATTAGCTACCCTTTATCCTCTTAAAACTATTATAACCCAAATTGAGAGAATTATTGCTAATTTCTTCTGGGGGTAAGGATAACAACAAAAACAAGACTCACTGGAAATCTTGGAGGGACTTATATTTTCCTTCTCATGAGGGAGGGGCTGGATTTCGATCTCTATATGATTTTTGTAATATTTTCTCTACTAAGGTTGGTGGAATTTCAGAGCTAAAAAGAGTCTTCTCAAGGAATTTTTGGGAGCAAAATAAGGAAACATCATATTCAGAGGAATTGGTCTTATGGCCAATCCCACACATGGAAGAGATTGATGGATATTAAGGGTAAAACTGAGAAATTCCTCGTGTGGAGGATTGGAGGATTGGCAATGGTCTGATGTCCTTTTAGTGGGACAACTGGCCTGGTAAGGGTGCATTGTCCAATGTTATTCACTATCAAAACACATCTAGAAATATTTTCGTGACTAATTTCATTGTGGGAGGGACCTAGAATGTCACCAAACTTAGAGATATTCTCTCTGAGTATATTGTCACTGCTATTCAATTAATTGAGATCTATGATGGTAGAGAAGACTAACCGACTATTAATACTACATGTATTTTTTATGCAAATCTGCTTGGCAACATATGAGAAAACAAAGGGTTAGTTCCTTCACTCTAACATAATTTGGCATCGAAAAATATTTTTAAAAAAATCTTTTTTCATGTTGAGATTGATCCAGAAAAGACTACCAGTTGATGAAGCTATTAAAAAAATTAATATAATAAGGCCAAATAGGTGTACGGCCCCTTAAACTTGGCTCCAGTTTCCATTTTGACACCTATTGAGGACGTAATTTACCTATTGAACACTTCAACCTAAATCAATGTATGCCTATTAAACACAAAAACTGACATGGCAAGACGAGTTATATTTCACCCCCTCTTACGCGCGTGAATTTAATGGGTTTGAGATCATATATATATTTTTTTATTTAAATCAAAATTGAATTTTTTTTTCTAAAGACCACCCATAACCACCTTGATCCCCGACGAGTAACGAAAGCAGAAGAAGAACGACAATAAATTTTATTGCCGGAATTAATGGAGATCGCCGGAAAAGTCAGAACTCCGGCCAGGTCCAAAGAGGCGACAAGCAACAATAATATGTTATCAAGGTTTTAACATTTACACATCAACCACGAAATCAGTAATAGACAGAACACGAACGAATCTCCGATACCACAACGATGGAAGACCAGAAATGGTGATAAATGTCGCCGATTTTAATGGCAGCCTCCGAAATATTAAATGTCCGGTTACTTCTTTCAGTTCTACTCTTTTATCAGTTAAAATAACAACGAAACAGAATAATAGAGATGAAGGAGGAAAGAAAATGAGCAATGGTCGGTGGTTGCTAGAATCGCCGGATTCTTTTTTGTTTCTTCCCTTTTTTTCTCAATTTGGATTTTTTCTTCTCCAGTTAGCTAAAAGAAGTGATTTTCAACCCAAAAAAGAAAGAAAAAAAGTAACATAAATTTCTCCCTTCCCCAGATCTGAAAATCCAAAAACGGTACCTGTGTTTTTTCCTTTTGGCAGATGAAAACGGTAGTCTTCTGGTTGTTGAAGAGCCAAGGAGATTGGGAAAGGCGGAGATGGGTTTCTATGGAAGGGGCTGGTGGGATTTCATGGAATGAAAAAAGAAAGGGGGTGGTTGGGAAGAAGGTGACGGTGGGAGGGGGGTGTTTAAAATAAATCTTTTTTTTGTTTTCAAAACTTCTTTTTGACTATTTGGACCCAAATGCCACGTGTCTCCCTCTTATTTGTCATTTTGCTAAGTCATTCATGTGTGAATTACACACACCTTATTGTTTTTACTAGTTATGAGTAAAGTGTTCAATAGATCACTTTATATAATATTAAAGTGTTCAATAGGAAAAATGCTAAGTTAAAGTATCAAAATAAAAATTGGAGCCAAGTTTAAGGGGCCGTACACCTATTTGGCCATATAATAATGGCTTCCATGTGTTCTTGTTGCTCTAACCATCATGATGAGACTATTTTGCACCTTTTTTTGTCAAAGCAAGATTGCTAAACATGTATGGTCTTTTTTCAAAGTCGTGGTATTGTGATTAGACTTGGTAACATTACGTAGACTCTTATGTCTTGGTGGTTAACTAAGGCTAAAAATGGTGTCCATGATGTGGTATTTCAGTGCCTTCCAATAATTATATGTTGAAAATTTGATAGAGTAAATGTGTTGCTAGATATGAGAATATTCATATGTCGGATAGAATAATTATACAAGAGGTTTGTATGGTCATGAGAATGTTACTAAATAGCCAATTCCCTTTACCTCTAGCTTGGAATGAGCTTTGTTATGCAATTAAAAATACAATGAAATCAATTAACAATCAAATTGTAATATGGAAGAAGCCTGATATTGAATGGTTGAAGTTGAATATTGATGGTTGTTGTAAAGGCAATCCGGAAAACTCTAGAGAAGGGGATATCATCAGAGTTAACATGAGAATTTGTGTTCTGGCCAATGCTGAATATTATGGCCATATGAGTAATAACCTAGCCGAGGCAAAAGCCTTGTTACAGGGGTATGGACTTGTGCATTAGTAGAGGTTTTCACTATGTGGTTGTGGAATCTGACTCCCAGTTGATTATCGAAATGATTAACAACAAAATAAAATCACCTTAGTAGATCCAGTATATTATTGATCAGATTATCCAGTATATTATCCAGTTCTATAGTACTGCTAACTTTGAGTTTGTCCATATTTACAGAGAAGTCAATATAGCTGCCGATCAACTCAAAATTACGGGAAATGCTTGAATATCAATTTACTTTTGATGGAAGTAGTTCTTTACCGGAAACAGTGAATTCAAAAGTGAGATTGGATAAAGAGGGCATCCCAAAACCAAGGAAGAACCATTTTGTTTTTAATGATGCTAACAATAGATAGTTTTGACCAATGTATAGTGGCGGTAACAGTATATATAGCATCCATTTGTTTAGCTTATTGCAATCAGAATGTAACGGAGTTAATCTCCCAAGTTTGAAAATCTTCTTACTTTCAAATGATCATTAGTGTGATTAATATCACTCTTCATTGTAGTTTGGAAGCTATGGTATATGTTCTCCTCCATCACAATCCACAAATGGTGGACTTTTGAAGAAAAAAGAACTGATATCAATAACTTTTTGTGTATTTAAATTTATGCATATCCAAACGTAGACAAATTACAGTTAGTCCTTTTCAATATGGAATTGAAGTTTCAAGTACCTCACTTCTTCATTTTATCATCATTAGATTTACACTGCATGTACTTAGTATCTAGGCACAATACATAGTTTACCCCAAAACTTGGAACCTAATCCGTGCGACACATCTATAGACCATGGGCAATCATTTACACGTTTCGATAAGTTTTGTAGAATGCCATGGAATTTTAAATAAGACTTGAATCTGAAGTGATTTACATATGAGACATCTAGTTATACCCCTACAACAAAGATATGATCTCAAATTAATTGTACAAAAATATACCATTTTGCAAAAGAATAAGGTGGAATATTTCAGAAAGGAACAATATATAGATTATCACATTTAAGCACCGAGAGTAATAAAACAAAAAAGAGAAATAAAAGTATGGGAAAAATCTCATAGAAGCAATTCTTTTGAGATTAGAGGTAACTATTAGAATGGCATTAGACATTATACAGGAATTGGCTTACTTTCTAAAAAGGCTAAAAAAAATTATTGGACTATTTTCTTACTGATGCAGATGCTATGCTATTGCAACAAAGTATTACTAAAAAGGGGATCGAACAGTATTCAGTTGTTGTATGAAAACATGATACAAAATGGAGCTCCACTGACCTACAATTCAGTTCCAACGGCAACAAACAGACACACACAGATATCTATAAAGAAAGCATGAACAACCACATCAAAATTCAATGAATCAAACTAAAACGAACATCGTAAAAAGCATAATATGAAAAGGCTCTATAATTCATAGATTTTAGTTGAATAAAACTGAAAAAGAAGAGCGAGGCACATGTTACAGAAAGGAAATGGGATGTTTATAGAGAACGTCATGTGACCTGCGTTTAACTCGCTTTGAACAATCGCTACGGAAAAAGAGGAAATAGAAAAAAAGAGATATAAGATGTATCAAAGCAGCAATGTGAGAACAGAGGAATGTAGTTTCAAAAAAACCAAAAGATATCCGAACAAATCTAATAGCAAAACAAAAAGAACAATTACCAAAAATACTAAGGACGAAAAACATAGAGAGAAAATCATATATAGCCGTCCGCTGAAAACTTATAACAATTGGTAGTCATAAAATTATACCATATATCTTATAGCCCAAAACTAATTATAACGGCTAGAAACTGAAATCATAAAACTCAGCGCTTCAAATAGAAACTAGTGAGCCATATCATTGACCCAACACCTTGTAGGAAAAAAAAAAAAAATCCACCAGCGATGTTCTTCCTAACGAACATCACATGATAATCCCAAATAATTTAAACTTTCCAGAATCACCAAAGGACGCGAACCACAAATATCATCGATGATTAAAGCTGAAAAAAATAAAAAATATTCCCACATAATCAAAACGCTTGAATTTGAAACTTATCTTTTATGAAATTTTTATTGAAAATATCTATAGAAAAAGAGAGGATAAAACTACATAAGCACATGCCACAAAAAAAGAAGAAAACATAGAAAAGTAAGAATAATAAGAAGAAAAAAAACAAAACACAATATATATACAGTTTTAATACATTATACAAACACACTATACACCATGATATAAAAATATAATCGGGATACAATCACACTATACGCTATACACCATGATATAATTATCGTGTATATACAACTTTATATACGTGTATATACACTACCAAATCAAGAATAAAATAAATATATATAACTTTTATACAAAATTATAATATAATCATCGTGTATATATAATTTTTATGCATTGTATAACTATGTATTAAAAATATTTATACAAAATTACAGATATAAATACCGTCCAACCACCACTATTAAACTCAAACCCACCACTAATACCCACTTAAAAATATCTTTACTCACAAAGAAGAAGAAGAAGAAGAAGAAGTGTACGAAAACAAAATATACACAACTTGATCATAGAATCTCACATTCTCACAAAAATTAGCATGCCCCCCAGCATACACCAACAACATGCAGATCTTGACCAGAAAATCTCACCCATTCTACTTTCACTCCCAAAATCATTTACGTAATATTAACCGAAAAATTTATTTAAGACTTAAATTGAAATTTCAGTGATTTTTTCTAGGCACTTAGACAAAAATCCCAAAAAATACTCACACAAAGAATGGGGAGAGATTAAATAATAGCTAAATGGACAAATATAACCAAAATAAATGGGAAAAAGATTAGATGAGAAGTAGTGATGGACAAATATTGTCTTAGTCTAGACAAGTGGCTATGTAAAACCACGTGTTATGCTAGGAAAAGATAAGAGATAAATTATAAAAAGTATTAATTAAAAAATAAAAGGGTGAGAAAAATAATGTTAGAGTAAAATGAATTGAAAAAGGTAAAATACATAGAAAGTGTAAAATGTTGAGTGCAAAGACGTCGAAAAGAGAAAATGAGTGGTATTGGGAAGGCAAAAATATTTAGGAAAGACAAAAAAAATTGTACCAATTTGCTTTTGTCTTAGTTTATCCGATGGACTATAGTTTGATATTAAATTCTCCACTTGATTTATATATAATAGACTGTCACCATACAAAATATATACAAAATAAACTCTCACTATACAAAAATTATACAAAATAGACTGTCACTATACAATTTATATACAATAGACTGTTACTATACAAAATAGACTATCATTATACAAAAAATATACTAAATAGACTTTCACTATACAAAATTTATACAAAATAAACTGTCACTGTACAAAATATATATAAAATAGACTGTCACTATATAAAAAATATACAAAATAGACATTTCGGGCTATTAGATGTAATATGTTTGGGCCGGAGGGATATTTCGTATCAATGAGAAAAAATATGGGCTATTAAATTTTTGAGAAGTTATAGATGGTCATTTTCTCAAAAACATATCGAAGAGATACCTTTAATAGTCTAATTTAGAGAATTTGAGAAGCGAATTTGAGAAGTGGCACCAGATTTTGTTAAAAACCTTATAATATAGGGATGTTTATCCAGAGAAACTAAATAATTTGAATACACCAAATAACAAAATGGAAAAAATAGATATAAAAAAAACTGGAATTTTGCAGCATGGACAACTATTAAATCCAAACAACAACAACAATAACATACCAAGTGTAATCCCACAAGTGAGGTCTAGAAAGAGTACTATGTATGAAGATCTTATCCCTACTTTGTGAAGGTAGAAATATTATTTCTGATAGACTCTCGACTCAAGAAAATCATAATCACAATAATTTTTTTTAAAAAAATACAGTAGGGAGAAGCCATGAAAAAAGAAACAACGATAACAACAAGATAATAAATAACTGAAGCAAAAGAGATAATATATAGTAATATAAATCTAAGAATAAGAAAATATGATAATAATACTAATACTAATGGTATGAAAAAGAAATAGTGTCGACTACCTAGTAACCTATTACCCTAATCCTCGACTTTCAACCCCTCCTATCAAGGGTCATATCGTCGCTAAGCTGAAGATATGCTATGTCCCGTCTAATCACCTCTCCCCAATACTTCTTTGGCCTATCTCTACCTCTTTTTAGATCCAACATTGCTAATCTCTCGTGCCTGCTCACTGGGGCATCTGTGCATCTCCTCTCCACATTCATTTCAACCTCGCTTTCAGCATCATGTCCACTATGGAGGCGCCTCCCACCTTGTCCAAAATATATTCATTCCTAATTATATCTCTCCTAATATGTGTAACGACCCATTCGGTCATTATAAGAATTAGCATTCCGTTCGGTGGCTTAAGGTCTCGAGTAGCTTCGTATTGTGTATTATGACTTGCGTGTGTGGCCGGATTCAGTTTTCGGATGATTCGAGATCGATTTGGAAGAATGATTCTTATTTTAGAAGCTTAAGTGACAAGAGTTGACAGGAGCTTGACGTTTGTGTAGACAACTCCAGAATAAAGTTTTGATCATTCCAATAGCTTCGTATGGTGATTTTGGACTTAGGCGTATGCCCAGAATTGAATTTGGAGGTCCATAAGTTGATTTGATACATTTTGGCAAAAGTTAAAAAATATTGAAGGTTTGGAAGGTTGAGAGGTTTGACAGAGAGTTGACTTTGTGGATATCGGGTTCGGATTGCAATTCTGGGAGTTGGAATAGCTGCGTTGTATCATTTGGGACTTGCATGCAAAATTTGATACCATTCCGGGTTTGATATGATTCGGTGCGAGTTGTAGAATTTGGAAGTTCATAAGTTCATTAAGTTCGATTTGAGGTGCGATTCGTAGTTTTGAAGTTGTTTGTTGTGATTTGAGGCCTCGAGTAGGTATGCGTTTTGTTATGGGACTTGTTGGTATGTTCGGACGGGGTCCCAAGGGCCTCAGGTGAGTTTTAGACTATTTCTAGGCCATTTTTAGTTGTTGGTTTTTGGCTACAGGAGTGTAAATCGCGATCGTGGACTTTGGGTCACGTTCACAAAGAGAAAAATGGGAAAAAATGACCAGTGAATCGCGTTCGCGGAGGAAGCTTCGCATTCGCGATGAAGAAATTCTGCTATCACTGAGCCAACTTTGGAACCTTATATCTTGCAATATATAAGGAATTTGGAGATGATCTAAAAATAAAAGTTGTAGCCCTTTGTTTCTAGTTTTCAAAAAGTTAAACCGTTTGTTATTTGGAGTTTTGTACAAAAAGTTATGGTTATGGATGATATACTAGAGGCTGTCTGAGTAGAGTTTGGGAAGGATAATGGAAATTTCTTCATCGCAATTGCGGGGAAATGGTCGCTATCGCGAAGGATAAAATGTGTGCTAGAAAATTTTTGAACTGTGATCACGAGGTTGGTGACCACGATCGCGAATGGTACCTCTAGAGAAGTGTTTAAAGTACTCTATTTTGAAGGTCTTAGTCATTTTATCATATTTAGAGCTATGAATTTCGGATTTGGGCGATTTTGAAGGAAATTTTCTCACTTTGGATTGGGGTAAGTGTTCTTTACCCGAATTTGATTATATTTCATGATTCTATATTTGTTTTATTATTAAATTTATGATTTGAATTGGAGAAAGTGAGATTTTTTGTAAAAACTTTTAAAAATGTAAAATGAGGATTTGAAGGTCAATTTGATGTGAGAATTGGATAATTTTGGTATGGTTGGACTCGTATCTGAATGAGGGTTCGGATTTTATGATTTTTGTCGGGTTACGAGGTGCGAGCCCAATGTTGACATTTTGGGTTGACTTTCATTAAAGATCGAAGCTTTATTATTCGGAATTATTTCCTATGATTTTTTATTTATGATACTAAGTTATTTTGGCTAGATTTGAGCCGTCTGGAGATTGTTTTACACAAGAAGGTCATTTTAGAGTATTGATTTGGCTTATTTGAGGTAAGTATCTTGCCTAACTTTGTGTGGGGGAACTACCCCTTATGATCTGAGTCGTTTGTGCTATTTGTGTTATGTGAAAGCCATGTACGTGAGTTGACGAGTGCGTACTCGGGCTTATATAAGGAAATTGACTGGTTTAGATTCTCTTCTTTCATATATTGGTTTGAAATTGTTAGCACATGTTATATCTTTTATTTGTCATGTTTACTCTCACATGCTTTAATTGAAGTTGTTAGCACATGTCATATCCTTTACTTGTCAAGTTTACTCTTACATACTTTATTTGAAGTTGTTACCTCTTTTATCATTATGTACCTTCCTTTATTGTCGAGTTATTCTTAATTGAAATTGATGTTACATGATACCCTTTGTTCCCGGGTTATTCTCATGCATTAGACGTAGTTGCTAGTTTGGGCCATCTCTTTCGTTGTTAGCCTATTTCATACACTAGAATCTGAAGTTTTCTATTTCATAGAAATACCTTCATTATCGAGTTTATCCTTAGGCAATTAATTGAAGTTGAAGTTATTGAAAGTCATTAATCTATTTTAATTGAAGTTGTGATTAAAGGGGGTATTTTTAATTGTTGAGTTACTTTCCCATTCATTTGTTGTTAATTGAAATTCTATACACATTGTGTTTGAACCGTGGACTATTTGTTGTGGAAATATTGATATTGTTGGTTATTTTGGAAAGGTTGTGGCCTATGGGCACTTGTGGTACGCGTTGATATATCGTATTATTGTGATATTAGCACATGTGAATTGTTGTGTGGATTGGTTGTTGTTATACGGGGCATAAGGGTGACATCTCATTGTTGTTGTTATGCGGGGAATAAGGGTTGCATCTCATTGTTGTTGATTGTACGGAGTAATACAAGTGGCTATTGTGTTATTATCCTGGCGGAGCAATAAGGGTGGCTATTATGTGGAGTGATACGGGTAGCTATTAGAGTGATACATGTGGCTAATGATATTGTCAGGGCTGAGTGATACGGGTGACTATCGGAGAGAAAGGGTGGCAATGTCAGGGATGAAGTGTGATGTCCTGGGGGCATTTTGTTGGTGATATTCATGTGATGGTGTATTTTTCCTTGTGTATGTCATCCACCTTACGTGACTTGTTGTATTGCTTAGATGAGCTACTCGAAGTCTTTGATATTACTTGTTGACTTGAGTTGTAATAGTACACTCGTACAAGCATACACCGTAGCATGCCACTTATCCTAGTTTAGGAGTATGAAACTTGACATTTATTGACCATGCCCATGTATTCTTGTATTATCTGCTTTCATATTGATATTAAGCCTGTGACCATGCCGGGCGAATTGTGATATTGAGCCTGTGACCATGCCGGGCGGAGTGTGATATTGAGCCTGTAATCATGCCATACGGATTGTGATATTGCGCCTGTGAACATGCCGGGCAGATTGTGATATTGAGCCTGTGACCATCCTGGCGGATTGCGATTGTGAGCTTGTGATCATACCGGGCGGATCGAGATATTGGCACGTGAGTTGTCAATACGGTTGTGATTTGAAATGTGGGCACAAGGTGCCATGAGCATATGATGGTGGGTTGAGACCCGTGACGTGTGACTGTGAGATGAGGTATCTCGGAGTAATTTCGTTGCGAAAATTGTGCTAGAACGGCTTGGCTTAATTGGTAGTTATTGTTTTCCTTATTTGGTTTCAATGGCACTTTCATGGTGTTCGTATTACTTTACTATTTATATCATATGTTGATTCTTATTGCCATTTACAGATTCCTGCTTTCATTATAGCTTTATACTTCTATACTGCACAAGTTATTTTGACTAGTAGGTGTCTTGACTTGTACTTCGTCACTACTCTACCGAGGTTAGTCTTGATACTTTCTAGGTACCGACCATGGTGTACTCATACTATACTTATGCACATTTTTGTGCAGAGCCAGGTATTGGAGATATCAGACTCGAGCTTAGCTTATTGATCGCGAGGATTTAAGGTAGAGCTGCTTGGTCGTCGCAGTCCCTTGGAGTCCTTTCCTTTTATTGTATTGTTAGCTTGTTACTTGAACAATATTGTATTTCGATCTTTGAGATGTTTCCATAAATTCAGCCAGAGTTCGTGACTCTGTATTACCTAGTCTTGGGAGGTTGTATGATTATTGCCGCGTAGGCTCATTTCGCTTTTGTTTCGGTATTCATATTAAACTCTATTTTAAATTATCATTGTTAAACTGGCCTAATTGTTGAAAGTAATTGGCTTACGTAGTCTTAGATACTAGGTGTCATTACGACATCCTACGGAGGGGAAATTGGGGTCGTGACAGTATGCCCATACATATATCTTAACATCCTTATTTATGCTACTTTCGTCTTTTGGATATGATAGTTCTGAACTGGCCACTACTCTGCCCCATACAAATAGTCGATCTAAAAATCACTCTATAAACTTTACCTTTAAGTCTTGGTGGAATATTCTTATCACACAAGATACTGGATGCGAACCTCCATTTAATCCACCTCGCTCCAATACGATACATAACGTCCACGTCAATCTCCCCATTACCTTAGATTATTGACCCCATATGCGTATTAATGACTTACCCGCTTCGTAATATTTTGCACAAGCCTGAACTATCAGGCTGATTGGCCAAATGGGCCGTCGAACTCGGTGGGTACGATATCGAATATCAACCCCGTACGGACATCAAGTCTCAAATTTTAGCAGACTTCGTGGCCGATTTCACGCCAACCCTCGTACCCGAAGTCGAAAAAGAACTCCTGTTGAAATAGGGTACATCATCGGGGGTATGGACCCTTTTTACGGACGGGGCTTCGAACGTGAAGGGGTCCGGTCTAGGCATAGTTTTAAAGCCACCCACGGGTAACACTATTAGGCAATCTATTAAAACTACCAGGTTGACTAACAACAAGGCCAACTACTAAGCCTACGGGCTACTTTTATTTTGAGTTCAAGCAAGCACTCACTCAACCATTATGCCTACGGGCTATATTTCTTCAAGCTCGAATCATTGACTCAACTAATAAGCCCAAGGGCTACATCACTTTAAGTTTGAATAAGCGCTCGCTCGGTTATAGAGGGCTACGAAGTCCAAATTTGATTTTGTTTAAATCCATGTGAAAACATTCAGAAGGCGTGAATAAAATCTTCACGAAACAGAAGAAAGTCGGCAAAATTAACTATATACAAAATTGTCTACATGATTGATTACAACGTAAAAATTAAGGACTAAGCTTCTTGGTCATCCTCAGGAGCGGTCTCTTTTCTATCGGGCTCCCCCCGTTTCTCGAATCCGCTCTTACTCCCATAATCATCATCATCATCGTCATCGGAAACCAAGGGCTTCAGCATCGGCTTCGAGTTCTTTGGCCCTTTTTATCTCTTCAGTGAGGTCGAAACCACGAGCATGGATCTCCTCGAGGGTTTCCTTCCGAGATCGACACTTAGCAAGTTCAGCGACCCAATGTGCTCGAGTATCGGTGGTCTCGGCTGCCTCTCTTTCTTGGACCTAGGCAACTTTAGCATCAGCCCGATAGACGGCCACAAGTGCATCCGCATCGGCATTTGCCTTTTCGGCATCAGATTCGGCCTTGGCAAGTACAGAGGCCAACCGAGCCTCGAGCTCCTCTATTCTTCTTGCTTGAACCAGACCTTTTTCCTTCATTCTCTGAATTTGGGTTTCGGCCGATGATAACTGGGCTCGAGCAGTTTCTTTCTCTATAGCAAAGCGGTCCATACCTTCTTTTCACTAAAAAGACTCCGCTTTTATCACGTTGACCTCCTCACGAAGCTTCCCGATCATCTCAAATTTTTGCTACAACTGTGAGACCGAAAAATTAGCCATCGTTCCGGTATCAAGCCCATAGGCTTTTAAAAGTATCATTACCTGCTCAGACAAATCGGTCTAATCTCGGTAAGCCTTGGCCAACTCAGCTCAGAGGTCTTTTGTTTCCTCTTCCTTTTTCCCTAAGAGAAGTTTTCGGGAGTCCCTCTCATTAGTAACCCATTGAAGGTCGGCCTTGTATCGACGCAACTTGTTTTGGGACCGAGAACATGCTTTTCGATGAACTGCCGCTGCCTACAAAGAAACAACAAATGAAGTTAACGAAAAGTAAACATAAAGGTAGTACCGACAAAATAATTTTAAGGCTTACCTGATTCAAAGCATGCTGCACCCCGTGAAAAAGATCTGATTCATCCCTAGTACCGGCAACGTCCTCGATACCGGTAAACAGGTCACGAAAGGGATCCTCTCCATCGTGAGGCCTGTCTAGATCAAGGCCCCCCAAAGCTTTGGCTTCCCGAATCACCCCTGCGGAAAAAACGGGAAATGTGGGCGAATCTTCGATTGCTGCTGCTCCAAATGATTCACTTGGAGCATTCTCTTCGGTTCGAAGGGATTCAAGGGCCCTTCAAACATATCCCCCATCCGTTGGCTCCGATGGGATGCGTCTTCGATCTTCGATAATTCGGGGATTCCACCTGAATCTTTCTCCGGTATATCCTCAGTTCGAGGTGGAGCCTCATGAAGCATTATTGATCCAGCTGCCGATGGGGCATCGGTGGTTCTCTTCATTCGGGCCGTCAGCACGGACCCATCATTTTCTTCTTCTTCTTCTTCATCTTCATCCCTTAGACGCAGAACTGATTCCATGGTCAAAGGAATGTCATTCTTGTTCGGCTTATGAGCCGTCCTCTTTTTCGGTTTTGGATCTTCGGGAACAAAGGCTCCTTTCCTTCACTGGCTTTGGGACAGAGGCCAAAGTTTCTTCCTCGTTGGACAAGGGCCTCAAAACCGCATCTTTTCCCAAACCTGCATATGGAAAATTTTATTAAAATATTTGAAAACCATCTCGTTTAAATTATCAAAGAGTACGAGAAAGGGGCTTACCATGATTTTTGGCCTCCCACCGACCCTTTGACAAATCACGCCATGAGCGCTCGGCGTATGTGGATCGAAACAAGAGCTCGTACCCAGTTCTTGAGATCGAGAACTGCTCCGGGCATCCAGGGAACCGCTACATCACAAAAAAGAAGAGTGTCGATGAGAAAAGAAATGAAAGAACAAAATAGAAGTAACAGCAGGATCATACTTACGTTTCATATTCCACTCCCCGGGAAAGGGCATCTTTTTGGTCGGAATCAGGTCCGAAGTCCTCACTCGAACGAACCTGCCCATCCAGCCCCAATCCCTGTCCTCGTCTATTCTTGAGAACAGAGCCTTGGTAGCCCGACGCTGAAGTTTTATTAACCCTTCTCGAAAATGTCGAGGACGGTACAATCGGATAAGATGGTCGAGGGTGAACGACATCCCCTCAATTCACAAAGTATCGGATCAGGATAACAATTTGCCAAAAAGAAGGATGGACCTGGCCTAGGGTTATTTGGTATTGACGACAGGAGTCAATAATAACGGAATCAAGGGGACCTAAAGTGAAAGGGTAAGTATACACATTCAGAAACCCTTTCACGTAAGTGGTGATTCGTCAGAAGTAGGAATTATTATTTCTTTTTTATCCCAATTGCAATCTTTCTTTAGCTGTTTGAGGTGCTTCTCGGTTATCGAACATATGTACCTCGATACTGGCTCACATCGGCTCGAGACCGATGAGCCTTTATAGACCTTAAAATCAGAAGTAAGAATACACGCCCCGGGAACACACTCCTCAGGCCGTGGTTCTGCCGGTGTCTCATCGGCGGCACACAGTGAAGATGGAGCCTTCTCTTTCTGAGGAATGGTTTGTGATATTTTCACCATTTTGAATTCAAAGGTGAGGAATAGAAGAAAGTGACAAAGATTTGGTAGAATTGAAGAGGGGCTTTTGCAAAGAGAAATCACAGATTTGTGGGTAAGTCAGAGAATACGAAAAAAGACTTGGGAAATTTGGAAGATTGAAGATGTAAAAGTGGTAAATGATAAAAGGAAGGGTTATTTATAGGTTTAAGCGATGGCGATTCAGTATCAGCAGTGGCCGACCACCGTCTGACATGCATTAAATGCCTTGAAAGACTAAATTGACGGAACAACTATCACATGCGTCATGATCGAGTCCGATAGAAACGTCAGGTTATAATCCGATCGAGCCGTTGAAAAATCATATCATTTCTCACCACATTCTTCCTGAGAAACGAGGGGACTATCTGTATACGGTCGAAATAGATTTCGGCCTTCGCACGTCTGATCGAGTTCGAAAGATAATCGATCGAAGTGAGACTTCGAGATGGGTTCCGAAGATGGAACAAACAAGCTTCGAACCCGAGGGGTCGATCAATGTCGAGTTCGATATTATTATCGAGCTCGAATCCATATCGAACTATGATGCATAGTAAAGCTATCAAGCTTATGATCCAGAGTCAGAATCGAGCTTAAGCCAAAGATCGAGAGCTCGAGTTAGAATCGGGTACAAGCCGAGATCAAGAGCTTGAGTCAGATCGGACTCACAGACAAAAGCCATTGCAATCCCACTAGATGAGAGAATCTTGGCAGAAATTGTGAAAAAACTGATTTATCATGGATCTCCCACTGAGTATTTTTTTAATTATATTTAAAGTAAGATCCCTCTACTATAAAGAGGAGGATTATCATTTCTGGAAGGGCAGTTTTTTGTAGCTCACATTGTAATTCAAGCACCATATTCTCTTATATTCGAGAGTTATTCTTTTAAACCTCATAAACTAATTCATCTTGCTTAGTCCTAAAAATCGCTTTCTTTATAACTTTGTTTATTTTGCCTTCTTTGCGGTCCATATTTGATATTTCCTTTTATCCTTACGATTTGTATTGAGCTATATCACATATCCTTAGAACTACGAATAAATTCAACTCCATCCTTTTTCGGGTAAACAATTATAACAACAAAAAAACACGAACCAATTCATACCTGATTCTTAACTAAGATTATTTCACTTGCTTGAGAGAATTTTTGTAATTAGACAAATAAATTTAAATAAAAGAAAATTTCAATGCAACTCTATAAACTTTCATATTACAGAAATAATAGCAGTCATTTACAAGCAAACAAATAAATTAAAGTACAGAGATAATCAACAAGTGATCATGTCATTGCATTGAGGTCTAACGTACTTAGGAACTCCTATAGCCGGCCAATGAGCTACGAGTTCATATCATTCTATTTTTGGTGAGGAAAAAGAATTAAATCTGAAATGAGAAGTAGAATCATTTATGTAAGACGGGGGTCAACTTTGCAAAATTTGCAAGTTAGTTGAAGCACTACTCAAAAATCTTAGAACTAAGAGGGATAGTCATTTACCTGAGCTTCAACAAAATGATCATTTCCTGCATGACATAGGTAGGAGAAGAAGGGCATAATTCATGATGGGAAGAGGAAAGAGAGCTACATAACAATAAAAAAAAAATCCTAAAGTAATACTATAATTAAAAAAATCAGAGAATGATGCTTGTAGTATTATAAATGTCCACAATTGATAAAATTGAGGTGGATGTACGGGTATACTAAGATGGATAAGATTAAGAATGATATCCGAAAGAAGGTGGGCGTGGCTCCCATGGATGACAAGTTGCGGGAAGCAAGACTCAGATAGTTCGGGCACGTTCAGAGGAGAAACCCAGATGAGCCGGTGAGGAGGTGTGAGCGGCTGACGTTGGTAGGTACGAGGATAAGTAGATGGCGGCCTAAGATGTATTGGAGAGAGGTGACCAGGCAGGACATGGCGTGACTTCAGATTACCGAGGACATGACCTTAGACAAGAAGTTGTAGAGGTCAAGCATTAAGGTTGTAGGGTAGGAGGTAGTTGTACATATTTCTATGGCGCACCAGAGTGAGGCTAGTATGTTAGGACTTAGTCTTAGACGGTTAGTGGTTAATGTTGAGTCACACTACTTTTTTGTTCCTCTTAGTGCCGAGCTGTATCTACTGGTTATTGTTTTGCTGTTAATCTATTTTCTGATTCTGGTGATGCTGTTATTTGTTACATGGTTTCTTTTGATGGTACTGATATATTGCCTCTTTTCGTCTTCTTGAGCCGAGGGTCTTTCGAAAATATCCTTTCTACCCCCTTGGGATAGGGGTAAGGTATGCGTACACACTACCCTCCCCAGACTCCACTAGTGAGATTTAACTGGGTTGTTGTTGTTGTAGTTTGTTTCGCAAGCCAATTTCTCAAAATCAATTACTAAGAAGTGCAAATTCAGTAGTATTTATGCTGCTGCAAAATAATTACAGTTATGTAAAAGCTATGAACTAAAGAGGTTGCGTAGCATAGTGGAGGACTTGCACCAAAATAAAACGAAAAATATAGGAAATCAATTGGATATTTAGGGTGTGTTTAATATGAAGGAAAATATTTTTTTAAAACTCTATTTCAACCTTCTCCACCCTCATCTTCATCCCCCAATCTACACCTTTGCCACCCTGGCCCCAAGACTTCCAACATACCACCCTGTACCCCAACCTCACCTCAACCACCCCCGCCCAGCCCTACCACGATACCCTTCGCCCACCCTCCAACCTCCACCCTGGCCAACCTCCTCCTCCACAATAAAGCCCCTGATTGTCGTCTCCCGAAAAATTATAAGAAAGAGGGACAGGCCAACATAGTGGAGAAGAATGATGACATTGATGATCTGTGTGCAATACTTTCGGAATGCAACCTAGTTGAAAATCCGAAGGAGTGGTAGATTGACTCTGGAGCCACTCGACATATTTGTGCTGTCAAGGAATCATTTGCGACTTACTCTACTGCTGGTCCCGAAGAAGAGCTTTCCATGGAAAATACTGCAACAGCCAAGATTGAAGGTTATGGGAAGATATTCCTGAAGATGACTTCCGGCAAGGTGTTAACGCTCAACAACGTTCTTCATGTTCCTACTATTAGGAAGAATTTAGTTTCTACTTCTTTGCTTGTTAAGAATGGATTTAAATGTGTATTTGTTTCTGATAAAGTTGTTGTAAGCAAGAATAAAATGTATGTTGGAAAGAGCTACCTCATAGAGGGCCTCTTCAAACTAAATGTAATGGTTGTTGACAGTATGAATAAAATTTCAGCTTCTTCTTATTTATTGGAGTCAAATGATTTATGGCATATTCGTTTAGGACATGTCAATTACAAAATCTTGCGAAAGTTAATTAATTTAGAAGTATTGCCTAAATTCGAGTGTAATAAATCTAAATGTCAAATATGTATTGAGTCTAAGTTTGTAAAACATCCTTATAAGTCTATTGAAAGGAATTCAAATCCTTTAGATTTAATTCATACTGACATTTGTGATATGAAGTCGACACCATCTCAAGGTGGAAAAAAGTATTTTATTACTTTTATTGACGATTCCACTCGATATTGTTATGTTTATTTGCTTAATAGTAAAGATAAAACAATTGAAGCATTTAAGCAATACAAGAATGAAGTGGAGAATCAATTGAATAAAAAGATTAAAATGATTAGAAGCGATAGGCGTGGAGAATATGAATTTCCATTTGCAGAAATATGTTCGGAATATGGAATTATCCATCAAACTACTGCACCTTACACACCTCAATCTAATGGAATTGCGGAAAGGAAAAATCAGACTTAGGGTTATGTACAGAAGGACTCATGTACAGAAGCCTCGGGACCTCTCTAAACCATCCCAGCAAGTCCCAATACCATATATAGATTTATCTAAAAGCTCGAAACACGAAATGAAATGATACACATTAAAACGACAACTCAATTCAACTTAAGGAATTATTAAAGTTCTAACTTTCAGGCAATGGTGCGGAAATGCTCTCGAGCCCCTCAGCTTCGAATACAAATATATGTACAAGTCCAGATACATCTTATAAACTTATTAGAAGCTTCAAACCAATTGAGGTGCATATACCAAAATCAAAGGGCAATGTTGCTAATTTAGCCTTTAACCTTCCAAATAGCACGATTGTATTCTAATCCTTCCTGAACCCTTTGTGATCCAACCCATCCATACCCGTAAGTCATAAAATACCAAATAAATCTACAAGGAGTTTCAAATCAAAGAACGGGGTGCTAAAACATAAAATAATCGGTTGAGTCATTACATTCTCCTCCAACTTAAATAAATATTCGTCCTCGAATGTTTCAAGAGTCATTCCAAAACTTTCAAATAGCTGTATAAATCCTTCACACATTTGCGTTGGTGATCACATGTCACCTCCATACAAATGACTCTGTTAGCACACCTTAATTGAAGACTACTTCTTCAACATTAGCTTACAAGCTCATAATTCCAACTTCGATATTGAGAACCTCCTCCAATATCTGATTCTTATTTATATTCATTGTCTCAATCTCAATAACTCGTATCGAGCCATAAATGTTGATGTTAGGACAAACGTATAAATTTTCCGTGTACTAATTATTTCATATCTTGGTGTTATATTCATGATTATAATGTGTGTTGCAACGAGTTGATCCTAATTTTTATTTTCGTATATGTAGGAATCTATCAAGAGTTAAATAAAGTGAACGTGCATGAGTTGGAGCAAAAGTAAAGAATGAAAGCAGTCCAAATCTATCATCCATGCCGCCGATTCTCCGTGCCTGGAGCGCTGCATAGAGTGAAAGAAAGGTAAAAGTTGAGGCGATATCCCAAGCCGATGATCCGCAGTTCCTAGGGCTCTAAAGATAGAAAGGGATTTGATGGCTCAAGGCTAGCACCCAGGACACCGATTTGCGGTGCCTAGGGTGCTGGATGCAGAAATCGGAAAAGCTCACCACTGGGGCCATCAAGCTGCGGTGCCCAAGGCGCCAAGTCTGGGAAACTTTCGTAGTACTAAAAGGAGAAGGTTTTTTTTATTCCTACACGCCCGCACATGCATATAAAGTTCCCAAACCTAATTTTAAGGGGAGTTTAACATATTGGAGGCACAAACACCGCGTGGAGCAACTTTGGAGTAAGGATCATCGAGTTTTTCTTCCTTTCATCTTTTCTTAGTAACTTTATCATTCTAAACACTTTGTAATTTCTGTTATGACTATGCATGGATAAGTTTTATTTTTCTAGGGTTGTGGTTAGACATGAATATTTATGTTAATAGTTTTTTCTCTTTTAATGCGAATTTCCATCATATGATTGTTTCCTTAACTCTGTATATAGTAGCTTGATTGTGTGGTCAACAGTTACGTTCTATCAACTATTCAGGTTATGCTTGGGAAAGTCATTCTTAAATTAGAGAAGAGTTAAAGAGAGTGTGATCCTAATCCTAGGGTTAAGATGCAGATTTGTGGTTAGGATAGGAATATACCTAGCCATCACACTTAATTATATATCTTAATCATAATGCATTCTTGGTAGATTAATTCTATAAGAATATATGTATTAATCTATCTTGAGTAGGTGAGAAGTAATATGGGAGAATACTGCGAGTATTTCTAATCCAGTTAATTAGCAACCACAGGTAATTCAAATTGAAAGAGGAATAACTAGAACTCAATATGATTGGTTAACCATCCAAAACCATGAAATACTTATTATCACACCCCAACCTCGGGGGGTGCGACCGACACACGATGCCCGAAGGCCCGCGTGAACCGACGCCTGTTCTTATATCTTTATTTTCACAAACCCAGGCAACTAAGGTTTCGCAGGTATAACACTAGAATTAAATTGTGTACAACTGATTAGCAAAAGAAGCGTTGTCATTTCATATACATTCATCACTGTGATAAAGTCATAATACCCATTTTCTACATACAATCAAACTCTAGTTTGCAAGCCTCTAAGGGAACCGAAGGAGTTAAATATATACATAACTTGGTCGGGACAGGGCCCTACCGTAACCAAATATATCTTGGGCATATGCTTCAGTACCTATTGACTTGGAACAGCTACTCCGAAGGAGTGGAGAGAAACGGCTAACAGATGGAACAAACACTCTACTAAGGAGGGACGTCACTGGGTCTATCTGCACTTATGGGCATGAACAACGCCCAAAGAAGGCGTCAGTATGAAAAGTGTATTAAGTGTATAAAGTTGATAATGTACTTGTAAACCGAAAACATAACAAAGAAGATACGAGTATACAACTTCAATCTGAGTACCAAAGGCAAGCTACCAGGGAACGTATGCTTCGGTAACCTCGAATCATAAATGCATGCAAATTTTTAAAAAATAATAAAGTCATTATTCGGGGACATATCGTCTTGTATCAGGTGATACTCAGCCGCTCTTTGGGGCATATCACATCAACATTGTACCCGACCACACACACGCTCAGTAACACCATGTAACACATCATCTTGTACCTGGCCATACATGGGCTCGGTAATTTCTTATATTGCGTCATTCCGTACCTGGCCACGTATGGGCTCGGTAATATCTAACGTCATGTTGTTCCATACCCGGCCACACATGGGTTCTGTAACATCTCATGGTACGTCATTCTATACCCGACTTCACATGAGCTCGGTAATATCCGATACCACATTGTTCCATACCCAAGCACACATGGGCTCGGTAACATTTCATGTTTTTTCATTCTGTACCCGGCCTCACATGGGCTCGGTGATACCTCATGTCATATGCTTTCGTACCCGGCCTCGCATGGGCTCGGTAATTCACAATAAGTGTAAGCGTAATATATATATATATATATATATATATATATATATATATATATATATATATATATCTAAATGAAACACATGTTTAACTTACTTAGACTTCTAAAATTAAACATAGAATAGACCATACTTTATAGCCTTACGACGCCATCCGGAAACATACCTAACTCAAATGATAGCGCTACCGATAACAATGAATAAGAACATGAACAACTTTACCACGAAAGGCTCAAGACAATGAAGTTTTACAATATATGAATCATTCAGAAAAAAACACTTATATCAAGTCATGCCAAGAAGGAAAGACTGCCTTACATACCTTTTTGAAGAACCAATTACACCTTCTGGGTTCCTACCCTCCTATAATGGAAACTTCACTTCTTAGGAATCTTTAAAATCAAGATAACAGAGGAAAATTTGATACATGAATGAACACGAGAGCTTTACTCTAATCGTTTCACTAAATTTGCCTTTGATTCTAGCCTTGAATCGTTTAGGTTATTTCTTAGGAGATTTGAGAGCTTTTAGGTGAGTTAAAGTAGGTGATACTTTCTAGAATAGAAGAGAAGGAGCTGCACTGCCCTTTTTATACCCTACCAAGCATAGAAAATTTTGCCGCTCCACATGCAAAACGGGTCACCCCACCCCGATTTCAAGACCCGATGAGATATGTCACAATTTTAATAAAAGTGTGTAATCCCCTTTGTCACCTACGTGTCATCGATCAATTGGCCAGACTAGAAACCAAGCTTATCAATTCTAAATTTTACATGTGGGGTGTAACATCAACCCCCCCTTCGGAACATTCCTCCTCGAATGTTAAATTGCAGTCAAACTCTCGAGACACTTTTCTTTAATCATTTTTTGTGGTAGTTGATCTATGAAAGCATACATATTAATGGAGAATACTGATTACCTGTAACCATATCTGGTGATAATTCTAGGTTCTGTTGTCCTGATAGTGCATAGATACGATTTTGTGGCCCACGCGAACTAGATGCTCCACCTCCACCTCTACCCCTTCCAACCAATAGCTGCATACCTTGGTCGTGAGGGTGTACTGATCGTGATGAAGCCGTTATAGATCCCGTTGGTCATATCATGTTACTTCCACCTCTCACCGGGCAAAACAACATGATATGGCTGGGTTTCCCACACAAATAACATAAATTCGAACCTTGGCGACATGGCCAAAATGAATCTTACTACAGTGGTCACAATATGTAATCGGGGGCCTCGCTTCACCAGAATTCCTGATATAGAGTAAGCTATGTCCCCAGAAACTATGGCCCTGACAGGAATAAGTGGTCCAATCACAATGCAGGCCCTAGGAATGTGATGGTACATTAGCCGCCGAATAAGATGGACGCCGAGAAATGGGAGGTTCAAATTACCTCGAGACCCCCCGTATCCTCTGTGGACCGAGTTGTCTTATGGTGTCTCCGATTATGCTCTCGGATGATCCACTGTTGCCTCTTATAATCCTCTAGGTTCTGTGCATAGGATTGAATGCGAGCAATGTCTATATTTGGATCCAAAGAAGCAGTAATATATTCATTAATAAGATATGGCCCCAAACCGCCCACAAATCGATGTACCTGGTCACTCATCTCATCCCTGGCCGAAGGGGCATACTCGGTGAAGGAGTTAAATTGTATGCTGTACTCCCGGACATTCATATTACCTTTCTCTAACCATAGAAATCTGTCTTGCCTGGCTCGACAGAGCTCAACATGCAAATACTGCTGCATAAATGCCTCCGAAACCTCCCTCCATCCTGCTGGTGGTGCAAGAGGGCCCCTAGACCGTTCCCAAATTGCATACCATACCGCAACAACATCCCGCAACCTATACGAAGCAAGATCTACACACTCGATATCAGTGGAATGCATAACCCGTAGAGTCCATTGAATTTGATCTAAAATAAGGATCTTTATTTGGATCTGTTCCTGTGAATATCGGGGGGTCCAAATTAATGAAATATCGAACCCTCGTACTGACTGCTCTAGTTGAAGTAGCAGGGGCCTGATGCTGGGCCTGAGAAGCTATTAATCAAGTCAATAACTGTACTGCACTTCTCATATCTAAATCCTGTTTAGGAACAACTGGGGGAGGAACAAGAGGTTCGTTAGTTTCTCTAGGTCCTTCTGGGGGTAGTGATTCTATTCCCGATACCTGAGTATCAGCCTCATCTTGGGGTTCACATTGATCTATAAGGGAAAGTGGCACCTGACTGGTACCTTCTACTGTTTTTTTATTCAATCCTTGGGCAAGTGCTTGATATCTCGTGGTAGGCATTGCTATAAACATAAGCAATATGAGAATTAGAAGCGAACACTTACGACTCAGCTCTACTGCACGATCCAGATCAGAAAGAAGGGTATTCATACTAGATATGCTGTATCTTCATATTTATAAGTATGGTGCACACCATACCCATAAATAAGACTCTACCAGATATAGCTTGCAGACTTCCTAGGACACGACCTTCCTTGATACCAAGTTTGTCACACCCCAACCTAGGCGGGTGCGACCGGTACATGATGCCTGAAGGCCCGTGCGAACTGATGCTTATTCTTACATCTTGTTTTCTCACAAACCTGGGAGATTAAGGTCTCCCAGTTATTACTCTAGAATTAAATTATGTACAACCGATTAACAAAAGAAACGATGTCATTTCATACACATTCATCACTGTAATAAAGTCATAATACCCCTTTCTACATACAACCAAACTCTAGTATGCAAGCCTCTAAGGAAACCAAATGAGTTAAATATATACATAACTTGGTCGGGACAAGGCCCCGCCGTACCCAAAAATATCTGGGACATATGCTTCAGTACCTATTGACTTGGAACATCTACTCCGAAGGAGGGGAGAGCAACGATCAAGAGCTGTAACAAACACCCTACTAAGAATGGATGTCATCGGGTCTATCTGCACCTGTGGGCATGAACACAGTGCCCAAAGAAGGCATCAGTACAAAAAATTTACTGAGTACGCAAATATGATAATATACGTATAAACCGAAAACATAACACAGAAGATACGAGTATACAACTTCAATCTAAGTATTGCAAGCTACCGGGGAATGTACACCGTGGTAACCTCGAATCATAAATTCATGAAAATTTTATAAAAATAATAAAGTCACTCTTCGGGGACATATCATCTCGTATCAGGTGATACTCAGCCACTCTTTGGGGCATATCACAACAACATCGTACCAGGCCACACATGAGCTCGGTAACACCATGTAATCCATCATCTCGTACTCAATCACACATGGGCTCAAAAATTGCTTATATTGCATCATTCCATACTCGGCCACGCATGGGCTCGGTAATATCTAACCCACGTTGTTTCATACCCATCCACACATGGGCTTGATAACATCTCAAGTTATGTTATTTTATACCCGGCCTCACATGGGCTCGGTAATATCCGTTACCACGTTGTTCCACACCCGGCCACACATGAGATCGGTAACATTTCATGCTTTGTCATTCTGTACTCGACCTCACATGGGCTCGATGATACCTCATGTCATATCCTTTCGTATCTGGCCTCGCATGGGCTCAGTAATTCACAATAAGTGTAAAAACACACACACACACACACACATATATATGCAACACATGTTTAACTTACTTATACTTCTAAAATTAAACTTAGAATAGACAGCACTTTATAGCCTTATGGTGCCATTCAGAAACATCCCTAACTCAAAAGAAAGCGCTACCAGTAACAATGAACAAGAACAAGAACAAGAACAAGAACAACTTTACCACGAAAGGCTAAAGACAATGAAGTTTTATAATATATGGATGATTAAAAAAATGCTTATATCAAGTCATGCGAAGAAAGAAAGACTGCCTTACATACCTTTTCGAGGAAACATTTACACCTTCTGGGTTCCTACCCTTCTATAACGGAAAGCTTCACTTCTAAGGAATCTTCAAAATCAAGATAACAGAGGAACGTTTGATACAGGAATGAACACGAGAGCTTTACTCTAATATTTTCACTAAGTTTCCCTTTGAATCTATCCCTGAATCATTAAGGAAATTTCTTAGGAGACTTGAGAGCTTTCTAGGTGAGTTAAAGTGGGTGATACTTTTTAGAATGGAAGAGAAGGAGCTGCAATGCCCTTTTTATACCCTACCAAGCATAGAAATTTCCACAGCTCCACATGCTCGCCCCGGTTGCAACACCCGGTGACAGCTGGTGCGAGTTTAATAAAAGCGTGTAATCCCTTTTATCCCCCCTATATGTCGCCGACCGATTGGCCAAACTAAAAACAATCTTATCAATTCTAAATTCTACGTGTGGGGTGTAACACTTATCTCTGCTGTAAACCCTTAATGACAATTCTCTAATGTTGTAGTTTTATTGCTTCTCTAATTTTTGCTATAGTAGATTATTAACAAAAACTCCACTTTGATAAGCTTGTCTAGATAATGAATTTTTGTTGAGTTAGTAGGTAGTTAGTGACAAGTCTTCGTGGGTTATACACTCCCTGTCATCATTTTTTTTTATTGACTGTATATACTTGAGTGTGTATTTGGGAGCAACAAGTTTTTAGCATCGTTGTCGGGGACTTCAAAATTAACTACTTTACTAGATTTAAATTTTATTACTTCTTTAGTCGAATCTAATTTTTCTTTTGGTTACATATCCAATTACTAAGTACTTTGCTTGAATAAGACGGGTTAGGAGCCAAGAAAAACTTGCAGACTTTGACCCAGAACATGAGAACATTTCGGAGAAGGTTTAGGGAGGCAAGAAAAGCTAATAATGTTCAAGCACTCATTCAACTACCTGTTGAAATGACAAATGCCCAACCACTAGCAGTGCAAGAGGTGGCTATGTCAAGTATTGCTAATGGGATCTCTAGTATCATTAAACCCAAGATCAGTGAGCACTTTGATCTTAATCGGGGCATGATCCAGCTACTACACACGAATAGTTAGTTCAAGGGATTGCCATATTAGGATCCCGGACAACATATTCTAAACTTCGAGATCAGCGACACTTACATCACAAATGGAGTCACACCCGACTATGTTTGACTTACAATGTTCCCTTTTTCTCTGTTGGGTGAGGCTAAGAGGTGGATGAAATCTGAACCCAATAACTGTATTACATCGTGGAATGATTTTGTTCGCAAGTTCTTGACAACGTTATTCCTATCCGATAAGATAATAAAGATACAAATTGAAATAGTTGTTTTTGAACAGAGAGATGGTGAGACATTATATTCAGCGTGGGAGCGATTCAAGGGATTATTTCAGGATTGTCCACACCACAATCAGAATAATAAGGTGTTAGCTTACACATTATCGAGGATTTTCATCCTGAGACAAAGATAGTGATAGATGTTGCAGCAGGTAGTCAAGTGTTGGAAAAGAGTTTTGATGAGATTTATGCACTCCAGAATAAGTTCTCTAAGAGTAATACAGACTGGTAGGGAGAAACAGGTAGACATACAGTTCATAAGGCTGTGGGTGTACTTGAGTTGGATGTCGTATCATCATTATTAGCCCTAGTGGCTTCTTTAGCGAATCAATTCAATAAAATGGCTACGGTTTTGAACAGCCAACAGTTGCCTCTAGCACAATAGGTTCAACATGTACAATAAGTGCAATTGTTTTATGTAGTTTGTGGAGAAGGCCATACTAGTGATTTATGCCCAGCAAAAATCCAAAGTCGATGTCCCGACCTAAAATCCCTCAAAAGGTCGCGATGACACCTAACCTGCTTGCTAGGAAAGCCGACAATCAATAATAATAGAATCCAATTGTTAAGCAAATAACAAGCAAAACAAGTTTGAAAATAGCATCATGAGTACATATATCAAATACAGGGTCTAAACACGATCTCAAATGTCTCTCAACATTCCCAAAATCTAGTGTCACAATGTCACAAGCATCTAACAAGTATAACTGTCTCAACTAGACAACACCATATATATGGAAGGATATAAATATACATAATGGGTAAACAGAGGAGGGGGACTTGATGTGTTGCAGATCGAACAAAAAGGACATTTCACCATGAAGTCTCAAATGCAAGCTACTAAATAGCTGGACGTCTACCACTATTGCCTGCCTCAAAATCTACACAAAAATATGCAAAAGTATAGTATGAGTACAAAATTATGGTACACAGTAAGTATAAAGTCTAGCCTCGCAGAAGTAGAGACGGGGAGCGGACATTGACAAGTGACAACATAATTAGAATATATAATAAAGCATGATATTATCAATCAAGCCCAAAAGTAGAAGCACAATAATTCTAGAATTTAGACATGCCTTTTCGATAAGAGATAGAGTACATTATCAATTATCTCAATTCTTTCCAAAATCATGATATGAGTATACCAACGAGCTTATAAAATCTACTGCATGAGTCTGGGATGAAAATTCATGCTCATGAACCGCTCTCAATATCTCATAACACAATACCATAAACCTGACACTTGCCAAGCGTCCAAATCGAGCACCAATCTGGGTGCCTCCACTCACAAGACCCAAAGTAATATGGATAATCACCTGACTCTGGAAGGACATATCTATACCAAGTATACCTGTTAATTGGGCCGGGCTGACCCGTTTACAACCCGGTTCAGCTCGGGTCAGCACGGTACTATAGTGTTGGGGGCGGGTTGGGACGGGTTGGGCGGGGAGCGGGTTTTAAACGAACAGTTTTTTGATACCGGTGCACCGGAACCCGCTAAATCCGGTAACCCGTTAACGGATTTTTAACGGGCTACAGCTCGGTTCAACCCAGTTTCCGTTATAATTTTTTTATTTTTATTTTCTGGACCGTTGCCAACGGTCAAATTCAAATATGACCGTTGGCCAACGTCCCTTTTTTGCAGAAATGGCCATTTCGGCCTATCCCCTTAAGAAAATGGCCCCTACACCCCTAATATTTGATAAATTATAATTTTAACCTTTTAAAAACTATAAATAGCCCCTCTCTTCTTTATTTTTCCTCACAATTCACTCTCTTACTACTCTAATTTTCTCTCAATTCTCTCTTGATATTATTGATTATTGTTTTTAAATTCTCAATTACTTATTATTTCAAGTTTTATCAAATATTTAGTTTAGGCATTACAAAATTATTATTATTATTATCAAATATCAAGTATTCAAGTGAAGTGTGGTATCAACTATCAAGTATCAACTATCAAGTATCGGTCTATCAATTAAAGTTTGGTTTTTGATATCAAATTTAGTGCGGCATCCGGAATCCCGGTACACTCGTTTCATATCTTTCTCTTCTTTGGTGTACACTTATTTTATTATTTAGAAATATTAATTTAATTTATTAATTTAACTTACATAATAGATATATTTAGAATAGCCAAAAAAGCGTGCACTAGTAGAGGTGGTAGTAAGAAAATTTCCAAAAGATCAAGAGGTGGTGCTGGTTCTTCTAGTTGCTTTACACATATTTCTGAAAGTTCACCTAAAAATTTAAATGTAGATTATGAGCGACTTCAAGAAAATTATGGTATAGATGATGATTTAGATGATATTCAATCACCTGTTAATCTTGAAACCCACCAGCTACACCTGGTAATGCTAGTCAAACTCAAAATATTAGGGGTGGAAGTCGTGGTAACACAAGTAGGCCTCCCCTCCCTATTAAGAAGAATCGAAGATTAAGAAGTAAGTGTTGGAATTTTTTTGACAGACTAGAAGAAGATAAAAATTATGTAAGATGTAGAATTTGTAAGGATATTTATAAACATGAGACCTGTAAGGGAGGGGGAACAGGTCAACTTCGTAGGCACATAATAGACAACCACCCTCTTGATTGGGGAGTAGATGAGGAAGATGGGCAACAAAAACTTAACCCGGATACTGGAGGGTTAATGGGTAAATACGATATTAAGAAAGATCGGGAAGAATTAGCTAAAATAATTATTTTAGGTTGTTTACCTTTTAGTTTTGCTGCTTCACCATATCTTGTTACTTATATTCAATGAATTTATAACCCTTTGTTTAAATGTATTTCTAGAAGTACTTGTAGAGCTGATATCTTTAGGCTTTTTGGACAATATCAGACATATATACGTTATTTGTTCACCAGTCTTTCTTGTAGAATTTCTCTTACTTCTGATATTGGTCGTGCTGTAAATGGTAATGATTACTTGACTGTTACATGCCATTGGATAGATGATAATTTTTGTATGCAAAAACGTATTATTGATTTTAAATATGATGAAGATCAAAGTCATACTGGTGCATTTATAAGTAATACTATCCATGAAGTTGCTATATTTTATAATCTTGCAGAAAAAGTTTTGTGTATGTCATTTGATAATGCTTCTAACAACAATGCTGCTATTACAATATTAAAATTGCATCTACACCCACCACTTCCTGGAATATTTCATGTTAGATGTGCATGCCATATTTATAATCCGGAAACCAAGAACCTCATGTTGACATGGATGAACTTACAAAAATGATGCAAAACATGTGATGTACTATTTCTTATTTTTTATAATTGTTGTAAAATTTTAATTTGCAAGTTCAAAAATAACAAAATCAAAAAAGAACTTGCAACTTAATTTGAAGTATTATATATTATTCAATAAAAATATCAAATGAAAGTCTTCGGAGCTTGATCCTTACATATTTCCTATTGGTCTTATTAAATAATATTTTGTAGCCACTTACTTTCAAATTTCAATTTTAAAATTATAAAATTCAAATTTCAAATTTAAAACTTTAAACTTCAAAGTTTAATTCTAAGCCTTAAAAGTTTGTAAACACTTAAGTATCAATAACATTGAATAAGAAAATTAAAATTTACTTAAAAAAAAAAATAGCCCGGCCCGGTCCAGCCCGCTAAGCCCGAACCCGGACGGACCAAAAAAAACCCGAAAAAGTACAACCCGCTAAAATCCCGCTAATTCAGCCCACTAACAGTCTGGAACGTTAAACAGACATGCTGGTTTTTTTTTGTGTACAACCCGTCCCAGCCTAACCGTTAAACACCCATATATCCAAGTGATGTTGCATCATCCAATCCGATCCGATCATAATACTGTTGCAGCGTGCAACTCGATCCAACAATGATATCATCAATAAACAGGAACCAATATCCTCTCATAATATCATTGGTGCCAAAATTCTCAACTTTGCTCAATCTCCAATTCTCCAACTCATGTATATTCATATGAAATGATATAATAAAAGACGCACCAAGATATAATAATAAAATGCGGATGAATATTTACATGAATAAGAGAGATTGTGAATAACCATGTAATTCAACTCTTCGTAACAATTCAATATGTTTATTTTATATTCTTAAGTCCGATCATGGTATCAATAAGAGCAAAGCAAGCCAATAATCAATAAAACATAAATTAAATAAGGCAGTTGTATAACTGCAATTAAATTATAAAACTCAACACTGTGAAAGAAGTCCGTCATGTCCAAATTAACAAGTCATAACCCTAACATGGTCTCTAATCATAATTAAAATATATCAAGTAGTCATAGAATTAATGAAACATGGATAAAGAATTCACAAAGTCCAAATAAGGTACATCATAAGCCCAACTCTATCCGGCTATGGTCAAAACCTAGCTGCTCATATATGCGCGTCACCTCGCATATACATGTCACCTAAATCGTGCAACAAATAGCAAATAGATCACCTATGGTGGGAATACCCTCTTACAAGGATAGACAAGAGACTTACCTCCACCTGAAACACCTTCAACCTTCCAAAACTTCTTTTTCTTTCAAATCCACCTCCAGACGATTAATCAAATCTCAAATAGTCAACAAAAGTCAACCCGACCCCACACGGTCAAAATTCAAGTCTAGGGATAGAACCCAACTACACATAACCCCAAGAGTCGTTATATATAAATAGATTCCAAATCGGTTTCTAATTTCATATTTAAAACCCCCAAATTCACTCTCTTAAGTTCATACCAAAACCCCCAATTTCTACACTTTAAATCCTTGATAGGGGTTAGAAATTCATGTAGATTCTTGAGATATAATCACAAATGAGTAAAAATCACTTACTCTCTTGCCTTGTATAAAATATCTCCTTAAAGAATCGCTCCTCTCTAAGTCTAGGGTTCAAAATTAGAGAGAATGGGAAAAAATCCTGAATTCCAAGCTTAAATAGTGTGCCCAGGAGTCGTTTACACGATCACGAAGCACAACTTCCCATTGCTCAGCACGATCGCGTTCCCATCCTTGCGACCACAAAAGCTTGGCGCCTGACCTCCTCCAACACTTCGTGAACACGAAGCTATGCACGCGAGCATATGACCAACCTTACCCAACATACCAGGATTGCGACCTAGCTCCCACGATCGTGAAAAACAACCAGCTCCGCCAGAATCCTTCTCCACAATCGTGAGCCTCTGCTTCGCAATCGCGAAACACTGCAGCACACTAGCAAACCAGCTGCTACAAACTCAACCGAAATAATCTGAAATCACCTCGAATCACACTCGAGCCCCCGGGACCCCGTTTAATACCAACAAGTCCGTATACCTAATTCAAACTTATCCAAAGACTCAAAACACCACAAAAAAACATCAAAATCAAGAATCAAAGAACAAATCCATCTTTTAACTTTCAAACATTCTAACTTTTCCGAATGCGTCCGAATAACACAAAACATTCTAGATTACAACCAAACTTTGCACACAAGTTCAATTCGACCTTTTGGACCTATCCGAGGTCTCAAAATCACAATCAAAGCTCATTAGCCTAAAAGTCAATTACCGGTCAAACTTAAGAATGCTCTATTCCTTCAAATTGCAAACTTTCGACAAATAGAGTCAACATCTTCAAGGAACCTACAAATTCAAATACGAACCCCAGTTCAAAATCACTATACGAATCTATTGGAACCTTAAAATTTCGATTTCGAGGTTGTTACTCAAAATGTTGACTCTAGTCAAACTTAGCCACTTTAGGCCACTTCAATGGAACTATATAATCCAAATCCAACACGGCCCCTTCCAGAACCAAACCACCCACCCCTGAAAGTCATAAAACAATAAAAGCATATACGGGAAGGCCCAAATGGGGAAACAGGATTCTAGAAAGCAAAACGACTGGTTGTATCGTTACATTCTCCACTTCTTAAACAAACATTCGTCCTCGAATGAGTTTAGAATCATACTTGGAATGCCGAATAAGTGTGGATATCTGCTATGCATGTCCTCCTCGATCTCCCATGTTTCCTCCTCGACTGAATAACCTCTCTACTAGACCTTCACAGCCGCAATCTCCTTAACCTTAGCTTTTGAACCTGTCTATCAAGAATGGAAACTGTCTCCACTTCATAACTCAAATCCCCCTCTAACTGGATTGCGCTACAATCCAACACATAGGACCTATCAACATGGTACTTTCGGAGCATAGACACGTGGAATACCGGATGAACTACCAATAGGCTAGGAGGCAAAGCGAACCTATATGCAACCTCACCAACTAGCTTCAAAACCTGAACGGGCTTTTGAACCTCGGACTCAACTTGCCTATTTCTTGAATCTTATAATACTCTTCATGGGCAAGACTTTCAGAAGTACTTTCTTGACCTCCATAAATGAAAAATCATGCGCTTTCTGATCCGCAGTACTCTTCTGAGCTTAGCAAAGTCGCTCATTAATAAAATTTACTCTATCCAAGGTATCCTTTACCAAATCAGTGCCATACAACCTAGCCTCGCTGGGCTCAAACCAACCAACTGGGGAACGACATCGTCGGCCATACAAAGCCTCAAATGGATCCATCTTGATACTGGACTAATGGCTATTATTATATGAAAACTGGCCAACGACAAGAATCGGTCACATTGACCTCCAAAGTCAATCACACACTCTGAGCATATCCTCCAAAACCTGAAGAATCTGCTCAGACTACCCATTGGTCTGCGGATGAAAGGCCGTGCTGAGCTTTACCCGGGTGTCAACTCACTCTGTACTGCTCTCCAGAAATACAAGGTGAACTGAGTGCCTTGATCTGAAATAACGGGAATAGGAAAATCATGCAACCAAATGATCTACTGAATGTAAATCTAAGCTAACTTCTTCGAAGTATAGGAAGTCATCACTAGAATAAAGCATGAGGACTTGGTCAGTCTATCGACAATGACCCATACAACATCAAATCTCCTAAAAGTCTGTGGCAAACTAACCATGAAGTCCATAGTGATGCGCTCCCATTTCTACTCTAGTATAAACATCTGATGAAGCAAACCACCTATCCTCTGGTTCTCGTATTTAACCTACTGGCAATTCAAACAATCAACACATAGTCAACTATGTCCTTCTTCATCAGCCGCCACTAATAATGTTGCCTCAAATTATGATACATCTTCGTGACCCCTGAATGACTATAATAACTTGAACGATGAGCCTCCTGAAGGATTAACTCTCTTAAGGCATCAATATTTGGGACACATAAGCGACCCTAGAGCCCAGAGCACCATCGTCACCAACAATAACCTCCTTGGCACCACTTCGTAGTGTTGTCTTTCTAAGAACAAGTAAGTGTGGTTCGTCATATTGACGAGCCTTAATCCGTCGAATAAGGAAGACTTCGACACAACAAAAGCAAGAACTCAGCTGGACTCTGAAATACCCAGCCTTAAAAATCGGTTAGCTAAGGGCTTGAATGTCCAAAGCCAACAACCTCTCCTCTACTGGAATAAATACCAAACTACCCATACTATCAGCCTTCTTACTCAAGGCATCTGCGAGCATATTCGCCTTGCCCGGATGATAAAGAATGGTGATATCATAGTCTTTCAGCAGCTCTAGCCATCTACACTGCCTCAAATTCAGATCCCTCTGCTTAAACAGATACTGCATGCTACAATGCTCGGTATACACCTCACACGACACACAATAGAGATAATGCCTACAAATCTTAAGAGCATGAACTATCACAACTAACTCCAAATCATGCACATGATAATGCTTCTCGTGGGGATTCTATTGACGAGAAGCATAAGCAATCATTTGACCCTCCCACATAAGTACACAACCCAAGATAACTCATGAGACATCACAATAGACTGTATACATCCCTAAATTTGTAGGTAACACCAACACTTGTGCTCTAATCAATACAGTCTTGAGCTTCTGAAAGCTCGCTTCGCAATCATCAGACCATTTGAAGTGAACACCTTTTTGGGTCAATCTGGTCAAAGAAGCTGCATAGACGAGAAACCCTCCATGAACCGACGATAATAATCTGCTAACCCTAAGAAACTCCAGATCCGAGTTGCTATGGTAGGACGAGGCCAGCTCTAAATTGCCTCGATCTTCTTAGGATATATGCCACAAAATCTAAACAACACTCGCACTTAGAGAAATTACCATATAGCTTCTATTCCCTCAAAGTCTGAAGCAATACTGTTACATGCTTCCCATGCTCCTCCACGCTATGCGAGTAGATCAATATGTTATCAATAAAGACAATCGCAAAGGAATCCAGGTACAACCTGAACACCTATTCATCAAATTCATAAATATCGTCGGAGCATTAGTCAGGCCAAAAGACATCACCAAGAAGTCATAGTTCCCATATCGAGTTTGTAAAGCCGTCTTCGGAACATCCGAAGCACGATCTTCAACTGAAATACCTAGATTTTGTCAGGACCCAAAACTACCACTGGTCGTGATGGCGTCTATCCCACTTTCTAGGCAATAAAATCATAAAACAATAGCACAACATAATAACAAATTACAGAATAAATAAGTTTAAAAGTCAAATGACCATAGATAGAAATCAAGTCAATATATAAATCCCTAGAAACTGGTAACACTGAGTCATGAGCTCTTACATATGAATACAAGTCTGCTATTGCAATACACTGTCTGAAACAATAACTATAATGAAATAATAGAGGAGATGCTAGGGACTGCGATCAGGGTGCAACTCTACCTCAGGTCTCCACAACAACAACCACGAATCCCAATGCTTAGCTGGGTCCAACTCTTGGATCTGCACAATTAAGTATAGACTGTAGTATGAGTATAACCGACCCCATACACTCAGTAAGTATCATGACTAACCACGATGAGGTAGTGGCGAGACACGTCAATGATACTCACTAATCAAACATGTATAGCTCATGAATATATGTATACACGACAACAATATCGAAGTCTAGGCATAAAGTACATATAAGGCTAACAGTGCACATAGAGAAGACATGCACAAGCATTATAAACATCTAGCAGTTTAGCATGGAGAAGATATGTATTGTGTTGCAATCCACCAAGTAAAACAACATATAGAGAAGATATGCAAAACCCAAACACTGATCATTTTCCATAATCTGCGTGTACGCCATCAAGAGAGAAATATGAGATGGCTACCCTAGATGGATGGATCCTTATCCATATGCTGCACGGACAACTCATATGCCATAACCACATTTACCGCATGAACTCACGTTCCATGATCATAACAGCCGCATAGACAACTCATGTGCCAAATTATAATCACCGCATGGACAACACACGTGTTGTCAAACCAGTCCATACATAGAAAGCATATTCAAAGAATACATGTATAAGAATAACAAATATCAAATCACATGCTCACAGACTAAGGAAAATAACATGCTAAGTGTATGCATGTGTGAAGAGTACAACTACGACTCAGATTAGGCGGGCACGCCAACAATACAAGTATCATGCTTAAACATGGAATCAAGGCCTACACATGGTCTCTAACATGATTCAAGGAGTTCACGTAGTCATACAAAAGATCAAGACATGAATCATAGGAAGCATACAATCCAAAGAAGGAATTATAGAAGCCTAAAGTTTCATCCGGTTAAAATCATACATTGCACCTGCATATACGCTCGTCACCTCACATATTCATCGCTTTACATACATTCTAATTAGTCAAATAAGGTCACATCCTAAGGGGTATTCCCTCACAATAAGATTAGACAAGATACTTACCTCAAACGAGCAAAATCAATATTCCAAGAATGCCTTCCCCTTGGAAATCACCTCCAATTGGCTCGAATCTAGCCAAAATAACTCAATAACGTCAAATAAAGCCATGAGAATCAATTCCAAACAATAAAGCTTCAATTTTCATTAAATTTCTAAAAAGTCAACAAAAGTCAACCCCAACCCACATGGTCAAAACCCGACTCAAGGGGTAGATCCTTATTATCCATAACCTCACGATCTAAATACGTGATTAGATTCTATAATCGAGTCCAAATTTACCCCCAAATCCCAAACATTCATCCTCTTAAGCTGTAGACAAAACTGGGGGTGGGCATTCGGTACTTCGGTTCAGTATTTAAGAATTTTGGTTCGATATTTCGGTATTCGATTTATCAATTGTGTATACCAAATACCGTACCAAAATATTTCGGTACGGTTCGATATTTCTTATTTTGGTTCGGTACGGTTTCTGTTTAATACATATTCATGTGTCACGTACTGCTAAGTGCTAAGAGCCTAAGCATTAAGCAAGAAGAAACAACCACTAACGAGTAAACAATCTACCATTCTGCCTAACAATCTGCCATTCTGCCTAACAAAAGGCAACATCACTAAATAAACAATCTGCCATTCTACCTAACAAAAGGCGTGTAAGAAACATTCAAATCTGCCTAACAACATGCAACAACACATATATGGCAGATGCACACCTGTTATCACATTCACAACAAGTACTTGAAAGGGAAAAGAAGTAAATAAATATCACAACAAGCTAAGATAGTAACAACCACTAACGAGTAGCAGCAAAATTAAACACAGTGTAACAAAAACAGAGAGTGCATAAACCTGCCAAACAGAATTCAGGTTTACACTAATAGTCTCGAATCAACTTAGTCTTAATTATTAAATACGAATTTCAGGAAGACGCTCAAGACAATGCCTAATATGCTTCCTTAAACAACATGTGCCATTCCTTTTTGGATAGACATTTTAGACTCGACCACAATGCCTGCACTCTACTTTGCGAACTTCTCCGTTATCTTCTATTACCTCAAAGTGTTCCCAAATATGAGAGCGTACTTTAGGAGCACATGGCATGATTGCACTTGAACCTAAATAAAAAAGATAAATCATAAGTTAGAATATTATTTTTTGATGATAATAGAACAAAACTACAAAAGTATATCACCAAACAAATAGAGTATTAAACTTACCACTCAAGTTGCAAGTTGCAACTATACATCAAACAATGCTAGTAGTGCTTCCATTATTTTCTATATCTAAAGATAATTCGACCAAATATGTCATACAAATAAACAAGTATGATATATTATTTTGAACTAAAATACACACAAAATATTAAAGCTTACCAAGTTCGAGTTTACACATGTTGTTCCATTCTTAGATGAATTAGCAGCATAAGCTTGCTTACAATATTTACACCTTGCTTTACCGACCCCATTTTCCTGAAATTTATCAAAATATTTCCAAACTTCGGATCTAGGTTCTATGGCTTTTCTTTTCTTAGAATTTTGAGTATCAATTGTGTTGGCATTGCTATCATCAGTAATAGGTAAGCTTTCAGTTGAACCAACATCACTTACTCTACTTTCATCCACCATCTATACAAAATTAAAACAAATATAAGCACAAATTGTTAAAACCAAAACACTAAATAGAACACTACAAGCAAAACACTACAAGGGCGAATGGTCGTGTAATGAGCAGAAAACAACCTAGTCCAAGAGCAGATCACACACCATAAGGAAAAACTATTCCCCATCTAGTTAGTTTGTCATTACTGGAAATAAATAAAGTCGTCATTTTCTACTTCTAGTATGATTAAGCTGGAAAAAGCCAAAACTTTTGAATAACATACAGAAATATAGGTAGATTACACAGTAATCTGTTGGTAGTAGCAAAAGCTCTAATACTCTATAGCAAAAGCTCTAACCCTCTTAGAAAACTAATCCAAATTGATCGGGTAATCAAAATACTATAATATGTTCTTTATTGATATGGTAATGTAATACACATAGTAGACATAGATCCCGAAAAAAATAAATAAGGGTTGTTGAACACACCGGTACAACAAGCTAAACCTCAAAGATAAACACATTCTAACAACTATGACCTAGCGCATCTCTAAATATAGAACACCATAGTAACTCTATTAGACTTAAGTAGAGCTACATAAAAAGGCCACAACAACTTTAGAAGTTAATAATTCTGGGCCTACAAATTGTTATAGCTCAGAAATGTGATTATAGCTCACATGAATGAAGATCAACAATGAAGAATGGAGAAGTTATGAACCTGAATAAAGGTCAACAAAGAGCAAACAAGCAATCGCCGAGGAGAGGAGTCGCTGTCGCCGAGGTTGTAGTCGTGAGTCGTAACTCGTGAATCCGACCGCCGCAGCAACCAAGCAAAGTCGTGAGGTTTTTTTGAAATTCTTGTCTGCCTCTAAGCGACTAAGCCTAAAGGTAAGGGATTAGAGAATTAGGGGATTTGAACTTTTGGGGTGTGGGCTTAAGGTTATTGGGCTAAAAAATAAAAATAAAGTTGGACTTGGACTAAACTATTTCAGTATTTCGATACCGAAATATCAAAAACCCAATACTGTATACCGTACCGAACTACCGAAATACCGTAATTTCTGTACCAAAATAAATTAAAATACCGAAAAAACCGAAACCGAAATACTAAATTAATTCGGTTCGGTTCGAAATTTGGTTTTTTTGATTTTATGCCCACCCCTATACAAAACCCCAATTTTACTTCCAAAATTTAATGTAAAGAGTTTACAAATCCATGGGGATTCAAGGGTGAGTGGGAAAACAAGAAATAGAAAAGGAGAAAACAACTGGGAGCGTGCTAGGGTCTATGCAACGCGCAGATTGTGGCACACTAGCCCTCTCAGAAACTTTGAAAACCAGTGAAGTATAGGCAATTGGCGATGGACCTGGCACTCTACCCTCCTGAAGCCTTTTTAAGTACTCACTTTGGGGATTCATTTCCCCCACTTCACTTGGAAGGATTTTGGAGCTCTTCTCTACTCTTTCAAGACCACCAACTCCTATCTTCTTCAAGGTAAGCAATCCCCATTATCTTGATGTGAAATCCCATCATTTCTACACTAGTATTGATGAAATCTACACATAAATTTCCTAGATTTTCAAGATATTTCTTCAAGAGCTCAAAAGAGGGTTTTGCAAGATTTCTTCCAAAAGGTAATTCTTCACCCCTAAACTTACATGCATGGATTTATTATGAGTATGTGAGTATGCATTAAGTATTGGTACTTATGGGATAGTGATTGGAAGCCATATGTTCCCAATTTAAGTTAATAGCCATTGTAGAGATTGAGGGGGTAGTTATTTGGTGGAATTTGTTGGTTGGGTGTAGATGATCAGATATGCATGTGATGTTGGAAGTTATAAACAACTTAAGGATGATAGCGGGATGGAGTGTTTGTAAAAATGGTGGTATTTGTATGAACAAACTTCATGGTTAAGAGTTGTAGAGATTTATACCTACTAGGTATTTGATAAAGTACCTATATGACCTAAATTGTGAAAATTACTGCTAATATTGGTCCTATTGGATGTTGTTATTGTAAATTGAAGTTGCTCAGTGTAGTGGATCATTGTAATATCACTAAAGGGCGAATTTGAGGTATGTTGGGTAAACTCCCTTTCTAGAATAGGAATCCATGAGTTCCTCGTAAGTTCCAAATGTGATTTGTTCAAACTCTTATTCCTACTGTTTCAAATTGCTTCCGATGATTGATTTTCCTAAAATGCTTTCGTACTCGGGTCATGTTAAAATTTCCCCAAACATATTACGCACCCCCTTAGTAGGAAAATTTTCAATTATGTTTTGTTGTAACTAATTCATATGATTTGAATCCATGTTTCAATTGTAAAACACCATGCTCTCCTTTGTAAGTATTTTCAATGTGTTTACGACACTCATTTCAAATGAACTTAAAGCTATGATTTTTGAAATGTTCTATATATTGATGTTTATGAATGATCCTTGGAAGTAAAGAAATAAAAGTGTGAAATGTGAAGTACGGCCACCGTGCCATGAATAAAGAACTCTATGTATGGCCAAGAGAGCCAATGAAATAGTGATGTTGTGAGTGGTCAAAAGTGTTAATAAAGCTATATATGGTATGAAAGGCTATGCGATGATACTATATATAGTATGAAAGGCTATGAGATGAATACATGTATATTTCTATTTCATTTGTATACAAAAAAATATATTTTTGGGAGTATCATTAGCGAGCCGAGGAAGGGTGGGTTATAACGGCCCACTCCTGAAACTACACGTGCCGGTGTAGGAGTTGATTGAAGTTATTCCCCTTAATTGGGATGAGATCGATGTGTTGAGATTATTCCCCTTGATTGGGATGACCTTTTTTCTAGCATTGGATGTCGACTCACACGACATATGTGGGGAGACGGCCTAGTCGATCGGGTGGTGATCGGACGCCATGTCGCGCCCATGGTGGTTCTTCCTTCATATAATCATATTTTATTCAAATCACCATGGCGATCCACATTCATTTGTGGGGAGATGGATCAACCGATTGAGCTGTGATCAGACTCCATGCCTTGTGCATGGTGTGATGATCGGAGGCTAATGATCTCCTAACCAAAAATGTTAATTTTTAATTTGAAAATTGCAATGTTTTAACTTGGCATTTGGATATCATTGGGTTTTCCTTGTTTCTTTCATGATTCTCCCTTTATTTTATTGACATTCTATTTCATGAGAAGGTATTTAGCTATACATACTAGTACTATTCCATATGTACTAACGTCCCTTTTGCCGGGGACGCTGCATCTTTACTGGATGCAGGTGACTCTGCAGCAGGTGGCTCAACTTCTTGATATGTGTACCTCTTCTCAGTTGATTTGGTGAGCCCTATTCTACTTCGGGGCCTTATGACATTTGATTTTACACATTGTGTTTTGAGGTATAGCCGGGGCCTTATCGCCGACACTTCCATATTGTACTCTTGTTCACTTAGAGGCTCCGTAGACATACTGTGGATTGTGTTTTGAGTGAGGGAAAACTAATTAAAAACGTTGCTGAAATTGTTGGATGTTTCCTCTTTTAACTATGAATTTGAAATATTTTGGTAATGTAAATGAAGCTTTTGTAAGAATGAAAGTTGGTGTTGTGCATACTATCCTCTTGATTGGCTTAAGTCCTTATATTTATCCTTAAATTATTGATGGGTGAGATGGAATGCTAGGCACTAGGTAGGCTTGCTTAACTAGGGCGAATCAGTCAAACGCCGGTCCCGCTCCCCAAGGTCGGGACATGACAGAGCCAAAGTCTCCTAAAGTCCAAATCTAGCAATAGGTCCCTCAGGTGCCTAAGCTGGTCCCACTAGCTCAACATGATCGGGAATATGCTCTTCCACGAGAGCTACTAGTGGCTCCATAGTGGATACTCTAGCAGGGCCTCTAATTGTGGCGCGTGCTCCACCCTTGCCTCTGCCTTGGCCCATGTCATGCCCCGACCTCAGGGAGCACGACCAGTGCTCAACTGAGATAACCCGGCCAAGCAAGCCTGAACAATGCCTTCTACCCAAACTCACCCATGAATAAAGAGAAGATATATTTCATTACTTAGACAATGAGGGGTCACATTACCGTTAGTTACTCAATAACAAGTTTCAAAATACAGACACTTTCATAGTTTGAAGTGGAACATGTGATACAAATACAACATCTTTAGTTTGACTTTCCCGAAACAACGATACCACCAACACTATGTCTACGGAGCCTCTAATAGATACAAAAGAGTAGCATGATGGTGCCGGCAACAAGGCTCCGGCTATACCTCAAAACAATATACATAAGGGACAAGAGATACAAGACCCCGAAATGAAATAGGGCTCACCAAGTCACATGAGGAAAGGGTGTACTGCTATCACTGATTAATATCGCTTGCTGTTGAATCATCTGCATCCATTAAAGATGCAGCGACCCCGGCAAAGGGGACGCTAGTACATATGGAATAATACTAGCATGTAAAACTAAACACCCTCTCAATAGAACGAGCAATAGTAAAATGAGAAGGAAACATTAAATCAATGAGAGCCTCAAACAATATCAAGGTGACAAGTTAGGAGAAAAGTAAATTTCAATATTTTTAAGTTAGGAGATCTTTAGTACTGATACACCACTATGCTTTTAGCACGGAGTCCAATCTCAGCTTGATCGGCTAAGCTATCTCACCCCGAGACATCCAATCAAAACACCACCATGTGCATGGCATGGCATCCGATCTCAGTCCGATCGGCTAAGCCGTCTCACCACAATGCCGTGTGGGTCAACATCAAATCACATCTCGCTAGACATAATCTTATCCCATTTAAGGGGAAATATCTCAACACATCAATCTCATCCCATATAAGGGGAAACAATATTATCACATCAATACGAGTATGTACCCCTCAATCACTCCTACACTGGCACGAGTAGTTTCGAGGTTAGGTTATTTCGACCTACCCTTCCTTGGTGACTAAACAATACTCCCAAAGCATTTATTAGTTAAAGGATTTACAACTCATTTCATAACCTTTCATACATCTTTCCATTTCATTAGCACTAGGGGCCACAATTGTAATATCATTCTCGGCACGTCGGCCGCATTTCATATTTCATACTTACCCCTATAACTTTCAAGCGTTACCATGGATTATCATCAATAAGAGAATTTCAAATCAAAACCTTAAGTACACATATGAGCAAACAAGAGTCTTAAGCACATTGAGTTTCTCTTCCACAATTAGGCATACTAACTTGCAATTGAAACATGATTTTTAAATCACAACACCTTTGGTACATTGATCATACTAGATTACATTCTCAGAGGGAATCATGATATGATAGGAACATTTGGAACACATTTCAAGTACATACATCTTTCAACATAACACTTATTTTAGAATAATCAAATCTATTAGGAAGGACTCAGAACATGAGAAATAAGAAATTGAGCCAATCATAATCGCAACTTACGAGGACATCATGGAAATCGATTCTACAAGAGGAGTTTAGCCAACATACCTTGCTTGAGATTTTCCATAGAATTACTACAATGTTCCGAAAATCCTAGCGACTTCAATCTATTAGAAACATGACAAATTTGAACCATAATTAGGAAGATACTCGGGGTTTCAGCTCATTTGAGCATTTTATCAAGCACTAGGTATGCATTAAGATTTCAAGGTTCTCCTATGGTGGATTCCTTCACCCCACAACCCAATGTTGACCCATTTGGGCTCAATAACCTTCCCACTAACCTTGATGGTACATGCATGCATAAATAACACTCAAGAATCACACTACTCATTACCTACTTTCAGTCCAATCCCGAAATTGAGGGCTAGGGGGTAGAATCTTACCTCTTGGGTGAAGACCTTGTGAGTTTTCCTTGTTGAATTTAAAAGCTTGAGCAAGGGTTGATGAACAAAGTACTTGGGGCTTCCTCCTCTCTCTCTAAAGCACTCCCCTAACTCTAAAATGGCAGATTTTTGCCTTCTAAATGAGACCCAATGGCTTTTAATCAAATGAGGTCGGGTTATAAAAATAGGAAAATGGGCCCTCCAAACTCAGCTCTGCGGTCGCAGAGTGGACCGCAGAATACATATGCCGATCGCAAAAATAGTCCGTGAAAGGGATGCCAAAAACTGGGCTGCTCTAGATCGGTCTGCGGTCCGCAGACTAGTTCTGCGGGCGCGAAATGGAATGCAGAATCACCCCCCAAATTTCTTCATGCCAACTCTACGATGGAAGTGGGACCGCAAAACGATTATGCGATCGCATAGTTGACCGCAAAATGACCTCCAAAATTAGCTCCGTGGCGGATCTGCGGTCCGCGGAGTAGTTCTGCGATCGCATAATGGACTACAGAAATGCCCTGTGCTGAAATAATTTTTATTCAACTCCCCATCGCACTGTTCAACCCCAAAAGTCTGTTTAACCATCAAATACATTAGTCTACCTCGGCACCATGAAACCCTGGGTTTTAGGTAAAATTTTATGGGGCCTTACAGCCCAGGACTCTCACGGTGCTAGACCGAGGTACGAGTGCCTGCTTAGGTGCTCCTGAAGAACGTGCCCTCACTATCTGTGAGAGAATAGAAGAGCAAGGATTCGGAATTTGGAATAAAGAAACCCACACGATAGAGAATGAAAGAACGAGAAGTTTTTGTAATAGTCCCTTAGCCTCTCGAAGATAAGTACAGATGTTTCCGTGCCCATCCGCAAGACTCTACTAGACTTGCTCATGACTCGTGAGACGTAAGCAACCTAGGGCTATAATACCAAGCTGTCATGACCCAAAATGACCACCGGTCGTGATTGTGCCTATCCCACTTGCTAGGTAAGACAATCATAAGACAATAGTAAAATATAATAATAAATTACAGAATAAAAGAGTCTGAAAGTCAAATAATAGATATAAATCGAGTTAATACAAAAATCCCTAGAAACTGGTAACACTAATTCGTGAGCTCTAATACATGAATACAAGTCTGCTATTACAATACACTATCTGAAACACTAATAGTAATAAAATGATAAAAGCAGACATCAGGGATTGCGATCAGGGTGCGACTCTATCTCGGGTTTCCACAGCAACAATCATGAATCCCAATACTCAGCTGGGTCCAACTCTTGGATCTGCACGATTAAGTACTAAGTGTAGTATGAGTACAACCAATCCTATGTACGAAGTATTATGTTTAACCACGGTGAGGCAGTGGCAAGAACGGCCAATGCTACTCTCTAATCAAACTTGTATAGCTTATGAATATATGTATACACGTCAATAATATCGAAGTCTAGGCATAGAGTTCGGGTTAGGCCAATGGTGCCAATAGAAAAGACATTAACAAATATTGTAAACAACAAGCGATTCAGCTTTTATAGAGATGATATGCATGTATTACAAGTCCAGATACACAGTTTGACATATAAAGAAGATATGTACCCATCAAGTAAAACATATATAGAGAAGATGCGCAAAACCCAAACACTGATAAGTTTCCATAATTTGTGTGTACGCCATCAAGAGAGTGTAACACCCCGGAAAATTTTGAAGTAATTAAGTGTAAAGCCCGGTAAAATTTGAAAAGAAAATAATATTTCATGGTGCCGGACTAGGCTTACGTGCTTGAGGATTGTAGAAATTCTTCGCGGCGAGCTTGCTCGCCGCGGCTCGGACTTTTTGGATTGAACAATGCACGGGAAAGTAAAGAAAAATTTTTGGCGGAAAAATGTAATTCTGCGGTCCATTATGCGACCGCAGAATCACTCTGCGGGCCGAATAATGGCCGGAGAAGTGAGCAAAATCTAGCAGCAGCTATGCGGTCGATTATGCGACCGCATAGTGACCGCATCCACAGACAAATTTTTGATCCGTTTTGTTAGAAAGTATGCAACCATTATGCGGTCGCATATGCGACCACATAACCTATTCTGGAACTTCATTTTTGGGTTTTTAAAACCTGACCCTATTTCATTAAATACACTCTTTGGGCCATTTTGAGCTATAATATGATATTTTAGAGTGAGAGAGAGTGCCCTAGAGTGAGAAAGTGTTCTTCAATAATTGTTCTTCAATTCTTGCTCAAGTTTTGGAAGATTAAGAAGGGAAGCTCACTAGGTCTTCATCCTAGAGGTAAGATTCTACACCCTAAACCCTAATTTCGAAATTATCTGAAAATGGGTAATTAGCAAGATAATTTTCGGGCATGAGAGTTGTTTATTTTACATGTATATGATATCAAGGGGTGTAGGAAGATTGTTGAACTAAGCATGGTAAAGATTGGGTTGTGGGATGATGGAATCCTCCATAAAAGGACCTTGAAACCTTGTGCACACCTAGTGTTTGATAAAATGTTCAAATGAGCTAGAACCATGATCACCTTTCTAATTTTGATTCAATATTTTATATTTCTAAAATAGATTGAAGTTGCTAAGAATTCTGGAACATTTAGAGTGTAAGGAATCTCAAGTGAGGTATGTTGGCTAAACCCTTCTTTAAGAATTGGAATTCCTATTATACTTGTAAGTTCCGAGATGTTGATTACAAATCGAGTATTCCGATAAGTTTTGTGATGAAGATATATGTTCAATTAGTGTTTTAAATGCTCTTATCAGATTGCATTATAGATTGAGGATGTGTCCCAAACTATGGATTGTGTATCCACATGTTATAATTTCAAGTCATGAATTATGTGAAAGTTATTATGCCAAGTTGTGTAGAGATTATGATTGTGATACACCTCCACCCGCATATATTGGGGTGAGGCGGCATGACCACTTTGTGTGGTGATTATGGTATAGAGATGGTGATTGTGATATACCTCCACCCGCATACATTGGGGTGAGGCGGTACGACCTCTTTGTGTATAGTTTTGGTATTGTTGTGGCGCCACCACCCGCATACATTGGGGTGAGGCGGCATAGCCGCTTTGTGCTGGTATTGGTATCGTTGATGTGTTCCTACCCGCATACATTGGGGTGAGGTGGCATAGCTGCTTTTGTTGGTATTGGTATCATTGATGCGTTCCCACCCGGATACATTAGGGTGAGGCGGCATAGCCGCTTTGTGTTGGTATTGGTATCGTTGATGCGTTCCCACCCGCATACATTGGGGTGAGGCGGCATAACCACTTTGTGTTGGTATTGGTATCGTTGATGCATTTCCACCTGCATACATTGGGGTGAGGCGGTATAACCTCTTTGTGTAGGTTCTTAGTACTTTGGTTATACATCCACCCGCATACATTGGGGTGAGGCGGCGGGGCTGCTTGAGTAGATTTGTAATATTGTACTTACACCTCCACCTACATACATCGGGTGAGGCAGCGGGGCTGCTTTGTATGAATATGGTTACAGAGGATCTCATCTTAAATCCTATAAATGATATTGAGAGCTCTTAATAAGCTTGCTCTGGTTTAAACGCTTAGCTATATCATGCTATTGTCGCACTGATTCATCATGTTCATATTGTATTTCTAAATTCTTAAATTGGTGTTTGGTTTTCAGACTAGTACTATTCGACGGTACTAACGTCCCTTTTGCCGGGGGCGCTGCATCTTTAAATGGATGCAGGTGATTCCATAGTAGGAGGTATTGATCAGTGAGAGTAGCACACCTTCTTCCCAGTTGACTTGGTGAGCCTCACTTCATTCCGGGGTCATGTATCTTTTGTTCCTTGTGTATTCTGTTTGAGGAATAGCCGGGGACTTGTTGCCGGCATTATCATTATACTCTTCCTTATCTATAGAGGCTCCGTAGACATAGTGTGGGTTGTGTATTGGTGCTGGGAAATTCAAAACATGTTATGTTGTGGCTGTATTATTTGTCCATTTGAGACTTTAAAAATGATGAAAACTATTGGTAATGAATTGGTATTGTAGACATGATCACGTTTTTGTCTAATTAAGGAAAATATGTATTATCTTAATTCGTGGATGAGTTTGGGTAGAAGGAAATCTAACAGGCTTGCTCGGTCGGGTTCACTCGGTTGAGCGCCGGTCGCGCTCCTCGGTTTTGGGGCGTGACAAATTTAGTATCAGAGCCTAAGGTTTTAAAGTGTTCTAGGATGTCTCGGAGCTGTGTCTAGTAGAGTCCTTCTTATCGGTGTGTTGTCGACCACATCTATAACTAGGATGCTACTTGGACATTTAGGAATAATACCCTTCTTTGATATTCTGAATCATGCGATGAAACTGATTGTGAAATTGTTCTTCCTCTAACTCATGCGTTGAGGTTCAAGGTAAGTTTAAATGCTCTTTTGGTTTATTCCAAGTAATGTTGTCATGTGACATGACGAATGGGTAAAGGCCTGAATATTAAACAGATGGCACATATATCATGTTGAATGAATGGTATGGCCATATGAGACAAGTATATCGTACCATGAGCATACTTTATATGAGAAGAGTGCTAGAAATGATTAACCACCTTAAAATAGGCATTGACGTGATAAACGAGACATAAGCTTAACTAGTACATGTGGATAGTGTGGGAACCATGTATATGATTCTAAGATGTAAAAATGTTACATAGGCGCGTGATATATGAAAGGCATGTCTTGGAGAGTAATGATAAATGTGTAGGTCTCTCACGGGAGACAAGAAATTATGAAAGGAGAGTTGATTGAACCCACAATGAGAAGACCCTAGCACTATGAATGTTATAAAAATCCCAGGAATGTGCGAAGTGGTGTTACACTCCAAAAAGGATATTGACATGAGGGATTTGGGCCCCAAGCCTGTGTGGCTGAATAAGAGTAGAGAACTTATGAGGTTAATACCATGGTGACTTAAATCTCCCTAATAGTCGAGCATATATATGAGGGATAGAGACATGAGACATATGTCCCTGAAGTTGCTAAATTCAAGACTTATGTCAAAATGTGAATCATTCACCCCAAGTGGGGGAGCAAGGGCCATCGAGAGGCCACTTAAATACAATGAAACAAGAGTAAGACCATGTAGCTATGATGTTTGAATATTTTGTTGAAGACAGGTGTAGTCTAGAAAAGAGATAATGGGTAGCATGATTTTCTGAAAGGATATGCTTATGATAGACCACTAGTACCCCAAAAGGGTGGAAGGTTAAGGAAGGTAAATTCTTCATACATGAAAATGTGAATGACAGGGTCAACGATCCTAGAAACTAAGAGTATGTTTATAAAGGGATTTTATACTTGTTAGAGGGTCATGAACAATGGAACCCAAGGAAGTAATATAGGTCAAATGTGAAAGGTTGCGAGTTTTTAGAATGAGTTAATCACGGATTTGCAATTTAGCTAAATTTCTAAGGCTTTAAGACAGAACGAGTGGAAAAGATAAATGTAATGTTATAATAATCCAAGAGTGCATCGGTACTTGATGGAGAGTCTCTTAAGAATCTTACAAGCAAGGAAGTGTTAAGTGATACATAGATGAACACACTTTCCCACGGATATCCCAACAAGTGTCGAGAGGCGAGCAGGATGAATTCCCAACTAAGGGAAAAGATCACGTAACGTATGGAAGGATGCATAGCTATTCAATAACTAGGGAGAAAGAGGTGAGCAGAATTGGAAGAAAATCTATAAATTGAGATGGTCATGATTATCGCAAAATAGTTCGTATCAGAATGGTGGACTCGCCTAGAGCACAAGTGTTAATAGAAGATATAAAGGATAAACTGTAATGAAACCGACTTGAGTGACACCAAATATCAACTAAAAGATATAGAGGGAGTTCATGTCTACATATTATATTGGAAAGTGAGACTACTGGTGATGAAATGGTGGTGTGATAAACTCAACAAACCAGGCACAATGATACTACGAGTTAATGGGAGGCAAACAAGTGTGTGGCACAATAAGGTTGTCAACTATGAATTAAGGGCAAAATGGGATGGGAGTGAATACTCTAGTCACAAAGGAAATATAGTACCAACATATTGTCTAAACCAAAGGAAGAAAAAAAGGGAAATGTTCGAAACAAATTGAGAGAGGATGAGCACTTGTTACGAACCAAACATGTTTAACATGATAGCTCTTAGGCTGCAATACTAGGAAACACTATTGGTGACTACAATACTGGGAATAAGGTGAGTTAATCATCGAGGATGGAATCAGGTAGACTAAGTCCTACACTTATAAGGAAAACAAGAAGTGGTTGTTGAAGAATTTAGGAGGATCTCAAGTTTCAGAAAAGGCCTTGTTCGGGCCAATGACTTTTGTTGAATTGAATACATATGAAGGGTGTTGATATGTGCTTTGGGAAGTGTTTAGCAGTAAAGAGGGATTGTGAGAATGTTCACAGGGGAGGTAGAGTGGTTCCTTAAAACCCTATAAGATTTATAATGAGGAAAGAGGGTGGCTAAGAAAGGTCTGAGCACGATGGTACTTCACATTTGAGGTAATGCCATGCAGTTGATGTTATCAGGGTATGCGTGCAAGCTAGTAGATGTTATTCATTTGAAACAGATGGTCCTATAAGAAAACCGACCTAGTAATGTCTTTTGTTGAGAAATTTGGAAAAACCAAGTTGCAAGTACTAATAAGATTGTAACCGTATCAAGGAAATTTTCTATAATTCAATTCATAGGAGGTCATATGAAAGAGAAATCTGATATAGATGTTCCACTAATAATGGAATGTGGCAAGATGATCATTTATGCCTATAGGCAACTCAAGAATCATGAAAAGAATTATCCAATACTTGACTTAGAACTTGCGGCGGTGCTTTTTGCATTGAAAATTTAGCATCATTATTTATATGGGGTCCATGTGGATATATTCACGGACCATAAGAGCCTTCAATATATTTTCAAATAGAAGGAATTGAATCTGAGGCAGAGAAGATGGCTTTTGTTACTCAAGGACTACGACATTGATATTCTATATCATCCGGGAAAGGCCAATGTTGTGGCAAATGCTCTTAGACGAAATTCCATGGGTAGTTTGGCTCACTTGGAGGCATATCAAAGGCCATTGGCCATGGAAGTTCACCGATTGGCTAGTTTGGGAGTTCATCTTGCGGACTCTAGTAAAGGAGGGGTAGTTGTGCAAAACAGGGCTGAATCATCACTTGTTGTGGAAGTCAAGGAGAAGCAATACAACAATCCATTGTTGGCACAATTGAAAGAGGAGATTCATAAACATAAAACCATGACCTTTTCTCTTGGCATGGATGATGGAACACTAAGGTACCAAGGGCGATTATGTGTTCCAAATGTGGATGGTCTCCGTGAAAGAATTTTGACTGAAGCTCACACTTCTAGGTATTCCGTGCACCCAGGTTCTACAAAAATGTATCGTGTTCTTAAGAAAGTCTATTTGTGGAATGATATAAAGAGGAATGTGACGAACTTTGTAGCAAGATGTCCGAATTGTCAGCAAGTGAAGGCCGAACACCAAAAGCCCGGTGGGTTGGCACAGAACAAAGAAATTCCAATGTAGAAATGGGAAATGATTAATATGGACTTTGTGATAGGATTACCGTGCACTCCGTGCAAGTTTGACTCAATTTGGGTGATTGTGGATCGACTCACGAAATCAGCACACTTTTTTCTAGTTAAGTCTACCGACATAATGGAGCAGTATGCTCAGTTGTATATCAAATAAATAGTCAGGTTGCATGGCACCCTAGCTTCCATCATCTCTGACTGGGGAGCACACTTCTCTGCTAATGTTTAGAAGAAATTTCAGCAAGGTTTGGGTATTCAGGTGAATCTTAGTACAACCTTTCACCTGCAGACTGACGGGCAGGCAGAACAGACTATTCAAACGCCTGAGGATATGTTGTGTGCTTGTGTTCTAGACTTCAAAGGTAGCTGGGATTATCATTTACCACTCATAGAATTTTCATACAACAATAGCTATCATGCTAGCATTCAAATGGCACCATTCGAGGCTTTATATGGTAGGAGATATAGATCTCCCATTAGGTGGTTAGAAATTGGGGAAGCAGAGTTGATAGGGCCAGACCTCGTGCATCAGGCTATGGAAAAAGTTAAAATCATTAAGGAGCGGTTGAAGACTGCACAGAGTCGTCAGAAATCCTATTCGGATGTTCGTCGTATGAATTTGGAGTTCTAAGAAGATGATTGGGTATTCTTGAAAGTTTCCCTCATGAAGGGTGTAATGCAATTTGGTAAGAAAGGGAAATTGAGTCCGAGGTATGTCCGACCGTACAAAATCATTCAGAGGATCGGTGAGGTGGCGTACAAACTTGAGCTACCACCTGAGATGTCATTAGTACACCCGGTGTTTCATGTGTCTATGTTGAAGAAAGTAGTTGGAGATCCAACACTTATTGTTCCGGTTGAGACTATTGAGGTCAATGAGAAATTTACTTACGAAGAGATTCCGGTTTCTATTATTGATCGGCAAGTCCGAAAATTGAGAAATAAAGAAATTGCCTCCGTGAAAGTGTCGTGGCGAAACCAACAGGTTGAAGAGGTTACTTGGGAGGCTGAGAAAGAAATGAAGAAAAAGTATCCTTATTTGTTTGAATGACCATGTATTTATAAAGTTGTGATCTAGGAAAATTATAAGACTTACTTTTTATGAATTTTGTATCATTTGAACAATTGGCGTTAAGGGTGTTCCTTTCTGGAAATATATTGCTTATGAGTCCATAGTTGGTGTTATTTTGTATTATGTTACGTCGTGGAATATGTATATGCTGTTAGGATGTGTTTCTGGGACTCTCTGACAGGTGGATAGGCCTAATTACAAAGGAAACTCTGGCGAAGGTTTTGGAAATTTAGGGAGTTAGTCAAATTTGGGGCTGCTAATTTGTGGTGTAAAACAAACTAAGTTGCATAAGATGCTAATGATGGATTTTTACCCTCATTCGAGGATGAATGATCCTAAGCGGGGGAGAATGTAACACCCCGAAAAATTTTGAAGTACTTAAGTGTAAAGACCGGTAAAATTTGCAAAGAAAATAATGTTTCATGGTGCCGGACTAGGCTTACGTGTTTGAGGATTTAAGAAATTCTTCGTGGCAAGCTTGCTCGCCACGGCTCGGACCATTTGGGTTGAACAATGTACGGGAAAGTAAAGGAAAGTTTTTAGCGGAAAAATGTAATTCCGCAGTCCATTATGTGATCGCAGAATCACTCTGCAGGCCGCATAATGGCCGCAGAAGTGAGCAGGAGAGGGAAATATCTGGCAGCAGCTATGTGGTCAAATATGCGACCGCATAACTATTATGCGATGCATTATGCGACCACATAATAGTTATGCGGACCGCATAGTGACCGCATACATAGACAAAATTTTGATCAGTTTTGTCAGCAAGTATGCGACCATTATGCGGTCCGCATAACTATTATGCAGTCGCATATGCGACCGCAGAACCTGTTCCAGAGCTTCATTTTTGGGTTTTTAAAACACGACCCTATTTCGTTAAATACACTCTTTGGGCCATTTTGAGCTATAATCTGATATTTTAGAGTGAGAGAGAGTGCCCTAGAGTGAGAAGGTGTTCTTCAATAATTGTTTTTCAATTCTTGCTCAAGTTTTGGAAGATTAAGAAGGGAAGCTCACTAGGTCTTCATCCTAGAGGTAAGATTCTACACCCTAAACCCTAATTTCGAAAATATCTGAAAATGGGTAATTAGCAAGATAATATTTGGGCATGAGAGTTGTTTATTTTACATGCATGTGATATCAAGGGGTGTAGGAAGATTGTTGAACTAAGCATGGTAAAGATTGGGTTGTGGGATGATGAAATCCTCCATAAAAGGACCTTGAAACCTTGTGCACACCTATTGTTTGATAAAATGCTCAAATGAGCTAGAACCATGACCACCTTTCTAATTTTGGTTCAATTTGTTATATTTCTAAAATAGATTGAAGTTGCTAAGAATTCTGGAACATTTAGAGTGTAAGGAAGCTCAAGTGAGGTATGTTGGCTAAACCCTTCTTTAAGAATTGGAATTCGCATTATACTTGTAAGTTCCGAGATGTTGATTACAAATCGAGTATTCCGATAAGTTTTTTGATGAAGATATATGTTCAATTAGTATTTTAAATGCTCTTATCAGATTGCATTATAGATTGAGGATGTGTCCAAAACTATGGATTGTGTATCCACATGTTATAATTTCAAGTCGTGAATTATGTGAAAGTTATTATGCCAAGTTGTGTAGAGATTGTGATTGTGATACACCTCCACCCGCATATATTGGGGTGAGGCGGCATGACCGCTTTGTGTGGTGATTATGGTATAGAGATGGTGATTGTGATACACCTCCACCCGCATACTTTGGGGTGAGGCGGTACGATTGCTTTGTGTATAGTTTTGGTATTGTTGTGGCACCACCACCCGCATACATTGGGGTGAGGCGGCATAGCTGCTTTGTGTTGGTATTGGTATCGTTGATGCGTTCCCACCCATATATATTGGGGTGAGGCGGCATAGCCGCTTTGTGTTGGTATTAGTATCGTTGATGCGTTTCCACCCACATACATTGGGGTAAGGCGGCATAGCCGCTCTGTGTTGGTATTGGTATCGTTGATGCGTTCCCACCCGCATACATTGGGGTGAGGCGGCATAGCCGCTTTATGTTGGTATTGGTATCGTTGATGCATTTCCACCCGCATATATTGGGGTGAGGCGGTATAGCCTCTTTGTGTAGGTTCTTAGTACTTTGGTTATACATCCACCCGCATACATTGGGATGAGGCGGCGGGGCCTCTTGAGTAGAGTTGTGATATTGTACTTACACCTCTACCTACATACATCGGGTGAGGCAGCAGGGCCACTTTGTATGAATATGGTTACAGAGGATCTCATCTTAAATCCTATAAATGATATTGAGAGCTCTTAATAAGCTTGCTCTGGTTTAAACGCTTAGCTATATCATGCTATTGTTGCCCTGATTCATCATGTTCATATTGTATTTCTAAATTCTTAAATTGGTGTTTGGTTTTCATACTAGTACTATTCGACGGTACTAACGTACCTTTTGCTGGGGGTGCTGCATCTTTAAATGGATGCAGGTGGTTCTATAGTAGGAGGTGTTGATCAGTGATAGCAGCACACCTTCTTCCCAGTTGACTTGGTGAGCCTCACTTCATTCCGGGGTCATGTATCTTTTGTTCCTTGTGTATTCTGTTTGAGGTATAGCCGGGGCCTTGTTGCCGGCATTATCATTGTACTCTTCCTTATCTATAGAGGCTCCGTAGACATAGCGTGGGTTGTGTATTGGTGCTGGGAAATTCAAAACATGTTATGTTGTGGCTGTATTATTTGTCCATTTAAGACTTTAAAAATGATGAAAACTATTGGTAATGAATTGGTATTGTAGACATGATCACGTTTTTGTCTAATTAAGGAAAATATGTATTATCTTCATTCATGGATGAGTTTGGGTAAAAGAAAATCTAACAGGCTTGCTCGGTCGGGTTCACTCGGTTGAGCACCGATTGCGTTCCTCGATTTTGGGTCGTGACAGAGAGAAACAAGAGAAAGTGACCCTAGGGGGATGGATCCTTATCCACATGTTGCATGAACAACTCACGTGCCAAAATCACATTCACCGCATGGACAAATCATGTGCCATGATCAGAACAACCGCATAGATAACTCACATGCCAAATCAGCATGGACAACTCCCGTGCCAAATTATAATCACCGCACAGACAACTCACGTGTTATCAAACCAGTCTATATCAAAGATAACATATACAAGAATACATGTATACGAACAATGGATATCAAATCACATACTCCTGGACTGAGGAAAATAGGATGCTAAGTGTATGCATGTGCGAAGAGTAAAACCACATCTCAGAATTAGGCGGGTACGCCAACAATACAAGTATCATGCTCAAACAGGGAATCAAGGACTACATATGGTCTCTAACATGATTCAAGAAGTTCATGTAGTCATACAAATGATCAAAACATGAATCGTAGGAAGCACACAGTCCAAACAAGGCATTATAGAATCCTAAAGTCTAATCTGGCCGAAATCATATGTAGCAACCCCATATACACTCGTCAACTTGCATAGTCACTTTTCACACATTCCAATTAGTCAAATAAGGTCACATCCTAAGGGATATTACCTCATAACAAGATTAGGCAAGATGCTTACCTCAAACAAGCAAAAGCAATAATCCAAGAACACGTACCCCCTTAGAAATCACCTTCAACCGGCTCGAATCTAGCCAAAAACAACTCAATAATGTCAAACAAAGCCATATGAATGAATTCCAAACAAAAAAGATTGAATCTTTATTAAATTCCTCAAAAGTCAATAAAAGTCAACTCGAGGCCACATGGTTAAATCCTGACTCAAGGGGTAGATTCCGACTACCTATAACCCCACGAGTCTAAATATGTGATTAGATTCCAAAATCGACCCCCGAATTCCAAATATTCATCCTCTTAAGTTGTAGACAAAACCCCATGTTTTTCTTCCAAAATTCCATGTAAAAAGTGTACAAATCCATGGGTATTCAAGATATATAGCTAATCCAAGTGAAAATTACTTACCCACAAAGTAGTGATAAAAATATCCCCAAAAATTGCCTCTTACCAAGTTCCAAAACTCAAAATAACGAAAAATGATCTAAAACTCAACTTAAACCTTCCTGCCAGGCATCCTCGCAACTGCACATACTTAGCCGCAGGTGCGACCTACGCTTTCATGGAAACGTCTCGCATTTGCGAACTTTCTTAAGGTTGCCGACCCCCGCACCTGTGGTGTACCTGCCGCTTCTGCGGTCTTGCAAGTGCGTCTTGCCTTCGCTTTTGCGGCATTTCATCTGCGATGATCCTGGTCGTAGATGCGACCACTGTCAGCCTTCACCCCTCTGCAAAAGCGCCAAAAAACCTAGTAGGTGCGGCATTGCACTCGCGCACCATAGCCTCGCAGGTGTGACACACCAGCACCAGACATGCCAACAACCATCAATATGGTCTAGAATCGATCTGAAGCACACCCGAGCCTACCGGAACTCCATCCAATCATACAAACAAGTCCAGATACCTAATCCAAACTTATTCGAATGCTCAAAACATAACAAATTACGTCAAAAACCAGAGTCAACAATCAAATTAATCTCTTAACTTCCAAACTTTCTAACTTCGCCAAACACGTCTGAATAATGCCTAATCATTCCCGATTCCAACCAAACTTTGCCCATAAGTTCCAATTAACTAAATGATCCTATGAAAGGCCCCAAACACCAATCGGAACGCAATAACCCCAAAGCCAACTCTCGGTCAAATCTATGAACTCTCCAAACCTTCAAATTGCTAACATTCGACAAATACAACTAAAACATTCTAGGAACCTCCAACTCCAAATCCGAACGTACGCCCAAGTGCAAAATTACCATACAAACCTACTGGAACCATCAAATTACCAATCTGAGACCATCTACTCAAAAGTCAAACCTTGGTCACTCTTAACAACTTAAGCTTCCAAAATGATACCAAGTGTCCCAAGTCACTCCCAACCTTCCCAAAACCAAAGCAACCAACCCCATAAGTTAAAAACAACAAACAAACCTACGTAAAGATCAAATCGGGGAATGAGGCTCAAATACATAAAATGATTGGTCGGGTTGTTACAGATCTCAAGTCGATCTTTGAGAACACCCTGGCACCCTCTAGTTGATCAAATAAATTGTCAATGTGCAACATATGATATTTCTTATTAATAGTGAGTTTGTTCAACTGGGAGTAGTCAATACACATCCGCATGCTCCCATCCTTCTTCTTTACAAATAACACCAATGCGTCCAAAGGAAACACACTCGTTCTGATAAACCCCTTCTTGAACAACTCTTATAGCTACTCCTTCAGCTCTCTCAACTCCGCAGGAGCCATACAATAAAGCAGAATAGAGATAGGCTGGGTTCCTGCCACTAGATCAATGCCGAAGTTAATATCACGATATGGCAGCATGCTAGGTAAATCCACAAAAAATACACCGGAAAACTCCTTCATCACAAGCACTGAATCTTCCGTGGGAGTATCCATAGTGGTATCTCTACCAAAGGCCAGATAGGCCAAACAACCCATATCAACCATATGCTAAGCCTTCAGGAAAGAAATAACCCGACTAGATGAACTATTAGATGAACCTGTCCACTCTAATCTAGGCAACTCTGGCATCGCCAAGGTAACAGTCCTGGCATGGAAATCAAGAATATCATGATGTAGAGATAACCAGTCCATGCCTAAGATAACCTCAAAATCAATCATATCGAGTAACAAAATATCTGCTCTGGTCTCATAACAACAAATACTCACTACATAGGACCGGTAAATTCGATCTACAATAACAGTATCACCTACAAGTGTGGACACATAAATAGGAACACCCAAAAACTCATGGGATACATCAAGGTAAGGTGAAAAGTAAAACGATATACATGAATAGGTAGACCTTGGATCAAATTGCACTGATGCACTCTATGATAGCCAAAAATAATGTGATCATAGAATCAGTGGCTACTGCCTCTGCCTTGGCGGGAAAGGCATAAAATCTGGCTAGAGCGCCACCTGACTGGCCTCCACCTTTGGGATGACCCCTGCCCACCTGCCCACCTGCCCTCCGCCTCTAGTCGGCTGGATGAGTGGTGCAGCAATTGGTGCTATAATTAGGGGCTGATGGACCTACTGTATTGCCTTTCCTCGAAGTTTGTGACAATGCCTCTTTATGTGACCATGCTCCTCGAACTCAAAACAACCCCTGACTGTGGGAGGCTGCTGACTCTGAATCTAACCCTAACGACCTAAATACCCACTAGAGGAACTCTGAATAGCTGAAGGATAGTAAGTACTCTCTGAAATAGTGCTGATGTATGGCTTCATTGGAGCACCCTGAAGAGGTTGTGAAGCTGAATACATAGTGCTGCTAGGATAGCCCCTTCTAAACTGACCTCTGCCCCCAGATAAGGGGGCTACTGAACCCTCCTGATTATCAAGGCCGCTTATCCCTTGATGTGTCCTCCTGCTCTGGCTATAGATACGCTCGATCCTCCGAGATATCTCCATGGCCTGGTGAAAGGAATCCCCAATTCTATCTCTCGGGCCATAGTAACCTGGATACCATAGGGTAGACCCTTAATAAACCTCTGCACCCTTTGTGCCTATGTGGGAAGCAATATAGCTACATGACAAGACAACTCTGAATCTCATCTCATAGTTTGACATGGATATCTAGCCCTGCTGGAGCCGCTCAAACTGGCCTATAACTCATCCTTCCTAGTGGGTAGAATATATTTCTCTAAGAAGACATGAGTGAACTGATCCAAAGTCAAGGAACGCAAACCTACCTGCCAACCCATAAGGTAAGACTTCCACCATCTACGATCATTTGCCCTCAGCTGAAATATGGCAACGTCCACTCCATTAGACTCCACTAGGCCCAGATTATGCAACATATCTCTGCACCCATCAATAAAGTCCTGTGGGTCCTCTAATGGCTCACCATCAAAGGGGAGAGGATTTAACCTCTAAAATCTCTCCATCCTGTTCTACTCATCAACAGACATGGATGGTCTAACCTTTGCTCTAGCGGCCTCTACCAGTTAAATACCGCCCATAGGAAATACCTATAGGCTTGAAATATAGCATCAACCAGCTCTGGTATGTGGGTGGTAGGGGTCTGGACTCCCCCTCCAGCCTGAGATATGGCCGAGTTTATTGAGACCAACCCAATATGGGTCATCGCATCCATAAATCGCAACATGCGACCCATAACCTCCTGAAAGCCAGGTGAAGTAGTGAACTATACTGGGACCTGATCAGCCATAGGTATCTTGTTCTACTCCTCAATAATAGGATTCTCCGCTGGATTAATTAGTGGTGCCTCTAGAGCTACTCCAGGACTCCCACGTCCCCTAATAGGTACACCGTCCCTTTCCTCCCTCTCCCCTTCACTCTATTGTCTGGAGGTATAGCCCCTCCGCCACTGGCTGATGCCAACACACGCATTCTCACCATCAGTGTGAGAGAATAAAAAAGGATTTAGACTTTAGAACAACATCAAGAACCCGATAAGGAAATGAAAAAGGAGAAGTTTCCTAAAAACCTATATCATCTCGATGATAAGTACAAAGGTCTTTGAACCAATCCACAAGAGTCTACTAGGCCTGCTCATGACTAGTAAGACCTATGTGTACACGGGGCTCTAATACCAAGCTATCCAGACCTAAATCCTGCCATAGGTCGTGATTGCACCTAACGCCCTTGCTAGGCAAGCCAATGTTTAATTACCATAAATATGGATAGTCCATAATATCTCGTAAATGGCATAATAAGCAAAATAAGCGAAAAACGTCTCATAACCAATGTAGAATGCTAAATAACATCACCAAGGTTTGAATATGGCCAAAGCATGAAGCTGGGTACCAAATAAACAAATAGAAACATGACCTGTCGATCTACAACTCCAAAACCCGGTGTCACAAGTGCATGAGCATCTACCGGAATACATAACTCATAAATACATCAACTTCCTGGAATGGAAATAGATAGTATAAATAAGGTAAATAAGGAAGGGGACTCTGTGTGCTATGGATCATAGGATAGTACACAACTCACCGCAAAGTCTCCTCCGCAGCTGCGCCTACGCTCCTGTATGACCACCAGATGGACATGCCTCAGTTCCTGCATGAATTATGCAGAAGTGTAGTATGCGTTTGTAAATGAACACGTACCCAGTAAGTATATAGTCTAACCTCGAAGAAGTAGTGGTGAGAGATCGACATCGACACTTACTAATGGTATGATAATCAGATACAAATGTGAAACTAGACAAGCATAAAGTACGATAAGTAGCAATTAAGCAGATAAAGATGTTCAATATGCTTTTCAAACAAAGGAACCAAACACAGAACCGTCAAGTATCAATTACTGTCTCGAATATAGTATACGTGACCAATATCAGGTGTAAATTCCGAATCCGAGTTAAGATGCTCATGTACACACAGATTCCATATCGAAAACATTCTACATAATCTCGCTAAGGTGAACAACCCAATCCTATAAGAGTGGTGATGAGGCGAACAACCCTATCCCATAAGAATACTGAAACATTCGACCGGGTTACGAGACCAACTCATGAATATACATATGAGTTAAGTAAATCATGAAACTTATGAACAAATGTGTACCATACGAGAGTGAATTCATAATAGAAAGTATAATTCTACGGCTAATCAAGTATAACGCCAAGTCTTAAAATAGTGAAGCTCGGTAAAATTTACGCAAGTTTAGTCTCAGGCTAAATCATGAATTAAAGTATTTACACATGCAAGATTAAGTCACCGAGTACAAATAAAGCATGACATAAGCCTAAGTTACCCGCACACATCAAAATCTAGCATATACACGTACGCTCGTCACCGCTCGTACGTATGTAGATGCCAAAACACATATCATATAGCAGATAAAATACCTATGGGGATAAGTGATGTTCAAACAAAAATGCATATATTTAACCATTTTTGCCTCACATTCTAGTACTTTTAATCATCTTTTGAGTATTAATTATATTAGTTTATGCTTAATATTATATTTTAACTGTGTAAGAATAAAGCGGTGTGAAGATAAAGAGATTTGGAACAAAATTGAATAAAACGCGGAAGAAAAAGAAAGTAAAATAAAACAATTAAATAGAAAAGGACAAGGGGGGGGGGGGGGGACATCTTTTGCTGTTTGTTCCCCCAAGTGCAAGACAAAAACAAAAGAGGAGTTCCAATTCTTGATTTTGAAACGCCAAAACAAACTTACTGGACTCAACGCAGGGCCAGCGCGAGGTGCTGCCCTGGACATTGGGTGACGGGGTACTCTACTATTTCGTCTGGGACAAGGTTATTTTGGCCCTACACGGTTCCAATTCGTATAAAAGGGATTCTAAACCTAATTTGGAAGGGGGCTAACATAGTTTTGGGAGGAGAACACGCCACTTTGGAGGAGGGAACACACACCACGCTTGGAAGGAGGCTTCTAACTAGTTTTTCTTCTCTTCTCTTCCTTTAATTTCATAGTTTCTTAGTTCTAGAGTTTTGGGTGCTATATGAACGTTGTAGTTTGAAACTTGAATTATTCTTATTATTTTATAATATTGGTTTATTTATTCAATCTTGCACTTAATTATTTGATTGCTTGATCACCAATTAAATACTATCTACGAATCTAGGATTGAACTCGGGAGAAGGAATTCTAGATTGCATATAAGATTGAGTAGAGAGAGATCTTGAACTCGAGCACCGGGAACGGATTTGCGGTTAGGATAGGAATATACCTAATCGCCTTGCTTGGTTACTATACAGGAATTATTAATGCATTCTTGGTAATTCTAATTCCATAGGAATATAGGCGTTAGGTTAGCTTGAATAGACGAGTAGTACTTTGGGAGAAGGCTACGAATAATATTAACCCTGTCAATCAATAAAATAGATAAATTAATTAGACAATTTAAGTAGAAAACTCAACAGGATTGTTAGCCAACTCATAGGTCTAGAATATCGTCTCTCATTGAATTCGTCTCTAATATTTGCCAGATTGTTTCTTTTAATTTCTTAGTTTGTTACTATAGATTAGTTGTAGTTAATAATATTTAGAAAATCACTTGAATAGATTAATTGTCTTAGTTAATTTAGTAAATAGTTAATCACAAGTCCCTGTGAGTACGATATCTGGACATACAATCCTATATTACTTGTACGACCACGTATACTTGCGTGTGCGTTTGGGAGCAACAGTAAGTTCCCACTTACAAGGTTAGGCAAGAGACTTACCTCTCTCCGAATCCAAAAATTGGCTCCTACACCACTAATCACCTCAAATCCAATACTGAACAACCCGAAACTAGCCAAAGAACATGAAAACCAGTCGAAGAATACTCAAGAACCCATAATTTAGCAATTAGAAGCAGTTCCCAATCCCGCTCGAAAATTCAACCTCGAGCCCGTACGCCCCGATACCAAAAATTTCTGAAAATAAATGTTTCCCATAAATCCACAAACTCAAGTATACAATTTGTTCTACAATCCACGTCCAATTTCGTGGCAAAATTCCCATTTTACCAATTTTAGGCTTCAAACCAAAATTTCATAATTTTCAACAAATTCCATGAATTTCTAGGTCCACAATCTTGTATAATCCAAGTATTAAGCTCAAAATCAATTTGGAATCACTTACCTTGTGTTATATGATTAAAATGGTCTTCACGAATCACCCCAATCTCGGTATTGTGCATGCAAGTGAGTGAAAAATGAGTTGAAGGCCGAGCTTACTTTTTTAATTCACTTGCCAGGTCCTTCTTCACGTTTGCGGCCCTCTGGTCGCATTCACAAGTGATTCCAGTTCCCCAAACCTTCGCATTCGCGGAAGACCCACTGTGTTCATGAACGTCAAATCCTACCAAACCTAGACCCCTTCTTCGCGTTCGCAGTCACCCATCTGCGTTTGCAAAGAGCAACCTGCCCAGCTGCCTTCTCATCGCGTTCGCGAATCCTTGGTCATGTTAACATAGAACAAAACCCCCGGTCCCCCAATTCCTTCCCTGTGTTCATGACCCTCTATTCGCGTTCACCAAGAACAAAGGCTGCCCCCACCAAATCCTCATCCGCGATCATGGTTCCCTTCCGCGATGGCGAAGAACATCTGCAGCATCAGCAGTAGCTACTGTCCAACCTCTCCGAAATGACTCGAAACTACCCTGGAACTCACCTAAGCCCCTAGGAACCCTATCCCATCATACTAATAAGTCTAAATAGCAATTACAAACTTTTCCCAATATGCGTAACACCAACATTTACCTCAAAACAAGGAATCGTCACTAATGAGTGGTGATTTTACCACTTATTTTAGTCTCTTTTCTTTAGTTTTTGCATCCTTTAATTATAAGATGAGGTAAAATTTAATGTGCATTGCTAGTATTTCAGGTAAAATGAGTCTTGAAGATAATTAAAATCAAATAAAGTGGAATTGAGCCAAAAAGAGTTGAAGAAGTACAAATGCAGTCAGCGATCTCGAATATGAGGAAAAATGTCTGCATCTCCGGGCTCGCATATGCAAGAAGGTTGCTGCATCTATGGAATTGCTAATGCTCTACTAGGATCACACATGCGTTTGGGCATCCACATATGAGGACCAGCTTCTATGCTAGATGTCTGCATTTGCGTAGTCGCTTCTGCAATGACATGTCCACTTCTACGGAATAGCAAGTTTCGCACAAGACTCGCATCTACGAATGAGAATCCGCATCTGTGGAGCCGCACCTACGATGATTCTTCCGCAGGTGCGGCCAATGAGCTTCAGACTAGGACAAATTCATCGTTTCCCAATTCTTGATCCCAAACCCAAATAAACACGACCTGCTCATTTGGAACGTATCTTTGGCTGTCTTTGGCATATCCTTGGACAAATTTACAAGCTTGGATCTAGGGTTTATTGCACACACATACTTGGGGAATGAAGATTTGAATATTTTGGATGAGAAATTCTTAACCTTGTACTTATTTCTTCATTACCTTATTTTGTATTGGATATCTACGTGTGTAGTATTTATTCCAATACTTGAATCTTGTTTATGGAAATATTCATTATTAAAGTTTGGATTAAATCTCTTGTTATGCTTATGTATTGTGATTTTTATTAATATTGAAGTGAGTTAATTATTTCTTTAATTATTCTTGTTCTTTAATATTTCCAAAGGGAGTAGCTAATCCTAGGACTCACCCATTAACTTCAAATTAATCTTGGAAAAGGTAATTTGGGGTTGGAAAAGATTAATTAACAAGAACTTGAGGCGTGAACCCTCAGTTTATAGATTTTACCTAGGGATAGGATTGAACTACTTGTAGCCATATTCGGATGCACTTAATCTCTTAATTCTTTTAGGGATAATTCAATTAGGAAGTCTTGTTAGTCTTCGGAAGAAGCTAATATAAAATTAATATCCAAGGCTAATTAATATAAACTCGTTCATATTTGTAAAATCGTGAATATATTGGATCGTTACTTGAGTGTGTTCCCAGTGTATCCATGATTGTAGCCATTGATCATCTTACTTTCTTTCTAGGTTAGTTTACATTTTTGCATTTAGACATAAATAGTTTCTCAAAACCCTTGTTAGTGTTTGGATTAGCATAATAAGGATACTGTTTTTACTTGCCTAATCGCCTACATATTATTTGCTGTGGGATTCGACCCCGACTCATAGTTGGATAAATTATATTGCATGCAATCGTGTCTGCTTACTCTTTGTGGAGTGTATTTGGACTTCATCAAAGTTGGCGTCATTGCCGGGGAACAATTTGGATCGTTTAGGTTGTTTGAGAAGTAAGCGTACGTGCTTTGGTCCAAACTTGTGAATATTTATGTAGTTGTTTTCTTATATTTTATTAGTTTCTTGTTTGTTTTATTGTTTATTTTCTTAATTTTTGAAAAATGACATCATATAATGAAAAATTATCGGATGGTAGTTGTTCATACTTTGATGACCCTTGTCCTTATTGTGGAGGACCACACTCGTGGCAAAATTGTTTAAATTCTCCCGGGGGTGGATTGTGCGCACAATCTCAAACCCATGAATGGAGTATATGTGATAGGTGTGGTGGTCAAAATGGCCATTTGGGCAATTGTGCTTGTTTGTTGTTTCCTTCCCGAACCCTCACTATGACGATTCTACTTTTGGTTTTGACACTTATTGGGATTTGGAAGTGGAAGTAAATGAGCATGGGCAAAACAAAGAGTTTAAACTCATGATGAAGTGCCTACTTGAAGAAGGAAACAAATAGCAAGAAGCCTTAGAGGAGATCCTGGAAAATAGCAACCGAAATGGTTTGTAGCGTGAATCAAGAATTGAACATCCGCCAACCGAATCCATGCTTGTTGGTGATGCCGAGAAAAAAATGGAATTAGAGTCAAGTGGCACAATTGAAAATATGGTTGAAATTGACTATAGTCCGGGGGAAAAAGGGTGTCAAAATCCCAAAAAAGTTGCAAGTTAGGAGGTTATTATCTAATTCTAAGCATTTTTTAACTTTGCAATTTCAAGGTGATATAGGAATTGAGCTGTGTGAATCCATTTGGGAGTGCAAAGGAGAAAGATGAGAGCCATATATCTCGCAATTTGAAGCCATAAGATGACAAAATGACATTCCTCACATAAAAGCTAAGAAATACAAAATGAAGCAAAAGGTGTTCGGATTTTTCATCTACATACCACCCCTAGATGCTCGTGGTCACAAACTTGAGTCCAAGTTAGGTGCCCAATTCATATCCTCCAAGTGTAGAGAAAAGTGGTGAAGTTGACTCGCGCCGTTCCACGACATTAAATGCGGCGTTCGGTGGGAGGCAACCTATCATTTTCTAATTTTTAAGTCGTTTTTGAAATTATCTTTTTTAGAATTGTTTATTATATTATTTTTAACTAATCTGCCAAGTTTCCTATTTTTTGGAGTTGATTTGAGCAGGTTTAGGTGTTGGAGGAACAATAAAACATTGGTTGTCTAGTTTTCTATCTAATCTCTGGTGCAACCTCACCTACAAAAAAGGACCGCATATGCGCTACCGCATAAGCGGAAAAATTGTCGTAGATACGCTTCTTGCATATAAGTGGTTCATTAATCGCAGAAGCGCCTAAATTAATGCAGGTGCAAAATTCGGGTATGTTTAATGAACAAAATCCCTTCTTTCATCGATAAAACGAAACTCTTTTTTTCCAAACTCAAACCCCTCTCATCTCTTGCACACAACTATTGCTCTCACTCTACTACTGCTTTTACTCCACTACTCACAAAGGCAACTCAGGCACGTTAAGTGTTCGATGATATGTTCGAGAGAAATTTATGTGCCAAGTGCCTTAAAATCATGTGTAATCAAGTTGTGTAATCATGTAGTGTACAAATTTAGAAGTCTTGAGTATAAAATTTGTGCCAAAATGTGATTTGAATTGAAAACAAATCGGTCGTGTCTGGGCTTTGAAAATTCTGATGAACACCGTAAGCGAAAGAAAGGCCACAGATGCTGCCCCGCACCTGCGATTGTTTTTCGCAGGTGCGGAATAAATTGAGCAGTGAAACATTGCAGAAGCAAAAAATTTCCGTAGAAGCGATTCCGCATCTGCGCTTCTTTTTCAGCAGGTGCGGTGACTGGGCTGAAATTGCAAAATCAGTAACTTTGCAACTGAAGCTTCTGGAACCGTTTGGCTTGATTATTTGGCCTTATTGCAGTGTTTTAACTTGCTTAACATGATTCTAAAGACCGACTAACTTGCTTTTGATTTTTTAGATAATTTGAGCTTTAGAAATGGGCCCAAACATGAATGAAATGGGACACATGACCATGAAATAGAAAAAGCCGTGGAAGAGCAATATGACACAAATCGCTTCATGTCCGCTGATTGTCATCGCCATTATCATGACTACCTTCTTACAAAAAAGTTCCTACTTGAAAAGGGGATCTCCGGGTAATGATTGGCCGGGCTACCTTCAGATTTCTATGGCCGTCTACAGACCACTGGCTGGACGTGTTTTATGCCTACTCCATGCGATGCCAATGAGGAATAGGTTCGCGAGTTTTACGCAAACCTTAAGAGTACAAACTTCGACGACCAACAACTCACCATAAGGGGAAAAACAGTGAGATTTGGACCTCAGCAGATCAATGATATTTATGGGCTTCTGAACCATCCACTTGAGCCGGTGCGAGACAACACTACATGCTCAAACGGAGATTGGCTAGCATCTAAACTTTATCCCTCAAACAAGCGAGCGAAGTGGGCCAACAAGAGGAAGGGCTTAAATTCCATGGATTTCATAAATGAGGACAAGATGTGGATGTACATAATTTGTAGCAGACTCTCACCTTGTGGGAATGTCTCTGATGTTCCATATATCAGGGCACCGATGATCGCATGCATACTTTATGGCATTCCTATAAATATTGGTTATTATATCATTCAGGATCTGAAAGAGTACTTGCTACAACACAGTCCAGGCTTGATGTTCCCGTCGTTGATCAAAGAGTTGTGATGGCGGGCAAATGTTGATAAGCATAGCACTGATCGTTGGTTACCGACTAACAAACCCTTGCATCCTTCGAGAGTGATGAGAGAGGGTAGTGCAATAAAGAGTAAGAAGTAGAAAATCACCACAGTTGCCGGACCAGAGTCCTCACAGGCAATACTGCCCGAAGGACCATTTGGGATGCTTAATTCCCAGTTTGTGTCCATTCGAGACTTAGTGTCACAGCTCCCCAGTGGACCCTCAAAATCCCAGTCTATGCCTGAGTACTGTACTAAAGAAGAAATGAAGACATACCTGGAGACTCAGAAAAAAGAGACAGAGTCTCATGAGAAGTTAGCAACTTCTGTTAGCAGGCTCGAGACAACATATAGCAACATGGCCAAGGCACATGTCGATCTTCAGGCATACTTCACGAAGGAGAAAGAGAGAAACCAGAAGAAGGGAAAATTCATGGTAAAGATGTGGAGAGGCATCAATGCCATCTTCAAATGGGGCAGCCGAACAAGAAGATGCCGGTTAAAGACGAGGATGACAGTGATGGGTGTTATTTCTTGTCCGATGATGATGGTGCTGATGTTACCATTGATGATGAAGCCCATAGCTCTACACAACAGTGATGAGCCTTTTCCCTCAGTCTGCTAGTCTGATACAGACCTCAGGGAGACCCTCAAATTACTCCTATTTTATTATGATATTATGCAATGAGGATACTGCATCATTTTTAGTTAGGGATGGCTTTAGAGAGTACATCTAAGCTTGACTTGTACCCTTGCCGGACTTATGCTTTTGTAGGATATTATGTGCTCTTGCCGGGCTTGTTTTACTATTATGGATGATCATGTGCCCTTGCCGACTTAGTTTGTGATTGGTGATGTATTTGCGGATTAGTCGCTTTTGTTATTTCATTTTCTTTGGTAGTATTTAGTTTATATTATTTTTATTTCTTTAGTAGTAATATATTTTTTAATAAATCTCCTTGGTTTTTCTTTATGCCACGGTTTTTTCCCGAAGAATATTTTTGTGTTGAATCGTGTGACTTTTCCCTATAATGGATGGCGTGACAACTTTCTTAAGAGAATGAGTCTTGTTTAGTTATGTGGAAACTTTTGGATTGTTCGGTACTAAAAAAATATTCTTTTGCATGTGAGTTGTGAATTTAGAATACCTTTCCCAAATGTTTTTGTTGAAAAATTGAAAAAAGCAAGTTGCATGGGAAAGAATAATTTTTGTGATAACGTTTTGGCCCATTTTGTGACTCTTTGCCCACTGGTTGGCATGATATTGCTCTAATTATTCTTATTAAAAAGTAAAACTGATCCGTCTTGATTAGTTCATGTGCCATGTGTGTTAGTTTTTGTTAAAAAAAAATTCTTGTGATCAATTTTATCATCTAGAACTTGCCCGATTGGTCTTTTAATGCTAATCTTAGTTATGTTTGGTCGGAGGGATAACCTTAGGAATTCTTTGTTATCTTTTTAAAAGCCTCTTTAGCCTTTCGAGCCTACCATTTCATAAATATTATCACTAATAACCCTATTTGAGCCTTTAACCTTTTATTTGGCTACTACATTACAATCCTTTACCCTTTTGTGAGATAATTCCCTCTTTTGCACTCGTCCCTCCTTGAATGTTAAGAATGAGGCTTAAAGTCTAAGTTGGGGGTGTTTGTGTCAATTTGAAAATGGTGAAGATGCATATTATGTGTAGAAGCAAATACCTCGAAGTTGTGTTATGTGAAAACACTCAAGCTCCAAAAGAAAAGCAAAAAAATATATTTATATATTGAAAAAAGGGAGTCTTGAGAAAATAATAAAGGAAGCACAAGTATAGGGTAGTTACAAAATTCAAGATGGTTCAATGTTGGCAGCTAGAGGTCAATAAGGGCTATGTAGTTTAAAAAGAAGCAAAATGCAAAAAGAAAGATAAATGTGAGTAGTGTTCAAGTAATGTGAGTAGTGTTCAAGTAGGGTATAGTCACTTGTATCCTAAATGCTTATCCTACCCATCCCTAAGCCTACATTACAAGCTTAAGAATTCCTTATGGGATCTTCAACCGAATGTTCTTAAATCGGTGGAGAATTAAAATAAGGGCAAGCTTATGTCACGATATTTGTTAACACTTGAAATTCTTTGTTGAGAGTGAGTGACTTTGTGTATTTGTCCCTTGTGTTGTTGTTGTTGTAAATATGATGATTTTGGGACTTTCTTTCTTGTGAGGGAACATGGATTGGTTACATTAATAAATTCCAAATTGAGTAAAATGAGCATATTTAGTGGACTAGTACTTTTGAATCACTTCTTGAGGTATGGTTGTTTTCACTTGATTATTTTGAAACTCCATTGCATTTTTGAGATTGTGTTTTTAAATGAGGGAGTTATTTGGTTTAAGTTCACATGCTTGTAGCCTAATTATTAGTACCAACCAAAGCCATAAATGTTGTACTTAATTGGAGAATGTGATTTGGGAATGATAGCGATGCTTATTGAGATTTAAATGATAGAGCCTCATTGAGTTGCTGGTTTTGATATGCTTGAGGACAAGCAAAAACTTTAAATTGGGGGTGTTGATGAATGGTGATTTTACCACTTATTTTAGTCTCTTTTCTTTAGTTTTTGTATCCTTTAATTATAAGATGAGGTACTTTTGTAATGACCTGGGCGGTCGTTTTGTGTATTGTAGCCCCATTCCCCTATTTATTGCCTCTTATATGTTCATTTGTGGTTATGTGAATTGCCGAGATGGTTCGATTGGTGGGGAAGTTTCGGAGTGAATTGGGACACTTAATCCCAAGGTTGGAAGCATAGTTTGTAAGAGTTAACCGGAGTTTGACTTTTGTTTAGAGACTCCAGAATGGTGCTTTTATGACTCCAATAGCTTTGTATGGTGATTTTAGACCTAGCAATGTGTCCGAATTTGGACTTGGAGGTCCGTAGGTTGATTTGATACTTTTTGGCGAAAGTTGGATAGTTTAAGGTTTTGAAGGTTGAGAGATTTGATCGAGAGTTGACTTTGTTGATACCGAGTTCAGATTTTGGTTCCGGGAGTTGGAATAGGTATTCTGTGTCATTTGGAACTTGCATGCAAAATTTGAGGTCATTCGGAGTTGATTTGATATGGTTTAGCATAAGTTTTGGAAGTTTAAAGTTTATTAGGCTTGAATTGGGGTGCGATTCATGGTTTTGATGTTGGTTTGTGTGATTTGAGGCCTTGATTAAGTCCGTGTTATTTTTTGGGATTGGTTGGTGTGGTTCGACAGGGTCTCGTGGGCCTCAGGTGTATTTTAGATAGGTTTCAGACCATTTTTCCATGTTTTGGAACTGCTGATTCTCAATTCTGGTTTCCTTCTTCGTGGTCGCAAAGAAGAGGACACATTTGCGCGGGGGTGGGGAGGGAGGTAATTCGCTGGCAGGGGTAATTGTTCTTCGCATTTGCGAAGCTTTGGATGGCAGTGGTCATCGCGATCGCACAATGGTTGTCACGTTCGCGTAGAAGGGGGAGTTCAGCAAGGATGTCAGGCGATAAGCCTTCGCGATCGCATAAGGACGCCCACGTTCGTGAAGTGTTAGAATGGGTGTGCATCGCGTTCGCGACCTGGGTCTCGCATTCACGTAGGGTATTTCTAGGGCAGTGATTAATTGTGCTTCGCAACCGCAATGTAGGTTTCGCGATCGCGATGAATATACTTGGGCAACCTATTATACATCTCTATTTCAAGGGTTTGGTTATTACATCACATTTTGAGTTAGAGATCTCGTTTTTGGGCGATTTTGGAGGGGTTTTCACGATTTGGATTGGGGTAAGTATTTTTGACTCAGATTTGTTCATTTTTCATGATTCTCTCTTTATTTTTAGCATTTAATTGGTGAATTAAAGTGAAAAAATGGGGAATTGTAGTAAACACTTTCCTAAAGTAAAAATTGAAGACTTGAAGGTTTATTTGGGGTTGGAATCGCAAGCAATTGGTACGATTGAACTCGTAATTAAATGGGTGTTCGGAGTTTGTGAGTTTGACCGAATTTCGGGGGGCCGGGGTGTGGGCCCTGGGTTGACATTTTTGGTTGACTTTTTAATTTTGATAAAGATCAAAGCTTTATTGTTTGGAGTTGTCTTCTACGCCATTATTTGATGATATAACATTGCTTGTCACCTAGACTCGAGTCGTTCGGAGGCCGATGAGCGTATGAAGGTATTTTTGGAATATTGATTTATGCGTTTTGAGGTAAGTAATATACCTAAACTTAGATTTGAGGATACTTATCCATGGGAACTATGTTATTTGTGATGTGTTGGGGTGACGCACATGCTAGGTGACAAGCGTGCACCGGAGTATTCATGATCCGAGTGGACTTTAGACTATTACTGAACTTGTTTTGGTATCACGCCTTGTTATATCCATGTTTTCTCTAGTTTCTTAATTATTTGAGCTATGGTTCATGTTAGAAATCATGTTTAGGCTATGTGATTAATTGGTTGGGACATAATGGGGCTATTTTTGTTGTTTTGAGCTATCTGTCTTAACTATAGCTATACACCTAGTCATGGTTCTTCATTGGCATACCATATTAGAGTCTCTGTACTTTATTCATTGTTACATCATATTGTTGTTGTTTTCCATATGTGATACTGTTTGGGCTGAGTGATATGAGATTTGTGAGCCCTTGAGACTTGAGAGGTTGATGACTGAGGTGGGCTTTAGAGTTGTGTTGAAAGTGTTATTTGGATCGGGTTGTGCACCGCAACAGGTCATATTGGCTTTACTGTTATTTGGATCGGGTTGCATGCCACAATATTCCATATTGGATTTTGATTAGCTTGGGCAGGATCCGTCCCTCCGGAGTCTGATATACCAGTAGTGAGCGCAAGCACAGTGAGATATACATGTCCTTTGGTAAGGGGCATTGATACCAAACACTCGTACAATGCTGAGTGATTGTGTGTGTGATGATGTGGGCATTGAGTCAGGCACCTTGAGTGTTCTAAGAACGAGAGTACTTGAGGATACCATCGTGAAATCATTTACTTGACATGCATATTTGACATGTAGGTATAAAGATATATTTTCCTCATATTAGCTGGTAAGTGAAATGTTCTTATCCGTATTGGACTTTAATTGTTATACTTGGAAGCATGTCTAAATTCATGTGATGTGAACAAGCTGAATATGATAATTCCTTTGAGTTATTTACTATGGCTGTCATCATTTTATCCTTTGTTGTTGTTGGTATTGGACTCTGACTATTTCATCTGAGCTCGTCACTACTTTCTGCCCAAGGTTAGGTTTGTTACTTATTGAGTACATGTGGTTTGTTGTACTCATACTACACTCTGTACTTTGTGTGCAGATCCAGGTACTTACAGACGTGGTGATTGCTAGAGTTGTGTTGGTACCAGTACTTGAGAGACTACGAGGTAGCTGCTATTACGTCCGCAGACCTTGAAGTTCTCTTTCATCTATCTCCTTTGTTACTGTTCTATTGTCCAGACATTTGTATTGAGGAATTGGCTTTGTATTTTGATATTTAATAGTGCTCATGTACTCGTTGACACCAAATCATTGGGATGGTAGTAGCAGTGTTGTTTTTGCTTTCTCAGTTATTTCATGATATTTTCGCCGTTGAGTTCATTAAACCTTTTTTTTTTATCAAATTCGTTGTTATTTTGTAATTGTTGGCTTTCCTAGCAAGTAGCGTTAGGCACCGTCGCAGATCCAATGGGAGTTGGGTCGTGACAAGTTGGTATCAAAGCACTAAGTTGCTTAGGTCTCACGAGTCAAGTGCAAGTTTAGTAGAGTCTTGCGGATCGGTACGGAGATATCTGTACTTATCTTCGAAAGGCTAGCGAACTGTTAGGAAAACTTCACATTCTTGCATTTTTGTCGTGGGGGTTTGTTATTTTTGAAGTTGAACCTTGACTCTTCTATTCTCTCACAGATGGTGAGGGCACGTGCGACCGGATCAGGTGAACGACCACCAATGCCACCAGTTAGGGGTGCGAGAGACGGGGGCCACGACAGAGGCCGAGGTGGGGCTCGAACTACAACTTGGGTAGTGCCTGTGGAGCCACCAGTTGCTCCAGCTGAGGAGCAAGTTACGATATTGTTGAGCTGGTGGGACCAGCTCAGACACCAGCGGTACCTATTGTTATTCCTGGTCTTCAGGAAGCTTTGGCTCAGATTTTGACCGTGTGCACAAGCTTGGCTCAGGCGGTTTCAATGCCACTTGCACCAGCTACCGCACAGGCGGGGGGAGGAGCCCAGACTCCCGCCGCCATGCATCTTGTTAACCAAATTAGATATATATTTGTGTATAAGCTTATTTGGATTTTTATGGTTTTTCCTGAAAGTATTTTGGTTGTTATACATTTTACTACAGTCTTATGCTCAAGCTACATTGTAAACGGTTTTTCATTTTCATTGTTCTAGACATAAAGAGTTTGTTCTCTATCTTTGTGTGGATTCTCTTTATTCGGAACGCTTTATTGAGTAGGGTACATTCCCCGAATCTCTTTATGTTATTTGGGAATAATTTTAGCCATTCTTTTGAAATTAATATTCTTACATTTATTCTTTGCCATTTGTTTGTTTCGGAAGTGTAGTGTTATTATATATATTTTAACTCATTTGTTTTGTGAATGATACTTTCCATATGTATTTTGATGACTTTTTTGTTTAATATTCCTATTTGTTGATTAATACTTTGAAATCATTAGTTATTCATATTGTATATTCTAAGATAGTTCTTTCCCATCTTTATCCATTACTTTAAACAAGTTTTCTTTATATTTTATCCATTTATTAAAAACAATTGACCTTTAGGTGCTAATCAATTCTTTTCAAGTTTGTTCTTATGATTCAAATTCACTTAGTTAATTTATAAACAATTTACTTATTGCTACATGTTTGATACATTTATTGAATCATCAAAAGACATAATTCCCATATACTTTCATTCTTTATATGCATCCTATTGCATAAGTATTTATGTTTGGGCATGTGTATTCATATTCAATTACTTTTCATTTCAAGTCACTTTTTTTTATTATAATTCTTGTAAATATTGAATCCTTTTTTACTTACTCTATTTACTATATAAAACTTTTGAAGATAATTCTTCCCCACTTATGGCCAATTACTTTAAAAGCAAGTTTCCTTTTCTTACACTTTAGCCTCTCACTCAAAATAATTTACCCGTAACATGCATTCTTTAAGTGCATTTCCTTTCATATTATTCAACTTATACTAAAATACCATTCTTTAATATCCTTTTTATACTTTAACATACTACATTTTGTTGCGCATATATTTTGTCAAATATTTTGCTATTCTTATCTAGAACTCACTTTATACTTGGCTTATCTTTTGGAATACGATTCCCTTGTCCACATTAAATATATTTCATACGAGTCAATATATCTTAATCATTTCATTTCAGAAACACCAAAAATGCTTGCATACTTCATCCACACATAATTCATTACATATTTAATATCATTACTGTACGTTCTAGTACACTTTAATCATTCTTTTATTCTTTGTAATAGTTGTGAGTATTTGTCAATCATTTTTTTGAACCTTTCCCTCATTTATTTGATTGATTCCACATGAACCATATTTTGTGGATCTTGAGGGATGCCTAACACCTTCCCCTCGAGATAACTTGAACCCTTACCTAGAATCTAAACGGTTTCACAGACCATAATCAAATGTACATTACATAGTGTAGTATAGGTGTCCTAGTATACCTTAAATACTAGGTGGTGACTCTGAACTTTAATTAACCTTGTAGAGTACTATAAGTTGTAGTTTGTTTTATCTTGTGCAAAATAGGGTGCAACAGTCACTCACATCACAACAGAGGTAGTCCTTTTAGGCCCTCTCAGATGGCTCAACAGGTTCCTCGTGGTTCATCAGCTAGCCACGATTCATACAACACTTATCGGTTCAGTCATCTTTCAGTAACTTCCAGCTTAGAGCTCGTATCATGCTCCATCAGTTCAGGGTTCGTTTGTACCGGGTTCTACCAGTGGTTATTCTTGCTCTTAGGGTTCGATTCAAGCCCCACAGTATTCCCAGTTCGAGGTTGTTACAAGTGTGGGGAGTTAGGACCTGTGAGGAGGTTTTTCCCTGTTTTATTGGAGGCCCCGTGTAGTATAGAAGTCAAGCTATGACTGCCGCACTAGTTACTGCACCACCCGCTCAGCCAGTTCAGGGTGGAGGTCGTATGGGTCGAGGTCGACCTAGAGGGGGAGGTCCGTCAGATGGTGGTCAAGCTCGATGCTATCCCGCCATGCCAGAGGTAGTTTCTTCTGATGCTATGATCACATATATTGTTTCAGTGTGCCACAGGGATGACTCGGTATTATTTGACCCTGGTTCCACTTATTCATATATGTGATCATACTTTGCTTGTTATTTGGATATGCCTCGTGATTCCTTAGTTATGCCTGTTCATGAATCTTTGTCGGTGGGCGATTCTATCATTGTGGACCACGTATATCGGTCGTGTGTGGTGACTATTAGGGGCTATGAGACCATATTTGTTCTTTTACTACTTAGCATGATTGATTTTGACGTGATTTTGGGCATGGATTGGTTGTCACCACATCACGTTATCCTTGAATTTCACGCAAAGACCGTGACATTGGCGATGACGGGGTTGCTGAGGTTGGAGTTGCGAGCTCCTTGGATCATGTTCCTAGTAGAGTGATTTCATGTTTTAAGGCTCAACGGATAGTTGAGAAGGGATGTTTGGCGTACTTGGCCTTCTTAAGGGATCTTAGTGCTGATACTCCTACCATTGAGTCAGCTTTGGTAGTGAGAGATTTCCCAGATATGTTTCTAGTAGATCTGCTGGGCATGCCACCCGACAGGGACATTGATTTTTGTATTAACCTGGTGCCGGGCACTCAGCCCATCTTTATTTCACTGTATCATTTGGCACCTATAGAGTTGAAGGAACATTTACAAGAAATACTTGATAAGGGCTTCATCAAGCCTAGTGTGTCACCTTGGGGTGCGTCAGTTCTATTTGTGAAAAAGAAGGATGGTACATGAGGATGTGTATTGACTACATGAAGTTGAACAAAGTTACTATTAAGAACAAGTACCCTCTACCGTGCATTGATGACTTATTTGATCAGCTTTAGGGTGCTAGAGTATTCTCGAAGATTGATTTGAGTTTGGGGTATTATCAGCTGAAGAACCAGGATTCAGATATTCCGAAGACAACTTTTAGGACCTGATATGGTCACTATGAGTTTCTGGTGATGTCTTTTGGGATGACCAATGCCCCAACAGCCTTTATGCACTTGATGAACAGTGTGTTCCAGCCATATCTTTATTCCTTCATCATATTATCATTGATGATATATCGGTGTATTCACACATCTAGGAGGATCATGAACATCATCTGAGGATCGTGCTCCAGACCTTGAGGGAGAAGAAACTATATACTAAATTCTCCAAGTGTAGTTTTGGCCTGACTCAGTGGCATTTTTAAGGCATGTAGTGTCTAATGAGAGGATTAAGGTAGATCCTAAGAAGATTGAGGCATTTCAGGGTTGGCCCAAACTGTCTTCTTCTACTGAGATCTAGAGTTTCCTTGGTTTGGTCGGGTATTATCGCTATTTTGTGAAGGGTTCTCGTCCATTGCCGCATGTTTGCCTTGATTGACCTAGAAGGGTGCCCCATTCAGGTGGTTTGAGGAGTGTGAGGAGAGCTTTCAGAAGCTCAAGATTGCCTTGACTACAACTCTACTTCCAGTTTTGCCTTCGGGATCGGGTTCTTATACAGTTTATTGTGATGCTTCATGAATTGGCATTGGATGTTTATTTATGCAGGAGGGTAGAGTGATTTCTTATGCTTCGCATCAGTTGAAGACCCATGAGAAGAACTACCCTATACATGATTTGGAGTTGGCAGCCATTATTCACGCATTGAAGATTTGGAGGCACTATCTCTACGGTGTGTCTTGTGAGGTATTCACCGATCACATGAGTCTACAACACTTATTCAAGCAAAAGTATCTGAACTTGAGGCAATGGAGGTGGTTAGAGCTACTAAAGGACTATGATATTACCATTCTTTATCACTCGGAAAAGGCCAATGTGGTAGCCGATGCCTTGAGTAGGAAGGCTGAGAGCATGGGGAGTCTTGCATATATTCTAATTAGGGAGAGACCGTTAGCATTGGATGTTCCGGCCTTGGCTAATCAGTTTGTGAGGTTGGATATGTCGGAGCCTAGTTGGGTTCTTGCTTGCATGGTTTCACGATCTTTTTTGTATGAGCGCATCAAGGTGTGTTAGTATGATGATCCCCAATTGCTTGTCCTAAAGGACACGGTGCAACACGTTGTTGCCAATGAGGTTACTATTGGTGATGATGGGGTATTGAGGATGCAAGTGTCATGCCCCAACCTCAGGAAGCGCGACCGGCACTCAACCGAGTGAACCCGGTCGAGCAAGAATGTTAGATACTTTTTACCCAACTCACCCATGATCAAGAGAAGACATGATTTCATTAATTAGACATTAGGAAGATCATATGTACGATACTAAATTGTCTCATTGGTTACATCATTTTTAAGTTTCAAGATACACACATTCTTATGATTCGAGTGGAACAAGAGATCAAATACAACATAATCTGTTTGACTTTTCTAGCACCCATGTACAACCCACATAGTATATACGGAGCCTCTAAAAGATGCAAAATAGTGTTATGATAGTGCCGGCAACAAGGCCCCGGCTATACCTCGAGACGACATAATAATATGAACAAAAGATACAATATGTGACTCCGGGATGAGGTGGGGCTCACCAAGTCTGCTGGGAAGAGGATGTACCACTATCGTTGATCAACGTTGCCTGCTATGGAACCACTTGTATCCATTTGAAGATGCAGCGCCCCCGACAAAAGGGATGTTAGTACTGTCGAATAATACTAGTATGTTAAACTAAACACCATCTCAATAGAATGAATAATAATACAAGGGGAACAATCAAGAATTCAATAAGAGCTTCAAATAATACTAAAACATAAGTCAATTTCCATGTTATTAGGTTGGGTGTCTTTAGTGACGATATACCACAATTCGCAATACCACCGTATTCTTACACGGAGTCCGATCACGACCAGATCGGCTAGGTTTTCTCATTTGAGACATCAACCATAACCAAAATTTCAATTATATCTTCCAGCATAGTTACCACCATGTATGCGGCATGTCGTCCGATCACGGCCCGATCGGCTAGGCCATCTCACCTGAGACATTACCTTTTTCAGTCAATCATCACACATCATACTTATTTCATATCCTTTTGATTCATTGGCACTAGTGGCCACAATTATAAAGTCAATCTTGGCACTTGGCCGTATTTCATAATTCCAGTTCCCCTTTCCGCATTCAAACATCATTATCATTATCAACAACAATAAGGCTTTCCATTCAAGACATTAAATACACATATGAACAATTTGGGAATCTTAGGCACATAGAGGCTTTTCATACAATTTGGCATAACATCCTTTATTTGATCTTGACTTGAAGTCTTAACATTATTAACACATATTCTATATTTTGAACACATACTCAAATGATAAGGTGACATGATGAAGCATTTACAAGACATATTGAGCATATATCCTTCAACACAAGCACATTCAGAATAGCCAATTCTATTATGATCAATTTGGGACTTACACAAATTACATGAACACCATGGGATTCGATTCTAAGAATAAGGGGGTTTAGCCAACTTACCTCAATTGAGCTTCCTTTAAACATTAAAACGTTCCGGAATTCTTAGCACTTCTATCTATTCTAGAATTATAACAAGTTAGACCAAAATTAGGAAGATGGTCATGATTCTAGCTCATTTGAGCACATTATCAAACACTAGGTGTGCATTAATATTTTTAAGGCTCTTTTAGGAAAGATTCTATCATTCCTCAACCCATTCGCTACCATTTTCTTGCTCACAACCTTCCCACATACTTCAAGAATACATGCATGCAAGATAACAACCCCCACACCCAATAATTGTCTTTCTAATTATCCCATTTTTAGTAGATTTTCAAAATTAAGAGCTAGGGCATAGATTCTTACCTTTACGATGGGGACTTTCTTGAATTTCAAGGATTGAGCAAGAATTGTTGGATGTTAGGTTGAAGGTTACTTTCCCACTCTAAGAACTCTTTCTCACTCTAAAAATATCAGAAATATGCTCAAAAATGGACTATGGCATATGTTTTAACGAAATAGGGTCGGGTTTAAAACCTCCCAAAATGAAGCCCCGGGACAGGATCTGCGGTCGCATATGCGATCGCAGAATGGATATGCGGTCCGTATATCGGCCGCACAATTTGGTGCCAAAAACTGTAAAAAATCTGCCTGGGTCTACGGTCGTTATGCGGCCCACAGACCTGTTCTGCGATTGCATAATGCACCGCAGAACCTCCCTCCGCAAAAATGCTAAGGTTGATAGTACGACAAAAGTGCGGCCTGCGAAATGGTTGTGCGGTCGCATAACTGGCTGCGAAATTGACATAAAAAATGGCCTAAGTAGTTGCTTCACTCAGCGGCCATTCTGCAGGCTGTAGAGTGATTATGCAGCCGCATAATGGGCCGCAGAAATGCCTATTTCTTCCAAATATTTTCCTTCAACTCCCCAGTGCACTGTTCAATCCAAAAAGTCCAAACCCTAGTTTGTTTAGGATAACATTTCACGGGGCCTTACAACAGGGTCGGGTTTGTGTTCTGAATGTAGATGGGTTGTGTGAGTTGATACTTGAGGAGGCCCATAGTTCACGTTATTCCATTCATCCGGGTGCCGCGAAGATGTATCATGATTTGAGGCAACACTATTGGTGGCGGAGGATGAAGAAAGATATTGTTGAGTATGTTGCTCGGTGTTTGAACTATCAGCAAGTAAACTACAAGCATGAGAGACTCGGTGGTTTGCGTCAAAGGCTTGATATTCTGGAGTGGAAGTAGGAGTGTATCACGATGGATTTTGTAGTTGGACTTCCATGGACCTTGAGGAAATTTTATGCAGTATGGGTTATTGTGGATAGACTGACAAAGTCTTCACATTTCATTCCAGTTGTGATTACCTACTCTTCAGAGAGGCTGGCTCATATTTACATTCGTGAGATTGTCCGCCTTCACGGTATGCCCGTGTATATCATTTCGTATCGAGGCACTGAGTTCAGGTCGCAACTTTGGAGATCAATGCAATAAGAGTTAGTCACACAGGTAAATCTAAGTACAATTCATCCCCAGATGGATTAGCAGTGCGAGTGCACTATTCATATCTTGGAGGACATGTTGTGTGTCTGTGTTATTGATTTCGGAGGTGCATGGGATCAGCTTCTTCCATTAGCAGAGTTCGCCTACAACAATAACTTTCAATCAAGTATCCAGATTGCTCATTATGAGGCCTTATACGGGAGGCAATGTCGTTCTCTTGTTGGTTGGTTTGATCCTGGGATGGCTAGGTTATTGGGCACTGATTTGATTCATGATGCTCTGGAGAAGGTGAAGTTTATTCAGGAGTGGCTTCGTACAACGTAGTCCAGGCAGAAGTGTTATGCTGACAAGAAGGTTAGTATTGTTGCATATATGGTGGGTGAGAAGGTTCTGCTAAGAGTTTCACCCATGAAGGGTGTGATGAGATTCGGGAAGAAGGGGAAGTTGAGTCCTCGATATATTGTCCCTTTTGACATGCTTGAGAGAGTTGGAGAGATGTCCTACAAACTTGCCTTGCCACCTAGTTTATCGGGTGTTCACCTAGTGTTTCATGTATCTATGTTCCGGAAGCATTATGGTGATCTGTCACATGTCTTGGAATGCAGCACGATGCATCTAGATGAGGATTTGACTTATGATATGGAGCCAGTGGCCATTTTGGACCGGCAGGTTTGAATGTTGAAGTCAAAGAATATAGCGTCAATAAAGGTGCATTGGAGAGGTCAGCCAGTCGATGAGGCTAATGGGAGACCTAGCAGGAGATGTAGAGCAGATATCCTTACCTTTTTGAGACGCCAGGTATGATTCTAGACCCGTTCGAGGATGAATGTTTGTTTAAGAGGGGGAGAATGTAACGACCCATATGATCATTTTGTGTATTGTAGAATTTTCCCCTATTTATTGCCTCTTATATGTTCATTTGTGGTTATGTGACTTGCCGGGATGGTTGAATTGGTTTTGGGGAAATTTCAGAGTGAATTGGGACACTTAGTCCCAAGGTTAAAAGCCTAGTTTGTATGAGTTGACCAGAGTTTGAGTTTTGTGTAGATGACTCAGGAATTGTATTTTGATGATTCCAATAGATTCGTATGGTGATTTTGGACTTAGGCGTGTGTCCGGATTTGAAGGTCCGTAGGTTGATTTGATGATTTGGCAAAAGTTGGAAAGTTGAAGGTTTGGAAGGTTGAGAGGTTTGATCAAAAGTTGACTTTCTTAATATCGGGTTCAGAGTTTTGGTTCCGGGAGTTGGAATAGGTCCGTTGTGTCATTTGGAACTGGCGTGCAAAATTTAAGGTCATTCAGAGTTGATTTGATATGGTTCGGAATGAGTTTTGGAAGTTTAAAGTTCATTAATTCATTAGGCTTGAATTGGGGTGCGATTCGTTGTTTTGATGTTGGTTTGTGTGATTTGAGGCCTCGATTAAGCCCGTGTTATGTTTAGGGATTGGTTGGTGTGATTTGACGGGGTACCAGGGGGCCTCAGATGGGTTTCAGACCATTTCTCCATGTTTTGTAACTGCTGATGCTCTGTTCTGGTTTCCTTCTTCGTGATCGCGAAGAAGAGGTCGCATTTGCGGAGGGTAATCTGTTGGCAGGGGTGATTGTACTTCGCATTCGCGAAGTAGTGACCGCGTTCGTAAAGCTTTGGATGGCACTGGTCATCGCGATCGTGCAAGGGTTGTTGCGTTCGTGTAGAAGAGGGAGTATAGCTGGGATGTTAGGCTATAAGCCTTCATGATCCCGTAAGGATTCCCGCGTTCAAGAAGAGTCAGGATGGGTGTGCATATCTATATGGCCCCGTAAATGTTCGCCAAGAAATTTAAAGTTTTGTAATGCCAAGGTAGACTAATGTGTATGAGGGTTGTAGAACCGCGATACAGACTTTTTGGGTTGAAGAATGCACTGAAGTGTTGATGGGAATTTTTGACAGATGAAGGCGATTCTGCGGTAAATCTCGCGATTGTAGAACTGTTCCACGGAACGCATAAGCTTTGCAGAGTGGAACAGAAAATGGATAAATTTTGAAAAATAATTTTGCTGGCCGCATAATGATTTTGCGGGCTGTATAACCATTATGCTGGCCGCATAAAAATTCTGCTGCCCACAAAATCTATTCTGGTACCCACATATCTATTCTGCTGGTCACATATCAATTCTGCTACCACATATTTGCACCACATAATTGACTTCGGGGGACATTTTTGGAAATTTCTTTATCCGACCCTATTTTGATATAAGGCCTTAGGGGGTCATTTTACAAGGTAAAATATGATATTTTTAGAGAGAAGTGAGTATCTTAGAGAGAGAGGGAGAAGACCTAGCAATTTTATTCATCCAATCTTGCCCAAAATCTTCAAGAATCATGGAAGCCACTCCCTAAACCATCATCTATCCGGGTAAGTCACTCTCCTAAGTTTTATGCAAGAAGTTATGGATTTATGTATGTTATGGGGTTAGAGATAGGCCATGCATGCGACATTAGGAAGAAGGGATTACCCTTGTAGAGCTTTGTAGTCAATTTTTCATAATAGGCGTTTGACAAAATTCCCAAGAGACTTATGTCATGAGAATCCTTCTAATTATTATCCGATTTTCGCTATCTTCCTATATATTGATATTGATAGAGGTTTTGGGACGTTGTAGTAACTTAAGGAAAGCTCAAACAAGGTACGTTGGCTAAACTACTCTCTTAGAATTGAATTCCATGATGTTCCAGTAGGTTTCAAGTATGGTTGGTTCAAGTTCCTTATTCCCATGTTCCGAGTTGTTCCCAATAAATTCAATTGTCCCGAGTAAGCAAAGTGTCAAGAATTATGTATTCAAAATGTGTTCCAAATGTTCCTATCACATTGTTTTATCCTTCGGGAATGTGTTCAAGAATGATATGTGTATTAAAATGTTATGGCTTTGAGCCGTGTTTCAAATGAAAGTCTATTATGCTTAACTTAGAAACAATACTCCATGCGTCTAAAACTCCTATTTCTCATATTTGTACCTAAAGTCTTGATTGAAAATGCCTTGTTGTTGATAATCTATAAAGATGCTTGAAAGAGAAAGAAGTGAGTTAGAGATGTAAAGCGTGGCCACCTTGCCAATAATGAAAGTTATACTTGTGGACAATGGTGCTAAGGAAATGAAATGATGTGAGAAAGGTTATGAAATGATCCTTGATTAAACTGTTCCAAATTGACTTCGAAAATAGATTTGCCTAAAAGCTTATGTACTCAAGTCATGCCCAAATGTGGTTGTTTTAACTAATGCTATGCTTTGTAAGTATTTCCAATGTGTTTTGAGCTCTTATATATTCATGAGTTGAAATTAGATATTTCCCTTTTGGGGAAAAGTATTTCAAGAATAAATGATGTCGTTTATGATTTTAACTTGTGCTTCAATTGCCAATCATTTTACTCAATTTCTTGGAAAGAAATTCATTATGTTTAAAGTCTTTATTACTAATGAACCTAAAGTTGTGATTTCTAGAATATTCTATCTGTTGATATTTATGATGATGATCCATGAAAGGAAAGAAATGAAAGTGTGGAATATGAAATATGGCCATTGTGCCATGAATGAAGAATCATATGTATGACCAAGAGAGCCAACAAAATAATGATATTGTAAGTGGTTGAAAGTACAAATGAGGCTATAAATGGTGTGAAAGGTTATGAGGTAAATGCAATTGTATTTATCTTTCCCTTGTATGAAAATCAAAAATATTTTTGGGAGTAAAGATAGTCACCGAGGAAGGGTAGGTTAAAATAACCTAACCCCAAAACTACACGTGCCGGTGTAGGAGTGCATTGTGATTATTCCCCTTATTTGGGATGAGATTGATGTGATGAGATTATTCCCCTTATTTGGGATGAGATGATTGCTAGCAGAATGTGATGTTGACCCACACGACATTGTGGTGAGACGGATTAGCTGATCGGGCTGAGATCAGACGCCATCTCGCGTACATGGTGGTGTTGTGATTGTGATTACACCTCCAACGTCACATATTGGGGTGAGGCGGCAGGCCGCTTTGTGTAGATATTGTTGTGATTTTGATTGGATGTCTCTGGTGAGATGTCTTAATTAATCAGGCTGAGATCAAACTCCGTGCTAAAAGTACGACGGTATTGTTATTTGATGTCTCTTGTGAGATGGCTTGGCCGATCGGGCCGTGATCGGACTCCGTGCTAAAACTATGGTGGTATTGTGATTGGATGTCTCTGGTGAGATGACTTAGCCGATCGGGACGTGATCGAATTTCGTGCTAAATTCACGGTGGTATATCAGTACTAAGATCTCCCAACCAAAAATAATATTATCTTCATACTTTGATTATCATCTTCACAGTATTATCTTCGTATTTTGAAAATTATTATGTTTTAACTTGGCATTTGGATATCATTGATCATTGCTTGCTGTTTCCATGGTCTTCCCTTTCTTATATTGGCATTCTATTTCTAAAGAGGACAATTAGCATTACATACTAGTACTATTCCATATGTACTAACGTCCCTTTTGCCGGGAACGCTACATCTTCAATGGATGCAAGTGGTTCATCAGCGGGCAGCTTTGGTCCTCGTTAGCATTTACTCCCTATTCAGCAGGCTTTGGTGAGCCCTACTTTATTTCGGGCCTGATGTCACTTCATGTTGTACTTTGCATTTTGAGGTATAGCTGGGGCCTTGTTGCCAACACTTCCATACTACTCTTCTGTTGTACTTAGAGGCTCCGTAGACATATTGTGGGTTGTACATTGGTGTTGGGAAAGTCAAAACTAGAAATATTGTATTTGTACCACAAGTTCCACTTCAAACTATAAATATGTAATATATTTTGGGAATTATAAATGAAGCTACTAATGGTGATGGAATTGGTGTTGATTATGAAATCCTCTCAACATTTAAATAATGGAATACATATCTATTCTATTCATGGGCAAGGTCGGGTAGAAAGTATATAGAAGGCTTGCTTGACCGGGTTATCTTGGTTGAGTGCCGGTCGCACTCCCCGAGGTCGGGGCGTGACAATCTCATTCGTGACCTGGGTCTCGTGTTTGCGTAAGGCTATTTCTGGGGAAGTGATTAATTGTGCTTCGCGATCGCAACATAGGTCCCACGATCACGATGAATACACCCGGGCAGAGTATTTAACATCTCTATTTTGAGGGTTTGGTCATTATATCATATTTTGAGTTATAGAGCTCGGTTTTTGGCAATTTTGGAGGGGTTTTCACGATTTGGATCGGGGTAAGTGTTTTTGACTCGGATTTGTTCATTTTTCATGATTCCACCTTTGTTTTTAGCATTTAATTGGTGAAATAAAGTAAGGAAATGGTGGATTTTAGGAAAAACTTTCCTAAGGTAAAAACAAAGGATTTAAAGGTCGATGTGAGGTCAGAATTAGATGAAATTAGTATAGTTGAAATCGTAATTGAATGGGTGTTCGGAATTTGTGAGTTTGACGTGGTTTCAGGGTGCGAGCCTGGGGCTGACTTTTTGATTTTGATAAATATCGAATCTTTATTGTTTGGAGTTGTTTCCAACGATATTAGTTGATGATATTACGTTGTTTGTGACTAGACTCTAGTCGTTCGGAGGCCGATTCGCGTGGGAAGGGCTTTTTGGAGTTTTGATTTGCGCATTTTGGGGTAAGTAATATATCTAAACTTTGATTTTAGGGTAATTATCCTTGGGAACTATGTTGTTTGTGATGTGTTGGGGTGACACACATGCTAGGTGACGGGCGTGCGCCAAAGTATTCCTGATCCGAGTGGACTTTAGCCTATTACCAAACTTGTTTTGGTATCACGCCTAGTTATATCCATGTTTTCTCTACTTGATTGATTATTTGAGCTATGGTTCATGTTAGAAATCATGATCAGGCTATGACATTAATTTGTTGAAACATAATGGGGTTATTTATGTTGTTTTGAGCTATTTGTCTTAACTATACCTATACACCAAATCATGATTTTTCATTTGCATATAATATCTCAGTCTCTGTACTTTATTCATTGTTACATCATGCTGTTGTTGTTTTCCATATGTGATACTGTTTGGGCTGAGTGATATGAGATTTGTAAGCCCTTGAGACTTGAGAGGTTGATGACTGAGGTGGTCCTTAGAGGTTGTTGAGAGTGTCATTTGGATCGGGTTGCGCGCTGCAACATACTATATTGGCTTTATTGTTATTTGAATTGGGTTGCACGCAACAACATGTCATATTGGCTTTTGATTAGTGCTTGGGCAGGATCTATCCCTCTGGAGTCTGACATGCCAGCATTTAGCGCATGCACAGTGAGATAGACACGTGCTTTGGTGAGGGGCATTGATGCCAGGCACCCGTACAGTGCTGAGTGATTTTGTGTGTGATGAAGTGGGCATTGAGTTAGGCACCTTGAGTGTTCTTAGAGTGAGAGTACTTAAGGATATCACCATAGAATCATTAACTTGGCATGCATATTTGACATGCAGGCATAGAGATGTATTTTTCTCATGTTAGCTGGTAAATGAAATGTTCTTATCCGTGATGGGCTTTAATTGTTATACTTGGAAGCATGTGTATATTCCTGTGATGTGAACGAGATGAATATGATAATTCCTTTGAGTTATTTACTATTAATGTCATCATTATGTACTATGTTGTTGCTGGTATTGAACTCTGACTGTTTCGTTCTATCTCGTCACTACTTTCAGCCCAAGGTTATGTTTGTTACTTATTGAGTATATGGGGTCAGTTTTACTCATACTACACTCTACACTTCGTGTGCAGATCCAGGTACTTCCGAACGTGGTGATTACTAGAGCTGTGTTAGTACCAGTACTTGAGAGACTATGAGTTAGCTGTTATTACGCCCCCAGACCTTGAAGTTCTCTTTCATTTATTTCATTTGTTACTGTTCTATTGTCTAAACAACTGTATTGAGGAATTGGCTTTATATTTTGATATTCCATAGTGATCATATACTCATTGACACCAGATTATTGGGATGGTAGTAGCATTATTGTTGTTGTTTTCTCAGTTATTTCATGATATTTTTGCTGTTGTGTTTATTAAGCCTTGTTTTATGAAATTCGTTGTTATTGTGTGATGTTGGCTTGCCTAGCAAGTAGTGTTAGGCGTCGTCGCGGCTCCGGTGGGAGTTGGGTCATGACAAATTTATGGTGTGCATTGCTAGTATTTTAGGTACAATGAGTCTTGAAGATAATTGAAACCTAATGAAGTGGAATCGAGCAAAAAAGAGTTGAAGAAGTGAAAATGCATTTAGTGATCTCGCATCTGTGGAAGAATGTCTGCATTTGCGGTCTAGCATCTGCGAGAAAGTCGCCTCATTGGAGGAATCGCTAATACTCCACTGGGATTGCACCTGTGTTTGGGCATCCGCATCTGCGGAGCCGCTTCTGCGCTAGATGTCCGCATTTGCAAACCTATTAGAACCTATTAGACATCCGCTTCTGCGCTAGATGTCCCCAAGTCCAAAATCACTATACAAACCTATTGGAACCTTCAAATACCGAGTTCGTAACTCATAAAACAGTAAAAGTACATACCAAAAGTCTCAAATAGGGGAACATGGGTCTAGAAAGTAAAATGATCGGTTGGGTTGTTACATAATTCCATAAGGATATAGGTGTCAATCTATTTTGAGTAGGTGGTGACGTCCAAATCCACTACTAAAAAGTAAATGGACAAGGTCTCATGCAATATAATTTACCCATCTATGAGTCGGGGTCGAATCCCACAGAGAACAATATGTAGGCGATCAGGCGTGTAAGATAATTATCACTTATTATGCTAAGTCAAACACTTAGAATGATTTTGAGAAAATATTTATAATTAATTGCAAAAATGTAAAATAACCTAGAAATCAAGTAAAATGATCAATGGCTACAAGCATGGATGCATTGAGAATTACACTCAACTAACGAACCAATGTATTTCACGATTTTACAAATATGAGCGAGTTTATGTTAATTAGTCTCGGGTAATAATTCTATATTATCTTCTTACGAAGACTAACAAAACTTCCTAATTGAATTATCCCTAAAATAATTAAGAGATTCAGCACACCCGAATATGGCTACAAGTAGTTCAATCCTATCTCTAGGTAGAATCTATAAAGTGAGGGTTAACGCCTCAAGTTCTTGTTAATTAAGCTTCCCAAAATCAATTCGAAGTAAATGGGCGAGTCCTATGGTTAGCTAACCCCTTTGGAAAAATTAAAGAACATGAATAATTAAAGAAACAATAACGCACTTCATAATAAATAAAAATCGTTCAATACATAAGCACAACAAGATATTTAATCATACTTTAAATATGAATATTCCCATAAACAAGATTCAAGTGTTGGAAAAAATACTACAGACTTAGATATCAATACAAAGCAAGGAAATTTAAAAATGAACATAAATGGGTAGTAAATTTTCAACCAAAAGCTTCATATCTTCAAGACCCAAGTGTGTGCGCAAGAACCCTAACTCCAAAACTTGTGTTCTCTTGTCAAGATATGTCAAAGATATCCAGAGATTGGCCAAAGATGTGCTTCCAATAAGCTAGGTCATGTATCTGTGGGTTTAGAATGGAGAAAATGTGAATTGTCAATCCTGCCCAGGTCTAAGCCCGTTGGTTGCACCTGCGGAACATTCATCGCAAGTGTGGCTCCGCAGATGCAGACTTTATGCATGCAGATGCGATATTTGGTGAAAATAGCTATTCCACAGAAGCGGACATGTCACCGCAGAAGCGGCTTCGCAAATGCGGACCTTAACCGAAGAAGCAGTTCCGTATAAGCGGTTCTTCAACCGCAGATGCGATGTCTGCCTTACAAGTCTTTTTTCGCAAATGCGGACCATTTCTCGTAGATGCGAGACCGCAGATGCAGATGGTTCTACGCAGATGCGATTCCACTAGAAATATTTGCACTTCTTTCACTCTTTTTGCACGAATCCACTTAATTTAATTTCACTTCTCTTCGAGACTTCATTTACCTGAAAATCTAGCAATGCACACCGTAAATCACCTCATTTTATAATTAAAGGTCACAAAAATTAAAGAAAAGAGACTATGATACATGGTAGAATCACCACTCATCAACACCCCAACTTAAAGCTTTTGATTTTCCTCAAGCAAATCGAAACCAAAAATTCAATGAGGCTCTACTATTCAATGCACAATTAGCATCGCTATCATTTCCAAATCACATTCTCAAATTAAGCATAACACTTATGGATTTGGGTGGTACTAATAATTAGGCTCAAGCATGTGAATCTCAACCAAATAACTCCTTCATTTAAAATAATTTTAAGAATGCAATGGAGTTTTAACATAATCAAGTGACAACAACCAAGCCTCAAGAAGTGACTCAAAAGCACTAGTATACTACATATGCTCAATTTACTCAGTTCGGAATATATCAATGTCACCAATCTATCATAATCCATGTGCCCTCACAAGGAAGAAAGTCCCAAAATCACCATATTTACAATAACAACACAAGGGACAAATGCACAAAGATACTCACTCTCATAAAAGAATTTCAAGTGTTACAAAATATCATACCATAAGCTTGCCCTTATTTTAATTCGCCGCCTATTCAAGAACATTCGGTTGGAGATCCCATAAGGACTTTTTAAACTTGTAATGTAGGATTAGGGAAGGGTAGGATAAGCATTTGGAATACAAGTAACTACACCCTCCTTGAACACTACTCACATTTTTTTTTTTTTTTTTGGACTTTGCTTCTTTTTAAACCACATAGCCCTTATTGACATCTAGTTACCAACATAGAACCACCTTAAAGTATCTCTCTAATTTTCTCAAGACTCCATATATATATATATATATATATATATATATGTTCTTTTGGAGCTTGAGTATCTTTATATAAATAACTTTGAGGTATATGTTTCTACACACAATGTACATCTTCACCATTTCTGAATTAACACCAACACCCCCAACTTAGGCTTTTAGACTCATTCTTAACATTCAAGGAGGGACGGGTTCAAAAGAGGGAATTATTTCATAAAAAGGATAAAGGTTTGTAATGAGGTAGCCAAAGAAAAGGTTAAAGACTCAAATGTGGTTAACTAGTGATAGTATTTATGAAATGGTAGGCTTGAAAGGCTAAAGAGGCTCTTTTCAAAGATCATAAAGAAAGCCTAAGGTCATCCCTCCAACCAAACATAATTAACATTAGAATTGAAAGACCAACCGCGCAAGTTCTAGATGATAAAAGTAAACACAAGAATTATTTTTAACAAAAACTAACACACATGTCACATGAATTAATCAAGACGGATAAATTTCACTTCTTAATAAGAATAATTTGAGCAATATCATGCCAACTAGTGGGCAAAGAGTCACAAAATGAGCGAAAAGGTTATCGCAAAAATTATTCTTCCCCATGCAACTTACTTTTTGAATTTACAACCACAATTTGGAGGAGTATTCTTAATTCACACATCACATACAAGAGACTAATTTTATTAGTACCAAACAATCCAAAAGTCTCCACATAACAAAACAATACTAATTCCCTTAAGAAAGTTGTCATGCCATCCATCATAGGGAAAAGTTACTCGGTTCAACACAAAAATATTCCTCGGGAAAGAACTGTAGCATAAAGATAACCCATGAATAATTTATTGAAAAGTATATTACTACTAAAGAGACAAAAATAATATAAACTAAAAGCTATTAAAGAAAATAAAATAAACACTAAAGGAATAAAAATAAAAAAACTAAAAACTACTAAAGAAAATAAAATAACAAAAGCAACTAATACTAAAGGAACAAAAATAACATAAACTAATAACTACTAAAGAAAATAAATAAAAATAAAATATAATAACAAAAGAGACTAATCAGCAATTATAGCACCAATCACAAACTACGCCCCGCAAAGGCACATGATAAACAATAGTTGAACAAGCCTGGCAAGGGCACACAATATCCATACAAAAGCATAAGTCCGACAAGGGCACAAGTTAAAAATCAATGTACAAATAAAGAATATTCCCTAAAGCCATCCCCAACGAAAAACACTGTAGGGTACTCACTGCACAATATTAAGATAAAATAAGAGTAGTTTGAGGGTCTCCCCGAGGTCTGCATCAGACTAGCAGATTGCGGGAAAAAGCTAATCACTGCTGTGTAGAGATCTCGGCCTCATCATCATCGGTAGCATCAGTATCAGCATCAGCAACACTCGAAAGGAAGGAATACTCTTCACTATTATTTTTGTTGTCATGCCCCGAACTCGAGGAGCGCGACCGACGCTCAACCGAGTAAACCCATTCGAGCAAGCCTAATTTACATTAATCTCTCATCATTACTCATGCATGATATACCATAACATAGTTAGATCTTGAATTTCATATTGAATACATTTAGCTCAATGGCCCATAAATTCTTTCTCATGACGGTTACACAACTTTATAAATACTTGTAAATACTATGAACATAAATACATGACAAAACTCAAATCTTTAATTATATGACCCACAATGTACATGGAGCTTCTATGACAATAGATACATAAATACATAAAATGAACTAGACCCAAACACCCACTAGAACGGTAGCGGGGTCCCTATCAAAGATCCATATCATCCTATAGAAGTATACCTGCATCCATTAAAAGATGCCGAGCCCTTGTCAAAAGGGACGTGAGTACATGTGGAATAGTACTCGTATGTAAGGCAGTCAAAACATCATATGAAAATACGGTAACTCAAATAAGAGGCAAATAAAGTACATCAAGAAACTACGAAACATCCCATAGGATCACATTTCAAGTTTTATTATATTTGCATCATTCTCAGCTTCTTTTAGGATCAACTGAGCCATACGAACTATACGTGGAATACATAATATAATGTAATTGTAACAACATGTACAAACAAGGCCAATGAAAGTGGCACCTTCCTCCCTTATTATCCACCTATGCGTCTCATAGACCGTTCACAGTATCACCTATACAATACACCTGTGCGTTTCATAGACCGTTCACAGTAGCATCTATAAAATACACATGTGTGTTTCATAGACTGTTCACAGTGTTTACTTGCATAATACAAATATACCTATTCAAGGGCTTGGAAATACAACATGAATATGATGAATCATGGTAACAGTAAAAGGGCTTAGATAGCTGTTAACGTCAAGAAAATTTATTAAGAGCTTCCATTCAAATTTATAGATATTAAGTCGGGGATCCTCTATAACCACATTCACACAAAGAGGCCCTGCCGCCTCACCCCAACAAATGCGGGTGGAGGTGTATCACGATACCACAATCTATACACAAAGCGGCCCTGCCTCCTCACCCCAATATATGCGGGTGGAAGTGTACCACAATACCATAATCTCTACACAAAGCGGGCCTACCGCCTCACCCCAATATATGCGGGTGGAGGTGTATCACAATACCAAAATCTCTACACAAAGCGGCCCTACCGCCTCACCCTAATATATGCGGGTGGAAGTGTATCACTGTTACACCCTATATTTTGTTTTGTACGTAAAACTGCGTCGTGAGCAAACTAATGTAGGACCCAAAAAAAAGAGATCATCTTTGAAAATATATAAAGCAATTTAATCATATTACCTCGGAAGTTACAAATATTGAATATCATGAACAACAAGTACAAAGAGGGTTGGAAGGTTTAGAAGCTAAAGGAATTGAAGAAAATAATGTTTCGTCGAAAGCCGATAAATTGGGAATGTTATAGCATGTACTTTTGGGATGAGACCAGGGTTTTTTACATGATAAGGAGGTTATGTTCTGAGTTATATTATTTGTATGATAGTCGTATGTTATGTTTTGAAGTCAAGCGAGTGGTGGAACAAAAGTCGATGAAAGTCATCACAAGTTACGTTCATAAATTTTACTGAAACTTTGGGTCAAATGTAACTGCGATTTTCTCCCAATATACTTAGAGTTATAGGGTGTTCCACCCATAAAATTAAATATCTATGAGACTACTTTCCAATGCATTAAACCGTTTGTCAATACGATATCTGAGTAGAGAGATATGGGCATTTTTGCGAGACTGCGCAGACTGTCACCTACTTGCTTAAACGAGAATCCAAAACTGGGCCTGTTCGGGTCGTCCAAAAATGGGCCAGTTCGGGTCGTTCAAAGAGGACTTTTTAAAGTCCTATCCCCTTCATATATTAGTCTTATAATAGGGCAAAATAACCAGACTCATTCTCTGCAAAACTCCTCCCAAATATTTCCCCCCAAACCCCAATTGATTTTCTCCCCCTTTCAAGTTCTAATCGGAGGTAAAGCCTAGAGTTTGAAGAACCAAGATAGGAGTCGAGTTATTCAACAAATAAGGTAAGTTTACTGCTCTCTTTCATCCATTTTTTTCTGTTGTAGATGTATAGTAAGTCGTTCTATATTTGTAAGAACTCACGGGACGGTGATCGGAAGCTGTGAGTTCGAGTTATTCACTTGTAGCGGACTGTTTTGTGGACTGTTTTGTGGTGCTGTTGGGCTGCGTGTTTTACTAATGTTTTGTGGAGTTTTGGAGGAGGAAGGGTGTGGAGAAACACCACATAAATTCAGGATGTTGGGCTGGTCGTTCGTCATAATATTTTCGGGTTGTTGACACTACTACGGTGGTCGTTTTGTGTATGAAGCGATTGGGGTGTGTTGGGCTGTTTTGTAGTATTGTATGGTATGCATAAGGTTGGAAACTAATGTATATATGTTCTTATTGTTGTTTTTGGTGTTGTGGTGTTATCTTGAATTTGGAAGAAGTAAGGATTATAGGGGAGATGCTGTCCGTTTTAATACAAAATAAGCTTGTCGTTCGTTGTGCGTTAGTTGTACCTTTCGTAACTTAATGATAGTATTATTATCGTTGTTGTAGATTAAGGTGAGAAGAGGTGAGTTCAAGTTGGTGATTGGAAATATTGTGATAAGGTATGTTAAGGCTAAGCCTTCCTTCATTTTGGCATGATCTCGTAGCTACATGTGTTAGTAATGAGACAAAAAGAGAAGTTCATATTCATGAATTTATTCACACTATTCTAGTCTCATAAGTTACAATATTATTCCTTATCGAGACTCTATATTCAATTTAGTATTGTCTTCTTCCAGTCAAGAGAGCAGCAAGCCTATATATACAGTATTACAGTATTTTCATTACCATCGAGCTATAATCGATGGGCAGGCCCCTATTGGGCAACCTCTGATCAGATGGAAAGTTATATACTGAGCCTACTGTGGCCGAGCGCCTATGAGCGAGCCCAGCATGGTCGAGATACATAGCCTAGTATGGCCGAGCGCCTATGAGCGAGCCTACTACGGCAGAGCAGTTATATATACCGAGCCTTATAAGGCCGTACAATTATTTTACTTACTATATTGAAGGAGTTGAGTCAGTATCAACAGGTAAGTATATCTCCAGATCATCTTTGACTCCCAATTATTTTCAGTTATTATATTATCAGTTCAGTTTCAACTTTTAGTTATGTTATCGCCTTATATACTTGGTACATTATTTTGTACTGACGTCCCTTTCTGGGGATGCTGCATTTCATGCATGCAGGTTCAGATAGACAGACGGGTATACCTCCTCAGTAGGTGTTTCCAGAGTTCAGCTTGATCGGTAAGCTCCACATCCTTCGGAGTTATCGGGTCTAGGTTTTCATGTACATCTTCTGTGTGTATGTATATATATTATGGGTAGGTCGGGGCCCTGTTCCGATCACAATATATCTATCAGTAGAGGCTTGTAGATATATCCTGTCAGTTAGTGCATTATGTTGGGCTTGTAGGCCTGGTATGTATATTTTGGTGGTTTGTCAGTTGTAGTAGTTATGACGGCCTTGTCGGCCCAACTTTATATTGATGTTTAGTCAGCGCTAGTTTCCATTCAGTTTTATATTTTGCTTCGCAAATTGTCTTGCAAGGTGGCCCCTTGGCCAAATTATGACATTATATGTTCAGAGTCCCTTAGTCGCAATTTGGTACACTAGGTTAGTTGAGGCACCGGGTGCCAGTCTCGCTTCCAGGTCGGGGCGTGACAATCACAATACCATAATCTCTACACAAAGCGGTCCTACCGCCTCACCCCAATATATGCGGGTGGAGGTGTATCACAATACCACAATCTCTACACAAAGCGACCATGCCGCCTCACCCCAATATATGCGGGTGGAGGTGTAACCATAATACTACAATCCCTACACAAAGCGGCTCTACCACCTCACCCCAATATATACGGGTGGAGGTGTAACCACAATACCACAATACCTACACAAAGCGGCTCTGCTGCCTCACCCCAATATATGGGGGTGGAGGTATAACCACGATACCGCAATCCCTAAACAAAGAGGCTCTTCCGTCTCACCCTAATATATGCAGGTGGAGGTGTAACCACAATAACACAATCCCTACACAAAGCGGATCTGCTGCCTCACCCCAATATATGCAGGTGGAGGTGTGACCACAATACCACAATTTGGATTCTCAAACAATAATAGTTAGTACAAAATATTTCCTTTCAAATCATACCCTTTGGCACCTTTGATCTTAACAAAAATATAAGTTCATAAGATTTCATCATATGTGAATTAGAATTTGATCACATTGAATCCGTACAAAACTTTCTCCCCAAGGGGGGTATAACATAATTGAGTAAAAATAGAGAATCATTAGGCACATGACCATATATATAAACCCAAAGCGATATGACTAGCGCTACTTTTGAGGTCGTAAGTTCCTGGATCATTGGAACACTTCATGTTCATAACCATGCTCATCATGGAGAAGTACATCTCATTACATTAGCACATGTATGGTAAATCAATAAGTCAATTTCAATGGCACATGGCCCAAATACATTTTCCGTAACATTTATTGTCACTTAGCATAGGACATCCCTCTTCCACTTCATTATATACTCCATTATCATATTAAGGTCATTAGCTATGTTCATGATTCTTGGGGACTTAACATCGAAGTCATTTACATTAATCATTTTAGAAGTATACATACTATGATTGAAGCCATTGGGACATACAACACCTCATAATTCTCATTTTGGCAAACGGCCACATTTCATGTTCATATTATCACTTACTTGTACTTGCCATGGGTGATCACAGGACATCAAGACCATTTAAAATATTTAGGAACACCTTTGACTTTCCTCATGAGGGCGTAGGAGCTTATAGCACATTGGAAACACAAATACGAATATGTTAATCTCATAACCTTTTCACACCATATATCACATCATTAGTATTTTCAACTACTTACATATCATTATTTCATTGGCTCCCTTGGCCATACATATTATTCTTCATTCATGGCACTGTGGCCGCATATCATATTCCACACTTTCATTTCTTTTCTTTCAAGGATTATCATCATAAACATCATCCTATTGAATACTCTTGAAATACCTCTCGCCAAAAAGGGCAATACACAATTTCAACTCATGAATATGTAAGAACTCATAACATATTGGAAATACCTGCCAAGCATAGCATTAGTTAGAACAACCACATTTGGACATGACTTGAGTACATAAGCTTTTGGACAATTCCATTTTCGGAATCAATTTGGAATAGTTGAACCAAGGCTCATTTCATAATCTTTCTCACATCATTTCATTTCATTGACGCGATTGGCTACAAGTATAACTTTCATTCTTGGCACGCTGTCCACACTTTATATCCACTACTCACTACTTTCACTTTCAAGTATTTTTATAGATTATCAACAACAAAGAATCTCTAATCACGACATTTAGTACACATATGAGCAATTAAGAGTCTTAGGCACCTTAAGATTTCTTACACAATTTGGCATAGCCTTCACTTGAAACACTACTTGAAGTCATAACATTTTAATACCCAACTCATGCTTTGAACACATTCTCGAAGGTTAACATCCTATGATAAGAGCATTCAGAATACATTTTGAACATATACCTTTCAACACAAAGCTTATTCGGAATAGTTAATTTATAATGAATAACTTGGAACTTAGAAGAACATCATGTGATTCAATTCTAGGAGAGAAGTTTAGCCAACATACCTTTCTTGAGCTTTCCTTTTATTATTACGATGTTCCGGAAATTCTAGAAACTTCAATCTATTTTGAGACATAACAAAATTGAACACAAATTAGGAAGATATTCATGGTTTTAGCTCACTTGAGCATTTTATCAAACACTACGTGTGCGAATTTAACTATAAGGTTCTTCTACAAGATTTCCTTCACCCCACAACTAATTCAACACCAAGAGTTCACCCATACTAGTTCAGTGACCTTCCCACGATCTTTGTTTGTACATACATGCATAAAGAGTACCTACCACACCCAAGAATTACCCTACTAATTACCCATTTCTAGTTCAATTTCGAAATTGAGGGTTAGGGTGTAGAATCTTACTTCTAGGATGAAGACCTAGTGAGTTTGCCTTGTTAATCTCCAAGAATTCGAGCAAGAATTGAAGAACCAATTGTTGAAGAACTCTCCCTCTCTCTAGGGCGCTCTCTCACTCTCAAAAATATCAGATTTTTCAAGAAAAAAGGTCCACAATGCCTATATAATGAAATACGTCAGGTTATAAAAACCCAGAATTGCACAACCGCACCTGGGGCACGGGGCGTGGTGCGGCAGTGAAAAATGTGCCGAAAAAACGTTTTTCAAAGTGTTCTGGAAATCCCACAGGCGCGCCGCGGTAGTGTCATCTTCTGCCAGCCTTTGGTAATTTGGTCATAACTTCTTGTAGAAGTGTCTAAATGACGAACGGTTTGAAGCAATAGAAACTAGACTCAAAGGGCTTTAATTTGATAGAATCATCCTAACTCGTTTTTATATAACCTCCTAAGTCATTGTAGTTCGGTAGAATCATGCGTTTGAAGTAGGATCTTGTGCGAATTGAGACATCCTTTCCATTTAATGTATCCAACTTGTTCCTCATGAATTCTTGCCATTCACAAAACTCCTTAGCATGTTCAAACACACCTTAAACATATATTTTTAATTTCCAAATAATGGTTCTATCCCATGGGTCTCCTTTAATACTCGAACACGTTATTCCCAACTACTGTTGGCACACTTTAAAATCTTAAATCATTAGCAAATTTTAACGAGGCCTTACATTTGTCCTCGACAGGTATCTTCCTATTCGGCTGCCCCCAGTTGAAGATGGCCTTGATGCCTCTCCACATCTTTTTCATGAACTTGCTCTTCTTATTATTTTTCTCTTTCTCCTTGTGGAAGTCTGCCTGAAGATCTACATGTGCCTTGACCATGTTGCCATAGGCTGCTCGATCCTTCTAACAGAAGCTGCCAACTTCTCCTGCAACTCTGCTTGCTTCTTCTGGTTCTCCAGGTAGGTCTTCATTTCTTCCTTGGTAAAATACTCGGGCGTAGGCTGGGAGTGTGAGGGGTCACTAGGGAGCTGTGACACTAAGTCACAGATGGAGACAAGATGTGAGTTCAACATCCCAAATGGTCCCTCAGGCAGTGCTGCCTGTGAGGAGGACCCCTCACCTAAAGCAATCTCCATTTTCCTCTTCTTGCTTTTTACCACACTACCTTCTCCTGTTACTCTCAATGGGTGAAAGGGCTTGTCTGTCGGTATCAAATGATCTCCATTCCATTCCTCAACCTGTAGATGCCTGCACAACTCTGTATTCAATGATGGAAATATCAATGTCGAGCCACCTTGAAGCACATACTCCTTCAGCTCCCGAACGATGTAATGACCAACATTCCCTGGAATTCCATCAATCATTAGGGCCCTAGTATATGTGACATCAAAAACTTCTCCACAAGGAGATACTCTACTCGGAACGATATACAACATTTTTTCTTCAGCTGTGAAATCACCACATTTGATGCCTTTTTTCTTTTTAGCCCAAGTCACTGTTTGACCTGTAGGACAAAGTTTTGAGACTATCCAATCACCATTGTCGCATGTATCTATTTCTCGCATTGGCTCGAGCGGATGATTTTGAAGCCCATAAATATCATTTATCTCTTCAACTCCAAATTTCACAATCTTGCCCCTTATTGTAAGTTCATGGTTTTGGAAATGTGTACGCTTTAAGTTGGCGTAAAACTCCCTAACCCATTCCTCATTGGCCTTGCATGGAGTGGGTATGAAACAGGTCCAGCCGCTTGAAACTAGCCGTCCATGGAAATCCGGAAGGAGCTCGACTACTTTGTCATCGACAATTCCTTTCTCAAGTTTGAGCTTCTTCATGAGGAGATCATCATAATACCGGTTTTGGATCCTAGAAGACATGAATATGCTGGCATCATAGTTCAAATCCTCAGCAACTTCTTCAATTTCATGATCAATCGCCGCATTTTTGTTCATGTTCGGGTCCATTTTAATCTCAAAGTACCTTCAAAAATCAAAACAAAGTTAGTCGACATTAGAATCATGTTAAGCAATTCAAAACAATGCAATTAGGCCAAAGAATCAAGCCGAACGGGCCCGTTTCTGCTGCATTTCTTTCACTTCTGCAGACTTTACCAGCTGGCCAAAATCGCACATACGAAAAATACATCACAGGTGCGATGCCGCATCTGCGGCACCTTCCGCTTCTACGGTGTTCATCAGGGCTTTCAAAAACCCAGAAACTGCAGAATCTTTTCACTTCTAAATATAATTTTAGCACACAATTTATACTCAAGACTTCAAATTAGTGCACTAGATGATTATACGACTTGATTAAACCTGATGTTAAGGCACTTTGCAACCAAATTTTTCTTGGACATATTAGCAAACATTTAACGAGCAAAGAGAAGTCATGCTTCTTTAAACAAATTCGGTACTCAGATTTCCCCCAAATGTTTTTTCAACAGCAATATCCCACAAATGCACGCTCTCAACCAATTTAGTCACCCTAATATCAACACTAATCAAGAATGGGAAAAATGGGACTATGGGGAATGACTGTGAAGAAGAAGAAGAACAAAATCGAAAAGAGAGCAGCTGAGAGAGGGGCGAAGACGATTACCTGATTGTCTTATATGAGAGAAGTAGAAATCAAGAGCAACAGAGAGGTTGAGTAGTAGCTATGTGTGAGATAGAAGAGTTGGATTTTGGGGGGAAAAGGTTTAAAGTGTTACCTGTAAGAGGCATTTTTCTTTAAAACTCACCCGACGCGTCGCATCCGTAAGGTTTAAACCGCTTCCGCACCTGTGCTTTTGCAGTTAGTGAACCGCTTCTGTGAAGATTTCACATCTGCGCTCCAACTGGCGCTTCTGCGGGGCCGCATCTGCGAGTAGTGTTCCGTAGATATGGTTTCACCAGATGACTGATGCACAGATTTGGCAGCCATTGTTTTTGTGCACTCCAACACCTTAAACTTCTCAATTCAACTCCAAATTTTTTTTGAAACTTTGCAGATTAGTAAAAAATAATATAATAAACTATTTTGTAAAAGAAAATTTCAGTATCAACTAAAAATTTGAAAATGATGGGTTACCTCCCACCAAGCGCCGCATTTACCGTCGTGGCACGACGCGAATTAACTTTACCACTTTTTTTGCCACTTGGATGATATGAATTAGGAACCTAACTTGGAATCAAGCTTGTGATCACGAGCAGCGGGGGTGGGGGGGGGATGGTAAGTAGATGTTCAAGCCAAACTTTAATTTCTTCATTTTGCATTTCTTGGCTTTCATGTGAGGATTGTCATTTTGCCTTCTTGAACTTTCAAATTGTAAAATGTATGGCCTTTGGCTTTCCTCTTCGCAATCCCTTATTGATTCGTGCAGTTCAATTCCCATATCACCATACAACTCCAATGTGTGAAATGCTTGGAATGTGACATTAAGCCTCCAAATTTCAATTCTTTCTGGATTTTGACATCCTCTTGGTCCCCCGAACTAGAGGAAACTTCAACCATATTTGAATTACACGAGTTGACTCTAATTCTATATTTTTCTTGGCATCACCAACAAGCATGGAGTCGGTTGGCTGATGTTCAATTTTTGATTTCTCGAAATAAAGCTCACTTTCTTCCTCGAAGTTGGACTCTTCTTGACCTCTTTCCACACTCTCAAATTAATAGGCATAATGAGCCTCAATCAATGACTTCATCTGATTTTCCAAAGTGCGGATAGTCTCATCATTTCGATGTAGTGCTTTTTTTAAGTCTTCGAGTGCCAAGTTTTGCTTCTCTTCATTTTAAAGAATGGCCTCCAACATGAGCATCATCCTCTCATTTTGAGCATTTGAGAGTTCTTCTTGATTTTGATCAAGTGACGAAGAAGGATTTTTGGCTTCAACCTCTAAGGAAAGTTCTTGGCTATCATTTACTTCCAAGGCCTTTTGGACCTCTAAAGCTTCAAGGATTTCTTCCATTTGTGAGTTCAACCTTTCAAGAGCCAAATCATTTTTGAGACTATTTTCCAAAGCTCCTCTAAGGCATTTTGCTCTTTGTTTCCTCCTTCAAGTAGGAATTCCAACATGAGCTTGAACTCTCCATTTTGACCTTGCTCAATTTCTTCCACTTCCATATCCCTATACTTGTTATCACAAAAAGTAGAATCATCATAGCGGGGGTTTGGGGAAGGGAAGGACAAATAAACATAATTAGTCCAATGGCTATTTTGACCACCACACTTATCACAAATACTCCACTCATGGGTTTGAGATTGTGCGCACAATCCGCCTCCGGGAGAATTTAAATAATTTTGCCATGAGTTCGGTCCTCCACAGTAAGGACAGGGGTTATCAAAGTATAAACAACTACCATCCGACCAATTTTAATTACATGATGCCATTTTTCAAAACTAAAAAATAAATAAACAAGAAACAAATAAAAGAACAACAAGACAAAATAAACAATGATAAAAAAAATAATTACACAAATATTCACAAGTTTGGACCAAAGCACCTACGCTTATTTCTCAAACAACCTAAACACGCCAAATTGTTCCCCGTCAACGATGCCAATTTTGGTGACGTCCAAATCCAGTACTAAAAAGTAAATGGACACGGTCACATGCAATATAATTTACCCAACTATGAGTCGGGGTCAAATCCCAGAGAGAACAATATATAGGCGATTAGGCGTGTAAGAGAATTATCACTAATTATGCTAAGCCAAACACTTATAATTGTTTTGAGAAAATATTTATAATTAATTGCGAAAATATAAACTAACCTAGAAATCAAGTAAAATGATCAATGGCTACAAATATGGATGCATTGGGAATTACACTGAAGTAACGATCCAATATATTTCACGATTTTACAAATATGAGCGAGTTTATGTAAATTAGCCTCGGGTAATAATTCTATATTAGCTTCTTCCGAAGACTAACAAGACTTCCTAATTGAATTATCCCTAAAACAATAAAGAGATTAAGCACACCCGAATATGGCTACAAGTAGTTCAATCCTATACCTAGGTAGAATCTATAAAGTGAGGGTTAACGCCTCAAGTTCTTGTTAATTAATTTTTACCAACCCTAAATTATCTTTCCCAAAATCAATTCGAAGTAAATGAGCAAGTCCTAGGGTTATCTAATCCCTTTGAAAACATTAAAGAACAAGAATAATTAAAGAAAAAATAACTCACTTCATAATAAATAAAAATCGTTCAATACATAAGCACAACAAGATAGTTAATCCATACTTTAAATATGAATATTCCCATAAACAAAATTCAAGTGTTGGAAAAAATACTACACACTTAGATATTCAATACAAAGCAAGGAAATGAAGAAATGAACATAAATGAGTAAGAAATTCTCAGCCAAAAGCTTCATATCTTCAAGACCCAAGTGTGTGTGCAAGAACCCTAGCTCCAAAACTTGTGTTCTCTTGTCAAGATATGTCAAAGATGTCCCCAAAGATTCCAAAGATGTGCTTCCAATAAGCTTGGTCATGTATTTGTGGGTTTGGAATGGAAAAAATGTGAATCGCCAATCCTGCACAGTGTGAAGCCCGTTGGCCGCACCAGCAGAACAATCATCGCATGTACGGCTCAACAGATGTGGACTTTATGCACGCAGATGCGATATTTGGTGAAAATGGCTATTCCGCAGAAGCAGCTTCGCAAATGCGGACCTCAACCAAAGAGGCGGTTCCGCATAAGCGGTTCTTTAATCGCAGATGCGATATATGTCTTGCAAGTCTTATTCCTCAAATGCAGACCATTTCTCATAGATGCGAGACCGCAGATGCGGATGGTTCTGCGCAGATGCGATTCCACTGGAGATTTTTGCACTTCTTTCACTCTTTTTGTACGAATCCACTTCATTTAATTTCACTTATCTTCGAGACTTCATTTACCTAAAAATATAGCAATGCACACCATAAATTACATCATTTTATAATTAAAGGTCACAAAAACTAAAGAAAAGAGACTAAGATAAATGGTAAAATCACCACTCATCAACACCCCCAACGTAAAGCTTTTGCTTGTCCTCAAGCAATCAAAACCAAAAATTCAGTGAGGCTCTACTATTCAATGCACAATTAGCATCGCTGTCATTTCCAAATCACATTCTCCAATTAAGCATAACACTTATGGATTTGGGTGGTACTAATAATTAGGCTCAAGCATGTGAATCTCAACCAAATAACTCCCTCATTTAAAACAATTTCAAGAATGCAATGTAGCCTTAACATAATCAAGTGACAACAACCAAGTCTCAAGAAGTGACTCAAAAGCACTAGTCTACTACATATGCTCAATTTACTCAATTTGGAATATATCAATGTCACCAATCTATCATAATCCATGCTCCCTCACAAGAAAGAATGTCCCAAAATCACAATATTTACAATAACAACACAAGGGACAAATGCACAAAGACACTCACTCTCATACCATAAACTTGCCCTTATTTTAATTTGCCGCCTATTCAAAAACATTCAGTTGTAGATCCCATAAGGACATTTTAAGCTTGTAATGTAGGCTTAGGGAAGGGTAGGATAATCATTTGGGATACAAGTAACTACACCCTCCTTGAACACTACTCATATTTGTCTTTTCATTTTGCACTTTGCTTCTTTTTAAACCACATAGCCCTTATTGACATCTAGTTACCAACATAGAACCACCTTAAAGTACCTCTCTAATTTTCTCAAGATAACCTTTTAACTACAACAACAATCAATTACCAACCCGTACCGGTAAAATGGGTTGATCTTGTCGCATCTTACTTCCATGATGCCATGATGCCTCTTTCATGCCCCATTTTCTCGCAAAAGCGGGTTTCGACATGTGACAACTATTCAAAATAGGATTAAAAGAGTGGAGTCGACACCTATCAATTTTTAAGATGCGTTAGGGAACCTATTTGCAAATAAATCCGATTAAACTAGTCTGCGTCACCAAAGATCGGGTAAGGGCTCAAATTACCTTAAAGAGTAGGTGTTAGGCACTCTTCGAGGTCCACAAATGTGGTTTCTGACTGAATTTTAAACTATGTGGGAATACTTGGTTACTAATACTAAGTTATAACTTAATTAGTTCTAGGAGGAAAAATATGTAGTACAACTAAAGATAAACAAATAATCTCTTAAAGCAGTTTAATGCACAAGAAAGTCTTGGGGAGTCATTCTAGCCTATAAGAGCTAATTAATTATTTTAAAAGGGGGACTTATGTTTTTAAACCTAATGTATCAATTTCCTATAGCCAAAGTGCAATGGCTGTTCGGGCATTTTGTGTCATCTCCGCTATCCTCATTACTATATTTAAGTTGTCTGCCTAAATCGCACTATTTGATTCTAAATCATGCCTTAGTATAAATACCCGTCCCTTCCTATAGTACATGATGCGTTTCACACTATCTAAAGGGAAGTTATAAACTCAAATAAATGAAAGATAATGTTTCTATTCTAGTTGCTTATTAGCACCGCATATGTCACACCCCAACCTCGGGAGGTGCGACTGGCACATGACATCGAAGGCTCGTGAGAACCAACATCAATACTTAAATCCTTCAATGTGAAATCTGGGCCAACATGACCTTCAACTTTATTAGAAGATAGAAATATTCACAACTAACAGGCGGAAGAAACTTCAACATTGAATTTATATATAACAATTGTTTCCAATAAAGTCATAACAAACATTTATATACACCCGACCACTAGTCTGCATGCCTCTTAGAGTGCCATAATACCTAATTTGGTTATGAAAGGGCCCCACCATACCCAAAATGACTGAAATATGAACTCCAGTACCTATGGACTTCTGTACAGCTACTCTAGGGGAGTGGAGTGCGACAACCAATAGCTGAAACATACACCTTACTAAGGAGGGATGTCGCCGGGTCTATCTATACCCGCGGGCATGAACAAAGCACCCACAAAAGAGGAATCAATATGAAAGCTGTACTGAATTTGCAAGGCGGATAATGTATGTAAACCAAAGAAATAACATAAGAGATATGAACACAAAATTTCAACCTAAATATCAAAGACAAGAACTTGGGGGGGGGGGGAGGGGTACACTGCGGTAACCGTGAATCATAGGAGTATGCATGTTTTGTAAAAGTCAAGCCACACACTGGGGGCTATGCATTAAATATAATATAATTTTATTCAACCACTTCATGGGGCATATCATATAACGTGTAACCACTCTTTGGGGGCATATCATCTCATGTCATGTTCATCCACTCTTTGAGGCATATCATCTCATGTATTCATCGCATCGTACCCGACCTCAAAATGTCTTAGTTGTACCCGGCCTCAACAAGACTCGGCGTAACCGGCCTCAAGAGAGCTCGGTCGTACCCGACCTCAAGAGGACTGGACTGTACCCGATCTCACAGAACTCGGTGTACCCGATCTTGAGAGGACTCCATAATATCTCATATCACATTATTCCATACCCGGCCTCATAGAGGACTCCATGGTACCCAACCACAAAAGGCTCGATAAATCCCCAACTAGTCAGTGGTTGCACAATAGGTGTCGCACCTGGTCGACTATAGCGCTACTCAGTAGAGTAAAATAGACACACACACACACACACACACACACACACACACATATATATATATATATATATGTGTGTGTGTGTGTGTGTGTGTGTGTGTCTATATATATATATATATATATATATATGCAGGATCAATTTCAAGAGAATTCAAAATTAGACTACGGATGAACTACATTTCACGACCTCACAATTTTATCTGGGAACATCTTAAACTTGAAAGAAAATGCCTGTTACAGCCCACACATAAAATGAAGCTTGGTAAGTTTGACCTCTGATGCAGCCAATCGGTTGGTGACACATATGGAGATAGTGGAGTCAAAAAGGGGTGACATGTTTCAGTAGGTTAATGCCAGTTGGCTTGCCGACTATTGTAACCGGGTCGGGAGACCCATTTTGCACGTGGAACCAACAGAGTTTCATATGCTTGGTACATGTATATAAAGGTAATGAGGCTCATTATCTTTCATTCTATAGGAGTATCACTCATTACCACTCACCCAAAGCACTCTGAAATCTCCATTGAAGTTTCAAATAGACTAAACTAAGTCAGAAGACAGTTTTATTAGGATTTAGATTGAAGAAACTTGAAATCATTGCTGTAACATCTATCATCTGATGGTATTAGTTCTGGAGATTTATTAGAGGCAAAGTTACCCACAATAGAAGCATAGTTAGTTCTTCAACAAGGTATGTAGGGCAATCTTTCTTTCTCGGCATGAGTTAGTGTATATCTCCCCTTCATTCTAAATGATTCTTGCACTGTAAGGTTTGGTAGTTCTAAGCCTTTCTCAATGACACTGTTCTCTCCTTGTACATTCTTGCTGGTTGTATTTATTTTGAAGTCTATTATATCCCTAGTTGGTATCCTGAGGTCGGAACACATGATCATTCTGAGTCTGAACTTAATAACTCTTGAAGTGTATATATATATATATATCTATTTTACTTTACCCAGTCGCGCTATAGACGGCCGGGTACGACACCTATTGTGTAACCACTGATCAGTTGGGTACGAAGAAATACAATGTGATACACTACCAAGCCCTTGTGTGGCTGGTACAATCGATCCGTTGAGTGGTCGGGTACGACTGAGCTCTCTATGAGGACGTGTACGAAACAATGTGATCTAAGACACTACCGAGCCCTCATTTGGTAGGGTACGATCAAGACCTCCTAAGTACGGGTATGATGTAATGAAAGAAATAGACTTTACCAAGCCCTCCGCAAGGTCGGGTACGATATAAAGTAAGATGCCCCAATAAAGGGCTAAGTGATATTATATTGTATTTTGTGTATAGTTTAAATGGGTGACCTAACCCTTCGCAAGGTTGCATCTTTATAAGTTTATGGCTTCTATAGCTTATGCCCCCAATGGCTTTTCTTCGGTGTCCATTTGAAATAACACAATCATATCTCTTATGTTATGTCTCTGATTTTTGTGCTTTATTAGCCTTACTTACTCAATACATTCCCCATACTAAAGACCTTCTCTTGGGAGTTGTGTTCATTCTCACATGTGGAAATAAACCCAACGACGTCACTCCTCAGTAGGGTGCTGTTCCAGTTGATTAGTTGTTTCTTTCCATGACTTCGGAGTAGCATTTCAAAAGTTAATAGGTACTGAAGGAGATGTTCTAAATATTTTGGGTACGGTGGGGCCCTGTCTCGACCAAGTCATGTAAATGTGTACTCTTTTTTGGTACTCTTAGAGGTTTGCAAACTAGAGTATGTATGTATGTAAAAGAGTGGGATTGTAACTTTGTTGGGTACAATTATGAATATGCATGAAATTTCAATGTTTCCTTTTCTAATCAGTTATTGACATTTTAAAACTTTGGTGTTATTACTCGGAGGCCTCAATGGCCCAGCAATACGAATAAAAAGATATAAGAACATGTTCTAGTTCGCACAAGCCTACAAGAATGGTGTGCGACCTCCCAAGGTCGGGGTGTGACAAACTTGGTATCAGAGCAGGTCTGTACCCTTCTTTCTGATCTCGATCGCACAGTAGAGCAGAGTTGTACCAATGCCTACCACAAGACGTTAAGCACTTGCTCAAGGCTTAAATAAAGAAGCAGGAGAAGGTACCATTCGGGGTGGGACAAGCTTGGTATCAGAGTAGGTCTGTCCTAGGAAGTCTGCAAGCCGTGTCTAGTAGAGTCTTGTTTATGGGTATGTTGTACAACAAACTTATAAACATAAGGCTACATGATATCTAGGACGAATACACTTCTTTGTGATCTCGATCGTGCGGTAGAGCAGAGTCGTATATATTCACTTCTAATTCTAGTCTTGCTTATTTTTATACCAATGCCTACCATGAGACTTCAAGTACTTGCTCAAGGATTAAATGAAGAAGCAGGAGAAGGTACCAGTCGGGGTGTGACAAACTTGGTATCAGAGCAGGTCTGTCCTAAGAAGTGTGCAAGCCACGTCTAGTAGAGTCTTGTTTATGGGTATGTTATGCACCAAACTTATAAACATGAGGCTACATGATATCTAGGATGAATACCCTTCTTTCTGATCTCGATCATGCGGTAGAGCGGAGTCGTATGTGTTCTCTTCTAATTCTAGTCTTGCTTATTTTTATACTAATGCCTACCACAATATGTTAAGCACTTGCTCAAGGAATAAATGAAGAAGTAGGAGAAGGTACCAGTCAGGTGCTTCCTGCCCCTATGGGTTAACATAGACTTCGCGATAAGGCTGGAACTCAAGTTTCGGGGACTGCACCACCCCCGAAACATCATAGATGAGTTAATGTTCCTCCCCAATCGTTCCCGAGCAGGATTTAGTTATGAGAAGTGGAATGAAGCTATTGACATAATTAGTAGCCTCTTAGGTCCAACATCAGATCCCTGCCACTTCAGATAAAATAGTAAGTACGAGAGTTCGGGATTTCATGAATTTGGACCCCCGGTATTTACAGGAACAAATCCAAAAGAAGATCCTCAAAACTTTTTAGATCAAATGCAGTGCACTTTATGAGTTATGCATACCACGGATACTGAGTCCATAGAGCATGCCTCTTACCGACTGCGAGACATAGCCAAAATTTGGTATGAGACTTGGGAACAGTCACAGGGATATTTTGCCCAAGCACCAAGTTGGAGGGAATTCTTTGAGGCATTCTTGCAGTAGTATTTGCCCGTTGAACTTCGCCGAGCTATACATGATAGATTCTTATGGTTGGAGCAAGGTAATATGAGTGTCCGGCAGTACAACAAGCAATTTAACTCCTTGTCTAGGTATGCTCCATCAACGGTGACCGAGATGAGTGACCGGGTACATCGATATGTGGCAATTTTGGGCCCGCATCTGATAAATGAATGTACCATAGCTTCTTTGAGCCCAATTATGGATATTGCTCATATTGAAGCCTATGCACAGAACTTGGAGGATCGCAAGAGGCTATAACAAGCTGCTCGAGAACATGATCAAGTTCAGTCTAAGAGAGCCCGATCCACGGGAGATACATAAGAGTTTTGAGGCAATTTTAGATCCCCATTTCCTCGACAGTCACCTAACTCGGTGGATAGCATTCCATCACCATCATTGTACCAGGTCCAACATCGAGAACAGACCATCTATTCCATCCAGGGCCGGAATTTCCAAGGGCAAAGTTCACAGAATAGTGGTGATCCTAGAAAGACGAGAACCCCGATGCCATGTTGTGGCCGATGTGGTAGGAATCATTTTGGGCATTGCTACCAAGGTTCAGATTTGTGCTATTTTTGTGGGAAGCCCGGTCATATCATGCGCTTTTGCTCGGTGAGAAATATAGGTGGCGTGCTACCGCCAACAGGGTCTGCAGCAGCTTCCTCCTCGTCAGCACGACCTCATGACTAAGGTATGCAACAACCGATGGTAAGAGGTAGAGGTAGAAATGGAATGTCTATCCCGGGTGGGCAACAACAGAACTGCATATATGTGTTATCAGGTCGCCAAAATTTAGATTTATCACCAGACGTGGTCACATATATATTATCCATATTCTCCCTTAATATGTATGCTCTGATAGATCCTGGTTCTAACTTATCGTACATTTCCCCATTCGTTGCTAGTAAATATGGCCAGGAACCTGAATTGTTACAAAAACCATTTAAAGTGTCCACGCTCGTGGGTGAGTCCGTGATAGTTAGGGGGTATATCGAGATTATGATGTGATGATTCATGACCATCATACCTTGGCAAATTTAAATGAAGCAGAAATGGTGGAATTTAATGTTATTACGGACTTGGATTGGCTGGCCTCTTGCTATACTACAGTAGATTTCCGGAAGAAAGTTGTCTTCTTTAACTTTTCGGGAGAACCCATTATTAAATGGAAGGGTGATATTACAGCACCAAAGGGGATGTTTATTTCCAACCTTAAGGCTCGAACGATGATTACAAATGGGTGTTCCTACCATTTGGTACGAGTGCAAGATGCGGAGGCAAATCCTCTCACCCTTTAATCGGTTCCGGTTGTCACCAAATTCCTCGATGTATTCCCTGACGAGCTCCCGGGTATCCCACCAGAGACATAGATATGGAGTTTTCCATCGATGTGCCACCCGATACGCACCCGATATCGATTCCCCCACACATGATGGCTCCTGCCAAGTTGAAGGAATTAAAAGATCAGTTGAAGGACCTTCTTGATAAGGGCTTTATTCGACCCAGTACTTCCTCATGGGGAGCCCCAATATAATTTGTTCAAAAGAAGGATGGTTCATTGAGAATGTGTAGTGATTACTGACAACTGAATAAGGTAACCATCAAGAATAAGTATTCTCTCCCAAGAATTGATGATTTGTTTGATCAATTGCAAGGCGCTAAGTAGTTTTGAAAGATCGATCTCAAATCTAGGTATCATCAACTAAGAATAAAATGAGAAGATGTTCTGAAGACAGCCTTTCGGACCAGATATGGCTATTCCGAGTTTCTCGTCATGTCTTTTGTCCCAGCCAACGCACCAACAACCTTCATGGATCTGATCAATCGAGTATTTAGACCATTCTTGGATATCTTTGTGATCATGTTCATTGACAATATTTTGGTATACTCTCAATCGGAGGCAGAGCATGCAACGCATTTGAGAAAGGTCATACACACACTCCGGGATCACAAGTTGTAAGCTAAGTTTTTCAAGTGCGAGTTCTGGCTGAGCTCAATGACCTTTCTTGGGCATATAGTATCCAGTAAGGGTATCAAGGTTGATAGTCAAAAGATCAAAGCAGTTAAGAAGTGGCCAAGGCCCACAACTCCTACCGACGTATGCAACTTCTTGGTCTTAGCCGTTTATTACCGAAGGTTCATGCATATGTGGCAATTTTGGGCCCGCATCTGATAAATGAATATACCATAGGCTCTTTGAACCCGATTATGGATATTGCTCGTATTGATGCCTATGCACAGAACTTGGAGGATCGCAAGAGGCTATAACAAGCTGCTCGAGAACACGATCAGGTTCAGTCTAAGAGAGCCCGGTCCACGGGAGATACATGAGAGTTTTGAGGTAATTTTAGATCCCCATTTCCTCGACAGTCACCTAATTCGGTGGCTAGCTTTCCATCACCATCATTGTACCAGGTCCAACATCGAGAACATACCATCTATTCCATCCAGGGCCGGAATTTCCAAGGGCAAAGTTCGCAGAATAGTGGTGATCCTAGAAAGACGAGAACCCCGATGCCACGTTGTGGCCTATGTGGTAGGAATCATTTTGGGCATTGCTGCCAAGGTTTAGATTTGTGCTATTTTTGTGGGAAGCCCGGTCACATCATGCGCTTTTGCTCGGTGAGAAATATGGGTGGCGTGCCACTGCCAACAGGGTCTGCAGCAGCTTCCTCCTCGTCAGCACGACCTCATGACTAAGGTATGTAACAACCGATGGTAAGAGGTAGAGGTAGAAGTGGAATGTCTATCCCGGGTGGGCAACAACAGAACTGCATATATGCGTTATCAGGTCGCCAAAATTTAGATTCATCACCAAACGTGGTCACATATATATTATCCATATTCTCCCTTAGTATGTATGCTCTGATAGATCCTGGTTCTAACTTATCGTACATTTCCCCATTCGTTGCTAGTAAATATGGCTAGGAACCTGAATTGTTACAAAAACCATTTAAAGTGTCCACGCTCGTGGGTGAGTCCATGATAGTTAGGGGGTATATCGAGATTATGATGTGATGATTCATGACCACCATACCTTGGCTAATTTAAATGAAGCAGAAATGGTGGAATTTAATGTTATTACGGACTTGGATTGGCTGGCCTCTTGCTATACTACAGTAGATTGCCGGAAGAAAGTTGTCCGCTTTAACTTTTCGGGAGAACCCATTATTAAATGAAGGGTGATATTGCAGCACCAAAGGGGATGTTTATTTCCTACCTTAAGTCTCGAACGATGATTACAAATGGGTGTTCCTACCATTTGGTGCGGGTGCAAGATGCGGAGGCGAATCCTCTCACCCTTCAATCGGTTCCGGTTGTCACTAAATTTCTAGATGTATTCCCTGACGAGCTCCCGGGTATCCCACCAGAGACATAGATATGGAGTTTTCTATCGATGTGCCACCCGATACGCACCCGATATCGATTCCCCCACACATGATGGCTCCTGCCAAGTTGAAGGAATTAAAAGATCAGTTGAAGGACCTTCTTGATAAGGGCTTTATTCGACCCAGTACTTCCTCATGGGGAGCCCCAATATAATTTGTTCAGAAGAAGGATGGTTCATTGAGAATGTGTAGTGATTACTGACAACTGAATAAGGTAACCATCAAGAATAAGTATTCTCTCCCAAGAATTGATGATTTGTTTGATCAATTGCAAGGCGCTAAGTAGTTTTGAAAGATCGATCTCAAATCTAGGTATCATCAGCTAAGAATCAAATAAGAAGATGTTCCGAAGACAGCCTTTCGGACCAGATATGGCTATTCCGAGTTTCTCGTCATATCTTTTGTCCCAACCAACGCACCAACAACTTTCATGGATCTGATCAATCGAGTATTTAGACCATTCTTGGATATCTTTGTGATCATATTCATTGACAATATTTTGCTGTACTCTCAATCGGAAGCAGAGCATGCAACACATTTGAGAAAGGTCATACACACACTCTAGGATCACAAGTTGTAAGCTAAGTTTTTCAAGTGCGAGTTCTGGCTATGCTCGATGACCTTTCTTGGGCATATAGTATCCAGTAAGGGTATCAAGGTGATAGTCAAAAGATCAACTTCGGCCCACAACTCCTACCGACGTATGCAACTTCTTGGGCTTAGCCATTTATTACCGAAGGTTCATGGAAAATTTCTCATCTATTGCTGCTCCATTAATGAAGTTAACACACAAGGCAGCTAAATTCCGGTGCACCGATATTTGTGAGAAAAGCTTCCAAGAGTTGAAGGCACGTTAAATTCGGCACCAGTTTTAACTCTTACTAAAGGACCCGAGGGGTACGTCATATATTGTGATGCCTCCAGAGTGGGCTTGGGCAACGTACTGATGCAACACGATAATGTTATTGCATATGCTTCAAAGCAGCCGAGGAAACATGATCAAAATTATCTGACCCATGATCTGGAGCTAGCAACTGTCATTTTCGCTCTAAAGATATGGCGTCACTATCTGTACGGAGTTCATGTTAACATATTCACCAATCACAAGAGCTTGCAGTAAATATTCAAGCAAAAAGAGTTGAATTTGAGGCAATAGAGGTGGCTCGAACTGCTAAAGGACTATGATGTGGATGTTTTATGCCACCCCGGCAAGGCAAACGTTGCGGCTGATGCGTTAAGTCAGGAGTCTATGGGCAGTCTGCGACATGTGGAGGAGCAGAAGTTGGAGATGACTGAAGACTTGTACCGGTTGGCAAACCTAAGTGTACGATTCCTTGATACCGGTGACGGAGGATCCAAAGTTCGAAAATTGCTGAGTTCTTGTTATTAGCTGAAGTAAAGGCACAAAAATTTGATGACCCAGCCTTGGTGAAGATAAGAGGAAGCATCCCCTTTCAAAATAAGCAAGTGTTTGAGTTATCCAAGGACGGGTTCCTTAGATACAAGGACTGACTACGTGTACCTGATGTCGGGGGACTATGAGAGAAGATTATTGCAGGGATTCACCAATCTCGCTATTCCGTTCATCGGGGGTCAACCAAGATGTACCACGATCTTCGACAACTATACCGGTGGAACGACATGAAGAGGGACATTGCTAGATAATTCGCTCGGTGTCCAAATTGCCAACAAGTTAAGGTTGAACATCACAAACCGGGAGGGTTACTGCAAAACATAGGAATTCCAACCAGGAAATAGGAAGTGATCAATATGTATTTTGTTACTAGACTACCACGATCACGCCAAAGATCTAATTCCATACGGGTAATCATAGATTGCCTCATCAAGTCATCTCATTTCGTACCAGTAAAAACTACTTTCTCGGTTGAAGATTATGCTAAGTTGTATATCAAGGAAATTGTTCGACTTCATGGGGTTTCGGTTTCCATCATATCAAACAAAGGTGCCCAGTTTAAAGCGAACTTCTGGAAATAAGTCCACAAAGAATAGGAACAAGGATCAACCTTAGCACGACTTTGCATCCACAAACATATGGTCAGGCCGAGCGCACTATTCAGAAGCTCGAAGACATGTTACGAGGTTGTATTTTAGACTTCAAGGGAAATTGGGAGGATCATCTACCACTCATCGAATTTGCTTATAATAACAACTACCATACTAGCATTCAGATGGAACTATATGAGGCCCTATATGGATGAAGTTGCAAGTCTCCTATCTACTGGTTAGAAATCAGTGAAAAGAAGTTATTGGGTCCTGACTTAGTGCAACAGGATATGGAAAACTTGAAAAAAATTTGAAACCGATTAGTAACCACTCAGAGCAGGAAGAAATCTTACTCAGATAACCGACGACAAGATTTGGAGTTCGCTGTGGGAGGCTGGGTATTCTTGAAGGTGTCACCTATGAAAGGCGTGATGAGATTTTGTAAAAAGCGCAAACTCAACCCTCGGTATATTGGGACATGCCGAATTATTCATAAGGTCGGCCAAGTGTCATATAAGCTTGAACTGCACCCCGAACTGGAAGCAGTGCATCCGGTATTACATGTATCTATGCTTTGAAAGTGCTTGAGAGATCCATCCCGCATCACCCCTATTGAAGATATTCAAGCCATAGAAGATCTATCCTACCAAGAAGTTCCGGTGGCTATTATAGATCATCAAATCCATAAGCTGGGAACAAAATAAGTGGCTTCAGTTAAATTACTTTGGAGGAACAAAAGTAAGGAAGAAATGAGGTGGGAATCTGAAGAATATATAAAATCTAAGTACCCCCATTTATTCCACACTATGGGAGGAAACAATAAGACCACCATGATGGGTCGCGATTCAACATTTGAGGATGAATGTTCCGGGGGGGGGGGTGATGTTACACCCTACACATAAAATGAAGCTTAGTAAGTTTGACCTCTGACGCGGCCAATCGGCCGGTGACACAGATTGAGATAGAGGGGTCAAAAGAGGATGACACGTTTCAGTAGGCTAACGCCAGCTGGCTTGCTAGGTATTGTAACCGGGTCGGGGCGACCCATTATGAATATGGAACCGACATAGTTTTCTATGCTTGGTACATGTGTATGAAGGCAATGAGGCTCATTCTCTAAGAGTATCACTCACTAGCACTCACCCAAAGCGCTCTCAAATCTCCTTTTAATTTTCAAATAGACTAAACTAAGTCAAAAGATGGTTCTACTAGGATTTAGCTTGAAGAAACTTGGATCATTGCTGTAATATCTATCATCTGGTGGTATTAATTCTAGATATTCATTAGTGGAAACGTTACCCACAATAGAAGCGTAGTTAGTTCTTCAACAAGGTATGTAGGGCAATCTTTCTTTCTCGGCATGAGTTAGTGTATATCTACCCTTCCTTCTAAATGATTCCTGCACTGTAAGGTTTGGTAGTTCTAAGCCTTTCTCAATGACACTGTTCTGTCCTTGTACATTCTTGCTGGTAGCATTTATTTCAAAGTCTATTGTAAGGCCCCATAAAATTTTACCTAAAATCTAAGGTTTTGGGTTGCTTAGTGCATCGAGGAGTTGAAGGAAACAGTTTTTAGAACATGGCAGTTCTGCGGTCCACCATGCAACCGCAGAACCAGTATACGACCACAAATCGGCCTCGGATTGAAGCAGGAAGATTTGCCAAATTTGAGGACCATTATACGGCCCATTCTGCGACCGCAGAACCATTTTGCGAGACGTAGATCCCATCGCAGATCCAAGATGAAAATTTTCGGAAAGAGGTTCTGCGGTCCATTATGCGACCGCAGAATTGGTCTACGAACCGCAAACCTGTCGCAGAGTGTAGTAGAAATGCCCAGTTCTGGAGGGCCATTATGCGGTCCATTTTACGGACCATAGAAGTGTTATGCGGTTGCATATGCAACCGCAGATCTGCATCGGGGCTCCATTTTTCCAATATTATAACTCGACCCCCATATATGCAACCGTAGATCTGCATCGGGGCTCCATTTTTCCAATCTTATAACTCGACCCCCATTTCATTTATCTAGCCTAAGGGTTCATTTTTGGAGGATTACCTGACATTTTAGAGAGAGGGGAGTGGTCTAGAGTGAGAGGGGAAGTTCCTAAGGTTATTGTTTACTAATCCTTGCTCAAGTCTTGAAGATCTCACAAGAAAAAGTCACAAAGTCTTCATCCAAGAGGTAAGGTTCCATACCCTAGTCTTCAATTTTGAGTTTGGGGTAGAAGATGGATAATGGGGAGTGCAATTCTTAGGTGTGGCGGTATTATCTATTCATTCTTGTACCAACAAAGTGGTAAGAAGGTTGTTGAGCTAGAAAAGGGTAGATATTGGGTTGGGGATGAAGGAATCCACCATATGCGGACCTTGAAACCTTAATGCACACCTAGTGTTTGATAAAATGCTCAAATGAGCTGAAACTATGATCCCCTTCCTGATTTGTGTTCAATTTTGCTATATCTCTAAGAATTCCGGAACATTGTAGTAATTTAAAAAGCTCGAGGCGAGGTATGTTGGCTAAACTTCTCTCTTAGAATTGAACCCCACAATATCCTTGTAAGTCTCGAGTTGTTAATTATGAATTGATTATTCCGAATAAGCCTTGTGTTGAAAGCTATATGTTCAATATGTATTCCAATATTTTTTTTTATGTTATATTCTATTTGAAAATGTGATTGAAGCATGGAGCAAAATGACTAGCAATTGAAGCACGAGTTAAAATCATAAACGAATGACACACCACTTATTCTTGAAATACTTTTTCCCAAAAGGGCAATACACACTTTCAACTCATGAGTATGTAAAAAAAAAACTCAAATCACATTGAAAAAATTTATAAAGGAGAACATGGTGATTTACGATTGAAACACGAATACAAATCAAATGCACTAGTTACAACAACCATGGCCACGTTTTACATATCACTCTCATTTCTTTCACTTTCAAGCATATTTATAGATCATCATCAATAAGAGCATTTGGAATCAAGGCCTTAAGCATAAATATGAACAATATGGGTCTTAGGCACATTTAGTTTTGTTTTACAATTGGGTATAACAACTTGCAATTTAAACATGATTTGAAATCATACTATCTCGACATATTGGTCACACTAGGATACATTCACGACAGAGAACACAAGATGATAGGAGAATTTGGTGCACATATTTAGTATATATCTTTCAACACAAGCTTATTCGGAATAGTCAAATATTTACATATAAGGAATAAGTCGGAATATGGGAATTAGGAACTTGGGCCAACCATAGTTGAAACATACGGGAACATCACGGAATTCGATTATAAGAGAGAAGTTTAGCCAACATATCTTGTTTGAGCTTTTATCAAGTTACTACAACGTCCCAACACTCCTAGAAATAACAATCTATAAAAAGATAGCAAAAATCAGATAATAATTAGAAGGACTCTCATGGTGTAACTCTCTTAAGAATTTTGTCAAACACCTGTTATGCAAAAATCGACTACAAGGCTCTACAATGGTAATCCCTTCCTCCCTCAACCAATTTCAACAAGAAACTACCCAAAATGGTTCAACAACCCCACATACTATCACCTAATGTCACATGCATGGACTATCTCCAACCCCACAACATAGTTAAACCCATAACCTCTTGCATGGAAGTTTAGTAGAAGGACTTACCCAGATAGATGATGATCTAGTGAGTGGAATCCATGATTCTTGAAGATTGGGGCAAGAATGGTTGATTAGAATGGCTAGGCCTTCTCCCCCTCTCTCTAAAATAGTCACACTTCTCTCTAAAATTGACAGATTTTTGCTCCAAAATGAGCCCCAAGGGCTTTTAATTAAATTGGGGTCGGGTAAGAAAATTTCCAAGAATGACCCTCGAAGTCAATTCTGTGGTAGCAGAATAGATATGTGGCCAGCAGAATAGATACGTGGCCAACAGAATGGTTATGCGGCCAACAGAATGGCCAAAACATGATTTTCAAATTCTGGGTTGGGTCTGGTCCATTCTGCGATGCAATTTCGCGGTAATATAATCATTATGCGGCCAGAAGAATCATTATGATGCCATGAAAAATAGTTTTCAAAATTTGCCACTTTTATGTTCCACTCCGCGGCGGATCTGCGGTCCGTAGAGTAATTCTGCGGTCGCATAATGGACCGCAAAAATGCCATGTTCTGCAACAATTTTCCTCGAACTCCCCAATGCATTGCACAATCCAAAAAGTCTGTACGGCGGATCATTTTCTTCAATCTTCAAACATATTAGCCTACCTCGGCACCACAAAATCTTAAATTCCTTGGCGAAATTTTACAGGGCCTTACATCCTCCCCCCTTTAGGAACATTCATCCTCGAATGAGGAGTAGAGTCCGTCCAAAACATCCAACATAATCCATCCCTTCTTTCACACACCTCAAGGCTCCAAATTTTGACTAAATCCCAAAATTTTCAGAAATTTCAGCAGAGTCTCCCCTGTAATTGGGCCTATCCACCTACTAGAGTAACACCAAAACCACCCTAACAACACCTCCATAACTCAATAAAGCATCAAAATATATATACCAACAATACCAATATATATATATATCAATAATACCAACCTCGACATTACATGCACTAAATTAACAAAAAGTGGTACCTTGGAATGAACTGTACATATTTAAGTCATAATACGTATAAAGTACCTTTCGAATCATAACCATTTGGCCGTACAAACAATTGTTGATACCCAATTTTGCCCTAATATTTTCTCGAATAGTATATATACTTTAAAAACATCATTTGGCATCATTATTTAGTTACAAATCTATACAAGCATTTTTCTATTATTTTTCATAATCTTCAGAGCTTTAAAATTGGTTTTCCTGCATTTAAATTACTTGAATATTTTTTAATTACTCCTTTCAATTATTTTGTGATGACTTAATTACCTAAAACTATTATTTTGCATCTATAATACTTGCTTCAGATATTTACTCTATTTTTTATAATTACATAAGTATTTTTAGGCCATTTGCGCAATCTTGCAATAATAGCCTGTATTTTACAATTTTATTGCATTTGTCATTTTATTTAAGGTCAAAATAATATCTTACATTTTTATAATCTTTTACAATTATTTTAAAATATTACTTTGCATAAATAACCTTTTTTATAATTTATTTAATTATTTTATTAAATTATTTTCCCTTAATTTCCTATTTTTAAAATCTGGCCAAAAATAAGGATTAATTTCGGACCAATAGGCCCTTGGCCCAATAACCCAAGCAGCCCAAGCAACCTAATGAACCTACCCGGTCCAAAACCCTACCCAGCCTGTTTAAATCTCAGCCGTTGATCAATTTGATCAACGGCTCACAACACTCCCCTCATTTTCCTTATACTCCCAATACCCCAAACCCTAGAGACAAATCCCACTACCCGCCGCCTCTAAACTCTCTCTGTCTCGCCTCTCTCTGAAGAACCCTAATTGCAGCCCTTCACCAATCCCTCTTCTAATCCCGTTAGACATGAGATTCACCTGTTATTTACTTACCATATCCATGTTCCTTCTTCACTGGTTACCTCTTTGTGGTATTACATAGTACTTGCTCTATTTTTGGCAAAGTACAAATCTTCAAATCAAAGGAAATCAGTTCTAATCATTGGGATTTAGACAATATTTCATCTAGATACATTTATATCAAGGCTATATGGGTCCGATTAGCCAAGATCTTCGGCCAATTTTCGATTTCTCTAATCTGACTTTAACTGATTTTGCATGTTATTATTTCCTTATTTATGTTTATTTTACAGTATTTTCTTGATTTGTTTGTTTGATTTCTACTACTATATAAACCCCTCCCCTTTCCCCTTTGAAACAAACTGATTAATTACCCGGATTCATTAAAAAAATCGAAGCTATTACTCTATTGTTCTCTTATTCTCTTCTTCTATACTCTGGTTCTTGGCCGGCTGAAAGCCAAGGCCACCGGAATTCGATTTTCATCTTTTCTTGGTGCGAGCAATGCTCGGGGTTCATTTGAAGCCCCTAGGAACTTTGACGCACTAAGAATCTGGGTTCTTGCTCTTTGTTGACATTCAGAGCACTGTGGAATTTGTTCTTTCTTTTTGTCTGCTTATTCAACTGATAATTGGTAAGTCTCTTGGCTTTGCGATTTCATTCTTCTGTGTTATTGTCCTGCATATTCACGCCTCTGAATTTCATGACCTAATGTGTTCTTAGATGATCTCTATGTGTAACTTTGCTAGCATTAAACTTGTCTTATGATCTGAACCTCTTTAGCATTTGATATTTACCTAAAATTTCCAGTTTTTGAGAGATGTTATTTCAATATGCTTCCCTCGAATAATTTAGACCCTCTTAAGTTCATTTAGCCTAATGTTTTGGCACCTGAATGTTTACATTTACTATTTGACATGAGTTTTCATTCCTACTCTATTCTGAATTCTTGTAATGGCTGACTTGCATTTGTAATGCGTTCTAATCTATGTTAGGAGGCTTCGCTAAGCTGCCATGGGATACTCCAGGGTTATTAGTGCCAGAGAATCGCACCCCTCGCGGTTTTCTAAAAATGCTAGGTTTCAAGAAAAATGATGAGTTGCTTTGTTTGAAGAAGTCAAACATCCCATTTGAATTCCTTTATGAGCGTTACGGGCACAGTAATTCATATCGTCTTCATCATGACGAACTTGCCACTACTTCCTTAAGATGGTCGTACCACCGAGTTTATGTATTCATCATTTGCTTCTTCGGTTTGTTGCTATTTCCAATGAAAGGGGAAATATGGTCCTAGCTGAACTCTACCGCGCTCTAGATCGGTGCAAGCAGGGGTTCAGACATTTTGAAAGTTGTAATCTATTATTGCAAGTCTTGTTATTGGAACACTTTTAGAAGGGAAAATATCGTCAAGATATTCTGTGATGGCCATTGAATGACTACATAGCTTACCACCATCCAAAGAAAATGACATTCATCCCAGATAGGTTCGCACAGCCCGGAAGTGCTGTAAGTTGGGTACTTTTCTTCAGCAATCTGACAGACGAGAAGGTACATTGGATGTTTGAGTGGTTTCCTAGCAGTGAGTACATCATCAGGTCGAGGGATACTACTCATTTGGTATTGACTGGGTTGCGAGGCATTTATCCCTATGCTCCTATAAGGGTAATGAGACAAGCAGGAAGAAAACAAGTAATACCTCGGGTTTCCAACATGGTCCAGTACAAGGCATATTTCAAAGGGGACATCATTCCTTTCAAGTTCGAGGCGTAACATATGTGGAACCAGAAAGTCATTGTGGAAAGAGAGACTATCGAGCCAGATAGGTACCATGCCGGTTATGTGTATTTCTATCCATCATAGTTGGTAGATGATGTAGTGGGAGACGTCAAGCCAGTGGTCAATTTGGAAAATAGGATCATCGATGATGCTGCTGAGGCACAGGTCAAGTATAAAAGGCTTCGCAAAAGGGTTTTTGAGTCTGAAGCTAGATATCTAGAACAACATAAAGTGGACATGGAGGCAATTAATAAATGGAAGGAAATAACCACTAAGTCCACCGAGAGATTGGAATATCTAGAACAAGGATTGATGGAGCTTGAGGGAAAGATGAGAAAGAGGCTTGCGGATTGTCATAATACAGATGTCAGCGAAGGAGGGCATCTAGCAAAAGCTTATTTATTGTTGGATATGCGTGACCTGGGGAACCTAATTGATGGAGTCAAAAGAGCCAATCATGGAGAAGGTCCCTCAGGGACCAAATAGATTTAGCAAATGATGTTCTTTGCTATTTTCTATCTTAGTTTAGATTTCGATTGTAATAAGGTTAAACGCCATTAGTAACTTCATTATTATTGTCGATTTAGTAAAAGTTTGGCTCGTTTTCACATTAATGAAATGACGCAATATTGGCATCAATTTTCTCCAGGTCTATGTGTCGCTTAGGCCTACCTCGGGCACAAGGAGGTCCCCAATTAGGACGCAAATTCTTGCACGATTTTACAGAACATGTTTAAATACTGCAAACATTCTTTCAAATATCCCTTACTGACTTGGTTACCTTTTGCTTTTTTCTTTCTTTTGATTATTACCATTCCCCAAGGTTGGTTCGTGCATACTAGCATCATCTGCAAATCATACTAGATCCAGAGGTCCTCCACCTCCTTCTCCACCAAGTGATCCTAAAGGCAGAAGCAAAGGGAACGGAAAAATGGATGATTTAAGCGGTATCAGAAAAGACAATTCTACAATGGCAGAAAATGTTGAAACTTCAGATGGCCGAAGTACTCCGACACATAACGAATTGGTCTTATGCCTAGAACAAAAATCCTGGAGCTACAAGGAGAACTTGAGCAGGTCCGAAACTTGGCAAACCTTTCCCTCACCCTGAACGTCCCTCATATCAACCAACAAAATCCAAATTCCCAAAACCCGGCATCACCCCAAAACACACAAAACCAAAATCCACCGCCGAATCCTCCCACACCACATCAATACACCACACCTCCTCAGAACCATAACCCTCCACCAGTACCTACTCCTCAACAACACCACCATCATCTGACTCAATACCCGCAAACCACCACTTATCACACTCCCCAGAATGCACCACAACCTACTCATGATCCCCAAAACTCAACCAATGACCACCTTCATGCCCAGATTCCCGGAGCTCACCAAAGTAATCCCATATATGTGGAAACTTTACCCCACACCCCAAAATAAACCTTATATAAATCGGAATCAACTGAGAGGGATTCGCTCATCAAGAACATGGCGGAAGAACTCAAGAAGCTCACTGGAAGAGTTCATAGTATCGAAGGTGGTAGGGGCATTGAAGGTTTGAACTACGAGGACTTGTGCATTCAACCAGATGTAGAATTGCTGGATGGTTACAAACCTCCCAAGTTCGAAATGTTCAATGGAACCGGTGATCCGAAAGTACATCTAAGAACATATTGTGACAATCCTGTAGGAGTTGGAAAAGATGAACAAATCCATATGAAGTTGTTCATGAGAAGCCTTACAGGAGATGCTTTGTCTTGGTATATTAGTCAGAACCCGAAGAAGTGGGTTAATTGGGTGAGCATGGCATCAGACTTCATGGACCGATTCAGGTTCAACATAGAAAATGCACCATACATTTTCTACATTCAAAATCTCAAGAAGAAACCAACGAAATCCTTCTGCGAGTATGCTACTCGATGGAGATCTGATGCTATAAAAGTAAGGCCAGCACTTGAAGAAGAACAGATGAATAAGATCTTTGTCAGAGCTCAAGACCCGCAATACTATAAAAGGCTAATGGTTATTGAAAACCATAAATTCTCTGACATCATCAAGCTGGGAGAAAGAATAGAATAAGGGATCAAGAGTGGAATGGTGACAAATTTCGAAGCACTACATGCCACAAATAAAGCCTTGTAGTCCGGAGGTATCTCGAAAAAGAAAGAAGTGGGTGCTGTAATGGTGGCCTAGGGTCCTAAGTCTCCTCTCACATACCAAACACCTCCACCCACATACCAGCCCTCACCCCCCAGATACCAACAACCTGCCACCACCTACCACGCCTACAACACCCAACCGGCATATTATCACTCACCACTACCCGCCTGCCAAAATTACCAAAAACCAAGACCAAACGTCGACCACAGACCACCCAGACAATACACTCCAATTACTGAACCCATAGACCAACTGTATGAGAGGTTGAAAGTTGTTGGTTATGTCACTCCTATTCACATTGTTGCTATGGAAAACTCTTCTCAGTGGATTAACCCAAACAAGACATGTGCCTATCACTCAAGCATGAAGGGCCATACCATTGATGAGTGACACACTCTGAAGGACAAGATTCAGACATTGATCGACACCAAGGTCATATAGGCAAAAGAAGTCGCACCCAATGTTCGTAAAAATCCTCTCCCAGATCATAGAGGTGAGGGAGTGAATGTTATAGAGACCGATGAAGAATGGGATCCAGAGGGGTCAATTGGACTTATTCGGGACGGGGATGATCCTAAAACATCTCCAGTCACCCTCACGCCCATTGTGGTACAAACCCAAGCACCGCTTGAAGTCGAGGTAACCGCACCAACACCGTTTAAAGTTGAGGTAACCACACCCTTCACTGTGATGGTAGCACCCACATCATATTATAAGTCTGATGCTATACCATGGGATTATGTTACGTAAGCGAGAAGGAAAAGAAAGGCAAAAATTGAAGAAACAGGTGCAGCACAAGGCATGACTAGAATTGGCAGGGTTTATATACCAGAGCACTTGGAAGGAACAAGCAAAGAAGCTGCATCTAAGCCACCTATTATTGAGACTGGCCCTAACAACCTTTGGAGAAAAGTACAAGCGAGAGAATACTCTGTGGTTGATCATTTGAACAAAACTCCCGCTCAGATATTTATCTTGTCACTGCTACAAAACTCTTAGACACACAGGAATGCCCTGATGAAGGTGCTGAGTGAAGCCTATGTACCCGCCAACATCACTAGTGGGGAAATGGACAACATTGTCGGGAAGGTACTGGAAAGCCACAAAATCACCTTTCATGAAGACGAGCTGCCACCAGAAAGACTAAGTCACAACAGGGCACTATATATCACAGTGCAATTTGAGGATAAATTCATCGTCAGGGTCCTGATAGATGGGGGTTCGAGTCTCAATATATGTCCACTGACCACTTTGAAGAGGTTGGGTAAAGGCTTGCACGAGATACGAGCAGGAAGAATGAATGCGAAGGATTTTGATGGATCTCAAAGAGCCACAATCGGAGAAATTAACCTCAGCCTACAGATGGGCCCAGCCTGGTTTGATGTTGAGTTTCAAGTGCTGGATATATCTGCTACCTATAATCTATTATTGGGACGACCCTGGATACATGCCGCTGGGGAAGTGGCCTCTACTCTGCATCAGGACGTAAAATTTGAATGGAACCACCAGGAAGTGATCATCCACGGAGACAAAAGTAATCCCATTTATACCATTCAGACTGTTCCGGTCATTGAGAATAGGAAGAAGTTAGGTGGATAAACATACCATCGCATTGAGCATGTCAACGCAATTGAAAAGGAAACATTTATGGAGCAACAAGATCAAAAGCATACTGCTATGGACAGGGTATGAACCTGGCAAGGGTCTCGGCAAGAATCTCCAAGGGATCACCAAACCAGTACAGCCGAAGCGTCATGGTACAACTTTCGGACTTGGGTACGAATATACTTGGAAAGAGTGCCAGGATTGGTTGCCACCATGACACAGTCCTTATTATCTGCTGGGACAACCGGTACCACATTTGCACCAGACATTTCATCAAGCTGACATGACGTGGGGGTCTGAGGAAGATGAAGCTTTAGCTGGCATAAGGAAGCTGTTTCTGGATGACGAAGACATGGATTGCAGTGTGATAATTGAGGAGGAGGAGGAGGAAAACCTTACCATTCAGACCATTGAAAAAGGAGTTGTTCTCAAGAATTGGACTGCTACACTATCTCGGGCCCGTCGAGTTCCTGGGTAGCCTTGCAATCAGCATCAATTATTTTAAGGCAATTTTTGAGCATCTAAGACATTTTCAGTATTTTGTTTTGAACATATTTTGTTTCGAAATAATTTCTCGAGTCATTGAGCCGTACTTGTTGACGTTTTTCAAGATTTTATTAATGCATTGCTATTTTTAGTATTTATTGTTATTCTTTATATTTTCTCTCTACAACATTATTATTACCTATCCCGATGAGCCTACGACTGTGACATGTAATGAGGCAATGCGACATAAGGATAATGATTAAGAGGATATGGAAGACGACATAATACATGAGGAAATTGTTAGAGAAGTGGAAAACTTTGAAAACAAGCCTAAGTCTAATTTAGACGAGACTGAGACAGTTAACTTAGGGGACTCCGAAACGGCCAAGGAAACATGTAGAAACATTCACCTATCACCATCAGAGAAGGAAGAGTATGTCCGATTCCTAAAAGAGTATGAAGATATCTTTGCATGGTCCTACGATGATATGACTGGTTTGATCATATCCATAGTAGCTCACAAGCTACCTACCAATCCCATGTGTCCACCGGTAAAATAGAAGCTCAGAAAATTCAAGCCGGATATAAGTTTGAAGATAAAAGAGGAGATCACCAAGCAAATCAAAGCCAAGGTTCTCAGCGTGGTTGAATATCCGACTTGGTTGGCCAGCATTGTGTCAGTTCCGAAGAAAGATGGGAAAGTCAGAGTGTGTGTTGATTACCGAGACTTAAACCGGGCGAGTCCCAAAGATGATTTCCCATTGCCCAATATACACATACTGATCGACAACTGTGCCAAGCATGAACTTCAGTCCTTTGTGGATTGCTTCGAAGGGTATCATTAGATCTGGATGGATGAAGATGATGCTGAAAAGACAGCCTTTATCACACCATGGGGAATGTACTACTATAAAATGATGCTGTTTGGTTTGAAAAATGCTGGAGCCACTTACATGAGAGCCATGACAACCATTTTCCACGACATGATACACAAGGAAATAGAGGTGTACGTGGATGACATCATCATCAAATCCAGAAGAAGCACAGATCATATAGCAGACTTGAGAAAATTCTTTGATCGGCTTCGAAGGTACAATCTGAAACTGAATCCTGCAAAGTGTGCCTTTAGAGTCCCTGCCAAAAAATTATTAGGATTCATCGTCAGTCGTCGAGGGATTGAACTGGACCCGTCAAAGGTCAAAACTATCCAGGACTTGCCACCTCCGAAGAATAAGAAAGATGGGATGAGCTTCTTAGGGCGTCTCAACTACATCAGCCGTTTCATAGCACAATCAACCATGATCTGTGAGTCGATCTTCAAAATGCTGAAGAAAGATGCTGCAACAAGCTGGACTGAAGAATGTCAGAAAGCCTTCGACAAAATCAAGGAGTATTTGTCTAAACCACCTGTTCTGGTCCCACCAGAACCAGGGAAACCTTTGCTGCTTTATTTGTCCGTACTAGATGGGGCTTTTGGTTGTGTTTTGGGCAACATGATGGGACTGGAAGAAATGAGAGGGAAGTATATTATCTGAGTAAGAAATTCACTCCTTACGAAACCCGGTACTCTTTGCTGGAGAGCACCTGCTTCGCTTTGACATGGATAACTCAAAAGTTGAGGCATTATTTCTATGCATACACCACAATCTCATATCAAGGATGGATCCGCTGAAATACATCTTCCAGAAACCCATGCCTACGGGAAAGTTAGCAAAATGGCAAATATTGCTGAGTGAATTCGATATCATCTATATAACTCTGAAGGCGGTCAAAGGGCAAGCGTTGGCAGATCATTTGACAGAAAATCCTATAGACGGAGAATTCGAACCATTGAATACGTATTTCCCCGATGAAGAGGTATCATTCGTAGGAGAAGATATCACCGAAGCATATGATAGTTGGAGAATGTTCTTCGACGGAGCTGCAAAGTTCAAAGGAGTGGGTATCAGAGCTGTCTTAGTATTAGAAACTGGACAACACTATCCGGTATCTGCAAAACTCAGGTTTCCATGTACCAACAAGATGGCAAAATATGAGGCTCGCATCTTGGGACTCAGGTTGGCCATTGACATGAATGTTCAGGAGTTGCTGGTGATTGGAGATTCCGATCTTTTGGTGCATCAGGTTTTAGGACATTGGGCTACCAAGAACACCAAAATATTACTATATTTGTATTGTGTACAAGAGTTGATCAAGAGGTTCACGAAGTTAGAGTTCAAACATGTTCCAATGATTCAGAACGAGTTCGCAGATGCATTGGCCACTTTATATTCCATGATACAACACCCAGACAAGAACTTTATCGATCCTATCCCAATAGGAATTCATAAACAACTTACTTATTATGCTCATGTTGAAGAAGAAAGTGACAGAAATCCGTGGTTCCATGACATCAAAGAATACTTGGCAAAGGGAGAGTACCCAGAACACGCAACTCATACTCAGAAGTGCACACTCCAAAGGTTAGCCAACCATTTCTTTCAAAGCGGAGGAATTCTGTACAGAAGGACTCCAGACCTGGGATTATTACGGTGTGTCGACGCCAAGGAAGAATCCAGATTGCTTGAGGAAATACATGCCGGAACCTCCGGACCGCACATAAATGGCTTTGTCTTAGCCAAGAAAATACTAAGAGTAGGATATTTTTGGATGACTATGGAAACAGACTGCATCAAGCTTGTCCAGAAGTGTCACCAATGCTAGATACGTGTTGATATGATATGAGTGCCACCCAATGAACTCAATCCAACAAGCGCACCCTGGCCTTTCTCCGCTTGGGGAATGGATGTCATCGGTCCAATCGAACCCACTGCTTCAAATTGGCATAGGTTCATTCTAATGGCCATAGACTATTTCACAAAGTGGGTTGAGGCCGCATCTTACAAAGCCATAACTAAGAAGGTCCTCACAGATTTTGTTTGGGATCGCATTATTTGTCAGTTTGGAGTACTAGAGTCAATCATCATCGACAATGCCGCCAATCTCAACAGTGATTTAATGAAGGCCATGTGTGAAACTTTCAAGATCAAGCTTAAGAATTCCATGACATACAGGCCACAGATGAATGGAGCTGTAGAAGCCGCCAATAAAAACATCAAGAAGATACTAAGGAAAATGGAAGTCAATTACAAACAATGGCACGAGAAGCTGCCATTTGCTTTGCTCGGGTATCGTACCATGGTTCGCACATCAACTGGGGCAACTCCTTACATGCTGGTCTACGGTACTGAAGCAGTTATCCCTGCCGAAGTAGAAATCCTTTCTCTTAGAATCATACAAGAAGCTGAGCTCAGCGACGAAGAATGGGTGCAGAGTCGATATGAATAATTGTCTCTCATCGATGGAAAAAGAATGAATGCGGTATATCACGGTCAACTCTACCAGAATAGAATGGCAAGAGCTTTCAACAAAAAGGTCAGACCAAAACAATTCACACTGGGGCAGTTAATGCTAAAGCAGATCTTCCCACATCAGGACGAAGCCAAGGGGAAGTTCTCACCCAACTAGCAAGGCCCCTACATGGTTCATCGAGTACTAACAGGAGGAGCACTCATACTTGCATAAATGGACGGAGAGATTTGTCCAAAACCTATCAACTCAGACACAGTCAAGAGATACTATGTTTAGGATTCTTTACATTTCTTCACTTGATATAACTGAACTACGCTTGACCTAATTCCCGTTTAAGAGGGGATACGTAGGCAGCCCTATGGGTTCGGTCACATCTTAATAAAATCTTCATTTTCCCCACGATCAGAAACTGGGGCAAGATCGCAAGTTCAGCCAACTTCGTCATATATGGAACAACCAAAAGTATTGTTAGAAGTATGCATTTAAACTGGGGAAGAATTTTGAGGGGGCAAGGAGGTTGCAATGTCTCTAAAATGTGTCACAGTCACCGGTTCATCTAAATTATTTGATGTCGCATACTACTACATTTCAAATAAATATATTTATTAAATGCATTGCATATTTTTCGAAATTTGTTTCTATGACAGCCAGATGTTACCGAGGGTAACTCAAACAGGATCCCAAAATAGGAGTAGGGGCCGAGCAAGAAGACAAAAGCACAAACCGACCTTCCCCCCATAAAACTCACGATTTTTCTTTGGATGCAGGCATGATAAAATAACATTATCTGCAGATACATCAAGTCACTACCTTCATGATGACAAATTACTTAGCGCAAACACCTCCAACTAAGAAATACTTTACTTTCTCACCGTCACTCATCGTTCTCTTGCATAAGGCTAAGCATTGCCTTTCTTCGCATGAGACTAAGCATTGTCTCTTCTTCTTGCATGAAGATAAGAATTTCTTCCCCAATTGCATAAGGCTAAGCATTGCCTTTCCCTGCATGAGACTAAGCATTGTCACTTCTTCTTGCATGAGGCTAAGCATTGCCTCCCTAATTGCATAAGGCTAAGCACTGTCTTTCCTTGCATGAGACTAAGCTTTGTCTCCTTTCTTTGCATGAGACTAAGCATTGTATCCTCTCGTTGCATGAGGCTAAGCATTGCCTCCCTTATTCCATGAGACTAAGCATTGTCTCCCTTAATTGCATGAGACTAAGCACTGTCTCCATGAGACTAAGCATTGTCTCCTCTTCTTGCATTAGGCTAAATATTGCCTTTCCTTGCATGAGACTAAGCACTGTCTCCCCTAATTGCATGAGACTAAGCATTGTCTCCTCTTCGTGCATAATGCTAAGCACTGCCTTTCCCTGCACAAAACTAAGCATTGTCTTTCCTTTTGGCATAAGGCTACGCATTGCCTTTTCCTTGCATAAGATTAAATATTGTCTCCACTACACTACCTAAAACCTAGAACTATCCCTCTATTCACCTAGGGCTAAGCACTGCCCTCATCTTACACAAGACTAAGCCTTGTCTTGTCTCATCTTCGCATATGACCAAGCATCATATTTTTGCATTTCATGGGCTGAAACATCGCCGTCTTGTCCAAAGGCGTCATAGTCCGAAGGCATCATCCATATAGCCGGCAGACACCATGCCATGGCCCGAGGATCTCTTAATATTGCACATCATTATTCAAAGGCATCATCGTCCAGAGGCACTATCCTCATAGCCCGAGGACACCATTTCATGGCCTGCGAATCCTTGTCATGTGCTTCATGGCCCAGGACGTCATGTCTAAGGATATCATCCTCACAGTCCAAAGACAACATTCATGGTCTAAAGGGAATTTGCATCATGTTTTAAATTTTCGCAATAATCTATATATATATTCGCATGCACCGTGTTTTAAGTTTTGCAGGTAATCCAGGAGGTAACCGTTCTACAAACGGGAGCAATCTTTGCTCCGGTTTCCGTTCACAACGTTCATATCCTTCAATTGTTTCAAATGTAACCGACCACCAGCAATTGCCCACTTTTACTCTATCACCGTTCAGATATTTGCTCTGTGATACATCCGTAACATTTTAGATTCACATGCACGACTCCGCATAAATTCATCCGATACTATCCTACCCAAAAGAACCCTCTCCGAAACATACAAACACTCCTATAACAACTCCATCAGTTTCGTTCACCATTAGGTCCAGAACTACATACGGCCTGATAGTCGTAACACTAGAGATATGTAGGCAACTCAGGAACTAGGGTTTGGCCCCATTTTTCAAATCACATCATTCCTCACTCAATTCGGCCAAAATTGGTCATCATTTTCTTTACCCGACAACTCTTTCATCATTCCTGGGTAAAGAGAGGCAGCTGTTGATACCCAATTTTGCCCTCATATTTTCTCGAATAGTATATATACTTTCAAAACATCATTTGGCATCATTATTTAGTTACAAATCTATACAAGCATTTTTCTATAATTTTCCACAATTTGCAAAGCTTTAAAATTGATTTTCCTACATTTAAATTACTTGAATATTTTTTAATTACTCCTTTTGAATTATCTTGTGATGAATTAATTACCTAAAATTATTATTCCGCATATATAATACTTGCTTCAAATATTTTGCTCTATATTTTATAATTACATTAGTATTTTTAGGCCATTTGCACAATCTTGCAATAATAGCCTGTATTTTAAACTTTTATTGCATTTGTCATTTTATTTAAGGTCAAAATAATATCTTACATTTTTATAATCTTCTACTATTATTTTAAAATATTACTTTGCATAAATAGTATTTTTTATAATTTATTTAATTATTGTATTAAATTATTTTCCTTTAATTTCCTATTTTTAAAATCTTGCCCAAAATTAGGATTAATTTCGGACCAATAGACCCTTGGCCCAATAACCCCAGCAGCCCAAGCAACCTAATGAACCTACCCAGTCCAAAACCCGACCCAGCCTGTTTAAATCTCAGCAACACTCCCCTCACTTTCCTTATACTCCCAATACCCCAAACCCTAGAGACAAATCCCACTACCCACTGCCTCTAAACTCTCTCTGTCTCGCCTTTCTCTGAAGAACACTAATCGCTGCCCTTCACCAATTCTTATTCTAATCCCGTTAGACATGGGATTCACCTGTTATTTACTTACCATATCCATGCTCCTTCTCTACTGGTTACCTCTTTGTGGTATTACATAGTACTTGCTCTATTTTTGGCAAAGTACAAATCTTCAAATCAAAGGGAATCAGTTCTAATCATTGTGATTCATATAATATTTCGTCTAGATACATTTATATCAAGTCTATATGGGTCCGATTAGCCAAGATCTCTAGCCAATTTTCGATTTCTATCAACTAGGGTTTACCTAATTTTTCTCTAATCTGACTTTTACTGATTCTGTATGTTATTATTTCCTTATTTATGTTGATTTTACAGTATTTCCTTGATTTGTTTGTTTGATTTCTAGTACTATATAAACCCCTCCCCTTTCCCTTTTGAAACAGACTTTTTAATTACCCGTATTCACTAAAAAAATTGAAGCTATTACTCTATTATTCTCTTATTCTCTTGTTCTATACTCTAGTTCTTGGCCGGCTGAAATCCAACGCCACCGGAATTCAATTTTTAACTTTTCTTGGTGCGAGCATTGCCCGGGGTTTATTTGAAGCCCTTGGGAACTCTGACGCACTAAGAATTTGGGTTCTTGCTCTTTGTTGACATTCAGAGCACTGTGGAATTTGTTCATTCTTGTTGTCTGTTTATTTAACTGATAACTGATAAGTCTCTTGGCTTTACGATTTCATTCTTCTGTGTTTATGTCCTGCATATTCACGCCTCTGAATTTCATGACCTAATGTGTTCTTAGACCATCTCTGTCTGTAACTTTGCTAGCATTAAACTTGTCGTATGATCTGAACCTCTTTAGCATTTGAGTTTTACCTAAAATTTCTAGTTTTTGAAAGATGTTATTTGAATATTCTTCCCTTGAATAATTTAGACCCTCTTCAGTTCATTTAGCCTAATGTTTTGGCACCTGAACGTTTACATTTACTATTTGACATGAGTTTTCATTCCTACTCTATTTTGAATTCCTATAACGGCTGACGTGCATTTGTAATGCGTTCTAATCTATGTTAAGACCTTCACTATCAAATATGACTTACTTCCCCTGTTAATGTGTCCCTCAGCATATCTTTGGTCTGCATGATTCTGTAGCCTCAGTGATTATTTGGGACCTTTGGAATGGCTATCTTAATTTTTGTTTCCCTACCATGTTTGACACTGTTTTGCTTCACGATGTAAGTTAACATGTCTGTCTTTTGATTTGCGATGGATACTTAGCATAATTTGGACCCTTAAGCTTTAAACCTTCTAAGTTAGTGCCCTACTTAGACTTGTTTGTTATTATGCACCTTTGTATGCTAATCTTGTAATCTCAGGAAACTTGATTCTCCTCTTACTCTCTCAATATGTTTTCTGCCAATATGTTATTTCTTGCTAAGTGTTAAACCTGTAATAGCAACCTGCCTCTAAGTCGACCCTCTTAACTTGCATGTTCTGTGTTTTAAGCAACTTTTCTATGTCTGCTTTCTAAAATAAAAGTGCATCTCTCCAAATTCTGTCCCTTAATCACTGTTCTCTCACTCTCATTGGTTACCTACACTATTCTAAATCTATCACTCTTGGCCGGCTGAAAGACAAGGCCACCAAGACTCTCTCTATTGACCTCCCTAGTGTGAGCACTGCTCGGGGTCCATTTGAGACCCTTGTGAACTCTGACACACTAGTATTTGGGGTTCGTTGGCCACTCTCTTTACTACTGAGACCTTAGTTGTCTCTGACACTCAGTTCTTTCCTCATTCTATCTACTGAATATGCAATCTGCTTTGTTTAAGTGATTTCTTTGTGATTCAATGTTTGGGTGGTATGATCAATCTGTGGCTGTTTGGTTTGGTTTATATTCCTCTATGGTTTCTGGGCTATGCTGATGAATATAGTCCCTTGTAGGGATCTGGGTATGCTATTTGTGAAGAGAGCGTTTGTTGAAAGCCTAGGCAATACTGGGTATCTCCTTTTGGGCCTGCTATAGGCCTACTGTTTTTGCTTGTATAATATTTTGTAATTACATTCATCATTGGGTCTGTAATGATTTTTTAATAAACAATTGGGGTGTTAGTGAAATCTGGGAAATAGGCATACTATAATGTTTGCATGAAAGGGTAGAAAACATGCATATAGGGTTCGTATGATTTACTTGTTATTTTATCCAACCTGTCATATATGCTATTCAATTTCCATGTACACTGGTAGAAATCATGCCATTAGGAGAATCACACACTCACACAACTTGTCTACTATCAAGGCACAAGTGCTTTATTTATTCCTATGTCTACTGCCATGTGCTACTAGACAACATGCCTATAGGAAACAAATGTCAATAACCATTCCTTCAATAACTGCATCATATTCATTAGATACCATGCCTATAGGATTATACTAGCTTATGTTCTATTGATCTTCATCTAGAAATCATGCCTATAGGACTTTAATTGGTTAATTTTCTATTGTTATCATACTGCTCACCTAAAAAACATGCCTATAGGGTCTAAGTATAAAAAATCAGTTTCAATCGTTAATTGTTAGAAATCCTGCCTATGGGGTATTACCACTCGCTTTAAAGTGTCAATACTGAATTTTCAAACACTGTTTCATTCCTTAGCCATGCCACTATTAGAGAGCTTGCCCATAGGATCAAACACAAGTAATTCTGAATATTTTCGATGGTTCTCACTGCCCCCTACTGCGTGAATCACCTAGAGATCATGTCTATAAGCTTAAAGTGGCGTATTGCATCTGAAACTGCCTGCACGTTTGAATCCAAGGTCATATAGAAACCATGTCTATAGGGCTTAAATGGCTTTAGTTTGTCTCAGTTCTGAAACTGTCTAGCGCCTAATATGAGGACTTGTTTTGCGTGCTTTTGTTGTTTAAGTGTGGAGGCTAACTTGAGCCCCTAACTGTCCTTACATGAAGTCCAATTTGTTTTGTATGTCGCCTAATTTTATCATTTTGAGCAGCCTAAGTAAAGTCTAGAACCAACCTTAAATAGAGGTCCAATGCCTCCTGGACCATAGGTACGGGACGGGCAGTACACGCATAGGACACGACTTAAAATTGAATTAGAGCACTTAAGTAAACAATTTTAACATAGTAATCGGGTAGTAGGAGATGATAGTCTGTGCCCGCTGAATAATATGAGTAATTCCCTACCTCAAGGGAGTTGCGAAGTATTATTTATGTTGCACGGGATGATCCTTTAGGCTAAAAAACTTAGGACCCCCCCCCCTCTTCTTTATACTTTTAGCCGTCTAATATAGACCGCTTAGTTATATCCTTGTAATCCTTATTTTTCATTGTGTTATAGTAAATTTCTTTGACCCTTACACTCTTTGTTTATCTTGCCTAATTATAATCTACATAATCTTAAGTTCGGCCGGGACCCACAATTGTGGACCTTGAAGAGTGCCTAACACCTTTTCTTTGAGGTAATTTGAGCCCTTACCCGATCTTTGGTGGCGTTGACTAGTCAAACAGAGTTATCTACATAATAGGTGCCCTAACGCACCTCAAAAACCATTAGGTGGCGACTCTTCTTCTTTTAGCACTCTATTTCCCATCCAAAAGAGTTGTCACAACGTCGAAACTCGCTTTCGCGAGAAAACAGGGCTCGATAAAAATTGAGAATATTTGCTTTACTTTGACGGAGGAAATCTCAACCTCCGAACTTATCTAACAAGGATGACAATTAGGTGCCTCTCATAAGCCAATTATCCATTAAATTTACCTTTGTTAACGATTCACATAATATCTTCATGGAGAAATCTGGGGAATAACTCGTTCACTTGCTTCAACTCTAAATCTCTACGTCAAACACCTAAATTAAACTTTTGGCAACCTTCAACAATTATTCTACGATGTGTTAGAATGAATATGGCTATAGAGTTTCCTACCCACCATGTTTGATCATGGAACGATGCTTTTTTTTTTGGACATGTTTAAACCAAAAACTCTCGATAGATTTACTACAAATGGGAACAACGAGGTTCTAGATTTGGATGGAATTATTCAAGAATCCATCAATGTGTTGAGAAAGGCATTTTGGAAGGCTATATCCTAAGAGACATGAAGGTTAATACCCACAGCGCTGGCATGGTTAATCATTGTGATGACATCCTTAATTCAACAAATGAGGTATAGAGTTAACTAGTACACATGGATAATGTGGGAACTATGTACATGATCCTAAGATGTAAAAGAAATGAGCCGTTTTAGACATGGGATACATGATTGGGAGGATAAAAACATTAGCATCAGTTATTCTTGGGAGACGATGAGCTATGAAAGGGATAGTAACAATTAGTTTATGAAACATGTGTCACGTTCGCCAATGGTAATTATTAATGAGAAATAGACAAGTACTTGACACCAATTTCCTCCTTGAGTGTAGGGAAAATTAGTTTAATTTGAAATGAGAAGGTTCTTACACCATGAATGTGATAGAAGTTTCAAAATACACGATGTTGCATTACGCTCTTAATAGTATTTGACACCATGAATCTATGCCACAAGCCCACGAGGTTGGAAAAAAGGTTGAACACTTGTGAGATTATTATCATTCGGACAGCTTAACCCTTTCCGATAGTTGATCCTATATGAGAGGACTAGAGATATGACAAAATTATCTTTCAAATCAATATGCTCATGATATGTGCCAGAATCTGGAACATCCACCTGAAGTGGGGAGGGAATGGCTGCGGTAAGGCTTCTTAACTTCAACCATACACGAGTGAAACCATGTAACTAGGACACCTCAATATTGGGATTAAGTCATGCATTCGGTCTTGACGGAGAGCCTATTAAGGATCCTTATGAGAAAGGAAGTGTTACAACAAAATATGGAAGGATGCGATCTCTCATGGTTATCCAACAAGTATCGGGAAACTAGCACAGTGAATTTACTAACTAAGGAACACAGTCAGAACACGTTGTAGAGGTGTAAGGAGAAAACAAACAATAGATATTCCTACGACGAATTTGTAAAAATCTAGGAACAAAGTGAGTTACTCACTGAGGCATGATCTAGTTGGACATGAAGGTTATATTGAGATGGGCTAACAATAGATATTCCTACGACGAATTTGTAAAAATCTCAAATTTCGAGAAACTTTACGCAGACAAGTGACCGTTTCAATTGACATGTACCCATATGATAGGTGCTGAGACATGCTCTTTTGTTACTAGACAATGAAAAGGGTCTATGATAATATTCACAAAGGAGTAAAGTGACTGCTCGAACCATAGTTGCCACATACAGAGTAGAGAGAGAGAGAGAGAGGGTGGCTCAAGAAATATGTCAACACTAGGCTGGCTGCCTTAGGTTAGATTTGATACCACATAGGTAAACATTATGACGGTGCATGCATAAGCACAAGTGAGTAGATGTTATCCATTTGAATTAAAAGGTTTTGTAATAAATTCATCAGGTATAGTCCATTGTTGAGAATTTAGGGAAGCAAGTGGGAAGTATTAGCCTAGGGTTATAACTCAATTCCTCAAGATATTGTAAGTAAGAGAATTGTGATAAAGTGGCTTCACGAATAATGCATCTTGTTAAGAGTAGGTACATGCAATGTTTTGTGATTTAGCATCTTGTTAAGATGATATTTATGTAGGCTCTTCAACACTTAACGCAACGAGGATGAGGTCCACTAAACTGACTCACCTTACTGACTTGATATTTACCCTTTTTGCATACATCACAATGATCGCCCTTATCCTTCCTCCAAGACTTCAAGGTGGGAGTAACAATCTATGTACCGGTTTGCTATGTGGGACTTTAGAATTGCCCAAGCCTTCCACCCCTAACACGTTCCTAAGCATACTCACAACACGACGCCAAATGTTCCTTCATGCGTATCGGGCAGATCGGGATGGGCGTACCCAACCTAGGGCATTTATTTTCTTCTTCTTGTGCCCCCTCTTTCCACAACCATAAAATATTTCAAGAGTCATCCAACATCTCCCCAAGTGGTGCTTCTTACAAATCAAACAATCTGGCTTATTAGTACCAACAACCCTCTTTCGTTTCGTATCTGCTCCCACCACATGATCCGATGGCGCAGTAACATTAATACGATCAAGGACACTTCCCCTAGCAACTAGTTCTTTCAATCCCTCCTCGCTTCCTCGAACTCGTGTATTACTCATCTGGGAAAATGAGACATGACAAGGAAATTAACTTCCTATCTTGAGCTCTATCGCACGATCTGGAGTACCAAAGAAGGGTGACATTCCTAAATGTACAAGTAGACTCCTAATTATAAATGTGGTTCACAATACACTGATAATAAGGACACTACTAGACATGGATCCGAGACATCCTAGGACACTTTAAAACCTTAGGTTCTGATACCAAGTTTTCACGCCCCGAACTCGGGGAGCGGACCGGTGCTCAACCGAGATACCCCGGTCAAGCAATCCTGTACAATGCCTCCTACCCAAACTCACCCATGAATAAAGAGAAGATATATTTAATTAATTAACCATTTAGAGGATTTCATGAACAACACAAATTCCATTACCATTAGTTGCTTCATTTATAATTTGAAGTGGATCATGTGATACAATTACAACATATCTGGTTTGACTCTTCCAACACAATTATACAACCCACACCATGTCTACGGAGCCTCTGAGTATAACCAAAGAGTAATATGGAAGTGCCGGCAACAAGGCCCCGGCTATACCTCAAAACATAAAGTACAACGTCAAGTGACATACGTCCCGGAACAGAGTAGGGCTCACCAAAATCTGTTGAATTGAGAGTAACTGCTAACGAAGATCAAAGTTGCCCGCTGATGAACCACATGCATCCATTGAAGATGTAGCACCCCTAGAAAAAGGGACGTTAGTGCATATAGAATAGTACTAGTATGTGAAGCTAAATGTCATATTTAGAAATAGAATGCCAATATAGAAGGGGAAAACCATGAAAGCAACAATTAACAATCAATGATATCCAAACGTCAAGTTATAATAGAAAAATTTTCAAAGTACAAAAATAATATTATTTTTGGTTGGGAGATCATTAGTACCGATATACTACCGTGATTTTAGCATAGAGTCTGATCATGACTCGATCGGCTTGGCAGTCTCACCCAAAGACATCCAATCACAGTCACAACCACAATCACAATCTCTACACAAAGCGTCCATGTTGCCTCACCCCAATGTGTGCTAGTGGAGGTATAATCACAATCACGATCTCTACACAAAGAGCCCCCGCCGCCTCACCCCAATGTGTGCGGGTGGAGGTGTAATCACAATCACAATATCTACACAAAGCGGCCCTGCCGCCTCACCCCAATATGTGTGGGTGGAGGTGCAATCACAATTACAATCACCACCATATGTGCGGCATGGCGTCCAATCTCGACTCGATCGGCTAGGTAGTCTCACCATAATGCCGTGTGGATTGACATCACCCTTTGCTAGTAATCATCTCATACCAATTAAGGGGAATGTTCTCATAACATCAATCTCATCCCAAATAAGGGGAAAAATCACAACGCACTCCTACACCGGCACGTGTAGTTTCAGTGTAAAGTTATTTGAACCTACCCTTCCTCGGTGACTAACGATACTCCCAAAAACATTTTTGTTGTACACACAAGGGAAACAGAAGTACAAATACATTCACCTCATAACCTCTCACACTATATATATATATATATATATATATATATATATATATATATATATAGCTTTATTAGTACTTTCAACCATTCACAACATCATTATTTCCTTGGCTCTCTTGGCCATAAGTATGATTCTTCATTCATGACACATTGGTCGCATTTCATATTCCACACTTTCATTTCTTTACTTTCAAAGACCACCATCATAGACATCAACATATAAAATATTCCAAAAATCACCATTTTTTATTCATTAGTAATGAAGGCTTTAATCACAATAGATTCCTTTCCAAAGAATGGAGCAAAATGACTAGCAATTGAAGTACGAGTTAAAATCATAAACGAATGACACACCACTTATTCTTGAAATACTTTTTCCCAAAAGGGCAATACGCACTTTCATTTCATGAGTATGTAAAAAAATCTCTAATCACATTGGAAATATTTATATAAGGAGAGCATGGTAATTTATGATTGAAACACAAATACAAATCAAATGCACTAGTTGGAACAACCATGGCCACGTTTTATATCTCACTTTCATTTCTTTTACTTTCAAGCATATTTATAGATCATCATCAATAAGAGCATTTGGAATCAAGGCCTTAAGCATAAATATGAATAATAGGGTTCTTAGGCGCATTGAGTTTTCTTTCACAATTGGGCATAACAACTTGCATTTTAAACATGATTTGAAATCATACTATCTCGACATATTGTTCACACTAGGATACATTCCCGACTGAGCACATAAGATGATAGGAGAATTTGGTGCACATTTTTAGTATATATCTTTCAACACACGCTTATTCGGAATAGTCAAATATATATAAGGAATAAGTCGAAACATGGGAATTAGGAACTTGGGCCAACCATACTTGAAACTTACGGAAACATCATGGAATTCGATTCTAAGAGAAAAGTTTAGCCAACATACCTTGTTTGAGCTTTGCTTAAGTTACTATAATGTCCCAGCACTCCTAGCAATAACAATATATAGGAAGATAGCGATAATCGGATAATAATTAGAAGGACTCTCATGGTGTAACTCTCCTAGATATTTTGTCAAACACCTATTATGTAAAAATTGACTACAAGGCTCTACAATGATAATCCCTTCCTCCCTCAACCAATAACAACAAGAAAATACCCAAAATAGTTCAACAACCCCACATACTACCACATAATGTCACATGCATGGACTATCTCCAACCCCACAACATACTTAAACCCACAACCTCTTGCATGAAAACTTAGGAGAAGGACTTACCCGGATAGATGATGGTCTAGTGAGTGGCATCCATGATTTTTGAAGATTGGGGTAAGAATGGTTGATTAGAATGGCTAGGACTTCTCCCTCTCTCTCTAAAATACTCACACTTCTCTCTAAAATTGACACATATTTGCTCCAAAATGAGCCCCAAGGGCGTTTACTCAAATTGGGGTCGGGTAAGAAAATTTCCAACAATGACCCCCAAAGTCAATTATGTGGTGCAATTCTATGGTAGCAGAACAATATATGGCCAACAGAATAGATATGTGGCCAGCAGAATGTTTATGCGGCCAGCAGAATGGCCACAAAATGATTTTCAAATTCAGGGTTGGGTCTGGTCCATTTCGCGATGCAAATTTGATATAGCATAATCATTACACGGCCATCATAATCAATATGTGGCCAGGAAAAATAGTTTTCAAAATTTGCCCCTTTTCTGTTCCACTCCGCAGCGGATCTGCAGTCCGCGAAGTAATTCTGCGATCGCATAATGGACCGCAAAAATGCCATGTTCTGCAACAATTTTCCTCTAACTCCTCGATGCATTGCACAACCCAAAACGTCCGTACCGCGGCTCATTTTCTACAATCTTCAAATATATTAGCCTACCTCAACACCACGAGACCTTAAATTCCTTGGCGAAATTTTACGGGACCTTACAAAATAACTCTACTAGGAACATAATCCAGGGAACCTCTCCGCTTAACCCTAGGCAATCCGGGCATCGCAAATGCCATGGTCTTAGCGTGACAATCCAAACTAGTGTGACAACCAATCCATGCATAAAATCACGTCAAAACCAACCATGCTAAGCAGTAAAAGATCAACTCTTGTATCTAATCCCCCAATAGTCACCACACATGACCGATACATCTGGTCCACAATAATAGTGCATATCTAAAGAACGAGCAACAAATGATGACACAGATAAATAACTGGAACCAGGATCAAATAATACTGCAGAATCTCTACGGTACACTGAAACAATACATGTGATCAAGACATCACAAGAAACTGCCTCTGGCCTGCTGGAATTGCATAGCAACGGGCCTGACCACCACCTGATCGACCTTTCCCTATAGGAGGCCTCGAGCTGACTGAACCCCACCCTGAGCTGGCTGTGAGGGGTGGTGTAGCAGCTAGTGCTAAAATCATAGGCTGAGAGCTCTATTGTGGAACCCTACTCAATTGTCTGGGGCAATCTCTCTTGAGAAGACTAAGTCTCCGCACTCATAACAACCCCTCCTGAAAGGCTGCTGACCCTGATAGCCCGAAGAACTACCTTTGGAAACTTGGGCAGATGGAGCACAGTAAGAACTCTATGCTGGAAATGCGCTAAATGATAGTTGAGCTGGGCATGCACTATAGGAACTGTGGCTGATTGAAGAGCCACGAGGAATATGGCGAGCTACCTGAACGGGTCTAGAAGGATGACCTCTACTATAATAAGACTGGCCTCTAGATGAGGGACTACATAATCCACCTGAACTACGAGGCCTCTTGGCCTCCCTCTCTTAACCATCTTTCCTGTGAACCAGCTCTAAGAGTCTAGCTATCTCTACCACCTGGTCAAACCCAGTATCTGTCACAACCTCTCAAGCCATACTGAAACATACACCATAGTTGAGGCCATAAATGAACCTCGTAATCTTCTCCCCTCTCAGTGGGAACCAACCATAATGCATGATGAGCTATATTGGCGAACCTCATCTCATACTGAGTCGCTGTCACGCCCTCATGGCATAGCTACTCAAACTGCTTACGCAACACCTCTCTGCTAGTCTGTGTGAAAAACTTCTCTTAGAAGAGAATTGAGAACTCATGCCATGTAAGTGGTGCCATGTCGGATGGTCTGCCCAACTCATAAGTCTGCCACCATCTGTAAGTTGTCCCTGTCAGCTGAAAAGTAGTAAATGCAACCCTACTGGTGTCCACAATACCCGATGTGCGAAGAATGTGCTGACATCTATCTAGAAAATCTTGATCTTCTTCTGCTCTACTGAACTCTAGAGTCTTAAACCTACTAAACCACTCTAATCACTTTTTCTCCTCATCACTCATAAATGGACCAACCTCAGCCCGAGCAACGACAACCAGCTGAATTGTCAATACACCCGAGGTCTGGTGTCCCTAGGCTAGCTGCTTTGGAGTATGGGCGGCAGAAGTCTGAGCACCTCACCTAGCATGTGAAGTGGCTGGTGCAGCTGGAACCGAAACCGCCTGAGCCAGGCTAGTGCAGACAGTCAAAATTTGGGCTAAGGCCTTCTGGGCATTGCTGGTGCCTAAGCTCGTCCCATAGGCTCGACAACAGTTGGTACATGCTCCTTAGTTGGAGCAACTAATGGATCTACAGGTGCTGCTCTAGCTGTAGAACGATCAACATCTCGGCCTCTACCTCGGCGCCGACCTCTCGCGGCCCCGGCCTCTACCTCGGTCCCGACCTCTCGCGGCCCCGGCCTCTCGTGGTACTAGTGGTACTAGTGGCCATCTGCCTAATTCGGTCGCACGTGTCCTCACCTTATGTTAGAGAATAAAGTAGTCAAGTTTCAAACTTCAGTAATAACAAATCTGCACGACAAGAATGCAAGAAAGTGAAGTTTCCTAACAGTTTGGTAGCCTCTCAAAGATAAGTACAGATGTCTCTGTACCAATTCGCAAGACCTTACTAAACTTGCCTGTGACTTCTAATAAAGGGGCACCTCACGGGGAAGTACTGGGCCAGATGAAGCCCTTATCTAGGAGATCTTTCAATTGAGCTTTCAATTCCTTCAATTCAGCAGGGGTCATCCTATACAGAGAAATAGATATTGATTGCAAATCGAGAAGCACATTAGGAAACTCATTTACAACTGGGACCGACCGAAGGGCTGGAGGATGTCACAAAAGAAAATCCCAACCCATCGTGATGGCACCTGACACAATTGCCAGGCAAGCTGGACATAACAATAAAGAACAATTTTAAATTAATTTATAGAAATAACGTAAGTCTGAAACCTCTATATAATGAAATACTGCTAATACATGATAAATCCTCCCTAGAACTAGTAAATACAGAGTCATGAGCTCTAATACAGAAATACAAGTCTGAAAATGAAGCAATACGATATTGTGTGAAATAAAGACAACAATACATAAGAAACGACATGCCAAGATAGCAGGCGAGAATGCAGCTCTACCTCGTCTCTCAATACTCAGCTCAAAAAGAAACACCACTACTGATAACTAGTCCCAACACCTGGATCTGCACAATTAAGTGTAAAGTATAGCATGAGTACAATTGACGCAATGTACTCATCAAGTATCATTACTAACCTCGGCGAGGTAAAATCAGCAAGATTTATAAATGATACTTTATATAACCAGTATAGTTTCGTCAATTTAACAAGTACAGAACAATAATGTGATCAGGTCATAAAGCACAGAATGAACCCTCCGGGTGTGTGCAGTTACTCAAGTTCTCTATTCATTCAATGATACAACATATGAAGATGATATGTACATAAATTAGGTAATTAACCATGGAAATTGCAAGTAAAGATGTAATGCAAATCAAAAACAAACACTGGCCAGATTTTCCTCAACCTTTTTATATCCGCACCAAATCACTGGCCAATTCAATGTGCTACCATCCCGGCGTTGTCACAGACTCAATATCATAATCCGCCTGACGTAGTCACAGGCATAACAGTACAATTCACCTGGCATGGTCACAGGCATAACAAAATAATTCGCTCGACATAGTGATGAGCGCAACACACAAACTTAAATATGCTCGCTAGCCGAATATAGTATATGATAATAACATATCTATAGGGATTGGAGTTAAAGGATATTATCATAGTTTGTATCTAGATTGCTATCCAAGAAAATCAACAGTTTTAGAATTATATGATTAAAAACTAAAATTAACTAAGAATCTAAAGCTAATTGACGAATGATAATCGAAACAAAATTAAGCAAGGAAGATATCAATGGGAGAAAATATGGATTGATTGGATAGGAGCAAGATCAATGTCTGGGATTTAACACTAGTTAATTCACTTCTAATGTTTAAGTGAGTCTCTCGAATTCACTCAATTATTAGTTCAAACGTTTAGAAGAAACTTCTCTCTCGATTAAGTCTCAACCTCACAATAAGAACCAATTTAAGCTCGGTGAAGATATGCAAGAATTCGTAGTGGATTATTCTTTAGGAGAACCTCTTTTGATTATCCTCCTAACTAGGTTTAATCAATAATTCAACTAGCCTCTTTCGATTATTAAGAAGAATTAATGAATTCAACCAATAAAATATAATGCAAATATATCACAGGTTATGCTTCTCTCGATTACATGAACAAGTGAATATAGATGCACCGATTAAAACATCCAAAACGCTTCAATACATAAAACTAGAGTTGTGATCCACAAATAAATATGAATACACCAAATCCATCAAACCCTAAAGATAAATACTCCATGGATACGGAGTAATTCATCACAAATAAGTTTAAAGTAAAGAAAAACATAAAACGATCCAAACTCTTGTCTTGAGTGAGGATTGAATGATGAATACCTTGTGTTTCTGATTCTCCACCTCCTCCTTAGCCTCCTTAGGTCTTAGATGTGTCAAAAGTCCAGAAAATAATATTTTTTTGTGTATTTATACAAAGTAGGGCCGGGCCTAGAAAATATCACCTTTTTCTAGCCGAAATAGGATATTTACTCTGTAAAAAATACACAGGCACGACGCATGGGGTGGCTCGCCATGTGGGGCATTAGTGGGAAAATCAAGAGAGCTGGTTTTTTCACTTTGCAGGAATTTTGCACTAGCAATCCGCGCCCCACTATGCATGGCGCGGGGCGGTAGTGCAATTTTCATAGAGTAATTTTGTTTTATCATTTTTTGACATCCAGATTTGGTCCTCGACCCCCGAACGTGATCCCAGCTTAATCCTTTGGGCCTTTACTAAGACTTCAAAGCTCCAAATCGTTCGAATTCATTCCATAACATCTACAAAGCTTGGAATCATTCCAACAAGGCACAAATCACACAATAAGTGTAGTGAATTAGAGTACAATAAGCGACTAAAATACGAGATTATAGCCTACCATCAATACCTCACACTTAACCCATTGCTCGTCCTCGAGCAAAACAACATTTCACATAGACACGGCCTTTTTAAACAACTCTCATAACTCATCACACCATGAATATTTAAAATAGATTAAGTACAATACCGTAACATTCTAGCCTCAAAATTTGACTCAAAAGCACCATGCAATGTTTATAACCCGCTCACTTACTCAAACACAGAGGTCAAGCATTACCTTTCCTTCGCGAATCAAGTGCTCTCACACAACAATAGAGAGTAGTTCCACACACAATAGAAATTAAGAATAATTAGGAACTCAATATAGAAAGAATTCGCTCACTCTCGAAAATAACATTCATATGCCATAAAAGATGAACCATAAGCTTGCCCATAGTGTACAACTCTACTAATTGAGCTCATTAAGTCCAGGATCAAGTAGGGCTTTCATTGGTTGTAATGTAGGCTGCGGGACGGGTAGGTTACATTCAGATATAAGAGTGACTACACCTCTCAAAGCACTTTAATACATACATTTCATTGTTCAAAACCCCACACGTAAGTCAAACCAAAAATCCACCTTTACATTAATATACATTGACTCCCTACTTCTTTAAGCACAATTACATCAAGAGTCACCACTATCAAATAATATTTTGCACAACAATACAATATTTTTTTCTTTTCTCTTTCATTTCAAGTGGCTCATACTTTTTCAATACAGTACACCTTTCTCCTTATTTCATTAGTTTCACTCAAAAGCCAAACCAACCACCCCACACTTCAATGTTTACAAAGTTCATAACAAATTTAAGTGCTCACGAGAGGTAAAAGGTTCATTTAAATGGTATATTCAAACAAATAGGTAAGGCTTGTAATGTGGTTACCAAAAAAACAAGATTACAGGATCAACGCGGTTAACTAAGATACATAATAATTAGGTGGGTAAAAGCATATAACTGGCTCAACAAATAAATGCATATATCACTTCAAAGACTGAATAAAATTACTATTTCGCTTTGCAAACACACGGAGCAAGTTCTAGACATCAAATGAAATGCACAGAATAACACAAAACCTCGCACACACAGGGCACATGACTTACTCAATATTCAATTATCAAGACACTTTAGTCAAAGCAGTTAAGAAAAGTTAAGATCATACAATTTAAGTTACTTATACAAGAGTAAAAAACTAAGCCTAAGCGTTACAACTAAAGCACTCACTAATCTCAAGGCATAATAAAGTTAAGAGACATTGTCTTCTATTTAGTTCATAGCACAAGGTTTCCTACTCCTAAAAAAAATTAAAAACTAACTACACCCGGTTCAAACAAAAACCCTTAGAAAAGAACCGCGGTACAAAGAAAAATCAAGGGGGAATTATTACACTACCTAACAAAATAAATCTTTTATTCCCTCAAAAAACCCGTCGAATGATATCTATCGTCGGGAAAAATCAAAATTTTTCAAATTTTATGGTTTTTTCAATTTGTTTCTACCTCTCACCTACTAAACAAAAACTAAACTAACATATATACATACAACACAAAATTATCCCCTATCCCACACTTTAAGTTGTGGCATGTCCCCATGACACACAAACATCTAGTCGGGGTCTGAGTCAAAGTCGGGCTCTATTCTTCGCCTTCAGACTAATGCGCACATCCATGCCGATAACTTCTTCTCAACCTTATTGGGATACACCCCACACTTATCTTGTTCACTAACTGCAGCCTTCTCTTTTGAACTCTTCACCTTCCACTCAACACTTGCAGCTGGCTTCTCCTTTATCACCCCCGTCTCTACATTCATCTCGAACGTCACCGTCTTATCATCCACTCTCAGCATGAGTCTTCTCTCGTGTATATATAAAATCGCCCTACCCGTTGCTAAGAATGGTCTTCCTAAGATGAGGGGGACCTCTTTGTTCTCCTCCATATTCACCACTATAAAGTCTACATGAAATACAAACTTATCCACCTGAACTAAAACATATTTCACTATCCCCTCGGGTATCAGAGTCGTTTGATCAGCCAGTTGCAAAGATATTAGTGCCGACCTTATCTCTCCAATCTCATTCTCCAACTTCCTGTAAATGGACAACGGCATTAGACTAATTGAGGCACCAGAATCACATAAAGACTTATAAAATTTAATAGTGCCTAAAGAGTAAGGTATAGTAAAACTCCCTAGATCTCCACACTTCCATAGGAGTTTGTTTTGCAAGATTGCACTGCAATGTTCTGTGAGCTTCACCACCAAGGTCTCTTCTACCTTCCTCTTCTTTGAAAGGATCTCCTTCAAGAATTTGGCATAAGCTAGCATTTGTGAGAGAACTTCTGTGAATGAAAAATTTACATTAACATGTTTTAGCATATCCAGAAATCTCTCAAATTGCTTGTCCATATTTTCTCTATAAAGCTTTTGGGGAAAATATAAAGAAGGCATATGCTTGCTCTCTTCAGATTCATCCCTTCTTGAATTCTCCTTATTCTTCTTTTTATCAGTTCCCTTCTTTCCTTTCTTCTTCTTATCAGCGTCATTTTTCAGCTGGTCCCCACTTTTGTTTTTCAGGTATCACATCTTTTTGGACTTGGGCAGGCTCTCTCAACACTTGCCCACTTCTCAGAGTTACAACATTCACTGTTTCTTTGGGTTTTTTTTCAGTTTCAGCTGGCAGAGTACCTGGGATCTTTTCAGATAATATTATTGCAATCTGTCCCACCTGTCTCTCTAGATTTTGATGACCACTACCTATTTCCTTAATAGCTTCTCCATGTTCCCTTATATTTGCACTATGAATTTCCAGCTTCTCATCGGTTTTCTGAAAGAAGGACTTCATGAGATCTTCTAAGCCAGACTGAATGGGCTGTTGAGGCTGAAATTGCTGCCTCTGTTGATTTTTGTAGACTGGCGCCCATTGTCCTAGGGGTCTAGGGTTATTCTGTTGCCACGCATTTGTTGTACCCCCGGGTGAACTCCATGAAAAACTAGGGTGTCTCTGACCCATTGCATTAAAGTAGTAATTCCCCATTGCATTCACTTCCTGAGTTGAGGGCTGACACTCATGAGTAGGGTGTCCTATTCCACATATATCACAATCTGCGTGAGTATCACTCTGTACCAAAGCTAAGGTTAACTTCCTTATCTACTTGGCCATAGCATCAACCTATACCTGTATAGATGTGTTAGCATCAACTTGGTGAACATTAATTGCTTTTCTTCTTTCAGCACTCTCAGAGGGCCACTAATTTGCATCTTGAGATAACTCATTAAGAATAGTGACTATCTCCTCTGGTGTCTTCTTCATCAACGGGCCTCCAACTGCATTGCTCAATATTCTATGTGTGGTCGGTGTAAATCCATCCCAAAAGTCCTGGAGTTGCATCCAGAGTTCAATTCCACTGTGTTGACACTTTCTGACTATCTCCTTAAACCTCTCCCAAGCTTAAAAAGCAGTTTCAGTTTCTTTCTGGCAGATGTTATGGATCTCTCTTCTAAATTTTTCCGTTTTAGCTTAGGAGAAATATTTATCAAGAAATTTTCTGGTCATCTCCTCCTACGTTCTAATTGATCCATGAGGCAAACTTCAAAGCCACTGCTTCGCATCATCTTTGAGTGTGAAGGGGAATGCCCTTAAGTACACAGCATCTTGTGACACACCATTGTATTGGAAGGTGTTCATAATATCCTTGAAGTCCATTAGATGGTTATTTGGATCTTCGTTCATCTTCCCTTTGAAGACACAATAGTTTTGAAGAGTTTGGAGAAACCCATGCTTCAATTCGAAATTGTTCGCTGCAACTGGAGGTGGTCCGATACTTGACAATCCTTGGTTGTAAACCGGACTAGCATAATCACCAAGTGGTCTCCCAGTACCGGGAGCGAAACAAAAAAAATTCTTGAATTAGCACTACAAACTATTTCAACACTATTGATTGCCAATCCCCAGCAACGGCGCCAAAATTTGACGAGCGCAAAACACACACTTAAATATGCTCGCTAGTCGAATATAGTATAATATAATATCGTATCCACAGGGTTTGAAGTTAAATAATATTATCATAGTTTGTAGCTAGATTGCTATCCATGATAATCAACAGTTTTCGAATTATGTGATTAATAACTAAAATTAACTAAGAATCTAAAGCTAATTGACGAATCACAATCGAAACAAAAGTAAGCAAGGAAGATATCAATGGGAGAAAATAAGGATTGATTGGATAGGTGCAAGATCAATGTATGGGATTTAACTCTAGTTAATTCACTTCTAATGTTTAAGGGAGTCTCTGGAATTCACTCAATTAATAGTTCAAACGTTTAGCAGAAACTCCTCTCTCGATTAAGTCTCAACCTCACAATAATAACCAATTTAAGCTCGGTAAAGATATGCAAGAATTCGTAGTGGATTGGTCTTTTGGAGAACCACTTTCAATTATCCTCCTAACTAGGTTTAATAAACAATTCAACTAGCCTCTTTCGATTACTAAGAAGAATTAATGAATTCAACCAATAAAATATAATGCAAAGATATCATAGGTTATGCCTCTCTCGATTACATGAACAAGTGAATATAGATGCATCGATTAAAACATCAAAAATGATTCAATACATAAAAATAGAGTTGTGATCCACAAACAAATATCAATACACCAAGTCCATCAAACCCTAAAGAGAACTACTCCATGGATATGAAGTAATTCATCACAAATAAGTTTAAAGTAAAGAAAAACATAAACTGATCCAAACTCTTGTCTTGAGTGTGGATTGAATGATGAATACCTTGTGCTTCTGCTTCTCCACCTCCTCCTTAGCCTCCTTAGGTCTTAGATGTGTCAAAAGTCCAGAAAATAACGTTTTTCCATGTATTTATACCAAGTAGGGTCGGGCCTAGACGAAATCACCGTTTCCTAGCTGAAATACGATATTCACTCTGTAAAAAATACACAGGCGCACCGCATGGGGCGACGCGCCACGCGGGGCATTAGTGGGGAAATCTAGAGAGCTGATTTTTTCACTTTGCAGGAATTTTGCACTAGTGCCCCGTGCCTCGCTACACATGGTGCAGGGCGGTAGTGGAATTTTCTTAGAGTAATTTTGTTTTCTAATTTTTTGATATCTAGACTTGGTCCTCGACCCCCGAACGTGATCCCAGCTTAATCCCTAGGGCCTTTACTCTGACTTCAAAGCTCCAAATCGTTAGAATTCATTCCATAACTTCTACATAGCTCAGAATCATTCCTACAAGGCATAAAACACACAATAAGTGAAAAACACTTTAAATTAAAGCTCAGAACAAGTAAAGTGCAGTGAATTAGAATGCAATAAGCGACTAAAATACGAGATTATAGCCTACCATCACATGGACACATGGATAAAACCATAATCCGCCTGGCATGGTGACATGCATCCAGTTCAATCATATCACACTGAAGAGCTCGAAACACACATTTATATTATGATCGCTAATCAAATATAGTATAGTATAATATCGTATCTACATGGGATTAGATTTAAACAGTATTCTCATAGTTTCTAGCTTGATTGCTATCCAAGATGATCAACAATTGAGATTTATAACTAAAATTAACTAAGAGTCTAAAGCTGTTGACTAATGACAATCAAAACAAAAATAAGGAAGGAAATTATCAATGAGAGAAAATAGGGGTTGATAGGATAGGTGCAAAATAATTGATTGGGATCTAACTCTAGATAATTCCCTTCTAATGTTCAAGTGAGTATATCAAATTCATTCAATTATTAGTTCAAACGTTCAGCAAAACTCCTCTCTCGATTAAGTCTGAACCTCATAAGATGAACCAATTTAAGCGCTTGAAAATATGCAAGAATGCGTAGTGGATTGGTCTTTAGGAGAACCTTTTTCGATTATTCTCCTAAATAGGTTTAATCAATGATTAAACTAGTCTCTTTCGATTACTAAGAAGAATTAATGAACTGAACCAACAATATAATGCAAAGATATCACAAGTTATGCCTCTCTCGATTACATGAACTAGTGAATATAGATGCAACAATTAAATCATACAAAAACGCTTTAATACATAAAACTAAAGTTATAATCCACAACCAATCATCAATACACTAAATCCATCAAACCCTAAAGAGAACTACTCCATAGATATGGAGCAATTCATCACAAATAAAATTAAAGTATAGGAAAACAAAAATTCAATCCAAACTCGGGTCTTGAGTGAGGAAGGGATGATGAAATCCTTATGCTTTTGCTCCTCCAACTTCTCCATAGCTTCCTTAGGACTAAAGTGTGTCAAAAGTTTAGAAAATAACATTTTTCCTTGTATTTACACCAAGTAGGGCCGGCCCCAGACAAAATCACCTTCTCATAGCAGAAATAGGATGGTCACTCTGTAAAAATTGCACAGGCGCGCTGTATGGGGCGACGCGCCATGTGGGGAATTAGTGGGGAAATCAAGAGAGCTAATTCTGACAGGCAGTAGGAAATTTGCATAGCCGCGGTGCGCCACGCACCGCACTAGTGCACTTCTCTCAGAGTACGGCTCAAATCTCAATTTTTGACGTCCAGACTTGGTCCTCGACCCCCGAACACGATCCCGGCTTAATCCCTTGGGCTTTTACTCAGACTTCAAAGCTCCAAATTACTCAAATTCATTCCATAACATCTAGATAGCTTGGAATCACTCCTACAAGCATACAACACACAATTAGTGCAAAACACCATCAATTAAAGCTTAAAACGAATAAAGTGCAGTAAATTGGAGTGCAATAAGCGACTAAAATACGAGATTATAGCCTACCATCAACACCCCACACTTAAACCATTGCCCGTCCTCATGAAATCAAACTACACTTTACATAGACACGACCTTTTTCAACAACTCTAATAACTCATCATACCAAGAATAATTAAAATAGAATAAGCACAATATCGTAACATCCTAGCGTAAGATTTGACTCACAAGCACCACACAATATTTATAACCTGCTCACTTACTCTAAGACCGAGGTCAATCATTACTTTTCCTTCGTGAATTAAGTGCCCTCACACAACAATAGAGAGAAGTTCCACACACAATAAAATTTAAGAATAATTAGGAACTCAAGATAGAAAAAATTCGCTCGGTCTCAGAAACAATATTCATAAGCCACAAAAGACGTACCATAAGCTTGCCCATAGTGTACTACTACTAATTGATCTCAATCAGTCAAGGATCAAGTAGGACTTTATTTGGTTATAATGCAGGATGCGGGACGGGTAGGATACATTTGGATATAAGAGTGACTACACCTCCCTAAGCACTTGAATACATACACTTAACCGTTCAAAACCCCACACTTATGTCACACCATAACTCAACCCGTAAATCAACATATATCTACTCCCAACTTCTTTAAGCACAATTACATCAAGAGTTACCACTATCAAAGAATATTTTTCACAATCATACAATTATTTATTTTCTTTGTTTTTCAATTCAAGTGGCTCTTACTTATTCAAACTAGTGCACCTTTATCTTTATTTCATTAGTTCTACTCAAAAGCCAAACCAACCACCCCACCTTCAACTTTTACAAAGCTCATAACAAATTCAAGTGCTCACGAGAGGTAAAAGGTTCAAATAGATGGTCAATTCAAACAAATGGGTAAGTCTTGTAATGTGGGTTTCAAGGAAACATGATTACAGGCTCAAAGGGGTTAACTAAGATACATAACAATTAGGTGGGTAAAAGCATATAAGTGGCTCAACAAAGAAATGCCTATATCACTTTCGAGACTAAATACAACTACTATTTCGCTTAGCAAACACACATGGCAAGTTCTAGACATCAAATGCAATGCACAGAATAACACAAACCTCACACACACATGGCACATAACTCACTCAGGATCGGACGCATCACGACACTCTAGTCAAAGCAGTTAAGCAGAGTTAAATCGTACAGTTTAAGGTACTTATACAAGAGTCAAAAATTGAGCCTAAGCATAACAACTTAAGCACTCACTATTCTCAAGGCATAATAAAGTTAAGAGACATTGCTTTCAATTCAAATCATAGCACAAGGTTTCCTACTCGTAAAAAAAATAAACTAACTACACCCAATTCAAATAAAACCCTTGGAAAAGAACCGCGACACAAAGAAAAGGCAAGGGGGAATTAATACACTTCATAACAAAAGAAAATCTTTTTGTCTTTTTCTTTTGACTTTGAATCCCTCAAGAAAACCGTCGAATGATATCCATCGTCGGGAAAAATCGAAAGTTTTCCAATTTTTATGATTTTTTCAATCTCTAACTACTACAACTAACAGAAAGAAACACATATACAAGCATACATACAAATATTCCCCACCTCACACTTTAAGTTGTGGCATGTCCCCATGACACACTATTAAAAAGCATAAGGTAAAGGAAACTTCCCTGAACATCTAGTCGGGGTCTGAGTCGAAGTCGGGCTCCATTCCTCGCCTTTGAACTAACGCACACATCCATATAGATAGCTTTTTCTCAGCCTTTTTGGGGTAAACCCCACACTTATCTTTCTCGCTCAGTGCAACCTTATCTTTTGAGCCATTCACTTTCCACTCAACACTAGCAGCTGGTTTTTCTTTTTGTGCCCCCTTTGCTACTTCCATCTTGAAAGTCACCATCTCCTCACCCACACAAAGCATAAGTTTCCTCTCGTGTATATCCAATATTGCTCTACCCGTTGCTAAGAATGGTCTTCCTAGGATGAGGTGGATCTCCTTGTTCTCCTCCATATTCACCACTATAAAAATCTACAGGAAATATGAACTTATCCACCTGAAATAACACATCTTCCACTATTCCCTCGAGTATTAAAGTCATCTGGTCCGTCAGCTGCAAAGATATTGACACTGACCTTATCTCTCCAATCTCCTTCCCCAGTTTCCTATAAATAGATAGATGCATTAAATTAATTGAAGCTCCAGAATCGCATAAGGATTTATAAAAATGAATACTTACTATAGAGCAAGGTATAGTAAAACTTCCTGGATCTCCACACTTTTATGAGAGTTTGTTTTGTAAGATCGCACTGCAATGCTCTGTGAGCTTGACCACTGAGGTCTCCTCGATTTTCCTTTTCTTTGTAAGGATCTCCTTTATAAATTTGGCATAAGCAGGCATTTGTGAGAGCACTTCTGTAAATGGTAAGTTTACATGGACTTGTTTTAGCACATTCAGAAATATCCCAAACTGCTTGTCCAACTATTCTCGATATAGATTTTGAGGGAAAGGTAAAGCAGGCATATGCTCGCTCTTCTCAGGTTCATCCCTTCTTGATTTTTCTTCCTTCTTCTTCTTCTCGGTTTTCATTTGGCCTTTCTTCTTCTTCTCATCATCACTTTTCAGCTGCTCCCCACTTTATTTTGTAATTATCACATCTTTTTGGATTGGGGTGGGATCCTTCAACACTTGCCCACTTCTCAAGGTCACAACATTCACTGTTTCTTTAGGATTTCTCTTAGTATCAGTAGGGAGAGTTCCTGGAATCCTCTCAGACAATAGAGTGGCTAGCTGCCCAACCTGTCTTTCCAAGTTTCAAAAACCAGTACCTATTTCTTTGATAGCTGTTTCATGTTCTCGTATAGCTGTGCTATGAGTTTCAAGCCTCACATTAGTTTTCAAAATGAATGCCTTCATGAGATCTTCTATGCCAGACTGAATGGGCTGTTGAGGCTAAAATTGCTGCCTCTGCTGATTTTGGAATGCTGTTGCTCCTTGTCCCTGGCGTCTAGAGTTATTTTGTTGCCATGCATTTGTGGTACCCCCAGGTTAACTCCATGAAAAACCGGGGTGCCTCTGACCCATTGAATTATAATTGTAGTTCCCCACAACATTCACTTCCTCAGTTGAGGCTTGACACTCATGAGTAGGGTGTCCTCTTCCACATATATCACAAGCTGCGTGAGGCTCACTCTGTATTGTAGCCAAGGTCAATTTCCTTATCTCTTTGGCCATAACATAAAGTATTACCTGCTGAGATGTGTTAGCATCAACCTTGTGAACACCAGTTGATCTTCTTCTTTCGGCACTCTCGGAGGGCCACTGATTAGCATCTTCAAATAACTCATCAAGAATAGTAACTATCTCCTCTGGAGTCTTCTTCATCAATGGGCCTCCAGATTCATTGCTCAGTGTTCTACGTGAGGCCGGTGTCAATCCATCCCAAAAGTCCTGTTGCATCATAAGTTCCATTCCGCTATGTTGACACTTTCTAACAATCTCCTTAAACCTCTCCCATGCATAAAAAATAGTTTTATTCTCTTCCTGGCAGAAATTATGGATTTCTCTTCTAAACTTGCCCGTCTTAGCTGAGGATAAATATTTATCAAGGAATTTTCTTGTCATCTCCTCCCATATTCAAATTGATCCCGTGGGTAAGCTTCGAAGCCATTGCTTTGCATCATCTTTAAAAGAAAAGGGAAATTCCCTTAAACTCATTGCATCTTGTGACACACCATTGTATTGGAAGGTGTTCATAATCTCCTCGAAGTCCATTAGATGTGTATTTGGATCTTCATTTGGCTTCCCTCTAAGGACACAACAATTCTGAAGGGTTTGAAGCAACCCTTGCTTCAATTAAAAGTTGTTAGCTGTAATAGGAGCTGGTCTAACACTTGACAAACCTTGATTGTAGACCGGTCTAGCGTAATTGCCAAGTGGACTCCCAGGTATGTGAGCTAAATTTCCAAACTGGTCTGCACCCAAAAGTTGATTTTGAGAAATTCTACGACCCTTCTCTTATTCGTAGATAATATGTGCATCTCTAATAGTTGCTTATCCAGCATCTCGTGCAACTTGTTCTCGTCGTTGGGCTGCTTCTCTCGCAGCCAAATCTACTTTATCATCACTGATTCCAGGATATCGTTTTTGGTTGAGGATTGACCAACCTTTCCTGATGTCTCAGTGAGATTTCTTTCTTTCCTCAGCTGTCGCAGTCGTTTTTCAATTTTTGGCTAGTATGGTAGCACTTCCTTCGCAGAGGCTCGAGTCATGTACCAATCTAACTTGTAACCTGCACATAGTCCAAGAACACCAAATGTAAAAAGGAAAAAATAAAATAAAATAAAAATTCGTAAATTAGCACTACAAACTATTTCAAACACTATTGATTGCCAATCCGCAACAACGACGCGAAAATTTGTAGTATAGTGGTGAGTATTCCCACCTGTCATGCGGGTGACCCGGGTTCGATCCCCGGCAACAACGCCATAATTTGACGAGCTCGAAACACACACTTAAATTATGCTCGCTAATCAAATATAGTATAATATAATATCGTATCCACGGGAATTGGATTTATACAGTATTCTCGTAGTTTCTAGCTTGATTGCTATCCAAGATGATCAACAATTGAGATTTATATCATTTCTAAATAAAATTAACTAAGAGTCTAAAGCTATTGACTAATGAGAATCGAAACAAAAATAAGCAAGGAAGTTATAAGTGGGAGAAGATAGCGGTTGATAGGATAGGTGCAAAATAATTGGTTGGGATCTAACTCTAGATAATTCCTTTCTAATGTTCAAGTGAGTCTCTCAAATTCATTCAATTATTAGTTCAAACGTTCAACAAAACTCCTCTCTCAATCAAGTCTTAGCTTCACAAGATGAACCAATTTAAGCACGTGAAAATATGCAAGAATGCGTAGTGAATTGGTCTTTAGGAGAACCTCTTTCGATTATTCTCCTAAATAGGTTTAATCAATGATTAAACTAGTCTCTTTCGATTACTAAGAAGAATTAATGAACTGAACCAACAATATAATGCAAAGATATCACAAGTTATGCCTCTCTCGATTACATGAACTAGTGAATATAGATGCAACAATTAAATCATACAAAAACGCTTTAATACATAAAACTAAAGTTATAATCCACAACCAATCATCAATACACTAAATCCATCAAACCCTAAAGAGAACTACTCCATAGATATGGAGCAATTCATCACAAAAAAAATTAAAGTATAGGAAACCATAAATTCAATCCAAACTCGGGTTTTGAGTGAGGAAGGGATGATGAAATCCTTATGCTTTTGCTCCTTCAACTTCTCCATAGATTCCGTAGGACTAAAGTGTGTCAAAAGTCCAGAAAATAACATTTTTTCATGTATTTATACCAAGTAGGGTCGGGCCCAGACGAAATCTCCTTCTCCTAGCCAAAATAGGAGTCACTCTATAAAAATTACACAGGTGCACGCGCCGCATGGGGCGATGCCCTGTGTGGGTCATTAGTGGGGAAATCTAGAGAGCTAGTTCTGACAGGCAGCAGGAAATATGCAGAGCCGCGGCATGCCACGTTCCGCTCCACGTGCCGCATTAGTGCACTTTTCTCAGAATACGACTCAAATCTCAATTTTTGACGTCCAGACTCGGTCCTCGACCCCCAAACCTAATCCCAGCTTAATCCCTTTGGCTTTTACTCAGACTTCAAAGTTCCAAATCACTAAAATTCATTCCTTAACATCTACATAGCTCAGAATCACTCCTACAAGGCATACAACACACAATTAGTGCAAAACACTATCAATTAAAGCTCAAAACGAATAAAGTGCAGTAAATTGGAGTGTAATAAGTGACTAAAATACGAGATTAGAGCCTATCATCATACACAAAAGAAAATATACTAGAATACGTGTATATCATGAATGAATAACATATCTCATACTCCTGGACAGGTATAAATGACATGCTAAAGTGTAGACCGGTGCAAAGTGTGATATCATAGCGCAAATCAACAATTTCATCACAGAAATAAAAATTATCAAGTTCGTTCAAGGAATTAGCCTCTATGTAACCCCAAACATGGGTCAAATAGTTCACATTAGGGTTACAAATATTAGAAACATCATAGTTTAAAGATTAATAGTCAATTCTAAGCATATCATATCCTAATCACTACCCCGAACATGGATAAATACCCCGGTGCTCGCACATGGGATCAAACACCACACATATGCTCACACCCATAACACGAAGCTATCTCACATAATTCAGGCAACTAGTGCCTCAACCAAGTTTAGGTAAGATACTAACCTTAAGCAAGCCAAATCACTCCTCTAAGAAGCCCTTCCCGCGTGAATCAACCTCCGAATGACCGGAATATAGCCAAATCAACTTAATGTAATCAATAAAATCCATATGAAATCGATTCAAAATGATAAAGCTAAGATCATTAACCAAAATCAAAAAGTCAACCCTGGGCTCACACCTCAGAACTTGTCAAAATTCACAAATTCCGAATATCCATTCAATTACGAGTCCAACCATACTAATTTCATCCAATTCCATCCACAAATCGACCCTCAAATAACCAAATCTCACCCTCAAATACTATGGTCTAAAATCCCCAAATTTTACTTCAAATTCATTTAAACTAGGTGTAATAATCAATGGGTAAATAATATTTATCAACAAAAGGGATTAAATTGCACTTACCTTTTCTATTGTAGAAAAAACCCTTTCAAAAATTCCCCTTATCCGAGTTTTAAATCTCCCAAAATGAGAAAACACTCAAACCCTTCGATTTAATATCCTGCCCAGTGATCCCGCACCTACACCCCATTTTTCCTCTTTTGCGGTCCAATTCAAGCACCTGCGCATTTCACTTAAGTCATGACCTATCGCTTCTCGAATCACATCAAACAACATCAAAATCACGAATCACACCCAATTCAAGCCTATTAAAACTAATTAACTTCCAACTTCTAAAACTAACACCGGATTGTATCTAACCAACTCTGAATGACCCTGATTATTTCACACTAGTGGCAAATGATATAACAGATCTATTTCAAATCCTGGAAGCAAAATCTGAACCCGATATCGACAAAGTCAACTCTCAATTAAACCTCTCAACCTTCTAAACCTTCAGCTTTCCAACGTTATCCAAAAAGCCTCAAACCAACCTACGGACCTCCAAATCCAGATACTGATATATGCTTAAGTCCAAAATTACAGTACGGAGCTATCGGAACCATCAAACTCTATTTTGGAGATCTACACAAAAGTCAAACTCCTGTCAACTCTTCCAACTTAAGCTTCTAACCTACGGACTATGTATCCCAATTCACTCTGAAACAGCCCCGAAAATAGACCAACCACCCCGACAACTCACATAACCACAAATGAATATAGAAGAAGCAGTAAATAGGGGAACAAGGCTACAATATACAAAACGACAGTCGTATCGTTACAGAGGCTTTACCTCCATGTTCTGCACCCGCACTAAATGATAGATGCATCCTTTTGAGATCATCTTTAGAGCTTTAAGGTGAGTAATAAAATTTCCTTTACGTTCTACAACATTTCCCTTGCATTAGACGACAGACACTCCTGGAATGTTAAAGCAAAAGATTTTTGTACTACAATCCACATTAGCATAACAAGAATCCAGCCAGTCCATTCCCAAAATAACATAAAATTCCACCATTTCTAATTCATTCAAAGAAGCTAAGGTGTGACGGTCATAAATCATTACATCACACCCTTGATATATTCATCTAACTATCATGGACTCACCTACGGGCGTAGACACTTCAAATAGTTGACTAAATAATTCAGGTTCTTTACAAGATTTACTAGCAACAAATGGAGTAATATTCGACAAATTAGAACATGGATCTATCAAAGCATACACATTAGTGAAGAATGTAGATAGTATACCTGTAACCACATCGGGCGATGACTCTAGGTCATGTCGACTTGATAGTGCATAGATGCGATTCCGTCGCCCACCTGAGCTAGATGCTCCACCTCTACCTCTATCTCTTCCAACCGATGGTTCCATGCCTTGCTCATGAGGGCGTACCAATAAAGATGAAGCTGCTACTGATCCTATCGGCTACTAATATGGACGGGTTGCTTACACAAATAATATAAGTCCGAACCTTGGCGACACTGCCCAAAATGGATCCAACCACATAGACCATAATACGGCACAAAGAGTCTAATATTACTAGAATATCCACTATACTATGGGCCTGGTCCCCGGGAACTCTGATCCTGACCGAAATAAATGGTCTGATCTTGATGCTAGCCCTGGAACTGATGGTGTACTACCCGCCAGATAATATGGATACCAAGGAAACGAAGGTCTAAGCCCAACTCGTGACTCTTCCATATCACCTGTGTACCGAGCTCTCTTATGCTGGCCTCGATCATACTCTCGAGCGGCTCATTGCCGCCTCTTACGATCCTCCAAGTTTTGTGAATAGGCTTGAATATGAGCAATATCCATATTCGAATTCAAGGAAGTAGTAGTACATTTATTAATCAAATATGGTTCCAGACCACCCACAAATCGATGTACTCTATCACTCATCTCAGCCACAACCGAAGGGGCATACCTAGCCAAAGAGTTAAATTGCATACTATAAGAATCTATATTGCCTTGCTCGGTGAAGCTTAACAGGAAAATACTACTACAAGAATGCCTCAAAAAACTCCCTCCATCGTGCTGGTGGGGCAAAAGGCCCCCTAGTATGTTCCCAAATTTCATACCAAGTCACAACAACATCCCGCAATCTATAAGATGCAAGCCATACAGACTCAGTATCAGTGGCATGCATAACTCGTAAGTCCGCTGCATCCGATCTAGAAACTTCTGAGGATCTGCATTTGGATATGTTTCTGCAAATACTGGGGGTCTATGTTAGTAAAATTCTGGACTATTGCGCTGGCCGCTCTATCTGAGGTGCTAGTGATCTGACGATGGGCCTGAGAGACTATTAATCAAGTCAACAACTACACTAGACTTCTCATGTCTAAATCGTAATCAGGAGCTACCGGGGGAGGTATTGGTGTACGTTATTTCCTTTGTGCCCTTTCGGGGCAGTGGTGCTGCCTCTAAAGTCTGAGTATCAGCCTCATCGTGAGGCTCATATTGATCCATATGGAAAGGTGGCACCCGACCGGTACCCTCCCCTACCTCTTCATCTTGTCTCTGATTAACTGCCTAACGTCTCGTAGTAGGCATCGCTATGGACACAAACAAGATGAAGATTATAAGTGAACACTTACGACTCAGCTCTATCACACGTTCTAGATAATAAATAAAAAATATCCATCCTAAATATCCCATAGCCTCCTATTTATAAGTGTGGTGCATGACACACCAATAAATAAGACCCTACTACATACGGCTTGTAGACTCCCGAAGACAAACCAGCTCATATACTAAGTTTGGACTAAACACACAATACAAGTAAGGGCTCAAGTTAACCTCCCATGTAGACTTTTATATAAATGGATAGTGATTAGCAAGAAGCTTCGGGACTATTTCTTAAAGCATCATCCTTATTTAACTTTATGACTTCTACATGATTGATTCATACAAGATCTAATGAAACCTAACATCAGAAGATGGACAAATTTGAATTAATTACTTAGATCCTATTGACATAGTATCTAGATGGGCGAATTAATTAACATAATTAGCAAGAAGATTAGGCGAACATCTCTGATTTCAAGCAATATTCATATAGAATCGTGAGGTGGGCAAGGGAAATGACTAATTCTGATTTTTTAATTCCTTTAGGCATGATATCTAAGTGAATAAGCATGCAAACATAAATGATATACATATTTAAGATCTAACTTAACGGTGCTTGATTTTGATTTTTATAAATATGTGGCAAATTTATAATGTTAACTCTTATGTATTATTTTGCTAAATGTCAACAGATAGTCTACATAAGATGCTGTTAAAACCTATAGGCATGATTTTAAAGACATGAAGATACACATTGAGCCCTATAGACATTTTATCTAAAATATGAATAACACATAAAACATTAAGTTTCAACATCCTATAGGCATGCTTTCTACCTATTTGATCCTATAGGCATGGTATCTAATAAAGTCTTTAATCCCCCATTATTCACTAAATTCCTAATAATGTTTACATAGAGTTATAACAGACCCAAGAATGAAGAAAATAAAACAACACAAGCTTGAAATGAACAAATCCATAGCCCAAAGAATGATAATCATGAGGCCAGGTAAGTATTGGGCTTTCAGGATCTTTCCTAACGCGACCAGAGCCCACAATCGAGCACGAGATCCAATAGTAGCAGCAGATGGCCCAATCAATCAAGCCCGAGTCCAGTTTAACCTAAGAGCACCACATAGCAATACCCCTCCACATATTATTTAAGTAAAATATTTCTGATGTGAATGTGAAACCTTATAAGCTATTTCTCTATAGGCGGAGTTGTGAAATTTGACCCAAAACTCAATAAAAGACATGCACACATGTAACGACCCTGCCAATCATTTTGTGTATTTGAGCCACATTTCCCCATTTAATGTTTTACATATGCTTGTTTGTTGATGTGGGACTTGTGGAGATGGTTGGTTTGGTTTCGAGGAGGTTTTGGAGTGAATTAGAACACTTAGTTCCTTTGTTGGAAGCTTAAGTTGTAAGAGTTGACCTAGGTTTGACTTTTGTGTAAACAATCTCAGATTGGTGATTTTGTGGTTCCAATTTATTTGTATGGGGATGTTTGACTTAGGCATATGTTCGGATTCGGATTTGGAGGTTCCTAGGATGTTTTGGCTCTAATTGGCAAAAGTTGGAAATTTGAAGGTTTGGAGAATTCCTAAGATTGATCGGGAGTTGACTTTGATGATATCGGATTCGGATTGTTGTTTCTTAATTTGAAAATGTTCGTTCTTTCATATGGGACTTGTGTGCAAAGTTTGGTTGTAATCCAGATTGGTTAGGCTTGAATTGGACGCTTGATTTGAAGTTGAAAGTTCTTGAACTTAAGAGAAGTTCAACTTGAGATTTGGCCTTGATTCGTTGATGTGATGTTATAGTATGTGTTTGGAGGCTTTGGTTAAGTCCAGATAGTGTTTACCGAATTATTAGAGTGATTGGATGGGGTCCCAGGTGGCTCGGGTGAGTTTCAGAGCACCCGGAGCATTGTTGGATTTGCAGAATTTTGTTGGTGTCTGCTGTGTTTCGCGATCGCAAAGCAGGTCTCATGATCATGAGAAGGATATTGGGGAAAATAGGTTTTGCTCTTTGCATTCGTGAGCTGGAGCTCATGTTCACATTGAGTTGTGGAATTTTGTCTTTGTGTTCGCGCCCTAGGAGTTGCGTTCGCATATAAGGGAGGTCTAGAGCTTGGCCTTCGCGATTGCAGGAGGGGGCTCGCATTCGCATTGGCCAGGGTCATATGTGCATTGCGTTTGTGGTGGTAGAGCCGAGTTTGCTAAGGGTAATTTCTAGGTTGTTGCAGTTTTTGCTTTAAGAACGAGAGGAAGTGACCGTGTTTGCGAAGGGTAGTGCTGGGCAGACTATATGAAGTTCTCATTGCTGGATTTTAGCCCATTCTCTCATATTTTGAACCTTAGACTTGTAGAGGGGTGATATTTGAAGGAGAATTTCATAAAAGACTTTGAGGTAAGTGATTTCTACTAAGTTTTGGCATTATTTCAAGAATTTAAATGGATTATTAACACCTAAAACATGGAATTTTGATGGAAACTTGGGGATTTCTCCTGTAACTTAAGAGAGTGAAAATGGAGGATTTGAAGGTCGATTTGGACTTGGTTTTGGAATCTAATCACATATTTGGACTCGTGCAATTATGGGTTGTTAGGATCTATCCCTTGACTCGAGTTTTGATCATGAGGGTCTATGTTGAGTTTTGTTGACTTTTTGGAAATTATGTAAAAATTGAAGCTTTATTATTTGGAATTGATTCCTCTAGCCTTATTTGATGTTATTGAGTTATTTTTGGCTAGATTCGAGCCGTTCGGAGGCCGATTTGTGAGGGAAGGCATTTTTGGAGTATTAATTTGGCTTGTTTAAGGTAAGTATCTTGCCTACCCTTGGTTTGAGGCACTAGCTGCTTGAATTGTTGATGATTGCTATGTGCCGAGGGTGACGCAGATGTGGGGGATAAGTATGTGTGCGTGCACCAGATTTTTATATCCATGCTCGGGGTAGTGCTTAGGCTATATTATTCCTCGTATTGAATACTTTCCTTCTTGCTATCACGCTTCATATGTTTGTACTCCTCTGTGAGCTACTTGAATCGTTCTAGAGATCATGTGCAGGTTAATTTCCTATTCAAACATAGTAACTACTATTTTAAGGTGTATTCCCCTAATCTGAGCTATGGTAGCACACTTCGCGCATGCATATACATACACATTAGCATGTCACTTTTATCAGTCCATGAATATCTGATTAGAGATCCTTTGTTCGTATATATATTTTTTTGTATATGCTTTTTGTGGATATGGACTGGATTGGCAACAAATGAGTGGTTCGTTCGCTTTGAGTTATGATAGCACATGAATGGTCCATGTGCTTGTTATATTATGGAACATGAGCGGTCTGTGCAGCGAGTGGATAATGATCCATCCCCCTAGGGTCGTCCTTTCATGTTCCTCTCTTGATGACATACACACGGTATGAGGTAAACTAATTAGTATTTAGTTTTTGCATCTCTTCTCTATTTGCAAAAACCTTGGGTGTATACATGTTTTTATTGTATATCTTCGTTGTTTGCTAGTTCAAAATGTATACATGCCTCCTTATGCATATCTTCTCTATATGATGTTTTGACTGGGAAGTCAAGGCAGGTTACATATCTTCTCTATATGTGCACATTGACTTGATTCTTAGTGCATATCTTCTCTATATGCTAAGGTTGATGATCCTTTTGTGATAAATGCATATTTTCTCTATATGATGAGTTATAAACTATTATAAGACTTGCGCACATATTCTTTATATGCATTGATTTCATTATACCAGTATTTCATACTTAGTTTGGTACCATTGTTGTGTACTTGTATATTTATCAACTGAACAGGTTGTTAAGTGAGTATCATTAGTAATTATTCCCACTACTACCTCGATGTGGTTAGTCATGATTCTTAAAGAGTACATAGTGTTGGTTGTACTCATACTACAATCTACACTTAATTGTGCAGATTCACGAGTTGGATCCAGTTGAGCTTTATGACGGAGATATTCGTTGTGTTTTGGAGACCGAGGTAGAGCTGCTTCATGATTGCAGCCCCTGGCATCTCTTCCTATGTTTATTTACTGTTGTTGTTGTTTCAGACAATATTGATGTATTTTAGACTTCTATTCATATTGTAGAGCTCATGACTCACTGTCACCAGTTCTGCGGAGTCGTATTATGATTTGATGTTACCTATGGTTATTTGTCCTTCAGACTTATCTTTTTAATAATTTGTTATCATGTTTCGTTATTATTTTATAATTGGCTCACCTTGCAAGTGGGTCAGGCGCCATCATGATCGGTGATAGTTTTGGGATCGTGATAAGTTGGTATCAGAGCATAGTTGCAGGAGTTGTTGGATAAAGGTTTCATCGGGCCTAGTGTTTCACATTGGGGTGCACCGATAATATGTGTAAAGAAGGAGAATGGTTCTATGAGGATGTCTATTGAATATAGGCAGTTGAATAAGATTACCATCTAGAACAAGTATCCATTGCCTCGCATTGATGATTTTTTTTATCAACTTCAAGGTGCTAGGGTGTTCTTAAAGATTGACTTAAGATCGGGTGATCATCAATTTAAGATCGGGTGATCTTTAGTGCTTCAAACATTCCTAAGACGGCTTTCACGACTCGTTATGAGTATTATGATTTCTTGGTGATATCTTTTGGCTCGTCTAGTTCTCGAAAAGCATTCATGCATTTGATGAACAATGTGTTCCAACCTTATTGGGATTCCTTTGTTATTGTGTTCATTGATGATATTTTGTTATATTTCCATAGTAGGGAGGAGCACAAGCAACATTTGAGGATTGTGCTTCATATTTCAAGGAAGAAGAAGTTGCATGCTAAGTTCTCCAATTGTGAGATTTGGTTTGATTATGTGGCATTCTTGGGCCATGTGGTGTCCATTGATTGGATCTAGGTGGATTTGAAGAAGACAGAGGTAGTCCAAAGTTGGCCCAGACCTTCTACCGCTACAGAGATCAAGAGTTTCTTATGTTTAGGGGGGGGGGGTGGTTACTATCTTCAATCTGTGGAAGAGTTATCATCTATAGCAGCTCCTTTGAGCTTTTAGAAGCTCAAGACCACTTGTACTACAGCTCTAGTTTTGGTATTGCCCTCAGGATAGGGGATGTACACAGTTTATTGTGATGCTTCGTATGTTGGTCTTTGTGTATGTTGATGTAGGACGGTAGGGTGATTGCCTATGCATCACACTAGTTGAAGCCCCATGAGAAGAACTATCTTGTTTTGCGGTCCATTGTGTGGCCACATAACCCTTTCTTGGGCCTCCCAATCCGTCGCAGATCCAACATGAGAAAACTTCGGAAGGAGGTTCTGTAGTACATTATGCGACCGCATAACTGATATGTGGACCACAGATCCATCGCACACCTGTCCAGCCCTTCCCAGTTTTTGGGACCCTTTCTATGGTCCCCTTTGCGGGCCGCATACGTGTTTTGCGGTCCGGTCTGCTACCGCAGACCCGACATCATAGAGTTTATAATTTGGAAAATTTCACTCGTTCCCATTTTTATAAAAACAACTTGGGGTTTATTTTGGCTGGTCCTAATTGATATTTATGATAGAGGAAAGAGGTCTAGAGTGAGAGGGAGTTTCCTAAGCTAATTGTTCATCAATCCTTGCTCAAGACTTGGAGAATTCACAAGGAAAACTCGCAAGATCATCATCCAAGAGGTAAGATTCCATACCCTAGTCTTCAATTTCTAGTTTGGGGTAGAAGATGGGTAATGAGGTGTGTGATTGTTAGGCATGGTGGTGTTATCTATGCATGCATCTACTAAGAGTGTTGTGGGAAGGTTGTTGAGCTCAAAAAGGGTAGATATTGGGTTGTTGGATGAAGGAATCCACCATAGGAGGACCTTGAAAACATAATACACACCTAGTGCTTGATAAAATGCTTGAGTGAGTTGAACCTATGAATATCTTCCTAATTGTGGCTCAATTGTTATCATGTCTGCTACATCGACCTACCCATATGCTACGGGTGCGGGTTGAGAGGCCACATTCAGAGGGATTACTGTTCGTCCCGCCAGGGTGTGGGAAGGGGTACGGCACAACTAGCCAGTTCTGCAGCTACTACATCCGTAGCACCTCCTCCAACTTGAGGCACAACAACACCCGCAGAGAGTGGTGCAGCTATTGGTGGTACACAGAGTTCAGGAGGACCCAACCGTTTCTATGCTATGAAGGGTCGCCAGAGTTCAGAGGCTTCTCTAGATGTTGTCATAGGTATATTGACAGTCTAATCTCATAATGTATACACCCTTATTGATCCTGGTTCCACTTTGTCCTATGTCACACCTTATGTTTCTATGGAATTTAGGATAGAACCGGAACAACTTCATGAGCCGTTCTCTGTATCTATTCCGATTGGTAAGTCTATTATGGCCACGTCAATTTATATGGATTGTGTTGTCACGGTGCGTGGTCGGGACACCATGGCCGATCTCATTGAATTGGGGATGGCCGATCAACAAGGGGTGTATTTACCATTTGGTATGGGTTACAGACACCGATACTGAGGCACTTACACATGAGTTGTACCCATTGTGAATGAATTTCCGGAGGTCTTCCCAAATGAGCTCCCTAGTATCCCACCTGATAAGGGGATTCAAAATTTAACGAGCGTAAAAAACACACTTAAATATGCTCGCTAGTCGAATATAGTATAATATAATATCGTATCCACAGGGAATGGAAATAAACAATATTATCGTAGTTTGTAGCTTAGATTGCTATCCAAGATAATCAACAGTTTTAGAATTATGTGATTAACAACTAAAATTAACTAAGAATCTAAAGCTAATTGACGAATCACAATCAAAAAAAAAGTAAGCAAGGAAGATATCAATGGGAGAAAATAAGGATTGATTGGATAGGTGCAAGATCAATGTCTGGGATTTAACTCTAGTTAATTCACTTCTAATGTTTAAGTGAGTCTCTAGAATTCACTCAACTAATAGTTCAAATGTTTAGCAGAAACTCCTCTCTCGATTAAGTCTCAACCTCACAATAATAACCAATTTAAGCTCGGTGAAGATATGCAAGAATTCGTAGTGGATTGGTCTTTTGGAGAACCACTTTTGATCATCCTTCTAACTAGGTTTAATCAACAATTTAACTAGCCTCTTTTGATTACTAAGAAGAATTAATGAATTCAACCAATAAAATATAGTGCAAAGATATCACAGGTTATGCCTCTCTCGATTACATGAACAAGTGAATATAGATGCACCGATTAAAACATCCAAAATGATTCAATACATAAAAATAGATTTGTGATCCACAAACAAATATCAATACACCAAGTCTATCAAACCCTAAAGAGAACTACTCCATGGATATGAAGTAATTCATCACAAATATAAAGAAAAACATAAAGCGATCCAAACTCTTGTCTTGAGTGAGGATTGAATGATGAATTTCTTGTGCTTTCGCTTCTCCACCTCCTCCTTAGCCTCCTTAGGTATTAGATCTGTCAAAAGTCCCAAAAATAATATTTTTACATGTATTTATACCAAGTAGGGTCGGGCCTAGACGAAAACACCTTTTCCTACGTGAAATATGACTGTGGCTCTATAAAACTGCACAGGCGCGCCGCATGGGGCGACGCACAAGGAGGGGCGGCTGTGGGAAACTTTAGAGAGCTTGTAATTTGATTGGACCATAAATATGCACAGATGCGGCAACCTACGCGCCGTTCCACGCGTCGCGGGTGTGGAAGATTCTCAGAGTACGGATTTTTCCTTGCTTTTTGATATTCAGATGTGGTTCTCGACCCTCGAACGTGATCTCAGCTTTATCCCTTGGGCTTTTAATCAGACTTCAAAGCTCCAAATCACTTGAATTCATTCCATAACATTTACATAGCTCGGAATCCTCCTACAAGGCATAAAACACACAATCAGTACAAAACACTAGCGATTACAGATCAAACTCAATTAAAGTGCAGTGAACTAGAGTGCAATGAGCGACTAAAACACAAAATAATAGCCTACCATCAACACCCCACACTTAAACCATTGCTCGTCCTCGAGCAATCAAACTACACTTTTTATAGACACGAACTTTTTAAATAACTCTCATAACTCATCACAACAAGGATATTTAAAATAGACTAAGCACAATAGTGTAACATCTTCACCTCAAGATTTGACTAAAAAGCACCATGCATTATTTATAACCCGCTCACTTACTCTAACACAGAGGTCAACGACATTACCTTTCCTTCGTGAATCAGGTGCCCTCACAAAACACTAGAGAGTAGTTCCACTCACAATAAAATTTAAGAACAATTAGGAACTTAAGATATAAAGAATTCACTCACTCTCAGAAACAACATTCATATGCTACAAAAGATGAACCATAGGCTTGCCCGTAGTGTACTGCTCAACTAATCAATCCCATTCAGTCAAGGATCAAGTAGGACTTTAATTGGTTGTAATGTAGGCTGTGGGACGAGTAGGATACATTTAGATATAAGAGTGACTACACCTCCCCAAGTACTTTAAAACATACACTTAACTGTTCAAAACTCCACACTTATGTCAAACCATAACTCCACCTTTACATCAATATACATTAACTCCCAACTTCTTTAAGCACAGTTACATCAAGATTTACCACTATCATGGAGTATTTTGCAGAATCATAAATTTAATTTTTTTCTTTTTTTCTTTTCAATTCAAGCGGCTCTTACTTTTTCAAAAACAATGCACCTTTCTCCTTATTTTATTAGTTCCACTCAAAAGCCAAACCAACCACCCCACACTTCAACTTTTACAAAATTCATAACAATTTTAACTGCTCATGAGAGATGAAAAGGTTTAAATAAATGGTCAATTCAAACAAATGGGTAAGGTTTGTAATGTGGTTACCAAAGAAATATGATTACAGGATCAATGGTGTTAACTAAGATACATAATAATTAGGTGGGTAAAAGCATATAACTGGCTCAACAAAGAAATGCCTATGTCACTTCCATGACTGAATAAAACTACTATTTCGCTTTTCAAACACATGGGGCAAGTTCAAGACATCAAATGCAATGAAGAGAATACAAAAATCCTCACACACATGGCACATAACTCATTCAAGATTGGAATCATCAAGACACTCTAGTCAAAGCAGTTAAGCAAAGTTAAGATCATACACTTTAAGGTGCTTATGCAAGAGTAAAAAATAGAGCCTAAGCGTCACGACTACACTCGGTTCAAACAAAACCCTTGGAAGATAACCGCCGCATAAAGAAAAATCAAGGGGGAATTATACACTACCTAACAAAAGAAAATCTTTTTGGTCTTTTTACTTTGACTTTAATCCCTCAAGAAACCCGTCGAATGATGTTCATCATCGGGAAAAATCGAAACTTTAAAATTTTTATGTTTTTTTTCGAATTGTTTTTTCAAACTATTAAAAAGCAAAACAAACTAAAACTAATATACATACAACATACAAATATCCTCCACCCCACACTTTAAGTTGTGTCATGCCCCCATGACACACAATTAAAGAGCATAAGGTAGAAGAAACTTCTCTGAATCTCTAGTCAAGGTCTGAATCAAAGTCGGGCTCCATTCTTCTCGCCCGAACTAGTGCGCACATCCATGCAGACAACTTATTCTCAAACTTCTTGGGGTACACCCCACACTTATCCTTTTCAATCACTGGAGCCTTCTCCTTCAAACTCTTCACTTTCCACTCAACATTTGCAGTTGGCTTCTCCTTTATCACCCCCGTCTCTACATTCATCTCGAACGTCACCGTCTCCTCACCCACTATAAGCATGAGTTTTCTATCATGTATGTCTAAGATTGCTCTACCCATTGCTAATAATGGTCTTCCTAAGATAAGGGGAACCTTTTTGTTCTCTTCCATCTTCACCACTATGAAATCTACAGGAAATACAAACTTATCTACCTGAACTAAAACATCTTCCACTATCACCTCGGGTATGATAGTTGTTTGGTCTGGCAACTGCAAAGATATTGGTACAGACCTTATCTCCCCAATCTCATTCTCCAGCTTCCTGTAAATAGACAAAGGCATTAAATTAATTGAGGCACCCGAATCACATAAAGACTTATCAAAATTACGAGTGTCTAACGAGCAAGGTATTGTAAAAGTCCCTGGATCTCCACACTTTTGTGAGAGTTTGTTTTGCAAGATTGTGCTGCAATGCTCTATGAGCTTGACCACTGATGTATCTTCTATCTTCATCTTCTTTGTAAGGATCTCCTTCAAGAACTTGGCATAAGCTGTCATTTGTGAGAGAATTTCTGTGAACGGGAAATTTACATTAACCTGTCTTAGCATATCTAGAAATATCTCAAACTGCTTGTCCACTTTTTCTCTATACAACTTTTGGGGAAAATGTAGCAGGCATGTGCTTACTCTCTTCATGTTCCTCCCTTCTTGAAGTTTCCTCATTCTCTTTCTCAGATCCCTTCTTGCCTTTCTTCTTATTATCAACTTCATTCTTCAGCTGCTCCCCAATTTCTTTTTCAGGTACCACCTCTTTTTGGACTGGAGTGGGATCTTTCAACACTTGCTCGCTTCTAAATGTCACAACATTCACTGTTTCTTTGGGGTTCCTCTCATTATCATCTGGCAGAGTACATGGGATTCTCTTAGATAATATAGTTGCAATTTGCTCCACTTGTTTTTCCAAGTTTCGCAACCCTGTGCCAAGTTCTTTGATAGCTGCACCATGAGCATCTAATCTCTCATCTGTCTTGATAATGAAAGACTTCATTAGATCTTCTAGCTCCGGCTGAGTGGAGTGTTGAGGCTGGAACTGCGGCCTCTGCTGATTTGGGAAGCCTGGGGCTCCTTGTCCCTGGAATCTGGAGTTGTTTTGTTGCCATGCATTTGCAGTACCCCCAGGTGAACTCCATGAAAAACCGGGGTGTCTCTGACCCATTGCATTAAAGTTATAATTCCCCACAACATTCACTTCCTCAGTTGAGGCCTCACACTCATGAGTAGGGTGTCCTCTTCTACATATATTGCACGTTGCGTGAATCTCACTCTGTATTGAAACTAAATCTAGCTTCCTTATCTCCTTGACCATGACATCGAACTGTACCTCCAGTGATGTGTTAGCATCAACTTGGTGAACAACAGTCGCTCTTCTTCTTTCAGCACTCTCAGAGGGCCACTTATTTACATCTTCAGACAACTTGTCTAGAATTTTGACTATCTCCTCTGGAGTCTTCTTCATCAACGGGCCTTCAACTATATTACTCAATATTCTACGTGAGGCCGATGTCAATCCATCCCAAAAGTCCTAGAGTTGTATCCAGAGTTCAATTCCACTATGCTGACACTTTCGAACTAAGTCCTTAACTCTCTCCCAAGGTTTAAACACAGTTTCAGTGTCGTTCTGGCAAAAGTTATCGATTTCTCTTCTAAACATGCCCGTCTTAGCTGATGAGAAATATCTATCAAAAACATTTTGGTTCATTTCATCCCATATTCTAATCGACCCATTAGGCAAGCTTCGAAGTCAATGCTTTGCATCATCGTTGAGTGTGAAGGGGAATGCCCTTAAGTAGATTGCACCTTGGGATACACCATTGTATTGAAAGGTGTTCATAATCTCCTCGAAGTCCATCAGATGATTGTTTGGATCTTCGTTCATCTTTCCTCTGAGGACACAACTAATTTGAAGAGTTTGAAGCAACCCCTACTTTAACTCAAAATTGTCAGCTGCAACTGGAGGTGGTCTCACACTTGATAAGGCTTGGTTGTAGAACGGTCTAGCATAATCACCAAACGGTCTCCCAACACCGGGAGCTATATTTCCGAACTGGTCTGCAACCAAAGGTTGATTCTGAACAATTCTCCGAACCCTCTCTTCCTCATAGACAAGTTGTGCATTTCGAAGAGCTGTTTCCTCAGCATCCCTTGCTGCTTATTCTCTTTGCTAGGCTGCCTCTCTTGCAGCCAAATCAACATTATCATCATCTCCCACCATCATTTCTTTGGTTGAGCATTGCCCAACCTTCTCAGTATTCTCGGGGAGATTTTTTTCCTTCCTCAACTGTCCTAGTTGTTTCTCGATTTCTTTCCTTCCTAGAGGATAGAGTCATGCACCAATCTAACGTGCATCCCGCACACAGTTAAAAAAGAACTAATGTAAAAAAAATAAAATAAAAATAAAAAGTAAAATTCCTGAATTAGCACTACAAACTATTTCAAACACTATTGATTGCCAATCCCCGACAACGGCGCCAAAATTTAACGAGCACAAAACACACACTTAAATATGCTCGCTAGTCGAATATAGTATAATATAATATCTTATCCACATGGATTGGAGTTAAACAATATTATCGTAGTTTGTAGCTTATATTGCTATGCAAGATAATCAATAGTTTAGACTTATGTGATTAAAAACAAAAATTAACTACGAATCTAAAGCTAATTGATGAATGACAATCGAAACAAAAGTAAGCAATGAAGATATCAATGGGAGAAAATAGGGATTGATTGGATAGGTGCAAGATAAATGTTTGGGATTTAACTCTAGTTAATTCACTTCTAATGTTCAAGTGAGTCTCTCGAATTTACTCAATTATTAGTTCAAATGTTTAGTAGAAACTCCTCTCTCTATTAAGTCCCAACCTCACAATATGAACCAAATTAAGCTCAGTGAATATATGCACGACTTCATAGTGGATTGGTCTTTAGGAGAACCTCTCTTGATTATCCTCCTAACTAGGTTTAATCAACAATTCAACTAGCCTCTTTCGATTACTAAGAAGAATTAATGAATTCAACCAATAAGATAATGCAAAGATATCACAAGTTATGCCTCTCTCGATTACATGAACATGTGAATATAGATGCAACAATTAAAACATCCAAAACGATTCAATACTTAAAAACTAGATTTAATATCCACAAACAAATATCAATACACCAAATCCATCAATTTCTAAATGGAACTACTCCATAGATATGGAGTAATTCATCACAAATATAAATAAAAACATAAAACGATCCAAACTCCTGTCTTGAGTGAGGATTGAATGATGAATTCCTTGTGCTTTAGCTTCTCCACCTCCTCCTTAGCCTCCCAAGGTCTTAGATGTGTCAAAAGTCCAGAAAATAATGTTTTTACATGTATTTATACCAAGTAGGGTCGGGCCTAGACGAAAATACCTTTTCCTACGTGAAATTGGACTGTGGCTCTTTAAAAAATGCACAAGCACTCTGCATGAGGCGACACGCCAGGCGGGGCGGCAGTGGGAAACTTCAGAGAGCTTGTAACTTGACAGGAGCAGATATTTGCATAGATGCGGCGCCCCACGCGCCACTCCACGCGCTGCGGGTGTGAAAAATTCTCATAGTATGGATTTTTTCTTGCTTTTTGATATCGAGATGTAGTTCTCGACCCCCAAACGCGATCCCGGCTTTATCCCTTGGGATTTTACTCAGACTTCAAAGCTCTAAATTATTCGAATTCATTTCATAACATCTACATAGCTCGGAATCCTCCTTTAAGGAATAAAACACACAATCAGTGCAAAACACTAGCGATTAAAGCTCAAACTCAATTAAAGTGTAGTAAACTAGATTGCAATAAGCAAACAAAATAAAAGATTATAGCCTACCATCAATAGGGAGATTGATTTTGGGATTGATGTGATGCCGGGTATGTATCCTATATCTATTCCACCCTATAGAATGTCATCGACAGAATTGAAGGAGCTAAAGGAACAATTGAAGGATTTGTTAGAGAAGGGTTTTATCTGGCCGAGTGTGTCGCGTTTGGGGGTCAATACCAGTTCACTTTGTAAGGAAGAAAGATGGGTCACTAAGGATGTGTATTGACTATCGAAAACTCAACAAGGCCATGTTCAAGAATAAGTACCCACTTCCAAGGATACATAGGGCAAACGTAGATGGTCTCCGGGAAAGAATAATGACTGAAGCTCACACTTCTAGGTATTCCGTGCACCCAGGCTCTACAAAGATGTATTATTGTAATACCCCGGAAAATTTTGAAGTACTTAAGTGGTAAACCCGGTATATTTTGAAAAGAAAATAATGTTTCATGGTGTCAGACTTTTTGGGTTGAAAAATGCACCGGAAAGTAAAGAAAAATGTTTGGCGGAAAAGTGCATTTCTGCTATCCATTATGCGACCACAGAATCTCTCTGCAGACCGCATAATGGCCGCAGAGTGAGGCAGTTAATTGGGCCAATTGGAAGCAATTATGCGGTCAACTATGCGACCGCATAACTGTTATGCAGTGCATTATGCGACCGCATAACGATTATGCGGACCACATAGTGACCGCGTACACAGACAATTCTTTTGGCTATTTTATAACAAACTATGCAACCGATATGCGGTCCGCATATTGGTTATGTGATCGTATACCTTGTTCCGGAGCTCCATTTTTGGGTTTTTAAAACCCAACCCTATTTCATTAAATACACTCTTTGGGTTTTTTTTGAGCTATTATCTGACATTTTAGAGTGAGAGAGGGTGCCCTAGAGTGAGAAGGTGTTCTCCAATATTTGTCCTTCAATTCTTGCCCAAGTTTTGGAAGATTAAGAAGGGAAAACTCACCAGGTCTTCATCCTAGAAGTAAGATTCTACACCCTAACCCTCACTTTCGAATTTTGTGTAGAATTTGATAATTAGAAAGATAATTTCTGGGCAGTATGGTTATTTATTTACATGCATGTGATATCAAAGGGTTGTAAGAAGATTGTTGAACTAGGCATGGTAAATATTGGGTTGTGGGATGATGGAATTCTCCATAAAAATGGCCTTGAAACCTTAATTCACACCTAGTGTTTGATAAAATGCTCAAATGAGCTAGAACCATAATCATCTTCCTAATTTTGGTTCAATTTGTTATATTTCTAAAATAGATTGAAGTTGCTAAGAATTTCGGAACTTTTAGAGTGTAACGAAGCTCAAGTGAGGTATGTTGGCTAAACTCTTCTTCAAGAATTGGAAATCCCAATATCCTTGTAAGTTCCGAGATGTTGATTATAGATGGAGTATTCCGATAAGTTTTGTGGTGAAGATATATGTTCAATTTGTGTTTCAAATGCTCTTATCATATTGCATTATAAATTGAGGATGTGTCCCAAACTATGGATTATATATCCACATGTTATAATTTCTAGTCGTGATTTATGTGAAAGTTATTATGCCAAGTTGTGTAGAGATTGTGATTGTGATATACCTCCACCCGCATACATTGGGGTGAGGCGGTATGACCGCTTTGTGTGGGGATTATGGTATAGAGATTGTGATTGTGATACACCTCCACCCGCATATATTTTGGGGTGAGGCGGCATGACCGCTTTGTGTAGGGATTATGATATTATGGCAATGCACCTCCACCCGCTTACATTGGGGTGAGGCGGTACAACCGCTTTGTGTATGGTTTTGGTATTGTTGTTTCACCACCACCCGCATACATTGGGGTGAGGCGGCATAGTCGCTTTGTGGTGGTATTGATATCGTTGATGCATTTCTACCTGCATACATTGGGGTGAGGCGGCATAGCCGCTTTGTGTAAGTTCTTGGTACTGTGGTTATACATCCACCCGCATACATTGAGGTGAGGTGGTAGGGCCACTTGATTTGAGTTGTGGTATTGTACGTACACCTCCACCTACATACATCGGGTGAGGCAGCGGGGCCGCTTTGTGTGAAGATGGTTATAGAGGATCTCATCTTAAATCCTATAAATATTGTTGATAGCTTTTAATAAGCTTTTTATGGTTGAGACGGTTATCTATATTATTCTATTGTCGCACTGGTTCATCATGATTATCTTGTATTTATAAATTCTTAAATTGCTGTTTAGTTTTCATACTAGTACTATTCGACGGTACTAACGTCCCTTTTGCCGGGGGCGCTGCATCTTTAAATTGATGCAGGTGGTTCCACAGTAGGAGACATTGATCAGTGATAGCAGAACTCCTTCTTCCCAGCTGACTTGGTGAGCCCCACTTCATCTCGGGGTCTTGTATCGTTTGCTCGTTATTACGGTTGAGGTATAGCTGGGGCCTTGTTGCCGGCATTATCATTGTACTCTTCCTTATCTATAGAGGCTCCTTAGACATAGTGTGGGTTGTCTATTGGTACTGGGAAAGACAAACTATGCTATGTTGTGGTTGTATTACTTGTCCATTTGAGACTTTGAAAATGATGAAACTTATGGTAAGAAATTGATAATTGCAGACACGACCTCTTTATCGTTTAATTAAGGAAAATATATATTCTCTTTATTCATGAATGAGTTTGGGTAGAAGAAATCTAATACGCTTGCTCGGTCAGGTTCACTCGGTTGAGCGCCGGTCGCGCTCTACGGTTTTGGGGCGTGACAAACTTGGTATCAGAGCCTAAGGTTTTAAAGTGTCCTAGGATGTCTCAGAGCCATTTCTAGTAGAGTCCTTATTATCGGTGTGTTGTTGACCACATCTATAATTAGGATGCTACATGGGCATTTAGGAATAATACCCTTCTTTCATGTTCTCGATCGTGCGATAAAGCTTGTTGTAAGACTGTTCCTCCGTTAACTACTGCATTTCTCTAATTTTCAGTACATGGTACCTAAGAAGAAGGCAAGAACTAGGCAAAGAGCCAATGTCACCCTAGGAGTGACAGTTTACCCTATAATTGATGATACTGGTGAGAACCATAGGAATGAGAATATTCCTCCAGTTACTACACTGCCTGACTCTACTACAACTGATCAGACCGCACCTGTCCCTACACATACAGAAGGTGCAACAATTCCTCCAACTGATATTCCAGTTCCATCTCCAGCTCCAGCTTCCGATTCTGGTGTGTCTGATATTGATATTAGGGGAGCCATACAAATGTTGACACAGATAGTGGCATCTCAGGCCTAGAGATCGAGTGTTGGGCCTACTCCTTCCAGTCATCTAGGAAAATCCGCTAGTTCCAGGGTTAACAACTTTCTTTAGTTAGATCCTCCAGTGTTTACGGGTATTGATCCCGAGATGGACCCCCAGGACTTCATTGATGAGATGCACAAAACTCTCCGAGTTATGCATGCTACAGAGATGGAGGGAGTAGAGTTGGCCTCTTACCGACTGAAAGAGGTGGCCTATTCTTGGTTTGAGTTGTGGGAGGAATCCCGTGAGGAGGGAAGCCCTCCGAAAAGGTGAGGTGAGTTCACAGATTCCTTTATGGATCATTTCTTGCCTGCCAAAACTAAGGCAGCTAGTGCCGTTGAGTTTGAAAGCCTAAAGCAGGGTAGTATGAATTTGTGGGAGTAGCATATGGAGTTTGCGTGCCTGTCCAAGTATGCTATTCACATGTTGCCCACTATGGAGGCTAGAGTACGTCGGTTTGTATAGGGCCTTAGCCCCTTGGTTATCAATGAGGCCTCTACAGCTGCCTTAAATTCCGATATGAACAATGGTAAGATGGTGGCTTTTTCTCTAGCCACATAGACCCGCAAATTGAAGAATTGAATAGAGCGTTAGAGTAGCAGCAAGGCCCGGTGCGCGGGCAACTTTGGTTGGTTCTTCCGGTGGTAGTGGTGGTAGGTCGGCATTCAGGGGAGCGTCATCAGGACCATCCCAATCATTCGCCCAGTCTTCGATGGGTGCACAATCATCTGGACCCAGTGAGGGAAACACGGGACCCCACTAGCAGGGTCGGCCCGATAGAATGTTTCAACAGCGGAGGCTTCCATGCCCTAAGTGTGGGAGGACGCACTTTGGGTCCTGTTTCATGAACCTACCAGTATGCTATGGGTGTTGTTTGCGGGGTCACATTCAGAGAAATTTCCGCTCGTCTAGATGAAATATGGGCAGAGGCGCGGCACAACCAACTAATTCTACAGCTACTACATCCACAACACCTCCAGCTCGAGGCACCCTAGCACCTGCATAGCGTGGTGCAGCTAGAGGTGGTGCATAAAATTCGGGAGGACCCAGTAGATTTTATGTTATCCGGAGACGTCGGGAATCAGAAGCTTCTCCAGATGTTGTCATAGGTATATTGACTATCCAATCTCATGATGTATATGCTCTTATTGATCCCGATTCCACTTTGTCATATGCCACTCCTTATGTTGCTATGGAATTTGGGATATAACTAGAACAACTTTATGAGCCGTCTCTGTATCTACTCCGGTTGGTGAGTCTATTTTGGCCGCGCTGGTTTATAAGGATTGTGTTGTCACATTGCGTAGTCGAGACACCGTGGCCAATCTTATTGAATTGAGAATGGTCGATTTTGATGTGATAATGGGGATGGATTGGCTTTATTCTTGTTTTGCCAAGCTTGATTGCCGAACCAGGACTGTTAGGTTTGAATTTCCAAATGAGCCAGTTGTTGAGTGGAAGGGTGATGATGTAGTGCCAAAGGGTAGGTTTATTTCATACCTTAAGGCCACAAAGATGATAAACAAGGGATGTATTTACCATTTGGTCCGGGTTACCGACATCGATGCTGAGGCACCTACACTTGAGTCCGTGCCTATTGTGAATGAATTTCCAGGAGTCTTTCCGGATGATCTCCCTGGGATCCCACCAGACAGGGAGATTGATTTTGGGATTGATGTGATGCCAGACACATATCCTATATCTATTCCACCCTACAGAATGGCACCGGCAGAATTGAGGGAGCTAAAGGAACAATTGAGAGATTTGTTAGAAAAGGATTTTATCCAGCCGAGTGTGTCGCCTTGGGGCGCACCGATCCTTTTTGAAAGAACTAAAGATGGGTCACTGAGAATGCGTATTGACTATCGGCAACTTAATAAGGTCACAATCAAGAATAAGTACCCATTGCCAAGGATAGATGATTTGTTTGATCAATTGCAAGGTGCCAGGTACTTCTTCAAGATTGATTTAAGATCCGGGTATCACTAATTGAAGATCGGGGAGCTGAATATTTTGAAAACAGCTCTTAGAACCCGGTATGGGCATTTTTAATTTCTAGTGATGTCTTTTGGGATAACAAATGCCCCAGCATCCTTCATGAATCTTATGAATCGCGTTTTCAAACCATTCATCGATTCTTTTGTAATAGTGTTTATTGACGATATTATTGTATATTCACGCAATCTAGAGGACCATGCCGGTCACCTCAGGGCAGTGTTGCAGACTATGTATCAACACTAGTTGAGTGCAAAATTTTCGAAATGTGAATTTTGGCTTGAGTCCATCACATTCTTGCGTCATGTTGTCTCTAGTGAGGGGATTAAGGTTGATCCTCTGAAAATTGCAGCTGTGATGAATTGGCCGAGGCCTACAACTCCAACAGAGATTCGCAGTTTCTTAGGCTTAGCTGGATATTACATAAAGTTTGTGGAGGGGTTTTCTACTCTTGCCTCTCCATTGACTAAATTGATGCAGAAGGCAATTAAGTTCCAATGGTCAGATGCTTATGAAAAGCGTTTCCAGGAATTCAAAGCAAGATTGACTACGACGCCGGTGTTGACTCTACCCAAGGGTATAGATGGATTTGTGGTATATTGTGATGCTTCAAGAATCGGGCTTGGGTGTGTATTAATACAACATGGGAAGGTGATAGCTTATGCTTCTAGGCAACTAAAGAATCATGAGAAGATCTATCCAACACATGATTTAGATCTTGCGGCAGTGGTATTTGCATTGAAATTTTGGCATCATTATTTATATGGGGTCCATGTTAATATAATCACGGACCATAAGAGCCTTCAATATATTTTCAAGCAGAAGGAATTGAATCTGAGGTAGAGAAGATGGCTTGAGTTAATCAAGGACTACGACATTGATATTCTATATCATCTGGGAAAGGCCAATGTTGTGGCTGATGCTCTTAGCCGGAAATCTATGGGTAGTTTGGCTCACTTGGAGGTATATCAGGGGCCATTAGCCAAGGAAGTTCACCGATTGGCTAGTTTGGGAGTTCGTCTTGCGGACTCTAGTGAAGGAGGGGTAATTGTGCAAAAGAGGACTGAATCATTGCTTGTTGTGGAAGTCAAAGAGAAGCAATACAACGATCCATTGTTGGTGCAGTTGAAAGAGGGGATTCATAAACATAAGACCATGGCCCTTTCTTTTGGCATGGATGATGGTATACTAAGGTACCAAGGGCGACTCTGTGTTCCAAATGTGGATGGTCTCCAGGAAAGAATTATGATTGAAGCTCACACTTCTAGGTATTCCGTACACCCATGTTCTAAGAAAATGTATCATGATCTTAAGGAAGTCTATTGGTGGAATGATATGAAGAGGAATGTGGCGGATTTTGTGGCAAGATGTCCAAATTGTCAGCAAGTGAAGGCCGAACACCAAAGGCTCGGTGGGTTGGACAGAACATAGAAATTCCAATATGGAAATGGGAAATGATTAATATGGACTTTGTGGTAGGATTACCGTGCTCTCTGCGCAAGTTTGACTCAATTTGGGTGATTGTGGATCGACTCACGAAATCGGCACACTTTTTGCCGGTTAAGTCTACCGACACAGTGGAGCAGTATGCTCATTTGTATATTAAAGAAATAGTCAGGTTGCATGGCACCCCGGTTTCCATCATTTCTGATCGGGGGGCACAATTCACTGCTAATATTTGGAAGAAATTTCAGCAAGGTTTGGGTACTCAAGTGAATCTTAGTACAGCCTTTCACCCGCAGACTGACGGGCAGGCAGAGCGGACTATTCAGACGCTTGAGGATATGTTGCGCGCTTGTGTTATAGACTTCAAAGGTATCTGGGATGATCATTTACCACTCATAGAATTTGCATATAACAATAGCTATCATGCTAGCATTCAAATGGCACCGTTTGAGGCTTTATATGGTAGGAGATGCAGATCTCCCATTGGATTTTTTGAAATTGGGGAAGCAGAGTTGATAGGGCCAGACCTCGTGCAACAGGCTATGGAAAAAGTTAAAATCATTAAGGAGTTGGTGAAGACTGCTCAGAGTCATCAGAAATCCTATTCGGATGTTCGTCATAGAGATTTGGAATTCAAAAAAGATGATTGGGTATTTTTGAAATTTTCCCCATGACGGGTATAATGCGATTTGATAAGTGAGGATCGGTGAGGTAGCATACAAGTTTGAGCTACCACCTAAGATGTCATTAGTACACCCGGTGTTTCATGTGTCCATGTTAAAGAAAGTAGTTGGAGACCCGACAATCATTGTTCCGGTTGAGACTATTGAGTAAATGAAGAATTGACTTATGTAGAGATTCCAGTTTCTATTATTGATCGGCAAGTCCGAAAGTTGAAAAATAAAGAAATTGCATCCGTGAAAGTGCTATGGCAAAACCAACAGGTTGAAGAGGCTACTTGGGAGGCCGAAGAAGAAATGAAGAAAAAGTATCTTTATTTATTTGAATAACCATGTAATTATGAGTTGTGCCTTATGAAAATGCTAAGGGATATTCCTATGAAATATGTATGACTTGTACATTTGGTGTTAAGGGTGTTTTGTTCTGGTAATATAATTGCTTGTGAGGCCATAGTTGATGTTGTTTTGTATTATGTTACATTGTTGGATTATGTATATGTTGTTAGGATGTGTTTCTGGGGCTCTCTGACAGGTGGATAGGTCTAATTACAAGGGGAACTCTGGCGAAATATTTGAAAATATAGGGAGTTAGTCAAATATGGGGGTGCTAGTTTGTGGTATAAACCAAACTAAGTTGCATAAGATGCTAATGACGGATTTTTACCCTCATTCGAGGACGAATGATCCTAAGCGGGGGATAATGTAACACCCCGAAAAATTTTAAAGTACTTAAGTGGTAAGCCCGGTAAATTTTTCAAAGAAAATAATGTTTCATGGTGTCGGACTAGGCTTACGTGTTTTTGGCAGAAAAGTGCATTTCTGCAGTCCATTATGCGACCGCAGAATCACTCTGTGGACCGCATAATGGTCGCAGAGTGAGGCAGTTAATTGGGCCAATTGGAAGTAATTATGCAGTCGAGTATGCGACCGCATAACTGTTATGCAGTGCATTATGCGACCGCATAACGGTTATGTGGACCGCATAGTGATCGGTTATGTGATCGCATACCTTGTTCCAGAGCTCTATTTTTGGGTTTTTAAAACCCGACCCTATTTTGTTAAATAAACTCTTTAGGTCATTTTTTAGCTATTATCTGACATTTTAGAGTGAGAGAGGGTGCCCTAGATTGAAGTTGCTAAGAATTCCGAAAAATTTAGAGTGTAAGGAAGCTCAAGTGAGGTATGTTGGCTAAACTCTTCTTTAAGAATTGGAATTCCCAATATCCTTGTAAGTTCTGAGATGTTGATTATAGATGGAGTATTCCGATAAGTTTTGTGGTGAAGATATATGTTCAATTCATGTTTCAAATGCTCTTATCATATTGCATTATAAATTGAGGATGAGTCCCAAACTATGGATTATGTGTCCACGTGTTATAATTTCTAGTCGTGATTTATGTGAAAGTTATTATGCCATGTTGTGTAGAGATTGTGATTGTGATACACCTCCACCCACATACATTGGGGTGAGGCAGCATGACCGCTTTGTGTGGGGATTATGGTATAGAGATTGTGATTGTGATACACCTCCACCCGCATATATATTGGGGTGAGGCGGCATGACCGCTTTGTGTAGGGATTATGATATTGTAGGACTGCACCTCCACCCACTTACATTGGGGTGAGGCGGTACGATCGCTTTGTGTATGGTTTTGGTATTGTTATGGCACCACCACCTGCATACATTGGGGTGAGGCGGCATAGCCGCTTTGTGTTGGTATTGGTATCATTGATGCACTTTCACCCGCATACATTGGGGTAAGGCGGCATAGCCGCTTTGTGTAGGTTCTTGGTACTGTGGTTATACATCCACCCATATACATTGAGGTGAGGCGGCAGGGCCGCTTGATTTGAGTTATGGTATTGTAGGTACACCTCTACCTGCATATATCGGGTGAGGCAGCGGGGCCGCTTTGTGTGAAGATGGTTATAGAGGATCTCATCTTAAATCCTATAAATGTTGTTGGTAGCTTTTAATAAGCTTGCTATGGTTGAGACGGTTATCTATATTATTCTATTGCCGCACTGGTTCATCATAATTATCTTGTATTTCTAAATTCTTAAATTGGTGTTTAGTATTCATACTAGTACTATTCGACGGTACTAACGTCCCTTTTGCCGGGGGCGCTGCATCTTTAAATAGATGCAGGTGGTTCCATAGTAGGAGACATTGATCAGTGATAGCAGTACACCTTCTTCCCAGCTGACTTGGTGAGCCCCACTTCATCCCGGGGTCATGTATCGTTTGTTCGTTATGTATTATGGTTGAGGTATAGCTGGGGCCTTGTTGTCGAAATTATCATTGTACTCTTCTTTAATTATAGAGGCTTCATACACATAGTGTGGGTTGTGTATTGGTACTGGGAAAGACAAACTATGCTATGTTGTGGTTGTAGTACTTGTCCATTTGAGACTTTGAAAATGGTGAAACTTATGGTAAGAAATTGGTAATTGCAGACACGACCACTTTATTGTTTAATTAGGGAAAACATATATTCTCTTTATTCATGAATGAGTTTGGGTAGAAGAAATCTAACAGGCTTGCTCGGTCGGGTTCACTCGGTTGAGAGCCGGTCGCGTTCCACGGTTTTGGGGCGTGACAATTATGATCTTAAGGAAGTCCACTGGTGGAATGATATGAAGAGAAATGTAGCGGACGTTGTGGCAAGATGCCCAAATTGTCAACAAGTAAAGGCCGAACATCAAAGGCCCAGTAGGTTCGTACTGAACATAAAAGTTCTGATGTGGAAATGAGAGATAATCAATATGAAATTTATGGTAGGACTACCTCACACGCCTCACAATTTCAACTCGATTTGGGTGATTGTGGATCGACTCACGAAATTAGCTCACTTCTTACCTGGTAAGCCTACCGACAAAGCAGAACAGTATGCTCAGTTATATATCAAGGAAATAGTCAGGTTGCATGGCAGTCCAGTTTCTATTTTCTCAGATCGAGGGGCACAGTTCACGGCTAATATTTTGAAGAAATTTTAGCAATGTTTGGGTACTCAGGTAAATATTAGTACAGCCTTCCATCCACACACTGACGGGGAGGCAGAGCAGACTATTCAGACGCTCGATGATATGTTGCACACTTGTGTTCTTGACTTCAAGGGTAGCTGTGATGATCGTTTGCTGCTCATAGAATTTACCTACAACAACACTTATCATGCTAGCATTTAGATGGCACCGTTCGAGGCTTTATATGATAGGAGATGTAGATTTCCCACTGGATGGTTTGAGATTGGGGAAGCAAAGTTGATAGGGCCAGACATCGTGCATCGGGCTATGAAGAAGGTTAGGATCATTGCGGAACGGTTGAAAACTGCTCAGAGCTGCTAGAAGTCCTATTCGGATGTGCGCCATAGGGATTTGGAATTCAAAGAGGATGATTGGGTATTCTTGAAGGTTTCCCCCATGAAGTTTATAATGCGGTTTGGTAAGAAAGGAAAGTTGAGTCCGAGGTATGTCAGGCCGTATAAAATCATTCAGAGGATTGGTCGGGTGACTTACAAGCTTGAACTACCTCCAGAGATGTCTTCTGTGCACCGGGTGTTTCATGTATCCATGTTTAATAAGGTTAATGAGGAATTGACTTATGAAGAAATTCTAGTTGCCATTCTTGATAGGCAAGTCCGTATGCTGAGAAATAAAGAAATTTCCTCCGTTAAAGTGCTATGGCAAAACCAACAGGTCGAAGAGGCCACCTGGGAGGCCAAGGAAGAAATGATGAAGAAATACCCTCATTTGTTTAAATAGCTATGTTTTATGAAGTTGTGTTCTATGAAAATGCTAAGAGTTTACCTTCTATGAATTATGTTTCACTTGTACAATTGATATTAAGGGTGTTCCTTTTTAGTAATATGCTGCTCATGAGGCCACGATTGGCGTTGTTTTCATGTTATGTTGCATCATTGGTTTATGTATTATGCTGTTAGGTTTGGTTTATGTAATTCTCTGATAGGTGGATAGGACCAATTACAGGGGAGACTCTGGCAAAATATTTGAAAAATTAGGGAGTTAGTCAAAATTTAGGAACTGCTAGTGTATGAAGTAATAGCTGAGTCACATTGGATGCTAATGGTGATTCTAATGGTGAACTTTGACCCTTATTCAAGGACGAATGATCTTAAGCAGAGGAGGATGTATGGCCCCTTAAAATATCACCTAAAAGTCGGGTTTTTGTGGCACCGAGGTAGAGTAATGTGATTGAGGGTTGTAGAAATTCATCGCGGTGAGCAAGCTTGTCGTGGTACAGACTTTGTGGGTTGTACAGTACATCTGGGAGTTGCAGGAATCATTTTGTAGACCATGGCATTTCTGCGGTCCACTATGCGACCACAGAACCACTTTGTGAGTTGTAGATCCGTCGCAGAGTGAAGCAGAGAAATGGCCAATGTTGGAGGTTGTTTTACGGTCCATTATGTGGACGCATAACCATTTCGTGGGCCGCACAATCCGTCGTAGATCCAAAATGGGAAAACTTTGGAAGGAGGTTTTGCGGTCTATTATGCGACCATAGAACTGAGATGCGAACAACAGATCCATCGCATACCTCTCCAGCCCTGCCCAATTTTTGGGACCCTTTCTGGGGTTCCATTTGCGGGCCACATACCTGTTTTCCGGTCTAGTCTGCGACCCCAGACCTAGCTTCGTAGAGTTTAAGTTTTGGAAAATTTCACCCGATCCCATTTTTATAAAAACAACTTCAGGTTTATTTTGGCTGGTCCTACCTAATATTTTAGAGAGAGGGAAGAGGTCTAGAGTGAGGGGTATTCCTAAGCTAATTGTTCATCAAACCTTGCTCAAGACTTGGATAATTCACAAGGAAAACTCAAAAGATATTCATCCAAGAGGTAAGGTTCCATACCCTAGTCTTCAATTTCGAGTTTGGGGTAGAAGACGGGTAATGAAGAGTGTGATTCTAAAGCATGGTTGTGTTATCTATACATGCATGCAGTAACAGAGTTGTGGGAAGGTTGTTGAGCTCAAAAATGATAGATATTGGATTGTGGGATGAAGGAATCCACCATAGGAGGACCTTGAAAACATAATGCACACCTAGTGCTTGATAAAATGGTTGAGTGAGCTGAAACTATGAATATCTTCCTAATTGTGGCTCAATTTTTATCATGTCTCTAAATAGATCAAATTTGCTAGGATTTCTGGAACTGTGTAGTAATTTAAGGGGCGCTCAAAGCGAGGTTATGTTGGCTAAACTCCTCTAGTAGAATCGAATCCATGATGTCCTCAAAAGTTGTAATTTTTTTTGGCGCAAGCTCTTATGTCTCATGTTCCGAGTTATTCCTTATGAATTTTACTATTCCGAATAAACTCTGTGTCGAAAGATATATGATCAAAATGTTTCGGGATGCTCTTATCATATTGTGTTATCCTTCGATATTGTATTCGAATGTGACCACGTGTCGAAGTATTATGAATTTAATTTTGTCTAAATTGCTAGCTATTATGCCAAATTGTGGAAGAAAGCTCAATGTGCCTAAGACTCTTATTTGATTATATGTGTATTAAAAGTCATGATTAGAGATGCTTTTTTGTTGCTAATCCATGATGATGTTTGAAAATTATAGGGGTGAACATGAAATAGGAAATACGTCCGACGTGCCAAGAATGATATTACATTTGTGGCCACTAGTGCCAATGAAATGAAAAGATGAGTAAAAGACTATGGAATGAGCTGAAAGTCCTTTGTATAATAAACATTTTGGAGTATCATTAGACACTGATTTCGTGATGTCTTTTGGGCTTTCAGGACCCCGTATGGGCACTTTGAGTTTCTGGTGATGTCTTTTGGGCTAACAAATGCCCCAACAGCTTTCATGTATCTTATGAATCGAGTCTTCAAACCTTTTCTCGACTCCTTTGTGATAGTGTTCATTGACGATATTTTTGTATATTGACGAAGTAGAGAGGACCACACCGATCATCTCAAGGCAGTTCTACAGAGTCTATATCAGCACAAGTAGTATGCAAAGTTTTCGAAATGTGAATTTTGGCTTGAACTTGTCACATTCTTGGGTCATGTTGTCTCCAGAGAAGGAATTAAGGTTGATCCTTAGGAGATTGCAGCGGTGCAGAATTGGCCTAGACCTAAAACTCCAATAGAGATTCGCAATTTCTTGGGCTTAGCTAGGTATTACAAGAAATTTATGGAGGGGTTCTCTACTCTTGCCCCTCAATTTACTAAATTGAGGCAGAAGGCGGTTAAGTTCTAATGGTCAGATGCTTATGAAAAGAGCTTCCAAGAGTTGAAATCAAGATTGACTACGGCACCGGTGTTGACCCTACCAAAGGGTACAAATGGGTTTGTGGTATATTGTGATGCTTCAAGGATCGAACTTGGGTGTGTATTAATGCAACATGGCAAGGTGATAGCTTATGCTTTTAGGCAATTCAAGAATCATGAGAAGAATTATCCAACGCATGACTTAGAACTTTTGGCGGTGGTATTTTCATTGAAAATTTGGCGTCATTATTTGTATGGGGTCCATGTGGATATATTCACGGACCATAGGTGCCTTCAATATATTTTCAAGTAGAAGGAATTGAATCTGAGGCAGAGAAGATGGCTTGAGTTACTCAAGGATTACGACATCGATATTCTATATCATTCAGGGAAGGCTAATGTTGTGGCGGATGCTCTTTGCTAGAAATCTATGTGTAGCTTGGCTCACTTAGAGGCATATCAAATTTGTTGGCCAAGGAGGTTCATTGGTTGGCTAGTTTGGGAGTTCGTCTTGCGGATTCTAGTGAAGGAGGGGTGCTTGTGCAAAATAGGGCTGAATCATCGCTTGTTGTGGAAGTCAAAGAGAAGCAATACAATGATCCATTGTTAGTGCAGTTGAAAGAGGGGATACATAAACATAAGACCACAACTCTTTCTCTTGGAATGGATGATTGTACACTAAGGTACCAAGGGTGATTATGTGTTGTAAACATAGATTGTATCCGGGAACGAATCATGAATTAGGCTCACACTTCTAGGTATTCGGTGTACCCAGGCTCTACAAAGATGTATCATGATCTTAAGGAAGTCTACTGGTGGAATGATATGAAGAGGAAGGTAGCGCTCTTTGTGGTAAGATGCCCAAATGGTCAACAAGTAAAGGCCGAACAACAAAGGCATGGTGGGTAGAAATTCCGATATGGAAATGGGAAATGATCAATATGTACTTTGTGGTGGGACTACCTTGCACGCCTCGCAAGTTCGATTCGATTTGGGTGATTGTGGATCGACTCACGAAATCATCTCACTTCTTACCTGGTAAGGCTACCGACACAGCAGAACAATATGCTCAATTGTATATCATGGAAATAGTCAGGTTGCATGGCACTCCAGTTTCTATTACCTCAAATCTAGGGGCACAGTTCACGGCTAATTGTTTGAAGAAATTTCAGAAAGGTTTTGGTACAAAGGTGAATTTTAGTACAGCCTTCCATTCACAAACTGACGGGCAGGCAGAGCAGATTATTCATACGCTCGAGAATATGTTGCGCGCTTGTGTTCTTGAATTCAAGGGTAGCTGGGATGATCATTTGCCACTCATAGAATTTGCCTACAATAGCATTCAAATGGCACTGTTCGATGCTTTATATGGTTAGAGATATAGATCTCCCATTGGATGGTTCGAGATTGGGAAAGTAGAGTTAATAGGGCCAGACCTTGTGAATCAGGCTATGAAGAAGGTTATGATCATTGCGGAATGGTTGAAAACTGCTCTGAGCCGCCAGAAGTCCTATTCGGATATGCGTCGTAGTGATTTGGAATTCAAAGAGGATTATTGGGTATTCTTGAAGGTTTCCCCCATGAAGAGTGTAATGCAGTTTGGTAAGAAAGGGGAGTTGTGTCCGAGGTATCTCGAACCGTACATAATCATTCAGAGGATTGGTCGGGTGGCTTAAAAGCTTGAACGACCTCCAGAGATGTGTTCAGTGCACCCGGTGTTTCATGTATCTATGTTGAAGAAGGTGATTGGAGACCCGTCGCTTATTGTTCCAATTGAAACTGCATCTGATATGGGTGGAAAGGCATAGAATCTAGTTAGAGTGCCACTTGTTTGGCCTTCATCTCTAGGGAGACCCTTACCCACCTGCCCTCTGCCTCTGGTAGGCTGGACGAGCGGTGCAGCAACTGGTACGGTAATTATGGGCCGATAGCCCTGTTGCACCCTATTTTTTACTAGTCAAGACAAGATTCAATTTCTGGTTTCTCTATTATTGATGAAAGAGAGTCGCCACCTAATATTTAAAGGTATAGTAGGATACCTATTTAATTACTAAGTTATGTTCATTATGGGTCTCCAAACCGGTGAGATTATGGGTAAGGGTTTTTGTTCTTCTAAGGGGAAGGTGTTAGGCACCCCTTAAAATCTACCTGAGGTAGCTCCATAGGACTTAGACTAATTTTAAGGAATCACTTATTTATACTATGCTTAATTATTACTAAGGCATGGCTTACTACATGTTAAAGGGAGTATATGCAAGACTTAGAAGGAGTGTAGGATTATAAAAGAGTGATTGAAGGTTAGGAGAGTTTGAGAGTGGTATATATTTTAATGCTTTTAATTATTAAGTCATGAAAGTAAGTGCATTGAAGAATAGATGCTCGTGTAATTTTGAAAGATATTTATAAGAAATTGATTTTAAATGTACCTAGGTTTTTTTTTATTCTGAAGAAGCGAATCTTTGAAAATGAGCTGCTGTTTTTTTATTAAAGTCCTGAGCTTCAAAAAAATCCTTATGAAAGGTGAGTATACAAAATTAACAAACTATAATTGATAGGGGCGAAGATCAATTACTAATTAATTCCCTTAAGTCATATATTAGTTAAGGTTTGCCTATGTTTCATATGATATGAAGTACAAAGATAAAGCACATAATTCAATATAGGAGTGTTGAATACATGATAATGAAATGCGATAAGACAACAAAGGCAGTAAGGGAAAATAGTGAAGGCAGTAAACTAAGATATGGAAATAATGAACAATAACGAAGGAAGTAGGGAGAGAGGACTGGACTCTAATGATTGGGCCTCAATAAGGTAGGCCCAGCTATTTGAGAGGTGTGGCTATGACAAGACTGGACTCTTCAAAGATGCAGCAAAGTTGGTTTGGGCTTGAGCTCCTTAAGAACTCAGCAGGCCCAAAGGTATACATGCCCAAAAATAAAAGAAGGTCATTAGAAATATACTCCACATTCTCAGCATATTCAAATATACATGACAGGAATATAGACAAATAATTGAAACAAAGAATAATTAATACTGTGGGAAATTATACTAATGTGATTTAGCAAATAATTTACATTAAAAATCTTTCATTGTTATTAAACATTAAACCCCCAAAGAACTAAATGTGTCAATGAATTAAGGGCTAAGGAGGAAGCTCCACTCAAGGTCGATGCTCCCTTTGTATCCCTAGATACTTCAAAGTTCCCAAGGGACTCAAGGCCTAGGGCAATGCTTGTGCCGAGGATGGCAGCCCAACCTAGAGTCGAACTCCACTACCAAATATCGTTAAACACTAACAACATGTTTTCCTTACGGGTTTAAATGCCAATGAGACCATTCCAATGTAAATTGAATGATATAGCATTACCTACCACAAAATAGATACCCCCACCCCACCCCCACCCCCACCCCCAACATAAGAATATATAGTCTATACTGGATTACTAAACAAACATATATCACATGAATTTTAAAGATCTGATTCTGAAACACATACAGGTGAGCATTAGAAACATCATAAACATGTTACAAAAGTCTAAATTAGAGTAAAGCAATACTCTAAGGAAAGGTAAAGCTATACAGCAACAACTCAACATATATAAATGTTTCTTGTGTATGGCAAACCTAGTGTGAACTGACTGACTTTGCTTTCAGCGCATACATAGGTTGGTACTACTATATTAACACTTTTAAAGAGAATCACCAATGTAAATTCAGGCAACACAATTATGACTAATCATTTACAGAGGTTGTTAAAGACATCTAGGACATTATCAAGCCTTTCATCAGGTATGCAATTTACAGACTATAACATGGAATCCCTAAGGATTTCTATAGAATCATACTCCTAACAAATCATCAAGTTCATATAACATCAGCAAGGATCCTTATGAAACTTTAGGGATTAGATTTGGTTTTAAAGTTATCAATAGGGAAAGGACTAGGGCAGTTCTAGACAGGATATAAAATTAGGAGCTAAGAAAGAGCATGCAGTATTCAATTAGCTACTTAAACATTTCAGGTCAGTAATGATCTTATGAAGACAAGGGAAACCTTACACATTTTGTATAATTATATTAAGCAAAGGTTACAGATAAGGGAAAGACATTACATCATGACAGTTTCAACTCAAACTTAAGTCTAGGTTAGTACATGAATACATAGATAATCATGCTTCCTTTTTCACAAGTTATCACTTAGTTTGGGCAGAGTAACTAGGTCCTCTTAAAAGATAAAATGCATGCCAGCTTCATAAGAGATATTATACCGACTGGCACTCCTCTATCCATTTCGTTGTAGCATCCTTCTTTAGCAGCTTGAAAATGGGTTCACATATTATCGTGGACTGGGCTATGAAATGACTGATGTAATTCATAAAGAGACGTGTGAAATGGTCCCCGTAACTCTTCCCTATGAGAAGGTGGAATATATCTCTCCATAAAGAGACGTGTGAACTGGTCCCAAGTGAAGGGAGGTGAACCTGCTGGCCTGCTACAAAGATAAGACTGTCACCATCTATGGGCCTTGAGCTCCAACTAAAATATTGTGAAGTCCACCCCGTTGGACTCCAATACTCTCATGCTATGCAGCATGTCCCTACAATGATCAATGAAGTCCTGTGGGTCCTCATGTCGCTTACCATAAAAGACAGGAGAATGTAGCCATATCTACGTGTCCAACCGTTTCTGTAGCTCGACAATCACAACATGTCTAGGCTCTAGTATAACCACTGTATTTGGCTAAGCCTCACCCGCAGGTAGTGCACCTGGGGTCTGATATACGGCAGCAGCGTGCCTTGGAACCTGAGAAGAAAGGGTCTATTCTCCCCCTCCCGCCTGAGATATGGTTGGGTTCGCTGGAAATAAACCAGCATACGTCATAGAATCCATGAACCGTAGCATGCAACCCATGACCTCTTGAAATCCCGGGGCAGTTATGAAATCTATCGGGGTCCGCTCAGCTGTAGGCACCTCATCCTGCTCCTCAATAACAGGATCCTCTACTGGATCTACTGGTGGTACAACAGGAGCAACTCTAGGACACCCTTGTCATCTAACAGGAGCTAGAGCCCTCCCTCAGCCTCAGCCTCAGCCTCTAGCAATAGGGGGAGCAACGCCTCTACCACCGGGTACAACTGCCACACGCATTCTCACTATCTATGAGAGAATAAGAGAAAGATACTTAGCACAACAGCAATTTCATGATGGGAGATAAAGAAGAGAAGTTTTGTAATACCTTATAGCCTCTCGAAGATAAGTACCGACATCTTCGAACCTATCCGCAACACTCTATTAGGCCTGCTCATGACCTATGAGACCTATGTGAACCTAGTGCTCTAATACCAAGCTGTGATGACGCAATTCCAACTACAGGTTGTGATGGCGCCCAACGTCGCCGTTAGACAAGCCAACGATAAACTATCCATTTAATTTATCTTTTATTATTTTTAAAGTCATGACTTTTTATTTCTTAATGAAACCAATAACAAATGGTCATGGTGATATAAAACATAAAATAAAACATATGAGTGAAGTAGTGAAATTAATAGGCAAAAACTATAAATATCTACTAGCAATTCCCAAATCCCGGTGTCACAAGTGCATAAGCAATCTAGTAGAATATACAAACCACTACAACTACTGTCCTAAATGAAATAGAAATAAATATAAAATAAAGTGTAATAGGAAGGGGACTCCACGTGCTGTGAATCAGAGCATAGAGGAGGAACTCAACACTAAGTCTCCGGGTAATGTGGATGCGTGCCTGATCGGATACCATATGTACCTGCCTTAGTACCTACACAATTTGTGCAGAAGCATAGCATGAGTACGTAAACAACATATACCTAGTAAGTATCTAGTCTAACCTCAAAGAAGTAATGATGAGGGGTCTACATCGACACTTACTGGAGGTCAATAAATAAAGTGCAGGAATTATAAATAGGCATGAAATACAACAGTAAAAATGGAATAAGAAAACAATAAATAATAATCATTTAACAGAATGTCAATTTAAAATCTCCAATTATCACATGCCAATTTTAACAAATAAGAATCATCAAGTAATTATCAAATCTCAAGTCATGAAGGAAATATCAAGCATAACCGGACTCCTAGCGACATCACACAAAAACTATGCCGAAGTCGTACGGCCCGATCCAGAATAATCGTGTACATTGTTGAGGGTTGACCAGCGCAAAGCATAGATGCATCTAAATATATTTCTGATGCGTTCGCCCCGATCCACAAGAATAGAGAAACTCTACAAACTACGGTCAATGACTACAACACAGAATAATACTCAAAGAAGGAATAATTTCCACCAACAATCAAGTATTCTGCCAAAACATAAGATAATGAAGCTCAGTCTCATAAAATCCCATATCCAATTTCAATTATAAATTCCAGTAATTAAATTAACAAGTTGGGTTCAAATAATACAAGTATTGCAAGGTAAAGTCCTAAGTCTATCCGGACATAAGCATGATTTTAGCTATATACGGACTCTCGTCACTTCGTGCGCACGTAGCGCCCGCAATTATTATCAAATAACAATTAAACACCTATGGGGATAATTCCCTCTTACAAGGTTAGCAAGAGACTTACCTCGCTTCCAAGTTCACTACTCGGCTCTTCAACCACACTAATTGCCTCAAATCGATGTCGAGCAAATCCTAAACTACCCAAAGGTCATACAAACTAATCAATATATGCTCATAAGTTCATAATTTAACTATTAAAGTAATTAACCAAACCAATTTGGAAAATTCCTAAAAGTCACCTCCGGGCCCACGTGCCTGAATTCCGGAAATTTTCGTAGAATAATGTTACTCATGACCTTATGAACTCAAATATATAATTTCTACTCAATTCCAAAATCATTTTCATGGTCTAATCCCATTTTTACCAAACCCTAGGTTTTTCAACAAAATTCCACAATTTCTACAATTTCTTTTGTTAAAATCTACCCATAATTTATGTATTAAACTCGCATTATGTAGAAATTACTTACCTTGAGATGATAGGTGAAAATCCCTCTCCAAGGAGCTCTAAAATTGGCCAAGTATTGAGAGAAATGAAGAAACTGAGCCTAAGTCGTGTTTTAACAATGCTACTGCCCAGCGATCCTTCTTTGCGATCGCGAAAAGAGCCTCGCCATCACGAAGGAAAAATTGACAAGGCTCAGAAAAAGCCCTACGCGAATGCGACCAGGTCCTCGTTATCACGAAGGCTATCCCATCCCAAGCTTCGCGAATTCGAAGGGCAACCACCCACTGACCCCCAGGCACTTTACCCATCTACGCGAATGCGGACGTTCTATCTTGAACGCGAAGTCCAAAAGTCTTAAACCTTCGTGAACATGACCAGGTGATCGCGAACTCCAAGAACAAATTACCCCTGTTCCAAATCCTTTATCTTGAACACGAGAGAACATCTGTGTTAGGGAAGAAGAAAACTAGAACCAGAAAATTCTGCATTCTTGAACTTAACTCCTGGTGGTCCGAAACACACCCGAGCCATCCGGAACCCCGTCTAAATGCACCAACAAGTCCATAAACATAATGCAGACCTGCTCGAAACCTCGGAACACATAAAACAACATCAAAACTAAGAATCACAACCTAAAACCAAATTAATCAACTTATGAACTTCAAACTTCTTCAACTAGCTCCGAATGCAATGAACCATACATAGACAACTCTGAATGACATCAAATTTTATGCATAAGTCACAAATTATCATACAAACCTATTCCTAGGCTAGGAATCCCAAACAGGCATCGATAACACCAATGTCTACTTCAAACCAAATTTAAGAAACTCTAAAACATTCAAAATGCTTCCGGATAACCCGAAACTCAATCCAAACAAATTCCCAAGTCCAAAATCATCATACGAACCTATTAGAACCATCAAATCCCAGTTCTGAGGTGGTTTACTCAAAGTTTTGACTCGCTCAAACTTGGCCATTTTAGGCCACTGTTAAGGAACTAAGTATTCTGATTTTTCAACCCGAACCTTTCCAAAACCAAACCAATCCCTGCAAGTCATAAAAAAGTAAAATCACATATGAGGAGTCATAAATAGGGCAATGGGGATCTAGAAAGTAAAACGACCAGTCGGGTCGTTACACTACCGCTCGTTTTGAGATTTAGTATTCTGTTTGGTGGTTTGAGGTCTTGTGTAGATTCATATGATATATTACAACTTAAGCGCATGGTTAGTTTGGATATACATGAATTTTGGGAATAATTCGGAAAGGTAATTCTCTATTTGGAAGCTTTAAGTTGAAGAGTTGACTAACGTTTAACTTTAGTGTAAACATTATCAGATTTGTATTTTGATTGTTCCAATAGGTTCGTATGGTGATTTTTGACTTAGTCGTATGTCCGGATTTGGATTTGGAGGTTCCTAGGTTGATTAGACTCTTTTTGGCAAAAGTTGGCAATTTGAACGTTTAGAAATTTCCTAAGTTTGACCGATAGTTGACTTTGTGGCTATCGGATTTGGATTTTGGCTTTGAGACTTGGAATTGGCCCGTTTTTCCATTTAGAACATGTGTGCAAAGTTTGGTCTCATTCCTGGTTGGTTTGATAGGAATCGAACGCTTGGTTGTAATTTTGGAAGCTCTTGTGTTTCATTATCATTTGATGTATTTTGGTATTCGATTCATGGTTTTATGTGTTAATTTGATGATCTAAGCATGCGAGCGAGATTGTATGAGGTTTATGTACCTATTAATATGGTTGGACGAGGTCCCGGGGGCCTCACAGGTGATTCGTGGTGGTTTCAGATCATGTTTGATGGTTTTTGTGTTGCTGGTTTGCTGGTGTCATGTAATGCACTGCGATCGCGAGAACGGAATCGCATTCGGAAAGAGGTAAGTGAGCTTGAGTGATTTTTTGAATCGCGTTCGCAACAAAGGACCGCATCCACAAATGGCCTACACATAAAGGTCTTCACATTCACGAAGAGTGGATCGAGTTCGCAAAGGGTGACTGGGAGCTGGGAGCTGGGAGTTGTGAGCGTCGCGTTCGCAGGGCACGTGCACGTTTGCGGTGTGTTGGTCATGCTGGTCATCACGTTCGCAAGCTGGATTCAAGTTCGCGATGGAGAATTTTGGTTAGAGGCAGTTTTGTGCTTCGCGATCGCGAAGTTATTCCCGCAATCGCGAAGGGTTTACCTGGGCAGTGCATATAAGTTGTTATTTTCGGACTTGGAACTCATCTTATCATATTTTGAGATTGGGAGCTCGGGTTAGGGCGATGTTTGAGGTAATTTTCACCACTTAGATTGGGGTAAGTATTTTTACTCATATTTGATTATTTTACATGATTTCATCTTTGATTTTGGCATTTGATTATTGAACCTAAAAGAGAAATTTGGAATTTGTGTCAGAACTTTTCTAAAGTGAATATTTGAGGTTTTAATATCGATTCGAAGTAGGATGTGAGTGAAACTTGTGTGGTTGGACTCGTATTCGAATGGGTTGTCGGAATTTTTAGGTTTTGTCGGGTTCTGGGGTGCGAACCTAGGTTGAATTTTTGTTGACTTTGAGTATTTGAAAAAAGATTTGACCTTTATCTTTTGGGTTTGATTCCTATAGCATTATTTGATATTTTTGAGTTGATTTTAGCTAGATTCGAGCTGTTCGGAGGTCGGTTCATGCGAGAAGGCTATTTTTGAGTATTTATTTGTCTTGTTTGAGATAAGTGTGTTGCCTTCCTTTGCTTGAAGGATTTTTCCTACTAATTAACATTTTTTTCTACATGAGGAAGTGATGTATATATGAGGTCACGAGCATTTATACATGTGCCATGAGTATTCATGTTCGTGGTAGATTCTAGCTTACTTTATGTCTTTTTTGGTTGTGTGTTTTACTTGATTCTATGTATTTTTTTAATTAATCAAATATGTGAGCACAATAACCATGCTAGAGGAATGTTGAGGCTATTCGTACCTTATGTTGAACATGATGAGCAAATCTCTAGATTTATACTATATTTGCCTCTGGCTCGAATTACTGGTTATCGGGAATCCTCACATGGTTGAAGGAACCCCTATCTTTATAGCCTAAAACCCTCTTGATTTTGATGCAGAGAACTACTAAACCTAGCCATCCTTTGTTGTGTGTTCATCTCCAAACACCCATAATGGTATTTATATAGACTATACCTAGGGTTAGGGTTAGATGCCTAATGGGTCAGCTTATTAGCTAGCACCTCTTATAAGAATACAAGGCTCAAAAGACTATTTTTTCTAACGTATACCATTGTAAATGGCTTATGGTATCCTCGTGCATGATTGACGAATTTATTTGGCCATAAAACTCGTTGATATATTAAACGTTCATCTAAACAGGTTTGATTTATTCTCTCGTATTACAATTTTAAAAGATATTCGTTTTATCATTATTACAAAATAAATATTTTTTTTAAAATGATTTATGAATAACTTGTTACTTATAGGTATTGAAACGACCCGACAGATCATTTTGCTTTCTAAATCTTCGTCCCCCTATTTAAGACTTTTTGTATGTGCTATTACTATTTTATGACTTGCGGGGATGATTGATTTGGTTTTGGAAGGGTTCCGGTTGAATTCAAAATAATTAGTTCATTAATAGTGGCCTAAGGTGGCCAAGTTTGACTTGAGTTAATATTTTGAGTAAATGACATCGGAACCGAGATTTGATGATTCCAACAGGTTCGCATGATGATTTTGGACTTGGGCGTGTGTTCGGATCGAGTTTCAGGTTATCCGAGAGCGTTTCAGCGCTTAATGTTGAAAGTTGGCGCCTTGAAGGTTTTAGAGTTTCTTAAATTTGGTTTGAAGTAGACTCTGGGGGGTTAGCAAGTCATTGCATTCGCGTTCGCGAAGGGCAAGTCGTGTTCGTGATGCTTGGGTTGGGCTAGCCTTCACGATTGCGAGGACCTGGTCGCGTTCGCGAAGAGACTTTTCTAGGCCTTGGCAGATTTTGCCTTCGCGATCGCGATGGACTTTTCGCGATCGCAAAGAAGGACCACGGGCAGATCACTTTTTAAAAATCGGGACTTAGGCCATTTTATTCATTTCTCTCATTTCTTGGATGATTATAGAGCTCCTTGAAGAGGGATTTTTACCTAGCAATTGAAGGTAAGTGATTTCTACCTAATGTTAGTTTAATACATAGATTATGGGTACATTTTGCCATAGAAATTACAGAAATTATGTTGAAAAACCTAGGGGTTTGATAAAAATGGGATTAGACCATGAAATTGATTATAGAATTGAGTATAAATTATATATTTGATTTCTTAAGGTCATGGGTAACATTTATCTATAAAAATTTCCGGAACCTGAGCACTTGGGCCTGGGAACTTTCTAATATGAGTTGGGTAACTACTCTAATAGATGAATTATGAACTTTTGATCATATATTGATTAGTTTGCACGATGTTTGACTAGTTTTTGGTTATTCAACATTATTTTGAGGCTATTAGTGTTGTTTGAGGGCCGAGAAGAGGACTTGGGAACAAGGTATGTCTCTTGCCTAATCTGATAAAAGGGAATTATCCCTGTAGTTCTTACAATATTATTTGTTGCTAGTTGTGAGTGCTAGGTACGCACGATGTGACGAGAGATTGTGCTAGGTCAAATTTATTACCTTGACTTTTGGCGGAATACTTGATTATTGGTGAAAATTATGTCTTCTTTGAGTGCCATCCTATAACGACCTAGCCAGTCGTTTTGAGTATTTTAGCCTCGTTCCCCTACTTATTGCCTCCTCTATGTTACATTGTGGTTATGTGACTTTTCAGGATGGTTGGTTTAGATTTCGGATGAGTTTCGGAGTGGTTGGGACACTTAGTCCCAAAGTTGGAAGCTTAGGTTGAAAGAGTTTACCGGAGTTTGACTTTTGTGTAGACAACTCCAAAATTAAGTTTCGATGGTTCCAATAGCTTCGTATGGTAATTTTAGACTTATGTGTATGTCCGGATATTGATTTGGACATACATAGGTCGTTTTGGCTTGAATTGACGAAGTTAGAAAGTTAAAGGTTTGGAGGGTTAAGAAGTTTGACCGAGAGTTGACTTTATTGATATCAGGGTCTGATTTGGATTACGGAGGTTGGAATAAGTCTGTTGTGTCACTTATGACTTGTGTGCAAAATTTGAGGTCAATCAGAGTTGGTTTGGTATGAATCGGCGGTAGTTTTGGAAGTTGAATATTCATGGATTCAATAGGTTTGAATTGGGTTACAATTCATAGATATGATGTTGTTTGATGTGAGTTTAGGCCTCGAGTAGATCCATTATGTGATTTGAGACTTGATGGTATGTTTGGAAAGGGTCCTAGGGGCCACGGATGTGATTCAAATTGAATCCGGTATCATCTTGGACTTAGAAGAATTCTTGTCCAGCTGAGGTTCTGGTGCAATCGCACTTGCGCACTTTGGGCCGCAGGTGCGGCACCGCAGAAGCGACCGGTGAGCCGCAGAAGTGAGATTGGGGTTTGGCGAGCTATGACCACATGTAGGGTCCTTTCTCCGCAGAAGCGGACGTGCAGAAGCTGCTTGGTTCCGCAGATGCGCTCAAAGGTCCGTAGAAGCGATTTTTCCTGCTTAATGAAAAGCCGAACATGCGATGGATTTTCCGCAGGTGACAAGCCGCATAAGCGACTGTTCGTCCGCAAAAGCAAAATAATTTGGCAGAAAAGGGTTGGATCGAGGTTTTTGTTACATTTTTCATCTTTTGAGTTAGAGAGCTCGATTTTGGGTGATTTTGGAAGGGATTTTCAAGGAGTTGATTGGGGTAAGTGTTTTTTACCCTGATTTGATTATTATTCATGAACCCATCATCCTTTTTATCATTTAATTAGTTTTTTGAGTTGGAAAATTTGGAAAATTTTGTGAAAATATCCTGAACCATAAATTGAGGATTTGAAGATTTATTTGAGGTTGGAATTGGATAATTTTAGTTTGGTTGGACTCGTTATTGAATGGGTGTTCGGATTTTGTTAGTTTGATCGAGTTTCGAGATGCGGGCCTGGGTTGAATTTTTTATTTTCTTTAAAGATTGCAATTTATTATCTGGAATAGTTTCTCATGGTTTGTATTTATGGAATAATGTTATTTTGGCTAGATTCGAGCAGTCCAGAGTTGGATATTTGCAGAAAGGATACTAGTGGATTGAGTTAGCTTGTTTGAGGTAAGTATCTTACCTAACTTTGTGGGGGGGGAGGGGGGGAACTACCCCTTAGGAATTGAGATTGATTGTGCTATTTGTGTTATGTGAAAGCCGTGTTCGTAAGGTGACGAGTGGGTACACGGGTTATATATGTTTTTGGACTGGTTTAGGTTATTTAAACTCTTTCTATGCCTTTAATCGAATTTTTACAACATGTTATATATCTCGTTATTAATCAACTCTTACGTGTTAATCTACTCTTACATGCTTTATTTTGCATAGTTAACACATGTTTTACCTCTTACTTCTCGATTTGCCCTTATATGCCTAGTTGAAGTTATTGCCTTCCTTAATGCCTTATTATATCTCTAATTATTGAATTACTCGAATTTGAAATTGTTATTTTGTGATGTATATTCTTGTTAAGTTATTGGTGTTGAAGTTGTGAAAGCCGGTATCACGACGAGGTGAAGTTGTTAATTGTTGAGATACCTTTCTTGTTGAACAATTTACATTTATTTTGTTATTGTTGAAATTCTTATGCACATTGTGGTTTAGTCATGGGCAATTTGGTGTGGAAACATTGATACTGTTGATTATTTTGGCAAGTTGTGGCATTTGGACACTTAAGGTGCGAGTTGTGATTATGTTTTGATATTGATTGTCACGCCCCGAACCTGGGGGGCGCGAGACCGGCACCCGGTGCCTCACCTATCCTTGCGTACCAACTTGCGACTAAGGGACTCTGAATATATAATGTCAAACTTTGGCCATGGGCCACATTGCAAGACTAAACATCAATATAAAGCTGGGCCGAGAAGGCCGTCATAACTACTACAGCTGGCAAACCAACAAAATATACATACAAGGCCTACAAGCGCAACATACTTCACTAACTGATGGGATATGTCAACAAGCCTCTACTGATGAATGTATTGTGATTGGAATAAGGCCCCAACCTACTCATAATATATATACATATATACACAAGATGTACATAAAGCTCTAGACCTGGAAACTCTGAAGGACATGGAGCTTACCGATCAAGCTGAACTCGGGCAACACCTAATGAGGAGGTCTACCCGTCTGTCTATCTGAACCTACACGCATGAAATGCAACGCCCCCAGTAAAGGGACGTCAGTACGAAATAATATACCGAGTATGTAAGGCAATAGACTGAAATCTGAAACTGAACTGATAATATAATAACTGAAAGTAACTGGGAGTCAAAAATAATTTGAAGATATGCTCACCTGCTGATACTGACTCAACTCTTTTAATATAGTAAGTAAAATAGTTGTCCGGCCTTATAAGGCTCGGTATATATAACTGCTCTACCGTAGTAGGCTCGCTCATAGGCGCTCGTCCATACTAGGCTCTGTATCTCGTCCAACTGGGCTCGCTCGTAGGCGCTCGGCCACAGTAGGCTCGGTATATAACTTACCATCTGATCAGAGGTTGCCCAATAGGGGCCTGCCCACCAATTATAGCTCGATGGTGGTGAAAATACTGTAATACTGTATATATATAGACCCTCTGCTCTCTTGACTGGAAGAAGACAATACTCAATTAAATATAAGGTCCCGATAAGGGAGAATATTGTAACTTATGAGATTAGGAAAATTTACATAAATTCAGGAATATGAATTTCTCTTTATGCCTCATATTCAAACTCATGTAGTTACGAGATCATGCCAAAATAAAGGAAGGGCTTAGCCTTAACATACCTGAACCGATTCTCTTGACAATCCCTTTAACACTTGTTGATTGCGACAACACGTAACGGCGGATCGAAGTAGGGGAAAATCCGTATGATATTCTTGAGAAAGATTGCACCGTACTCCCTTAGAATCGCAAAATCTCACGTTGCTAAGATACTAAGAATTCTCATTTGAAATTTTGTAGCAATTCCGTATTATCACTTTGTGAATTTGATCACAACCTTGTAAGATACTTACTGAAGCCATCACGTTTAGACTGTGGCTTTGTGAATTCCATCCATAAGCTTAGCAATCTTATACATCTTCCTTAATTGTTTTTATCAAAGTGGGTGATGACTTCGCCACCAATCTCATTAATTGTTCCACCTAGCTTTATAGTGTAAGATTCACTCATTTGAGTTTCAATTCCCACCTAATTTGCTTCCACGTTTTGGGACACCTTAAGCTTTATCCATAATCTCTTAATTATAAGTTAATCTCCCACTTAAAAATCCATAATTATCCAATTAGTTAAAATACTACTTATTTTCATCACACCTTATATACCTTACTATCATGGTCATGTGGTACCTTATATGGCACTAGTCCATAAATACCGAGTATTATAGCTCGGACCGTATTTTATCCCAAATTGTCAAACTTCGACGAAACTCATTTTCTTCGATTTGCTCACCCTCTCACTTTCACGAATTACTTATCACTTGTTCGAAATAGCATAATGCTTATAATCTCAAAATAATCTCATTCCCGAACTTATGTCGATTAGCTTACGACGAAACTTTAATGTACGAAAATGCGGAATGTAACATCTCATTTCCAAGCTTATATCAATTTACTTATCGCGTACTTCAACGTACGAAAACATGGGGTGTAACATCATTCCCCCTTTGGAACATTCGTCCTCGAATGTTGACTGATGCACTTGTCATTTTCGTAACCTATGTCTTCTGAATACTTTAGTACTCTCCTTGCCATCCAGGCAACTATGCTGTTAATAAATCCAAAGGCCAAGGCATTCCCCCCTTTAGGCCTCTTTCTCACACCACGACTTTTGGTCGGAATCCTTCAAATCTCGTAATTGTTGCTACCTTCTGTCATGCAACCTGTACCACTTCTTCCTTGTATGTGCGCCTATGTGACTCTTCCCTTAAGCTTTTTCCTCCATTTTTTAGCCAATCTCTAGGCCTCGCTTTGTAAACATATACAGATCTTGACAAGATGTCCCTCTGGGCATCTATTGGTATACTGAAGTTCTTCGCTCGGTACTTTGTTGAACTTACGAATATTGATGTATCTCATTTCATAGATCCATTTATCCATCCATATGACTTTACTGCATCTAGGTAGGTCATACTATACCATAACTCTTACTTTGATTTATCGTTACTGAGGTCTGCTACCAAACTCCAGGTTACTTTCGTTGCTTATCCCATAAGTATAAATCTATGTCCTTTAATGCTTCCTCATTACTGTTCATCTTAAGAATGACGGCCTAATCTCATCTCATACTTTGTGACTTTTGTCCATCCATTATTGATTCACCTCAATATTGATCTACAATCTACCACTAATAACTTGAAACCTCTTACATAATCACTAGGGCTTACGTCTCATCGGGGAACATTTGAAGTTATTTTCCTGACCCACTTGGGGGCGATACGATACTATACTTCCATAATCGTATTTCATAGCATCCCAATGTGATTTACCTTATGTGGGTATTTTAATCTTGTACAATTAATGAAATGATTACTCAATCGTAGGCCCAAATGCCATCCTTCATCTAACACAATTACACATGCATTCTACTACCAGGGCAGCATTTCGTCTCTTCTAAATGCTACTTGTCTTAGACTCCTTTGAGTCCATTCTCGTCACCTTCTCATTCGCACTTTCTTACCCTTACTCCTTTCTTTCTAAAACCTTGTTGCTTTACCATACTTTAGCTTGCGACCTATACATATCTATTTATACTTCTCGTAACCTTCCTTCAACTTGCTTGCACCACAGATTTCTTGTGTTATTTTAGAACATCAAGCGAGACATCACATCATCTCTAATTTTTTTTACTATCTTAACTGGACATCTCGATACCTAGAAATCATCAACTGGAAGATATGCCACTAACGATGCCGCTATCATTCCCGGATACTAAATTCCCACACTTCTAGCCTTCTTTCTGTAGTACAGACTATTCACAACCTTCTATATTTGAGTATCTCTTGCGTTGTTTACCTTTACCTTACTTACCTTAAAATCTCACATCACATCTTCTATCTCTTTCATGACCTCTCTTCCACATAGGTATAATTCACCTCCACAACTTGAACTTCTATTATAATACTTGCACTTCTTTACACGATTCGGTGAGAGCTTCATACTGACTTCTTATAAGGCTGGTACACTTCTAACTGGCTTTATCGCAGAGCCATTATAAAAATATGGCTACTGTATTGTCTCTCTTGTACCTCTGATATTAAGAGTGGTCCTGCAATGTTCTCAATCACTATGTCCATAATATTTTGGGTTTAATAATCCAACTCTTGATTTACTTAGTTGGTGTAACTCTTTAGTTTCCTCTTTCCTTAGATCAACCTTTATGTAGGCTTAAGCTATCTTCCGATCTATGGCTCCTGGTATTAGTTATTACTTTTAGCCTTTCATGGGCGCTATGGAATATCCATGATACAATCCTTTAACAATTAAATCCTTTATCTAAGACCTAGGCTCAATTCTTTCTTTTAACTTTTATCGGAATCTTTTATGGCTGTATAATTGTCAACATATATACTGCATGGATAATACTCCAAACTCTTAAGTGCATTCATAACGTAACTAACTCTAGATCATTGATCGAATAATTCCTTTCGTTCCTTCTCAGCTTTCTTTAAACGTAAGCTATTACTTTTCCTGGTCTTTCTGCCCCCTTATTGCGTGCATACTTAGCTTATCTTAGTGCCCACACATATTGGAATTCCATACAACTCATATGATCTTGAATATCACTTCTAATTTTACTCCTCGTTCATTAGCCATGGTAGGTGCCACTTTCTTTTGGAGTGCATTAAATTTTGTAGGGAGACTGTTTTTACATGACCATTTCTCCTTTAAGTTACCATGTTTAGGTTGAAGCCTTCTTCCTTATTTCCTTAGCTAGTCTTTCATTGTAGTACTTAGGGAGACCTTCTGGCTCTTGTAAAGTTACAAGCTGGTTATATCGTTTACCCAACAAAATTTTTGTTGTATGTACTCACCTATAATTATCCTTAGTTACTTACTTCCATGCCCTTGTGCTTGTAGGGTTGCTTCTAAACTAATATTTTTGACTGTCCTCCCAGTGGCACTCTCTTTTATTTCCGTAACACTCATACGGTACCTTTAACTACCCTAACTCATATCTGAATATATATCAGGTATTACAATATCATAACTGCGAGGCTAAATTCACTATATTGGATTTTACTATGTTTAACTTTCACGATTTGTTGATTTGTCTGTAACCTCTTATCTAGCCATAACTAGGCTCTTCCTGAATCAACTAATAATTTCTCGTTGGCCCCTTCTAATATAGATATTCCGCGTAATTTTTCTCGGGTTATTTCCTTTGTCTTCACTTACGCCTCGCACTGGTTCCTTATCTACCAATAACATTTAGGGTAGGAACCCTCACTTCCTCTCCTTGATATCGTGTATGCATAATGTTTTGGAATCATAGCCTATATGTAAGGCAATCTCATCCCTTTTTCATTTTTGTCGCATTCTCCCTTTACCATTCCATAATCACTAGAACCACTTAATTCTGACTTAATGCCACATCACTCCATATTCCCCCATTTGGGGAAGTACTAAGATTTATATCTACGACGATCCACCTATAGATGTTTTACCTCTTCATCTTTGGCATCTTTTCACATCATCGATGACCCTTACTCGCCTTGCGGTAATCCTTCTACACCAAGGATAACGAATTTCCTTACTCGCGAGGGTGACACTAAGTATAACTGGCACATTCATCCCCTTAAGCTTAACTTTGCTCACATTGCTTGCTTTAGGAAAGCGTCTTCCTGAATGACCTTTAAAAGTTATTCTTCTGTCGTCCATTCTATTATCGTTGGAATGCAATCTTTGAAATTCTCATGATGCCAACTATTATCAAATCACTCAGTGCCTAATTCATGTTTATTTTATCTTGTTCACCAACCCATACTAACTTCCGTTACTCTGGTCTAACTTTTCCTTCTGGTAATCACGTTAGAGTCACGAACTTATTTCTCGAAATGAAGATATGACTTTATGGACTATACTCTTTTGTTGTCTCAGGGTCTGTTACCTCTCGTCTTTTCCTTCACTTCGACTATAGACGATGTAATATTGTCATCTTTTTGATCTACCGTTGTCATCCATGTATCACATCTTACTCATAATGCTTCCTTATCTCTCTTCTTATTTCCCTGCTAATATTTCTGTCTATCACTTTCTTTTGAAAACTTCAACAAGACATTCTTTTACTTTTAGCTCCCCTTGCTTCATTCATTGGCTCTTCGAGTTGCCTTACATTCTCGCTCTACTAGGGACGGGAGCCATACTAAGATAATATTTATCCCGTCCAGGCTTCCAGTGCCCATCTTTGTAGTACTCATATCTAGCTGTACTATTTTAGAGTGCACCATCTGGGTGTCTCACAAGGAGATCTATTAGCATATTTGCACAATCCTTCGGAAATGCCAACTAACACAAACAATCCGTTTACTATTTTGGGTTACTCTAACCCTAGCCAGATCCTGATATCCCATCCTCTCCTATACTACTTCATCTAGCTTCCATAGGGCATAACTAAGATCGGTCTGGCCAATTGTACATACCTATGTTATTGTTGAAGGTAACTCAAAAGGCTTATGTTCCTTAGCCTGAATTGTAAATACTGACAATCTTCATTAGCTGGGTACCTCGTACCCTTCTTCACCTTGCTTAATTTACTTGTTGAAACTTGTACCTTCTGATTCTTTCATTGCTTTTTACCATAAGAGTGGATAGGCATTCTTGCCTTAAGGATCCTTATCAAGAAGCTTACACATCTTAGTATACACATGATCTGTCAAATATCTCATATTTATCCATCATAAGCATGATGCAAAAATCGAGTTCCTCTGACTCAACTCTTCTTCAGCTATATCTCTTACCAACTGTCTTTCTGGATGTAGGCATCGTGGTATTATGAATAAGATAGAGTTTAGGAAATTGAGTTCTTACAACTAAGCTCTACCACACGATCTAGAGTAAGAAGAAAGAGTGACAGTCCTAAATGCCCTGTAGCCTCCTACTTATAAGTGTGGTGCACAACACACCCATAAGCAAGACTCTGCTAGACATGACTTGTAGACTCCCTAGGACAGAATTGCTCTGATACCACTCTTGTCACGCCCCAAACCTGGGGAGGAGGCGAGATCGGCACCCGGTGCCTCACCTATCCTTGCGTACCAACTTGCGACTAAGGGACTCTGAACATATAATGTCATACGTTGGCCATGGACCACATTGCAAGACAATTTGCAAATGCTAACTAAACATCAATATAAAGCTGGGCCGACAAGGCCGTCATAAGTGCTACAGCTGGCAAACCAACAAAATATACATACAAGGCCTACAAGCCCAACATACTGCACTAACTGACAGGATATGTCTACAAGCCTCTACTGATGGATGTATTGTGATCGGAATAGGGCCCCGACCTACTCATAACATATATACATATATACACAAGATGTACATAAAGCTCTAGACCCGGCAACTCCGAAGGGCATGGAGCTTACCGATCAAGCTGAACTCGGGCAACACCTAATGAGGAGGTTTATCCCTCTGTCTGTCTGAACTTGCACGCATGAAATGTAGCGCCCCCAGTAAAGGGATGCCAGTACGAAATAATATACCGAGTATGTAAGGCAATAGACTGAAAGCTAAAACTGAACTGATAATATAATAACTGAAAGTAACTGGGAGTTAAAGATAATCTGAAGATATGCTTACCTGCTGATACTGACTCAACTCTTTTAATATAGTAAGTAAAATAGATGTCTGACCTTATAGGGCTGGGTATATATAGCTGCTCTATCATAGTAGGCTCGCTCATAGGTGCTCGGCCATACTAGGCTCTGTATCTCGGCCAACTGGGCTCGCTCGAAGGCGCTCGGCAATAATAGGCTCGGTATATAACTTACCATCTGATCAGAGGTTTCCCAATAGGGGCCTGCCCACCGATTATAACTCGATGGTAGTGAAAATATTGTAATATTGTATATATATATATAGACCCTCTGCTCTCTTCACTGGAAGAAGACAATACTCAATGGAATATAAGGTCTCGATAAGGGAGAATACTATAACTTATGAGACTAGGAAAATGTACATAAATTCAGGAATATGAATTTCTCTTTATGCCTCATATTTAAACTCATGTAGTTACGAGATCAAGCCAAAATAAAGGAAGGGCTTAGCCTTAACATACTTGAACCGATTCTCTTGACAATCCCTTTAACACCCATTGATTGCGACAACACGTAACGGCGTATCGAAGTAGGGAAAAATCCATATGATATGCTTGAGAAACATTGCACCGTACTCCCTTAGAATCGCAAAATCTCATGTTGCTAAGATACTAAGAATTCTTGTTTCAAATTTTTTATCAATTCCGTATGATCACTTTGTGAATTTGATCACAACCTTGTAAGATACTTACTGAAGCCATCACGTTGAGACTGTGGCTTTGTGAATTCCATCCATAAGCTTAGCAAGCTTATACATCTTCCTTAATTGTTTTTATCAAAGTGGGTGATGACTTGGCCACCAATCTCATTAATTGTTCCACCTAGCTTTATAGTGTAAGAGTCACTCATTTGAGTTTTAATTCCCACCTAATTTGCTATCACGTTTTGGGACACCTTAAGCTTTATCCATAATCTCTTAATTATAAGTTAATCTCCCACTTAAAAATCCATAATTACCCAATTATTCACATAATTAAGAATTATCCCAAATTACTTATAATACTACTTATTTTTAATACACCTTACTATCATGGTCCTGTGGTACCTTGTATGGCACTAGTCCATAAATACCGGGTATTATAGCTCAGACCGTATTTTATCCCAAATTGTCAAACTTTGACAAAACTCATTATCTTCGATTCGCTTACCCTCTCACCTTCATAAATTTACTTATCACTTATTTGAAATAGCATAATGCTTATAATCTAAAAATAATTTCATTCCCGAACTTACGTCGATTAGCTTATGACGAAACTTTAATGCACGAAAATGCGGAATGTAACATCTCATTTCCGAGCTTATAAAAATTTACTTATCGCGTACTTCCACGTACGAAAATATGGGGTATAACATTGATACGCATGTGGTGAGATAAGGTGGACTTGATATGCGTGTTTCCTGTAGGGGGAACTACTTGAAGCCACACAGTGTGATAAGGTGGGCTAAAATGCGGGTAGCTATTTCGGGAAAAGTAATTTTCAAAACTAAATGTAAGGTTCCCCCGGTGATATAAGGAAATATTGTGATTGTGATTGTGAAATGAGATTATGAGGCAATACCTCGATTGTAATTCTTGTTATTATCTCTCATTTACCTCACTTGTATTTGTCCGCATTGTTTTCTTGATGTTCTTATTATGTGTTCCTTCCTTGTTGCCTTTATTGTTTTAAATTCAGTTGTAGCTTATCTTGTTGTATTTCTTTATTGCCTTATTTTCCTCGTTTCCATTATTAGACTACACTATACTTGTTCAGCTTCTTTTTCTTATCCTAGTAGGTGTCTTGACCTGGCCTCATCACTACTCTACCGAGGTTAGGCTTGATACTTACTGGGTACCATTGTGGTGTACTCATACTACTCTTCTGCACATGTTTTGAGCAGATCTAGTTACCTCAACCCAGGCTAGGCACCAGTGAATAGAGCATTCAGTTCGGATACTTTAAGGTATACCTGTTCGGAGTTCGCAGGCCTCGGAGTCACCCTCTGTCCTTGTTTTTCTACTACTTACCCTTTACTTAGATAGTGATGTATTAGGGATGTTTCAGCATATTCGTGTAGATCTTATGAATCAGTCTCATCATATTTTGGGAGTTATTGTCAGCGGTATTATTGAGCTCTTTTATGATAGCTAGATGGTTTAAATTTGAAATTCTATTATTATTTTCGTTATTTCTCCATGCATGTTAGGCTTACCTAGTCTTAGAGACTAGGTGCCATCACAATATCCTCAGGTGGGAAATTAAGGTCATGACAAGTTGGTATCAGAGCTCTAGGTTCATAGGTGTAACAAGTCATAAGCAGGTTTAGTCGAGCCTTGCGGATCGGTATGAAAACGTCTGTACTTATCTTTGAGAGGCTACAAAATAATTAGGAAACATCACTTCTTTGATTCTTTATCGTGCGATTTTTTGACTTCGAAATTCTGGATCTTTGTCTTTCTATTCTCTCATATATGGTGAGGATCCGCATTGCTGGATCCGATGATCAGACACTCACGCCCCTACTAGAGCCGCAAGAGGCTAAGGCAAGTACATAGGCCGAGGATGGGCACGTGGTGCAACTACAGCACCTGCTCGAGCTGCGACAGAGGAGCCACCAGTAGCTCCAGTTGGGGGTAATCACCCGAGGCGCTTTGAAGCCCCTGCACTTCAGGAGACCCTCACACAATATTTGAGCATGTTCGGTACTCTAGCTCAGGCGGGGTTGATTCCACTTGCACCAGCCACATCTCAGGCTGGGGGAGGAGCTCAGACTCGCGCGGCCCCTACTCCAGAGCAGTGGGTCCATGTTGATCAGGTCCCAGAGGTTATGCCACCGCAGTTCATTGTTCCAGTTTAGCCCGAGGTTAGGGCAGTGACATGTGAGGAGTAGTTGCTTAGACTTGAGATGTTCAAGAAGTATCATCCTCATACTTTTAGCGGCCTAGCTATAGAGGATGCATAGGGTTTTCTAGAGAAGTGCCATCGTATTATCCACACCATGGGTTTTGTGGAGGCGAGAGGGGTTGCTTTTACTACATTCTAGCTTTTAGGAGCATCGTTTCAGTGGTGGCGGGCTTACAAGGAGGGTAGCCTAAACGATCCAGCTTCACTCACATGGACTCAGTTTTCAGAGATGTTCTTGAGAGAGTTTGTTCCCTAGAGTCTTCGGGATGTATGGCGTGCAGAGTATGAGCAGCTGCGCCAGGGTACTATGACAATGTCAGAGTATGCTGTCAAATTTTGTGAGTTGTCCAGACATGCACCTGCCTTGGTTTTTTACAGTAAGGGAGCAAGTATGTCGATTCATCGAGGGGCTCAACTATGGTATTAGATTCAGCATGGCTCGAGAGTTAGAGACAGATACCCTATATTAACAGGTTGTAGAGATCGCACAGAGGTTGGAGGGTAAGCGGGGCCATGAGAGAGAGGATAAGGAGGCCAAGAGGCCTCGAGATTCTAGTAGATATAGTGGTGCCCGTGCCCAGTCATAGCATGTCATGGTAGGGGATATGTGAGCCGTCCAGTTCATTCATCACTTGCAGCTTCTAGTGGTACTCTGGCTACTTCTAGGGCCTAGGTTGCCCATACTTCTCAACCACTATCTAGTGCACCTCATGCATGGGTTGCCTTCAGCGGTCAATCTAGCCGACCATGTAAGGCCTCGTAAAATTTTGCCTAGGAATCTGAGGTTTTGTGGTGTCGAGGTAGACTTATATTTTTAAGGACTGTAGAAATTCTTCTCGGCGAGCTTGCTCACCGCAGTACGGACCTTTTGGGTTGAAGAATATACTAAGGAGTGGATGAAAATTTTTGGCAGAAGAAGGCAATTATGCGGTCTGCTTCGCGACCACATAACCGTTTTGGGGGCCACATAATCATCGCGGAGTTGAGTAGAAAGTTGTTGAATTTTGAGGGTTGTTTTCCGATCCATTACACGATCGCATACCTGATTCACTATCCATACTTCTGTCTTAGAGTTAGCATGAGGAAATTCGTTGGATGATTCTGCGGCCGCATAAGTGGATTGCAGACCGCAGACTTGTCTAGAGCATTCCAGTTTTTGGGCATCAGTTTTGCGGTCCATTTTGCGGACCACATATCTATTATGCTGTCTATTCTGCGACCGCAGACTTTAGTTCGGAGGGCCCATTTTCTATTTTTATAACCCGACCCCATTTCTTATAAAATGACTTTGGGGTTATTTTGGCTGGGTTAAACACTTATTTTAGAGAGAGGAAAGTGCTTTAGAAAGAGTAAGGAACCCCAAGTGCATTGATCATCAACCCCTTCCCCAATCTTGAAAATTCAAGGGAATCATTCACTAGACCATCATCTACCCGGGTAAGACCTTGTCCTAAAACCTTCATGAAATTGTTATGGGTTTAATTAGGTTATGGGGGTTGGAAATAGGACATGCATGTGACAATAAGTTGTAGTATGTGGGATTAATGAACTAGTTTGGGTAGTTTCTTGTTGAAATTGGTTGAGGGAGGAAGAGATTACCATTGTAGAGCTTTGTAGTCCATTTTGCATACTAGGTGTTTGACAAAATTCCTAAGAGAGTTACACCATGTGAATCCTTCTAATTATTATCCAATTTTTGCTATCTTCCTATGGATTGTTATTGCTATAAGTGTTGGGACGTTGTAGTGACTTAAGGAAAGCTCAAACAAGGTATGTTGGCTAAACTCCTCTTTTAGAATTGAACCCCACAATGGTCTTGTAAGTCCAGTGTTGCTAAGTACAAGTTGATTAATAAGCCTTGTGTCAAAAGATATATGCATTCAATTTGTATTCCAAACATTCTTGTATGTTGAGTTACTATTTGAAAAGGTGATTAACCATGGGCTTTGTGTTGATATGTTATGATTTGAAACGTGTTTCTAATGAAAACTAGCATGTCGAATTGCATAAGAAATCACATGTGCCTAAGACCCTTAATTTGGTTAGCTGCTCAAATGTGTATATAAAGTTTTATGTAGGAATGTGTTGTTATTGATAATCTTTAAGAATGCTTGAAAGTGAAAGAAGTGGATTGGAGATGGAAAGTGTAGCCACCGTGCCAATAATGAGAGTTATACTTGTGCCCAAACGTGGTTGTTTTAACTAATGTTATGCTTTGTAAGTATGTCCAATGTGTTTGAGCTCTTATATATTCATGAGTCAAAATTGTGCATTGCCTTTTTGGGGCAAAAGTATTTCGAGAATAAATGATGTGTTAATCGTTTATGATTTTAACTTGTGCTTCGTTTGCCAATCTTTTTACTCTATTTCTTGGAAAGAAATCCATTGTGTTTAAAGTCTTCATTACTAATGAACTTAAAGTTCTGATTTCCAGATTGATGTTTATGTATATGTTTATGTTGATGATCCTTGAAAGTAAAGAATTGAAAGTGTGGAATATAAGATACGGCCATCGTTCCTTGGGTTGAGGAATCATAAGTATGGCCAAGAGAGCCAATGAAATTATAATGATGTCGTGAATGGTTGAAGTTACTAACGAGGCCATATATAGTGTGAAAGGTAATGAGGTAAATATAAAATATATCTGTGCTTTTGTTTCCCTTGTATGCAAACCAAAAATATTTTTGGGAGTATCATTAGCAAACCGAGGAAGAGTGGGTCATAAGGCCCATACCCGAAACTACACGTGCTGGTGTAGGGGTGGATTGTGATTATTCCCCTTGTTGGGATGAGATTGAGATATTGATGTGATTGTGGGTATTCCCCTTAATTGGGATGAGGTTGATATTATCTTGAATTGGAAAGTCAACCCACACGACATATGTGGGAAGGCGGCCTAGTCGATCGGGTGGAAATCGGAGGCCATGTTGCGCACATGGTGGTACTACTTTTGGTAACACCTTTCTTTCGACCACATATCAAACCACATTGTTCATGGGGATATAGCCTAGTCGATCGGGCGTGATCGGACTCCGTGCTAAATTTACGGTGGTATGTCGGTGCTAAGGATCTCCCAACCAAAAATATATATTATTTTCGTATTTTGAAAATTAGTATGTTTTAACTGGGCATTTGGGTATTGTTGATTGTGACATGCTGTTTCTATGGTTTTCCCTTTCTTATGTTGGCATTCTATTTTGAAAGCGGACATTTTGATTTACATACTAGTACTATTCCATATGTACTAATGTCCCTTTTGCCGGGGGCGCTGCATCTTCAATGGATGTAGGTGGTTTTGACCCTCGTTAGCAGTTACTCTCTATTCAGCAGATTTTGGTGAGCCCTACTCTATTTTGGGCTTCATGTTATTTGACGTTATACTTTATGTTTTGGGGTATAGCCGGGGTCTTGTCGCTGGCACTTCCATACTACTCTTTTGTCATACTTAGAGGCTCCTTGGACAGGTTGTGGGTGGTGTTTGATATTGGAAATTAAACTGATAAGTGTTGGTATTTGGGCAAACATAATTTTCATAATATCTATAACCTTGTAATATTTTGGAAATTATAAATGAATATCCTTTAGTAATGGAAACGATTTTGGGACCATTGACCCTTCTCATGTCTATCACGTGTACTTATTTTTATGTTGTTAATGGGCAGGGTTGGGTAGAAGGCATCTAACAGGCTTGCTCGACCAGGGTATCTCGGTTGAGCACCGGTCGTGCTCCCTGAGGTCGGGGCATGACAGACCAGGCCTGAGCCAGTTCCAGCAGCCACGCCCACCGAGAGCTTGCTTTGAGTGTGATGATACCCGTCATATGGTGAGGGACTTCCCCAGACTCAGGAGGGGTGCACCTCCACAGACTACTCAGACTCTCCACCTGGTCCACAAACTTCTCAGGTCGTAGTTGCTTCCCACCTGCACAACCAGCTAGGGGTGGAGGTCAGGCGGGTAGGGGTCACCCTAGAGGGAAGTCCAAGCCAGATTCTATGCTTTTCTAGGTAAGATGGAGGCGGTTGCATCAAACGCAGTTATCACATGTATTGTTCTGGTTTGCCATAGAGATGCATCAGTCTTATTTGATCCAGGCTCCACTTATTCATATGTGTCATCTTACTTTGCTCTGTATCTGGATATATCTCATGATTCTTTAAGTTATCCTGTATATGTGTCCACGCTTGTGGGAGATTCTATAGTTATGGACCATGTGTATTGGTTGTGTTTAGTTGTTATTTATGGTTTTGAGACCCGAGTTGATCTATTGTTACTCGGTATGGTAGACTTTGGTGTTATCTTGGGCATAAACTGGTTGTCTCCCTATCATGTTATTATGGATTTTCACACCAAGACTGTGACGCTGGCTATGCCAGGTTTTCCGTGGTTAGAGTGGAGGGGTACATTGGATTATATTCATAGTAGGGTTGTGTCCTTCCTTAAGGCATAACAGATGGTTAAAAAGGGGTGTGATTTATATCTAGCCTTTGTGAGAGATGTCAGTGTTGATGCTACTACTGTTGAGTCAGTTTCGGTAGTGAGAGACTTCCTAGATGTATTTCCAGTAGATCTTCCGGGCATGCCCCTATGGATATATCGATTTTGGTATTGTTGCTGGGCACTCAACCCATTTCTCTTCCACATATCATATGGCATCGGTGGAGTTGAATGATTTAAAGGACCAACTACAAGAGTTGCTTGATAAGGGCTTCATTCGGCCTAGTATGTCGCCTTGGGTGCTCCGATTTTGTTTGTGAAGAAGAAGGATGATTCTACGCGCATGTGTATTGATTATCGGCAATTGAACAAGGTTACGGTGACGAACAGGTACCCATTTCCGCGCATTAGTGACTTATTTAACAGCTATCGGGTGCCACAGTGTTCTCAAAGAACTCGGGGGCAGTCGTACAACTTATGAGATCGGTAATGGAAGAAGGTCATGCCGAGATTAATTCGATGAGCCTAAATTGGGACTGGAGAAACAAATATAAAGAGTATCTGAAGACCGAAAAATTGCCCTCGAATTCGAAGGAATCGAGGACCCTGAGTATAAAGGCAGCCCGGTTCAGCCTGTCTGAAGACGGAACCCTGTTCAGAAGAACATTCGACGGCCTACTCTCAATATGTCTAGGACCAGGGGATACCGAGTACATTTTGAGGGAAATCCACGAAGGTACAATGGAAATCATTCACGCGCCAAATCATTGGTTCGAAAAGTAATTAGAGATGGCTATTACTGTATCGATATGGAAAAGGACGCGAAGGAGTTTGTACGAAAATATGATGAATGTCAAAGACACGCTCCGATGATTCATCAGTCCGGGGAGCTGCTGCATTTGGTTTTGTCACCATGGCCGTTCATGAAGTGGGGGATGGATATTGTTGGCCCCCTTCCATGGGAACCCGGTAAGGCTCAATTTATATTGTTTATGACTGACTATTTTTCTAAGTGGGTGGAAGCCCAGGCATACGAAAAGGTCAGGGATAAAGAAGTCATCGATTGCATTTGGGACCATATCATATGCCGCTTCGGAATACCGACCGAGATCGTGTGCGACAACCGAAAACAATTCATCGGTAGCAAAGTAAGTAAGTTTATCGAAGATCATAAGATCAAAAGGATCCTATCAACACCATACCACCCTAGTGGGAATGGACAGGCAGAATCGACTAACAAAACCATACTCCAAAACCTCAAAAAGAGGTTAGCTGACGCCAAGGGAAAATGGAAGGAAATCCTACTCGAAGTCTTATGGGCATACCGAACGACCTCAAAGTCCAGTACCGGGGCCACCCCGTTCTTATTGGTCTACGGCGCTGAAGCTCTAATACCGGTTGAAGTTGGAGAACCAAGTCTTAGGTTCTGATATGCAACTAAGGAATCAAATGACGAGTCTATGAACACGAGCCTAGATCTATTGTATGAAAGGTACGAAGCAACCCTTGTCCGGTTGGCCGCCCAAAAGCAGCGGATTGAGAGATATTACAATCGATGGGCTAACCTTCGACACTTCAATGTCGGGCACTTGGTACTAAGGAAGGTTACACTAAACACCCGAAACCCGATCAAAGGGAAGTTGGGGCCGAACTAGGAAGGCCCTTATCAAATTATCGATATCACCGGTAAAGGATCGTATAAACTCGGGACAATGAACGGTGAGCAACTGTCGAACAACTGGAACATAGCTCACTTGAAGCGATACTACTGTTAAGGTACGACCTCTTTCATTTCCTTTTGTTTATTTGCATTACGAACTAACACCTGCATGCAATCATCAAAGAACGATACAATCTTTAGGTCTGAAAGCACGCGTTGCACTCTTTTTTCCTTGAACTAGTTTTGTCCCAAATGGATTTTCCGGCAAGGTTTTTAACAAGGCAACATTTAATCGTGCTAACTTAGAATTGAAGGCTGGTTACAAACCGGTATCGAAGATCATGACAATAGTATCTGAGGTCTCTCTATGCTCGGCCCCGAACACCGGGGGCATCACCCTCGGTTAACGACTTTAGCAAGGAAGGAAGCTTTATGATTGAATGGTCTCGGCTCGATCGATAGGATTTACTGTAAGGGCCAAACAGTCATATGAACTGTGCCCGCATAGACTAGTTGAGCCCTGGCACAAAACTTGTACACATGTGTAACTATTACGCACAAGAATAAAAAGAAGTTTATACCTTGCGGATAAACATCTTGTCCTTTAAGAATTTCTCTTTTTTCTTTTAAGGAATTTCTTACATTCGATCCCCTGAAGGTATTGAGCCCAAGGGCCGCTTTTATCCGGGTTCAAACGATCACTCCCAATCAGGGGCTGACGTCCAAAATCAACTCAGATGGCTTGGGCTATCGGAGCCCGAGGGCACACGACCTATTAGGCAATGCCCGAACCTGAAAGGCTATGGCCACCGCCATTCAGGGACTGTTATCTTAGGAAAACCTAGATAACTTGGGGTAACAAGCCCACTGGGCAACACCCGAACTAAAGGCTAAGGCCATATTAAAATGTCTCAGAGACGTCCGAGACCCGTAGCAAAAAACAAAGCCTTCTAAATTTCATAACCGGTTCTAAAGGCTACCTTCGGCAAACTATAATCTAAAAAATCATAAGTATTCTCGGTTAAAAGGTTTTGGTCATACCGAACCCCCACGATGCCTTAAACACAATAATGTCAAAGGCAAGGTTCGAACATGACCTAATGCTAAGGCATTTCGATCTTTGCAAACATAAAGAATAAAGCAAAGGAAACTATTTTATGCTAAGGCATTTCGATCTTTGTAAACATAAAGAATAAAGCGAAGGAAAACAAAATTCTTAAACTGTCGAAGGGAAAAACAAGTCTTGTATATTATATACAGTCTTTACAAAGGCCAAGTGTCCTTAAAAAAAAAATACAAAAGTACACAAGAAAAACAAAAAAGCAAAAACTTTCTACAAAGGCGTCTAAACATCCTGGTCTTCTCTACTCCTAGGTCCATCGGAACCCTCAGAGTCTTCTTCTTCTTCGGGGTAGGCCAACTTCTTAGCCTCGACCTCGATCCCCTTAGCGGTTTCGATCTGGGCTGATAGATCAAAACCCCAAGCATTAATCTCCTAGAGGGCCTCCCTTCGTGACTGCTGCTTTTCACAATCAACAATGTCCTTCAAGCGGTCCTGGGCCGCCTCGACATCGGCCTTATATTGGGCCACCATCTTGTCGGCGTCCGCTTTAACCACCGCGGCCTCTGACTTGGCCGTTTCAAATTCCTTGGCCATAATTTTTGGATCAAAGGTAGCTGAACTTAGCCGAGACTGGAGCTCTTCAACCTTTTTGGCCTGCCCCTCGGCCTTTTCCAATGCTGCTCGAAGCTGGACCTCAATCGAAGTTAGTTGCACCTGAGCAACCTTTTTTTTCGAGGCCAGACGATCCATCCTGCCCCTCCATTCGTCAGTCTCGGCCTTGACAACGTCCATCTCAACCCGAAATTGGGCGACCTGGTCGATTTTCTGTTGGACCTGAAGATTCCGATGATTAGTCACCGAACTAGCTCGATGTTACTAACCTCAAATATTTTTACCTGCTTGACCAGATCGGCATGCTCCTTCCGAGCCACCTCGAGCTCAGCTCGGAGGCTCTTAGCCTCCCTCTCACGCTGCTCACTGAGAAGTTTGAAGGAATCGCTCTTCTCAGTGAGCCCTCGGAATCGCTCTTCTCAGTTTGAAGGAATCGCTCATCCCGGTATTGGAGAAAAGTCTCGTGGTGAAGCACCGAGGCCTACAAACACAAAGAGAAAATGTTAGAGTTATCTGCAAAATAGCGTAAGTACAAATTGAGAACTATTGAGGAATATCTAAAATTACTGGTTTAACGCCTGTTGCGCTTCGTTGAACAGATAAGGTGCATCCACCTCATACATCTTGGCCTGATTATAATCGGTCACCAGACACCGAAAATAGCTAGACACCCCTACGAGGGCAGAGAGGACCCGAGAGTCTTTCGGAAGGGAGAAAGTGATGAATCGCTATCGGCCATGATCCACACTCGGGGCAGGGAATCGATTGACTAGTTTGGGACTCGAAGAAGGTCCGCTTGCTCCCAAAGATGGGATCTTCCTTGGTATCTCTAAATCACCCAACCCGGTGACACCCTCTGTGGCCGTAAAGTCCACTCCATCAAAGAAGTCGCGAAAGGGATCGTCCGCTCCGAGGACTCCCTCATTGGGACATTCTTTCACCGTCTGAGCCTCATTTTACATGGACTCAGTGAACGAAGGTGACTCGGTGGTCTCTATCACACCGAGAGATTCTTTCGGCGCACTGCCCATGTCCCGGGAAGCTTCGGTCTCGGCCTCCTCCTCGACCCCCCTAGCTCGATGAAGATCGGCATTGTCTCCATTTGGTTCGGAGGCCCCTTGCCATTCGAGTCATGTTGACACTCGGGCCACCAGATTGAAGGTTTCGTCCTATTGTTATTCTTTGGGTTAATCCCTCAGCTAATAGAGAGAACCCGAAGGCGGTGCTCGAGAGCTGGTGCTTTCTTTGGACTTACGCACCAACCTTCTCTTTGGCTTTTTCTTCTCCGAGATAGGAGAACTCGGGGCCCCTTTTCTTTTCTTCTCTTCACCCTGTCTCGGAGCAGGGAACTCGGTGGGGACATCATCGCTACCAGATAGGGTCCTCATTTGGACATCCTTGGATAACCTGCAAAAGGCAATAAAGCAAGTGAGAATTTTGCATAAGGAAAACCAAATATTACCCATGAAGAAGATCTCACTATGTGAACGGGCCTCCCATCGGCCCTTTGAAAGCTCACGCCACGAGTGCTCGGAATAAGGACTTTGTGATACGATGCCCTTGACCCACTCCTTGAGTCAAGGAACTGCATTCGGGACCCGAGCAACAACTGCACCACCACAGAACACCGGTAAGAAGGAAGGAAACAAATGGCGATAAATTAAAATTTTGGAAAGTAAATTATACTTACGTAACATGTTCCACTTCTCGGGGAACGACATGTGCCCGACCGAGATCGAGTCTGAGGTCCTCACTTGGACAAAATAACCTAGATAACCTCGATCCCTATCCTCGTCGATACTTAAGAACGGGACTGTACAAACATATAAGGTGGTTGATGGTGAAAAGGCACCTTTCGATCTTGCTTACAAAGAAGCGGAGGAGGATTACAATCCTCCAGAAAGAAGGGTGGATTTGACCGAGGGTTATCTCATATCTTTTGCAAAAGTCGATGATAACCAGGTCCAAGGGGCCTAACGTGAAGGGATAAGAAGGTTTGAATGTAGGTTATCCAAGGATGGTAATGGCTTCGTCAGGTTCGGGAACCACCATATGTTTGTCAACCTAGTTACAATCCTTCTTGACTTCGGAGATAATATCCTCGGTGATCGAGAAGATGTACCTCGAGACCTCCTCACACCGGCCTGGTATGGAGGAGGGATTTTTGACTTTAAAATCAGCATTGACCGGGCACCCCCCCCCCCCGGATGAACATTTTTAGAGGAGGTTCCTGTGCTGGTTCCTCTGCAATAGTATGTGAAGCGGTCTCTTCAGTAGCCGGCCGCGAGGTAGGAGTTTCTTTTTGGGGAATGATTTTGGAAGTTTTAGCCATTTCTTTATAGAGAAGGAACAAGGAAAGAGAAAGAGTACACTAAGTGGTTTGAGAAAAAGATGAATGAGAGCTTTTATCAAAGATCTCAAAGTAACCAGAATATAATTACTTGAAAGTATTGAAATTTCTTAGGAACGAGGGCAGAAGGTTTGAATGTAAAGTTTGAATGAACAAGTGAGGGGGTATTTATAATTTTTCAGCGACGGTTCACATCTAGGAGTGGCCGACCATCAACTGACGAGAATTTAATGCCATTAAGACATGACTGACGAGATGTTTTGACTGTTTTATCGTTTCTGCCTTGTGATGCCGAAGAAAGAATCAAAAGGTCATTTCGTTTCTTATCGTATACTCTCCGAAAAATGAGAGGATTATCTGTATATGGTCGGAATCAATCTCACCTACGACATGGCAGGTTAGGCTCGAAACATGACAACCAAAGACTGAAGATTGACCCCGAGTCCCGCTGAGCTAGAACCCGGGGTCAGAATGCCTGGCTTCAAGAACATTAAGTCAGTAATCTCAGAGTCAAACTTAGACCCGCTCGAGCTCAAAGAAATATTGTTAGCATAAACAACAGAAGATTGAAATATCTGTGACCGGTCGGATATTACAGTGGGAATCTCGGCACGAATCAATAAGGAACCAGCAATCAACAAATCTAGAGATCTTTTACCTTTTATAGAATTGTACCTAAAGTAGGACTCCTTTACTATATAAAGGGAGGTCTGATTATTTATTGGACACATTGTAACACGCATTCCAAAGCAATAAATTATTATTCTCTTTAAGTTCTTACTATTCTCTTTAAAGCTCTCATTTCTTCTGTCTTGATATCGATCGAAGTACCTGATTCGAGGGTGATTAATTCTCCAGAGCTAAGACTGTTCAATTCGTGTGGTTTGCGCTTACTTTTCCATTACTGATTTCAATTGCAATCTAATTTGTCGTTTTGTATCAAGTTAAATCACGTATCCTTAAAACTACTTACAAATTCAATTGTTATCCAATTTCGAGGGTAAACAGAACTATTATTACATGATAAAGAGTGACACGACTTAATATAATAGCCCAGCGCAAGACTACCTTCTTTTAGGTCTAGTGTTCATTCCTCTACTCGGCCAAATATTTGCAAAATTTGAAGTTTTTTCGTTTGAAGAAATGGAAGTTGTGCAAGATTGAACTCATGACCTTCTTTTTTGAAACAAAAGTTCCTATAGCCGGTGGGCCAAAGCATATTCCAATATATGAGAGAGAAAATAAGTGCTATTATATTTATCTATTTGTTTCCCTTAATTTATCTATTTGTTTCACTTTTAAATATGACATCACTTGTAAAATATCATGCGTATGCCATTGGAATTGCAGATGAGATGCTTTCAACTAATCTATTGTTGTCCCCTTGTAATTTTCTTTGCCCATTTATGAGAGTTTATTTAAAAGGAGTTTTTACGATGAACTACGGTTGTTTACTTTCGTCACGAGCATAAATATTTGCATATTGGGTATCTGATGTCGTGATGCTTTAAGATCTTAAATTTCTTCTATCAAGACCTCGTTTAAATCCAACCAGTATTAATTTTGTTTGAGTTTTTCTTATACCTTTGTTTACCCTAAAAAATGGATAATAATTAAATTTATATATAATTTTAAGGATATGCGGATTAATTCAATACAAATGATAAATTGCGTTAGATTAAACAGATAAAGGGTGTAATAAATTGTCAAACCAATTAAGGGGAATGATCCCAGAATCAGTAACAACTTTAATGAAATGCCTGCCTTCGATCTCGGGCTCACGATAATGAAGAACTGATGAACAAAAGCAAGAACTTTGAATAACAGAGAAAATAAGAGTATATTGCCTTGATATGCGTGTTACAATGATGCCTAATGAATAGTTAGACTCCCCTTTATATAGTAGGGGGAGTTTTACCCTAAGTACAATTCCAAAAGAGGTAAAAATCTTCCATTTTACTAATAACTGATTTTCTATCGATATGTGCCGAGATTCATGCCATAATATCCGGTTGGGCACGGATATCACGACCCTTTGTTTGTCGTGCTCGATTATCTCGTAATGGTCTCCGAAGTTTTGGGGTTCGAATCGGTCCTAGGGGTCTTGGCCCCGATTCTTTCGAGGGCAGGTGTATTGCCCAGACCCCGACTCGAGGAGCTCCTTGCCCCGACTCCGGTTCCTTACAGTCACATCTCTGCTTCGTTTACTTCATCGGGAACCGAGGTGTCCAAAAGGCTTGGTTTCACCAATATATAAATAGTCCCCTCATTTCTCGGAAAACAACGCGAAACCTCTATAAATACTTTCCTCCTTCGTTCATTTTTGTCCTTTTGGCCATGCTTCTACTTTCGAGTTTTTAGGATATCACTACCCTTCTTCACACTCTAATATTTTCACCTCCGTTCTTCAAAACTTCTCAGTAAATTGCAAGTTTTTACTTAATTTCAACCCAAATCAGCGTACTTGACCTTTCATCTTTCAACCTCTCTTCATATTTTTCAAGTTTTTTCTAGATTACAATGGCTAAAACTTCCAAATCTATTCCCCAAAAAGTCGCTTCTTCTTCTTCCTCACAACCGACTGCTGAAATTGATGAGACTACTTCCGATGTGGTCATCCTCGAGAGGTCTGCTCCTGACACGGGTACCGATGAACCGACTGTTGAGCCTCCCTTGAAAATGTTCATTCACGGGGGTTGTTTAGTTACCGATGACTTTAAGGTTGAGAAGCCCTCATCGATGCAGGGTCGGTGTGAGGGAGTATCAAGATATGTATGCTCCATTATCGAACTGCAACTGGGCGGGTAAGGACGTAGTAGTCCCCGGGCCTGCAGACACCAGCACTACCCACGTGGAGGGTTATCTAAGTGTTTACACTTATGCCTTCACGTTGGGCCCGGTGGACCCGGTTATCTTGGATTTTTGCAAGAGGTACGAAGTATGCCTCGGTCAAATCCACCTGTCACTATGGAGGATCGTGATCCTCCTTCGTTATTTCGTGAACAAGACCGAGTCCCGTCGCTTCACCATCGATAATCTTCTCCGCCTATAAGTCCTCGAATCTTTCGAGGATGACTAATAAAGTTCACGCCCATTCGTTATTTAGTTCGAGTGAAGATCGAAAACTTGGTTCCCCCGAACTCATGCCTTTCCCTGAGAAGTGGAATGCATCTCGTAAATATGGTTTCCCCTTTGAATACCATTTTACCTTCATATCCTCTTTTCTTACTGGTATTTGTGGTGGTGCAGCTGTCGCTCGAGTCCCAAACGTGATCCCTCGGCTCAAAGAGTGGATCGAGGGCATTTGTTCAGAGATGCCTTATTCCGAGCGCTCATGGCGCAAACTCTTGAGGGGCCGTTGGGAGGCCCGTTCTCATGATAAGGCTCTTCCTCGAATAGGTAACATCTGGCTCTCTCATTCACATCATACTTACCCACTTTTCTTCACTTTTCCTTTTGCAGGGTTGCTTAAGACTATTGAGCTTAGGCCTTTAGTAGGGGAGGAGGATTAGTCCGTTGACCCCTCCGCTTTGGGGCAGCTCGGGGCTACAGCAGGAGGAAAGAAGAAAAGGAAGGCTCTTCGTTCCCCGAGCTTAGAGAGGAAGAAGCCAAAGAAAAGGTTGGCCCGTACGCCAAAGAAAAGTTCTAGCTCTCGAGCGCCCGACTCAGATTCACTTTATCGGCTCAGGGATGAGCCCGAAGTAGATGATTTTTTCGTGGCCCACGGGCCGACATCCACCGAGGAGCGAGAAGCCGTTGAAGAGGAGATCCATGAGGCTAATCCCCCTCAGGCCCGGTAGGTCAATAAGGAGACCAAGCCGATACTTCCCGGAATGCTGGCCACACCCTGAAGGAGGCACCAGTCGTAATTAGAGATTCAGGGTTGCTTCCTATACTGAGTCCATGCTCGAGGAGGCCCAAGAAGTAAAGGATAGGTCTAACGAAGGGACTCATGGCGCGGACGATCCCCTTCGTTCCTTTTTTGACGGTGTGGACTCGTCCGTTTTGGAGGATTTTTTCGGGCTGAGTGACCTAGAGGTGCTGGAAAGGGGTCATCTTCAGAAGTCAGCGGGCTGAATTCGAGCCAGAAGTTAGTCAACCAATTCCCTACCCCGAGCGTAGATCCCGGTCGCAAAAGGTCGATAGTCATCACTATCCCGGAGGATGCCCAGGTTATTTTGCTCCCGTGAGAGTGGCGAGCCACCTTTGATACCTGGTGACTGAAGAAGACCAAGCAAAAATGAACGAGGTGGACGTACCATGACTGTTCAACGAGGCACAACAGGCATTGAATTGGGTAAGGTATCATTACGATCTTTCGACCTTTGACTTAATCCTTGATATTTCTCATGTCTTCTTTCTTTTACCCTTTTGTAGGCCTCAGTGCTCCATCATGAAAGCTTTCTTTGGTACTGGGCCGAGGTTAACCAGCTCGAGGCCAAGATCAAGGAGCTTGCTGAGAAAAGAGACACGTATAAGCTTCTCAGCGAGCAACACGAAGTGGTCATCAATAATCTCCAAGCCGAGCTGGATGCGGCTCAGAAAGAGCATACCGATTTGGTCGAAAAGGTAAAGGTTTTTGAAGTTAGCAATGAAGATTTAGCCATGGCGACTAACGGCCAAACCTCACAGTTTCAACAGAAGATAGACTGAATCGACCAAGTCCGAGCTGAAATGAACGAGGTCCAAGCCATGGTTGATGTTTGGAAGGGCGAAATGGACTGGATAGCTTCAGAGAAGGAGACTGCCCAAGCACAGTTGGCATCGGTAGAAGTTCAACTCCTAGTGACAAAAGAGAAGGACGATAAGCGAGCCCTGCTGAACGAGGAACTCTGAGCTCAACTGAACTCGACCCTGGCAGAGCGGAATACCTTTGGTAGTGAAAGTGAAGCTGTAAAGGCTCAGATGCGCACAACTTCCGCCGATGCTGAAGAGAAGGTGGCCCGATATAGGGCCGATGTCGAGGAGTCCAAGGCGCGTTGAAAAACCACTGTTGAGTACATGAAGCGATTGTCTAGAAGGGAGACCCTCGTTGAGATCCATGCCCAAGGCTTCAACCTATCTGCCGAGATCGAGGAGGAGAAAAGGCGCAAGGTCGAGGCCAAGAAGCTGGCAGATCCTAAGATTGAAGACGGCTCCGAGGGCTTCGACGAACCCAAAGATGAAGAAGGACCCGACAACTCTGGTAATGAGGCGGGTTCTGGTGAAGATCGGGCGTAGGTGCGTTAGGAATTTTTGTCTTTGTTTTTGAACCCTGTACATTTATTTTGTTGAGGTCATTTTTATTGGCCTTTGTAAAGACATTCTGGAATGTATAAATAAAGTTTTTTCCCTTTTGGCAATTTTCAAGTCTATTAACTTTAACCTACTTTTTACAATTGCAAAGATTTCAAATGCCTTAGCACGGAATAAAACATAGTAATAAGTTGTTTTTTGGAGGTCCGAACAAGATTTGTTCTTGATGCAAGGTTTGTTTGCAACTTGTGGGGGCTCGGAATGACCAGAAGCTTTCCCCAAAATGCTTGTTTAAATATTTTTAGACTATAATTTTGCCGAGGGTAACCTTTGAACCAATTTGAAATTTTGAAGGCCTTATGTTTTGATTACGAGTTTCGGACGTCTCCGAGCCACTTTTAGGGTGGCCGTAGCCTTTTAGGCTTGGGCACTGCCTAATAAGTCTTGTGCCTCCGGGTTTCGATAACTCGATCCGTATGAACTTATCAAGGACGGCAGTCCCCAAGTGGGGATAGACCCTTTGGCTCGGATAGGGGTGGCCCTTGGGCTCGATAATTCTCGGGCAAGTATTAGCCCTTAGGCTCAATACTTTTAAGAAGCAAAAAATGTTTGTTAGAAAGGTAGAAATTTTCTTTTATTTTTGTGCGTAACGTACAAGATTGTATAAAAGCTCGTATTGCGGTCAGTATGACCTATGCGGGTACGATTCATTTGACTGTTTGGCCTTTACAATGAATCCTAACTACCGAGTCTAGACTGATCGAGCACAGAGTTTCTTTCCTTGCTAAAAATCATGAACCGAATGTGATGGCCCCCATTATTCGAGGTCGATCATTGAGAGGGCTAGGATACTGTTGACATGACCATCAACTCCGATTCAAAATTGGTCTTCGATTCTAAGTTAGCACGATCCACTGTTGCCTCGTTAAAAACCATGCTGGAAAATCCATTTAGGACAAAATCAGTTTAAGGGAAAAAGAGTGCAACGCGTGCTTTCAGGCCTAACAACTACATCATCCTTTGGCTATTGCCTCCAAGTGTTATTCTAATTCGCAATATATATGTAAAATAATGAATGAGTTCGTACCTTAGCAGTAGTATCATTTTAAGTGGGTCAAGTTTAGGTAGCTGCTCACCGTTCCCTTCTTTGAGTTTGTACGAACCTTTACTAGTAATCTCGATAATTCGATATGGACCTTCCCAATTCAGTCCCAGCTTCCCTTTGTTCGGGTTCCGGGTGTTCAGTGTCACCTTCTTAACACCAAGTTCCCAATATTGAGGTGTCGTAGGTTGGCTCTCCGGTTGTAATACCTTTCGATCCGCTATTTCTAGGCAGCCAACCGGATGAGGGCGGCTTGACGCCTCTCATCCAATAGTTCCAAGATCGTGCTCATGGCTTCACCGTTCGACTCTTCGGTTGCATATCAGAACCTAGAACTCAGTTCTCCTACCTCAACTGGTATTAGTGCTTCGGTACCATAGACCAACAAAAATGAGGTGGCCTCGGTACTAGACTTTGAGGTCGTACGGTATGCCCACACGACTTCGGGAAAAATTTTCTTCCATTTTCCTTTGGCATCGGTTAACCTTTTCTTAAGGTTTTGGAGTATGGTCTTGTTTGTAGACTATGCCTGCCCGTTCTCACTAGGGTGATAGGGTGTTGACAAGATCCTTTTGATTTTATGGCTCTCAAATGCCTGAGCTTCAGCCCATTTAGAAAAATAGTCAGTCATAAATAATATAAATTGAGCCTTACCGGGTGCCCATAGCAGGGGACTGGCGAAGTCCATTCCCCATTTCATGAATGGCCAAGGTGACAAGACCGAATGTAGTAGCCTCCCGGGCCGATGGATCATTGGTGTGTGCCTCTGACAGCTATCGCATTTTCGCACGAACTCCTTGACATCTTTCTCCATGTTGATCCAATAATATCTGGCTCTGATTATCTTACGAACCAACAATTCGTCTCCCGAATGGTTCCCGTAAGTACCTTCATGAACTTCCCTCAAAACATAATCGGTGTCTCCCGGTCCCAGACATATGTTAAGTGGACCATCGACTGTTCTTCTAAACAGGGTGTTTTCTTCGGACAGGCTAAACCTGGAAGCCTTCGTGCGCAGAGCTCTCAATATTTTAGGATCCGAGGGAAACATCCCTATCTTCAGGTAATCTATATACTTGTTTCTCCACTCCCAGGTTAAGCTTGTCGAGTTTATCTCAGCGTGGCCTTCTTCCACTACCGATTTCATGAGTTGTACGACCGTTCCCAAGCTAAATTCATCGTCATCAATCGACGACCCCAAGTTAGCCAGAGCATCGGCTTCGCTATTTTGATACCGGGGCACGTTTTGTAGGGTCCATTCCTTGAATCGATGTAGCGTTACATGTAGTTTATCCAAGTATCTTTGCATTCGTTCCTCTTTCACTTCGAATGTGCCATTGACTTGATTCACCACGAGGAGGGAATCACATTTAGCTTCGATTGCTTCGGCCCCCAGGATTTTAGCCAATTCGAGACCTGCAATCATGGCCTCATACTCGGCCTCATTGATAGTCAATTTCACATTTTTATTAAATTGCCTAACTACGTTATCCGTGGGTGGCTTCAACAAGATGCCAAGTCTGGACCCCTTTGTGTTCGAGGCACCATCCGTAAAGAGGGTCTAGATCCCTGAGGAGGTACCCGAGGTTAAAAACAACTCCTTTTCGACTTCGGGTAATAAGGCCGGCACGCAATCAGCCACGAAGTCTGCCAAAATTTGATATTTGATGGAGGTTCGAGGTCAATATTCAATATCGTACCGGATAATTTCCACGGCCCATTTAGCTAATCATCCTGAGAGCTCGGGTTTGTGCATGATGTTCCTCAAGGGCTAAGTAGTCACGACACATATGGGATAGCATTGAAAATAGGGCCTTAACTTCCTGGAGGCGCTTAGCAAAGCGAGCGCCAATTTCTCCAGGTGAGGATACCTCGTTTCGGCCTCACATAGAGTCCTGCTAACATAATATATAGGAAATTGTGTACCTTCTTCTTCCCGGACTAGGACTCCACTTATCGCTAGCTCGAATACTGCTAAGTACAGGTACAACTACTCATCTGCCTTCGGAGTATGAAGCAAGGGTGGACTCAAAAGGTACCGTTTGAATTCTTCCAAAGCTTGCGGCTACTCCGGGGTCCACGAGAAGTTATTCTTCTTCTTTAATAACGAGAAGAACCGATGGCTCTTATCGAAAGGCCTTGAAATGAACCGACCCAGGGTGACTATGCGCCCGGTTAGCCTTTGGAAGGCCTTGACATTGTCCAGCACAGTGATGTCTTCTATGGCCTTGATCTTGTTGGGATTAATCTCGATCCCCTGGTTGGACACCATGAATCCAAGGAATTTCCTAGACCTGACTCCCAATACGCATTTCTCCGGGTTGAGCTTCATATTGTATTTCTTCAGTATGTTGAAGGTTTCCTGCAAAGGTTCCAAATGGTCCTCTGTTCACAGGGACTTAACTAACATGTAATCAATGTAAACCTCCATTGATTTTCCTATTTGCTCTTCGAACATCCGATTTACTAGGTGTTGGTAAGTGGCACCAGCATTTTATAGTCCGAATAACATTACATTATAACAAAAGGTGTTGTATTTAGTGATGAAGAAAATATTTTCTTAGTCACCCGGGTCCATTCGGATCTGGTTGTACCCGGAATAGGCGTCGAGAAAGCTGAGTATCTCGTGGCCGGCATTGCATCGATCATATGATCCATGTTAGGCAAAGGAAAAGAGTCCTTAGGGCATGCCTTGTTTAACTCTTTGTAGTCTATACACATTCTTAATTTATTTCCCTTTTTAGGCACTACCACTACGTTTGCTAACCAATCTAGGTACTTAACTTCCCGAATGGAACCTATTTTAAGCAGTTTGGATAGCTCGTCTTTGATGAATGCATGCTTGACTTCGGACTCAGGTATCCTCTTCTATTTAACTGGGTGAAACTTCGGATCCAAGCTCAACTTGTGGGTAGTTATTTCCGGCAGGATCCCTATCATGTCAAGATAGGACCAAGTGAAACAATCTATGTTAATTATAAGGAATTCAATGAGTTTTTTCCTGAGCTCCGAAGTTAGCCCAGTGCCCAGGTATACCTTCCGATCGGGCAGGTGCTCGATCAATCTGACTTGCTCCAGCTCCTCGACCATTGACTTGGTGGCATTGGAATCGTCAGGGGCTATGAAAGACATAGGGATTCCGTAATAGTTGTCCTCACCTATCTCCTGCCTTTCTAGTTCGGTCGGGGCTGGTGTCGGTGATGGCTATTTGGTTTCTTCCTTGGTGACCAAACTCGGGTTCATTGATGTCGAGAGTGCGGATATCGGGACCACCTCATCGACTGCGAACATTTCTTTTGCGGCCGGTTGCTCCCCGTAACTATTTTGATTCCTCCCGGTGTGGGAAATTTCAACGCCTGATGTAGCGTTGAGGGTACTGCCCTCATGTTGTGAATCCATGGCCTTCCGAATAGAGCATTGTATCTCATATCTCCTTCGATCACATAAAACTTTTTTTCCTGAACGGTTCCGGCAGTGTTTACCGGCAGGGTTATCTCCCATTTAGTGGTCTCGCATGCCATGTTAAATCCATTAAAAACTCGAACTGTGGGCAGTATTTGGTCTTGTAGACCCAGCTGTTCCACGACCCTCGATCTGATGATATTGGTTGAGCTACCTGGTTCAATTAACACACGCTTAACTCGAGATTTTTTTATGAGTATAGATATTACTAGTACATCATTGGGTGGCTATACGATGCCTTCAGCATCCTCATCGTTGAAAGATATGGTTCCCTCCGGTACGTAATCTCGAGTTCGTTTTCCCCTTGTAATGGACAATTTAGTACGATTTAACATCGGACCTTGAGGGATGTCAACTCCTCCAATGATCATATTAATGACGTGCTGAGGTTTCTCTTGCTCGATCTGCTTGTTGGAGTCCCTATTCCTGAAGTGATTTTTGGCTCGATCACTCAGAAACTCCCAGAGGTGTCCGTTATTGAATAACCGGGATACTTCTTCTCTCAGTTGTCATTAGTTTTCGGTTCTGTGGCCATGAGTTCTATGATATTTACACATTAGGTTGGGGTCCCTTTGGGTAGGATCGGATTGCAGTGGTAGAGGCCACTTAGTATCTCTGATTCGTCTGATGGATGATACGATGCCAACAACATCGATGGTGAAGTTGTACTCCGATAACCTTGGTGCTTCCTTGGACCTGATGGGTATGTCAGAACTATTTTTGTTCATGAGTCCCTGGTTTTATGACCTCGATCGCTTCTTCTTTCACTCTTTGTAGGGTTGCGTCCGGACCCATTACTCCTTCGATCTCCATTGTATGGTTGATACCGATCTCTGTTCGATCTTGGTTCATGATCGACAATTCTTTTTGATCTGTCGCTAGTCCTGACGGGATAAAAAGATCGGGAAGGGGCCCCGAGTTGATCATCTTCAACCATGATTTATGATTGGCACCTATTATGGACGTCGGCCCAAGTTACTGCTGGGTATTCTATCAAATTTTGCTTCAACTATTGCAAAACCAATAAGCTTTGGGGGTTGAGTCCTTGGGTGAATGCCTGAACGGCCCAATCGTCCGCGATCGGGGGCAAATCCATCCGTTCCATTTGAAACCTCAACACGAATTCCCTGAGCAACTCGTCATCTCTTTGCTTCACCTTGAAAAAGTTTGACTTCCTCGTCTCGACCTTAATGGCCCCGGCTTGTGCTTTTATAAAGGCATCTGCAAGCATAGAAAATGAGTTAATAGAATTAGGGGGCAAGTTGTGATACCATATCATAGCTCCTTTTGACAAGGTCTCTTCGAACCTTTTCAGCAGAACGGATTCGACTTCATCCTCTTCCAAGTCGTTCCGCTTGATGGCACATATGTAGGAGGTCACATATTCGTTTGGATCAGTCGTTCCATTATACTTTGGAATTTCGGGCATACAAAACTTCTTCGGGATCGGCTTCGGAGCTGCGCTCGGAGGGAAAGGCTTTTGGACAAACTTCTTTGAATCTAAGGCTTTTCAGTATCGGTGGCGCTCCTGGGATTTGATTGACCCTGGAGTTATAGGTCTCCACTTTTTTGTCGTTGGCTTTGATTTACTTTTCTCCCGATTCCATCTGTTTTGTCAGTTCCTAGAGCTTCTTTATTATCTCAGGGTTGGTCCCCGGTTCAACTTCACTCGGCCTTTCTGTAACTGGTTCATTTCTGCGAGTGTTTTCCCAAGACGGTTTGGGTTCAACTTTGCTGGGGGCGCAGATCTGGTTCTACAACTGGGCTATATTTTCCTGTTGAGCCTGTAACATTTCAAAGATCACCCGCAAGTTGATCCCATTGCCTTTGCTGTCGTGTGTACTCCGAGCTATCGATCGGGCTCCCCCGCAAATGCTGTTTTAGGGGTCGGTTGGCAAGTTTGCCTCGATAGCCATATGTGAGTTAGCATCGATTGGGTCGGTGGCTGGAACTCCGTTGGGGTCAACAGGGGGCACCTCCTTGCTGGGCACCACATTGTTGTTTTCGCCATGGTGGCCGGATTCAATATCAACGTTCAAATGGGCAGATTGAGAATTTGACATTTTTAATTTGATCTGAAATATAGAGTATGTTATGGAAATTTGTATCAAATTGCGACTATTATCCTTAGCCCCACGGTGGGTGCCATACTGTTTATCCTAAAAAATGGACAACAATTAAATTTATATGTGGTTTTAAGGATACGTGGATTATTTCAATACAAGTGATAAATTGCGTTAGATTAAACAGATAAAGGACGTAATAAATTATCAAACCAATTAAGGGGAATGACCCCGGACTCAGTAACTACTTTAATAAAATGCTTGCCTTCGATCCCGAGCTCACGAAAATGAAGAATTAATGAACAAAAGTAAGACGTTGAATAACAGAGAAAATAAGAGTATATTCCCTTGATATGCGTGTTATAATGATGCCTAATGAATAGTTAGACTCCCCTTTATATAGTAGGGGGAGTTTTATCCTAAATACAATTTCAGAAGTTGTAAAAATCTTCGGTTTTACTAATCACTGATTTTCTGCCGATACGTGCCGAGATTCACGCCATAATATCTGGATGGGCATAGATATCACGGCCCTTTGTTTATCGTGCTCGATTATCTGGTAATGCTCTCTGATGTTTTGGGGTTCGATCGGTCCTAGGGGTTGTGTCCCCTATTTTTCCGAGGGTAGGTGTATTGCTCGGACCCCGACTCGAGGGGCTCCTTGCCCCGACTCCGGTTCCTTACAGTCACATCTATGCTCTGTTTACTTCAGCGGGAACCGAGGCGTCCAAAGGGCTCGATTTCACCCATATACAACCTTGTTTTTAATAATTCTCCTAGCTGATCACCATTTCTGTCAACCACCTTGTAAATATATACATAATATCTAATAAGATCTTTGCTTCATCAGAAAAGAAATCACAAATTTGTCACTCCCTAAATGGAATGAGATGTGGCCGCTACTCGATACCTACCAACTTGCACCGAGTGTACCCATATAATAAATTTACTATCTGCTTTATGCCTGTCATGACCCAATTCTCACTATAGGGCGTGATGGCACCCACCGTCGCTATTAGGCAAGCCAAAGTTGAACTATCTATTTAATTTCTCATTTTATTACTTTTGAAATGATGGATTTTATTAAATAAAGAATCTAAGTATGGAAAGCCATGGTGATATAAAGCATAAATAAAACATAAAAATGAAATGGTTATAATATTAGGGAAAAACCATAAACATCTACTAGAACTTTCCAAAACCCGGTGTTACAAGTGCATGAGCAATCTAGTAGAATATACAAACCACTACAGCTATTGTCTGAAATGAAATATACAAAAATATAAAATTCAACAGGAAGGAGACTCGGGTGTTGCGGATCGGAGCATGGGGCGGGGGGAGAAGCTCACCACTAAATCTCCGGATAATGTGGATGCGCGCCCGAACGGATGCTAAATGTACCTACCTCATTACCTATGCAATTTGTGTAGAAGTGTAGCATGCGTACGTAAATCAACATGTACCCAGTAAGTATCTCGTCTAACCTCGAAGAAGTAGTGACGAGGGGTCGACATCAACACTTACTAGTGGTCTCAATAAATAAAGTGCAAGAATTATAAATAAGCATGAAATACAACAATAATGATGGAATAAGAAACAATAAATAACGTGATTCTTTAACAAAATATCAATTTAAAATCCTCAAATATCACATGCTATTTCAACAAATAAGAACCACCAAGTCAATATCAATTTTCAAGTCATGAAGTAAATATCAGGTATATCCGGACTCTTAGCGATATTGCGTACGAGTAATACCGAAGTCATACGGACCGATCCATAATAATCGTGTACATATACTACCGAGGTTGTATGGCCTGATCTAGGGATGAATCTCAAATATACTGTCGGGCGTTCATCCCGATCCACAGGAATAGAGGAACTCTTCGAACTACGTGTCAAACACCTACAACACGAGGATGTGTCACGACCCCAATTTCCCACCTGAGGACATCGTGATGGCACCTAATCTCTAAGACTAGGTAGGCCTAACATACATGGAGAAATAGCGGAAATAATAATAGAATTTCAAATTTAAACCATCTAGCTATCATAAAAGAACTCAACAATACTGCTGACAAAAAATCCCAAAATTTGGTGAGACTGAGTTATAAGCTCTACACGAATTTACTGAAACATCCCTAATACATCATTGTCTTAGTAAAGCGTAAGCAGTAGAAAAGCAAGGACAGAGGGTGACTCCGAGGCCTGCGAACGCCAGGCAGGTATACCCTGAAGTCTCCAAACTGAATGCTCTACTCAGTGGTGCCTAGCCTGGGTTGAAGTTCCTGGATCTGCACAAAAAATGCGCAGAAGAGTAGTATGAGCACACCACAACGGTACCCAGTAAGTATCAAGCCTAAACTCGGTAGAGTAGTGACCAGGCCAGGTCAAGGCATCTCCTAGAATAAGAAAAAGAAGATGAACAAGTATAGTACAGTCTAATAATGGAAATGAGGAAAATGAGGCAATAAATAAATACAACAAGATAATCTACAATTGAATTTAAAGCAATAAAGGCAACAAGAAAGGAACACATAATAAGAATATAAAGAAAATAATGCGGACAAATACAAGTGAGCTAAATGAGAGATAATAATAAGAATCACAACCGAGGTACTGCCTCATAATCTCATTTCACAATCACAATCACAATCTTTCCTTATATCACCGCGGGAACCTTATATTTAGGAAAATTATTTTTTCCCGAAATAGCTACCCGCGTTTTAGCCCACCTTATCACACCGCGTGGCTTCAAGTAGTTTCCCCCACTAGCAACACGTGTATCAAGTCCACCTTATCCCACCACATGCTTATCAACCCTTAGCCTTATACCACTGCATGCGTATCAATATCACAACATAATCACAACTCGCACCTCAAGTGCCCACATGCCACAACTTGCTAAAAGAATCAACAATATCAATGTTTCCTCAACAAATAGCCCATGGCTCAACCACAATGTGCACAAGAATCTCAATAATAACAAAATAAATGTAAATTGTTAAACAAGAAAGGTATCCCAACAATTAATAACTTCACCTCATCGTGATACCGGCTTTCACAACTTCAACACCAGTAACTTAAAAAGAAGATACTTCACAAAATAACAATTTCAAATTCGAGTAATTCAACAATTAGAAATGTAACAAGGAAATAAGGAATGTTATAACTTCAACTAGGCATATAAGGGCAAAACGATAAGTAAGAGGTAAAATAAGTTGTAACTATATCAAATAAAATATGTAAGAGTAGGTTAACACGTAAGAGTTGATTATTAATGAGTGATATAACATGTTGTGACAATTCGATTAAAGGCATGAAAAGAGTCTAAATAACCTAAACCAGTCAAACACCATATATAACCCGTGTACACACTCGTCACCTTGCTTACACGGCTTTCACATAACACAAATAGAACAATCAATCCAAATTCCTAAGGGGTAGTTCCTCCACACAAAGTTAGGCAAGATACTTACCTCAAACAAGCTAACTCAATCCACAAATAAGCCCTTTCCACGAATATCCAAATCCAGACGGCTCGAGTCTAGCCAAAATAACTTTATTCCACAAATACAAACCATAGGAAACTATTTCGGATAATAAAGTTGCAATCTTTAAAGAAAATCAAAAAGTCAACTCAAAAAGTCAACCTCGGGCTCGCATTTCGAAACTCGACCAAACTTATAAAATCCGAAAACCCATTCAATAATGAGTCCAACCATACTAAAATTATCTAATTTCGGCCTCAAATCGATCTTCAAATTATCAAATTATGGTTTAGGAAGTTTTCACAAAATTTCCCAATTTTTCCAACTCATAACACTAATTAAATGATAAAAACAAAGATGGATTCATGAATATCAATCAAATACGGGTTATAAAACACTTATCTCGATCAACTCCTTTTAAAATCCCTTCCCAAAATGCCCAAAACCGAGCTCTCTAACGCAAAAGATGAAAAATGGAACAAAACCCTCGATCCAGCCCTTTTCTGCAAATTATTCCGCTTATGCGGACCAACAGCTGCTTCTGCGGCTTCGCACTTGCGGAAAATCCATCGCATGTCGGCTTTTCATTAAGGTAGGAAAAATCGCTTGTGCGGACCTTTAAGCGCATCTACGGAACTAAGCCGCTTGTGCGGAGAAATGACCGCACCTGTAGTCACAACTCACCCAGCCCCAAACTCGCTTCTGTGGCTCACATGCCTCTTCTATGGTGCCACACCTGCGGCCCAAAGTGCGTAGGTGCGATTGCACCAGAACCTCAACTGCATAGAAATTCTTCTAAGTCCAAGATGATTTCGGATTCAATCTGAATCACATCGGGGCCCCCCGGACCCTGTCCAAACATACCATCAAGTCCTAAATCACATAACGGACGTACTCGGCACCTAAAATCACATCAAACAACATCAAATCTATGAATCACAACCCAATTCAAACCTATTGAATCTATGAACATTCAACTTCCAAAACTAACGTCAATTCATACCAAACCAACTCCGATTGACCTCAAATTTTGCACACAAGTCATAAATGACACAACAGACCTATTTCAACTTTCAAAATTAGAATCCGACCCCGATATCAATAAAGTAAACTCTCGGTCAAACTTCTCAACCTTCCAAACCTTCAACTTTCTAACTTTCGCTATTTTAAGCCAAAATGACCCACGAACCTCCAAATAAATATCCGGACATACTCCTAAATCCAAAATCACCATACAAAGCTATCGGAACCATCAAAACTCCATTCCGGAGTCGTGTACACAAAAGTCAAACTCCGATCAACTCTTTCAACTTAAGATTCCAACTTTGGGACTAAGTGTCCCAACCACTCCGAAACCCAAACCAACTACCCTGACAAGTTACATTAACACAATATAACATAGAGGTGGCAATAAATAGGGGAACAGGTCTAAAATACTCAAAACGACCAGCCGAGTCATTGCATCCTCCCCTTAAAACAATTGTTCATCCTTGAATGAGTATAGAGATATATCTGAAGTGGTGAAAAGATGAGAATAACGGCTACGCATATCATGCTCGGTCTACCACGTCGCCTCCTCGACTAGTTGACCTCTCCACTGAACCTTCATTGAAGCAATGTTCTTTGACCTCAACTTTCGGACCTGCCTGTCCAAGATGGCCACCGGCTCCTCAACATAAGTCAAATGCTTGTCCAATTGGACCGAGATGAAATATAAAATATGAGACAGATCACCATAATATTTCCGGAGCATAGAAAAATGGAACACCGGATGAACCGCCGATAGGCTAGGTTGCAATGCAAGCTTTTAGGCCACCTCCTTCACTCTTTCAAGAATCTCAAAAGGACCGATATACCTAGGGCACAACTTTTCCTTCTTCCCGAACCTCATCAGACCCTTCATGAGTGACACCTGGAGAAAAACCCGCTCTCCTACCATAAATGCTATATCACGAACCTTTCGATCATCATAACTCTTCTGCCTAGACTGTGCTGTACGAAGCCGATCCTGGATCAACTTGACTTTCTCCAAGGCATCTCATACCAAATCTATGACCAACAATCTAGCCTCACCCGACTCAAACCAACCAACTGGAGAATGACACCACCTCCCGTATAGGGCCTCATAGGGAGCCATCTGAATACTCGATTGGTAGCTATTGTTGTAGGCGAACTCTGCAATCGGCAAGAATTGATCCCAAGAACCCCCAAAATCTATAACATAGGCACGAAGCATATCCTATAATATCGGAATGGTGCGTTCGGATTGTCCGTCCGTCTGAAGGGTGAAATGCTATACTCAACTCAACCCATGTACCTAAGTCATGCTGTACGACCCTCCAGAAGGGTCATGTAAACTGCGTGCCTCGATTAGAGATGATGGATACCAGCATTCCATGAAGTCAAGCAATCTCGCGGATATAAATCTGAGCCAGCTGCTCTGAAGAATAGGTAGTCACCACCGGAATGAAATGAGCCAACTTGGTCAACCTATCCACAATCACCCATACAATGTCAATTTTTTTCAAAGTCAATGGGAGCCCAACAACGAAGTCCATGGTAACACGCTCCCATTTCCACTCGGGAATCTCAAGTCTCTGAAGCAAGCCGCCTAGCCTATGATGCTCATACTTCACTTGATGACAATTGACGCACCAAGCTACATACTCCACTATGTCTTTTTTCATTCTCCTCAACCAATAGTGCTATCTCAAATCCCGATACATCTTAGCGGCACCTAGATGAATGGAGTACCGCGAACTGTGGGCCTCCTGAAGAATCAAATCACATAACCCATCCACATTGGGCACATATAACTGTTGCACCCTATTTTGCTCTAGTCAAAACAAGATTCAACTTGTAGTTTCTCTGTTGTTGATGAAAGACAGTCGCCACCTAATATTTAAAGGTATACTAGGGTACCTACTTAATTACTAAAGGTTATATTCTTTATTGGTCTTCTAACTAGTGAGATTATGGGTAAGGGTTTTTGTTCTTCTAAGGGGAAGGTGTTAGGCAAACCTTAAAATCTACCTGAGGTAGCTCCATAGGACTTAGACTAGATTTGGAACTAATAATTTTTACTATGCCGTAACTAGTGTATAAAGGGTATATCTTATCATATATTAGGATATAATATCTATAAGGGAAGAGTTTGGTTTAAAGAAGATTGATTTAAAGAAAAGCCTTTAGGAAATTAGTTTTAGTATATACAAACTTGAAAAAAAAGAACTTCGAAACGCTGGAAATGTTTGTATAAATGCGAAAATGAAGCCAAATTAAAGCACTTTGTTTCCTAAATCATGGATGTTCATGTTATCATATTGTAGTGAAATTCCTAAGATATACCTTGGTTTTGAAGTAGGAAATTGTTTGAAAGCCTTTGTTTTAGGGCAGCATCACCTTAATCCTTCGAAACAATTGATTCCCTTTTTGGAAGATTAAGTCGCGACAGTTATGTTTTTCTCTTTGAAAAGAGGGCTGCTACCTTTGTTAAGCCTTTGGATTTCAAAAATCTTTAAGGAGAAAGTTAGCAAGGCATAATGAATTGATAACAAGCTCGTGATTAGTGGTCATAGAATTTATTGCTAATTAAGGCTTCTTTTAATCCTAAGTTCTTTAAGGCTCGCCTAAGTTACTTCATGTATTAAAAGATAAAGGCAAATGTTCAATCCAATATATGCTCGTCATGTACATATTGAGATATAACAACAAGAAAAACAACAATGAGTAACGACATAGTACAACTGAAGAATAATGAAATCAGTAAGTAAAGAAGTGAAGGGAAAGAAGTGACTCTGGGAGGTTTGGGCCTCAAAAGGAAGGCCCAACAGTAACAATGACGAGCGATGACAGACTCTTGGACCACAGTAAGGCTGAACTTGGGCCTGAGTTCTTAAAGAACTCAACATGCCCAAATCATTGTACATGCGCAAAAATAAAAGAGAAGGTCATTAGAATAATAATATTATATACCTATCTATATATAAATTTCGTAAACAATCACTGACAATGTTTAAATACTAAGGGAATCATACTAAGCAAGGATTAAAAGAAGAGGTTACTAACTATATCTAAATGCTAAGGGAATCATGCTAATATGGAGGTAGTGTATAGTGAATGACCCAAATTGAATACCTTTCGTTGCCATTAAACTCCAAACCTAAAAAGAGTAATAAGTGTCAATGAATTAAAGGCTAAGGAGAGAGTTCTACTCAAGGCCGATACCCCCTTTGAATCCCACGACACTTCAAAGTTTCCAAGGGTCTCAAGGCCCGGGCAATGCTTGTGCTGGGGAGAGCAGCCCAACCTAGAGTTAAACTCTACTCCCAAATACCTTTAACCACTAACGACTAGCTCTTCCCTATAGGTTTGAATGCAATTGAGGCCCTTTCAATGCAAATCAACCACTATGTTCCTACCACACAAGCCCACTTTCCTTAGAAAAATAATACAAAAATAGACACATAGAAATATTCCCTATACTTTGGCATAACTGAGTGAAGCACATATTCGAACATGTTTTTAAAATCAGACTTCTAAGAACATATGACAACAGGTACACTTATGGTGTTATTGCTAAAAATCAGACAACATGAATCATACATCTCATAGACAAATAAGGCACATAGTTTTGAATTGTAACAACTTTAGGATACAAATACTAATGCCTTAACATTGATCATAGATTAGTTTGACACCATACACTATCATGAGCATACACGTAAGTTAATGACATTACTTGAATCCCTTGGGATCCTTAGTACAAATTCAGACAATGACACAAGCAAATTATTGCACTCAACCAGTAACAATAGAAGGTTTCCCTTACACCAATTTCAATCCAGAATAGCAAAGGAAAGAAAGGACTGACTATAGGTTCAAAACAATGTTCAAAATGTGAAGTCATGAAGGATAGAAAAAAGTTCATACCAAATCCCACACATACAGAGATTTCAATCAAAATTATGACCTCACAAGACATGATGAGTCCCATATATTGCAGAATTTGGTTGTCAGTATCCTTAGGGGGTTAAGAATAAGGGAAAACATCACACTTGAACAGACTTAAATTAGCTACACAAACTGGGTTGAATAGCTAAACATGATCATGTCATATTCAAATTAAAGAAATGATCAACATTCCACCATAAAAGGCACAACTATGTTTTGACTCCATGAGATAGGCTGATCATAACAAATACTGCTGATATTAAAAGGAAAATTCATCCTAGTAGGAGTGTTTACAAGCTAACAGTTAGACATGGATGTATAGCTTTCATGATGAGAATTTAAAGGATACTTAAGGAATAATAAACATTAATGAAAGCATTTTGAACACTCAGGTTTCATAAACCTTAACCTAGTGAGGCAAGGTTATCATATGTATCTTCATATATACCTTAGCTAAAGCTATCTAACAACATCCCAAGTTTAGAATGACAGAACTCAAAAGAACATGGTATGATAAATAGGAAGACTGCAATAACAACCCTAAATATAGCATAACAAAACTCAAAGAATATGGCATGATGAACTGAAAAGCCTAAGCATAGGATAACAGAACTTAGAAGGGTGCTTCATGTTAAACATGAAGACTATAGCAGAACCTAAATATAGAGTAACAGAACTCAGGAGAATATAACTTGTTGAATCATGAGGACTTATAACAGAACATTAAGTGGAACAGAATTCAAAATACAACATGATGATCATGAAGGTTATAACAGAATATTAAGTGGACAAAACTCAAAATGCAGCATAATGAGCATGAAGGTTATAACAGAACATTAAGTGAAAAAGAACTCAAAATGCAGCATGAAGATTATAAGAGAACATTAGAGTAAGGTCTAAAGTCTTAGGCAAATATGAGAAATTATCATGTTAAGCAACTTAAACACATAGGCTGTTCAATATAGAAATTGAGGTCATCAAAGTCACACAACAACCTAATTAACATAAACACAACAGCTTATCATAGATCATTAACAAGTCATAGTGAACCAAAATAAATAATTAAAGGCTGAATAAATATTATAGACTAAGCAGTTAATCAGGAAATTGATAACACATTCATGATTTTCTAATGAAGCAATTAAGAGAGATATGATGGACGTGTACTGACATCCTCTTGAGTAGAAAACCAAACAAAAGGCTTTTGTTTAGCCGTGTAGAATCAAGGACTCACTTGTAAGGCCTCGTAAAATTTTACCTAAAATACGAGGTTCCGTGGTGGCGAGGTAGGCTAATATGTTTGGTGATGGTAAGAAAGGGAAATTGAGTCCGAGGTATATCGGACCGTACAAAATCATTCAGAGGATTGGTCAGGTGGCGTACAAGCTTGAGCTACAACCTGAGATGTCATGAGTGCACCCAGTATTCCATGTGTCTATGTTGAAGAAGGTAGTTAGGGATCCGTCGGTTATTATGCCAGTAGAAACTATTGAGGTTAATGAAAAACTGACCTATGAAGAAATTCCAGTTTCCATTTTTGATAGGCAAGTCCGAAAGCTAAGAAATAAAGAAATTGCCTCCGTGAAAGTATTATGGTGAAACCCGTAGGTTGAAGAGGCCACCTGGGAGGCCGAGGAAGAAATGAAAAGGAAGTACCCTCATTTGTTTGAATAGCTATGTAATAGTTTCTATGAAATTACTTCCTATGAACTATGTATCACTTGTATAGTTTATGCTCAGGATATTTCCTTTCTAGTAATATATTGTTTATGAGGCCACGATTGGTGTTGTTTCATATTATGTTGCATTGTTGGATTATGTATATGCTGTTAGGATTGGTTTCTGGGATTCTCTGACATGTGGATAGGACCAGTTACAAGGAAAACTCTGCCGAAATATTTGGGAATTTGGGGAGTTAGTAAAAAATTGGAACTGCTAGTGTGTGAAGTAACAACTGGTTCATGTTGAGTAATTGGGACTACTAGTGTGTGAAGTAACATCTGGGTCATGTTGAGTACTAATGATGGATTTAGACCCTCATTCAAGGAAGAATGATCTTAAGTGGGGGAGGATTTAAGGCCCCATAAAATTTCACCTAAAACCTGAGGTTCCGTGGTGGCGAGGTAGGCTAATATGTTTGGTGATGGTAGAAATTCTTCGCGACTCGAAAGCTCTCTGCGGTACGGAACTTTTGGGTCGAACAGTGCGCTAGGGAGTTAAAGGAAAATTTTGGTAGAAAAAGACATTTCTGCGGCCCACTATGCGGCCGCAGAATCACTCTGCGGGCCGCAGAATGGTCGCAGATTGAAGCAGGAACATGAGAAAACTTTGTGGGACATTGTGCGGTCTATTATGCGGTCGCAGAATTGCTTTGCGGGCTGCAGATTGTATCGCAAGATCGACATGAGGAATTCCGGGAGGGGATTCTGTGGTCCACTTTGCGACCGCAAAATCGATGTGCGGACCGCAGAATGGCCACATACCCAGGCAAGGCTACCCAATTCCGAAGGGACATTTCGCGGCCCCTTTTGAAGAACGCAGAAGCATTATCTGGTCGCATATGCGACCGCAGATTGGGTTCCAAAGCTTCATTTTTCTGGTTTTTATAACCCGACCCTATTCCATTATATAGACGCTATGGACCATTTCTTAAGTAAAAACCCGTTATTTTGAGAGTGAGAGGGTGCTCTGGAGTGGGAGAGGGTTCCTCAATAATTTGTTCTTCAATTCTTGCTCAAATCTTGAAATATTAACAAGGGAAACTCACTAGGTCTTCATCCTAGAGGTAAGATTCTACATCCTAATTCTCAATTTTGAAATTCAACTAAAAATAGGTAATTAGTAAGGAAATTCTTGGGTGTGAAAGTTGTTCATTTTGCATGCATGTGTTATCAAGGTTTGTAGGAAGATTGTTGAGCTAAAAATGATAAATAATGGGCTGTGTGATGATGGAATCCACCATAGGAGGACCTTGAAACCTTAATGCACACCTACTGTTTGATAAAATGCTCAAATGAGCTGGAACCATGATCATCCTCCTATTTTTTGGTTCAATTTGTTATATTTATGAAATAGATCGAAGTTGCTAAGATTTTCGAAACATTTTAGAGTTTAAGGAAGCTCAAGTGAGGTATGTTGGCTAAACTCTTTCATTAGAATTGAACCCCACAATGTCATTGTAAGTCCTAAGTTACTCATTATGAATCGATTATTCCGAATAAACTTTGCGTTAAAAGACTTTTATGTTCAATATATATTCTAAATGCTCTTGTTAAACTGTACTACTATTTGGTAATGTGTTCAAAGTATTAGTTGCTTAGTTAAATGCTATGACTTCAAGTTGCGTTTCAAATGATAGCTAATGCCAATTGTGTAAGAAATCTCAATGCACTTGAGACTCTTGTTTGCTCATATGTATGCTTATTGTCTTGAACATAAATTCCTTGTTGTTGAAAATCCATGATGATAGTTTAAAGTGAAAACGTAAGCACGGAATATAAAATATGAAATATGGCCAACACGCCACAAAAAGAGGATATTACAATTGTGACCATTAGTGTTAATGAAATAAAAAGATGTGAAATAGATATGAAATGGGATGATTGATAGGGAAGGGTGATGTCTCGGATGAGGCGGCCTAGCTAATCAGGTCGTGATCAGATGCCATGCCGCACACATGGTGGTGATTGTGTTGGAAATTGAAATTGAAATTATGATTGTGGTTGATGTCTCGTATGAGACGATCTAGATGATCGAGTCGTGATCGGATGCCATGCCGCACTCATAGTGGTGACTGTGTCGAAAATTATAATTGAAACTATAAATGGTGGCATATCGGTACTAAAGATCTCCTAACTTAAAATATGGAAATCACTTGAAAACTTGTCTTGTTTCTAACTTGATGTTTTGGGTATTGTTTGAGACTCCCATTGATTTTATGATTGTTCATTCTTGCCTTATCATTCGTTCTAGTGAGATGGTGCTTAGTCATTCATACTAGTACTATTCCATATGTACTAACATCCATTTTTCCGGGGGCACTGCATCTTTAATGGATGCAGGTGGTTCCACAGCAGGTGACTTTGATCGTTGATAGCAGTACACCCTCTTCCCAGCTGACTTGGTGAGCCCCACCTCATTCGGGGTCGTATATCTTTTGTCCTTATGTATTATGTTTTGAGGTATAGCCGGAGCCTTGTTGCTGGCACTATCATCGTACTCTTTTGTATCTATTAGAGGCCCCGTAGACATTGTGTGGGTGGTATGTCGGTGTTGGGAAAGTCAAACTAGTAATTTTGGTAACTGCATCACACGTTCTACATTAAACCATGAAAGTATATGTATTCTGAGACTTATAGATGATGAAACTACTGATAATGAATTGGTGTTGTTATTTACATGAATCTCCTCACTGCTAATTAATGGAATATATCTTCTCTTTATTCATGAGTGAGTTCGGGTAGAAGGCATTGTGCCGGCTTGCTCGGCCGGGTTATCTCGGTTAAGCACTAGTCGCACTCCCCGAGGTTGGGGCATGACATCACTCGACTAGTGCAATACTCAAAATCATAGAGAAACCAGAAACTAAGTAGAACCCTAGCTCAATTTACTACTCAAAACTAAAAGCGAGATCTTTCTAAGCAATTTCGTGATAGATTTTGTGTCTATTGAGTGTTTTAGCTCTATAGGTTGAAGATGTTAATGTCTTTCTTGTCGTGTCTTAGGTCTGGTCGGTGAGAGCATTGAAATTCCCTTTTATAGTGCCATTAATGGCTTAGGGTTTCAGTAGAATTCAAATTCAGTAGTGGAGGATGACAACTACTAGATGATGCAAGCATAGGAGAGTGAAATTAGAGTTAGTAGAGGGTAAATCATTTAGGGATTTTACCTGAGAGGAGGGAAGCTAACCGTTGAAGGAGAAACACATCGGGTAAAGCCCCAATATCCAGAGGTCATTGTATTTGACCTCTGGACCTCGAATAGTCATAAAGAGGTTCTAAGGAGGCTCCCATGCGCCTTGATTTGAAAGAACACAAGAAAATCTTAGCTGATTTGAGATATCATACTTCGGTCTATGACTTCGACATTAGAGCTTTTGAAATTAAATGATGAAAATGGAAAGAAAGTGATGAGTTTCATAGTACAGAGACAAAACAAATGCCATGCCTCCCAAAGAATTTGAAAAATCGATGGTGAGTTGAGGTTTCATCTTTGAAGGCTAGGGTTCGGATTTGAGGGATTTTGAAATGAAGCGATAAAACGGGAAAGTATCAACGGGATTCACGGATAGGAAAGACAAAAAACATGATTCTATGATGAATTGGTGACCTTGCACTAATTAGTGCAAGGTTTGGGTGATTGATGAGTCAGTTGGTTTGAGAGGGATGATAGAATAAGAGGAAAGGGTGGCGACTGAGTGTTTAGAGAAATGATTTAGGGCTTTGGGGGTATTGGGGGTTGGTCTTTAGGTTTAAGAGTGAGAGAAGGGATCTGGGCCATTGGATCTATTGATCAACGACCCTGATAATTCGGGCATTAAACAATTAAAATGTGAAAACATCACAGCCGTTGGATTGTTGGATTTGGACGGCTGAGATTAAGTCTGGTGGAGTCCTAAAATTAAAGGAAAAATGGGGATAAAATGCAGGTCGTTGATCTATCAGATCAACAGTCCAGATTCATTATGTTTTCTTTATGAGTGAGAGAGGCGAGTGACGTGGAAGGTTATGATTGGCTTAGGGAGAGTTACCCGAAATGCCAAGTTCGAAAGAGATGTGGTGTCTGGACAGGGTATTTTCTGGATTGGGCTTGTCGTTGGGCTGGAATTGATTTAGGAAATAGCCACTTGTATTTTAATTAGGAATTGCAATTGTAGCCTTATAGTTTTAACCCCTTTTAAAATTTCTTTAATTTAACTTAATTAATTTCTAATACAATATAGTAAAATTATAACTTATCAAATATACTACTAATTATTGTAATTATTTATGAAATACTTTATCTTCTAAATTATGACACTAATTTTGAATTATTAACATAGTGACCTATTCAACTAAAATTGAGAAATAATTTGTTAAATTGACTACAAAACCTCTGTGGTGTATTTTGTTTTAACAATCTAAAAAATGATAAGTGTATTTGTAATTATATAATAGTGATACTAAGTTATTAATTTCAAAACTACTAATACCTAGTTAATTTTGTAAAATAAGTATTTATTGATAGAAAATACTTTCAAAACATTCACCGTAAATTATTAAGTATAATTAAATTAATTTTAAAAAAGAGGTTCAAAATTGGCCGTCAACAACTGCCACTCTTTGACCGGAGACAATGAAAGAGTTTGCGGGAAAAGAATTTGAACCAAAGCCAATTTTGTCCCGATTTTAGGCATGCATTGTAGGAGCGGAACATGGATTCAAGAAAGATTATGGATCGCATGATTTAGGGAGAGTTAAGGAAGATTTCAGGACGATTTTGGAGGAATTGGGGCCGAATTCTAGCTTTGAATTGCTTACATACCTCGGGCTTAACGAGGATCAGGCCTCATGTAATTATGGAGTGAAGATTTTTGAGGAAGCGATACTTGCAAGAACTGCCCCAGTATCGTATTATGACGATACGGCGAGACGGAGGATTGGGCACTCACGATGGCTTGAATTTATGGTTTGACTTGAAGGATTCGAAGATTTGGAGTTCCACCGGTCGTTTTGTGTTTGAACTTGGATCCTTGGCCTGCTAATGAGTTTGTTGTACCTTATATCATTGTAGTTTGGTTTGCTGCTTAGTATATATCATGATGTGATGTATATCCTGCAAAAAATGAAATACACATATACCCATATATTGCAATGTAAAATATATCATGATGTGATGTAAATGATGCAGGAATGATGATGCCTGGCTGCCGGCGAGCCATTATTTGGGATCGAGATGATGGGATACTTGAACTTGACTCGATTTGTTAGCCGGGTTATGTACCGTTCCGTAGCTGTCTGAGCATTGAAAAGTAACTCCGCTTGTTGGGAGAGCTTTGCACTGAGGAGATGTCTCCGCTTGTTGGGAGAGCTTGATTCGTGGAGTGCGTCTGTCACGACCCAACTGGAGGGTCATGACTAGCACCCGGGCCATACTTGCCGAGCACCAACGTACATTTTATCTAACCTTCCTTATTATCTTTAAGGGCCGACAAGATCAATATAAATAGTAGACATGGATCATGAACATCCAACAATGAAAGATAATGTCATGAACATACATAACATGGGACGACAAGACTGTCAAGAAACTATATATAAGGTACGAGCTATCATGATGCCATGAAAGACTATACAACAAAAATCAGCCGAAAAGGCATTCTAAACCATACATAAGTCGACACCTGTCTATGAGCCTCTAAAAGAACATAAGTGCTACAACATTGCCGGAACAGGGCCCCGACATACCCATAAGGTCTATAACAAAAATGCATACCAAGACCACGGCAAGTCCGGAGAAGGGATCTCGCCAATAACCGCTGAACTGGACAGCCTACTGTGGTGGGGGAGCTACGTCTACCTGTCTATCAGGACCTGCAGCACGACATGCAGCGTCCACAAATAAAAAGGACGTCAGTACGAATAAAGTACTGAGTATGTGAGGCAAGAAAGCATAAGTAAGAACAGTAATGTAAACATGGATAGAGAATATACAACCTGTGACATCTGGGTACCTCTGAGGGCTACTGACATGAAATACATGATACATACATATATATACATAAACTTTTAAAACATACGCCTTTGTGGGCATCACCATCATCATATCGTACCCGGCCATAATAGGCTCGGTAAAACGTACCCGGCCATCATAGGGCTCGGTAGAATCGTACCCGGCCACGTGGAGCTCGGTAAAACCCAACTGATCAGTGGTTGCACAATAGGTGCCATACCCGGCCAACTATAGCGCGGCTCGGTAGAGTAAAATAGATACATATATATGATGCATGTTGGACTCATTGGAATCACATTTTGAACCTTTCGGAGTGACGTAAGGTTGGTATCCTTCGTACACGTTATTAGGATTAACTCTTCATCAAGAAACTTATAAGAATCAGGAACTACCAACAACATTGATAATATAAGAATAAGAGAAGTAACATCAATACCAATCGTTTCATAAGAAGGGCAGCAATGTAAGTACTGCTAGCTTCTAAGAGTAGAGTATCTTTGGGAGCTCGTTCATTACATTATGTACAATCGGAGTCGTGCAAAAGAATGAAGGGGATAGACTCACATACCTTGTATATACTGCCCAACCTCAAGCTATGCAAATATCACGACTCCTTAGTCTACAATAAGACAAATGACACTATCATTATCGTTTAAGCGTCGTAACTATTATGTATCGATCACAACCTATTTTACGATGAAACGGACAGCACCTCCCCTATTTATATGACTTCCCACAAGTCGATACAATCACCAAACAGCCCAAACAACATCATTAATAATCATATTGAGCCTCCAAAACAGTCCACCAACCAACAACATTACTACCAAGCTTTTCGATATATATTTCACAAGTTCTAGCTTCAACGACTTAGCTGCAACTTGGATAATCTTAAATATATATAGAGTAAGAGGTTCCTTACCTTTAAACAGAAAGAACAACTCCAATTTGACCTTAATTTTCCACGAAATATCCCTTCAATTCTGCCACAAGAACAAGGAAGCGAAACTAGCAATTAATTCGGGTTTTTCGGCACTAGAATTACTTTAGAAGACTTGAAATTACCTAGGGTTGATATTAAAAACTTGAAGGTGTATTTACAGGACATAAAACACTTAAAACAACCTCCCACACGAGCTGGAACAACACAAAAATCAGCAACAACAAGAAGAACAAGAAACTTACTAGCGCCACGGGATTCCCGACATTTGATTTGTGTTGTTTGCCCTTTGTTTGGGTCTTGGATCATGAGAGAACCTTGAGAGACTGTTTTTAGGGTTATAAGGTCTGAATATACTGAAAAATAATGACTTAAAACGGGGTTGAGGTATCTTATATATGTCCATATGTCTTAAACCGCCTTTGTGGGCCCCATAGAGAGCAGCTTGGCGCACTCTTGCGAAAACGCGAATATCTCTCTATTCCGAGATCGTATCAACGAACGGTTTAATGCGTTGGAAACTAGACTCATAGATCTTCAATTTGATAGGTAGATCACCCCATAATTCCAAGCACATTGGGAGAAAAATGCAGTAACATTTGACCTAAAGTTTAAGTAAAATTATAAACCTAAGTTGCGACAACTTTTATCAACTTTTGTTTCATAACTCGCTTGACTTCAAGACTTATGATGCGGATATTATATGATTCAAATACATTAAAACAAGACCTCTTGGGACAGTTAATCACCTCTAGTGTTACCCGAAAATACGGGTTACAACATCCTTGATTCGTTTAACTTCTAATATTTGTTAACCACTCTTATACACCCTTGTATCGTTTAAGACCAATAGGATTAACTTCTTATCATCTCAAAGATAATCTCTTCTTGGATTTACATCGACTAACTTACGACGTGATCTATGGTATGCGAATTTGGGTTGTAACACCCTCTCCCCCTTAGGAACATTCGTCCTCGAATGTAAGGGTTTATGGGGTGTCTAACTCATCGTGGATTCCGACGGAGATTTCCGGCTGAGTTTCCCCCATAAAATGGACACTAGCCAAACTTGCAAGCAGTTAAACCCAACCTATGGCCTTACAAGACTATACAAAGCATTATGGATATGTACATTATCTGCATATCACCATTTTGTATTAAAAAAGAGTATTCACAAGCTATTGCTTATCTCATAGAGCCGTTTCACCTTATAATGCGTCCTTCTTTCCCCCGACATCCTCGTTATCTTCACTCTGGAATAGGTAAGGGTATTTAGACTTCATCTCCTCTTCTGCTTCCCATGTCATTTCTTCTATATTCTTGTTCCTCCATAATACTTTCACGGAAGCTACATCCTTTGTTCTCAGCTTGCGGACTTGTCGATCTAATATAGCCACTGGCACTTCATCATATGATAGATCCTTTGTAACTTGTACATCTTTGATAGGGACGACCCGAGAAGGGTCTCCAATACATTTCCTCAACATAGATACATGGAATACCGGGTGGACAAATTCCAATTCAGATGGCAATTCTAACTCGTAAGCAACCTGTCCAATTCGTCGAAGAATTTTGTACGGCCCAATATACCGCGGACTCAACTTACCCTTCTTCCCAAAACGCATAACACCCTTCATCGGCGAGATCTTCAGGAAAACCCAATCACCAACCTCAAATTCCAGATCACGACGTCGGACGTCGGAATAAGACTTTTGCCTACTTTGTGCCATCCTCAGTCGCTCTTGTATCACTTTCACCTTCTCAATGGCTTGGTGAATCAAATCTGGCCCATATAATTCTGTCTCACCGACTTCGAACCATCCAACTGGTGATCTACATCTCCTCCCGTACAGTGCCTCATACGGGGCCATTTTAATACTGGAATGGTAGCTATTATTGTAGGCAAATTCTATAAGTGCCAGATGGTCATCCCAATTCCCCTTGAAATCTAGAACACATGCTCGTAGCATATCTTCAAGCGTCTGGATGGTACGTTCAGCCTGTCCGTCAGTCTGCGGATGGAATGCAGTGCTGAGATTTACTTGTGTGCCTAAACCCTTCTGAAAAGACCTCCAAAAGTTAGCCGTAAATTGAGCTCCTCGGTCTGATATAATAGATACCGGCACACCATGAAGCCTAACAATCTCCTTGATATACAACTTCGCATAATCTTCAGCCGTGTAAGTTGTCTTAACTAGCAGAAAATGGGCAGATTTTGTAAGTCGATCAACTATCACCCAGATGGAGTCAAACTTATGATAAGAGCGAGGTAATCCAATAATGAAGTCCATATTAATCACCTCCCATTTCCAGGTCAGAATCTCTATATTCTGAATCAATCCACTAGGTTTCTGATGCTCGATCTTTACTTGTTGACAATTAGGACACTGGGCTACAAATTCTGCAATAGACTTCTTCATGTTATCCCACCAATATTGCTCCTTAACGTCATGATACATCTTTGTCGAGCCAGGATGGATAGAATATCGGGACTGGTGAATCTCAATCATAATCTTCTCTCGCAACCCTGCCACACTAGGTACACATAATCGGCCCTGGTATCTCAGTGTCCCATCTCCTCCGATCTTGAAAGCTGTAATCTTACACTGCTGAATTCCCTCTCTCAATCTTACTAAGGTAGGATCTTCATATTGCCGTGCTTTTACCTCGGCTACCAAAGATGATTCTGCTGTATTCTGTACAGTAACACCTCCGTCATCAGAGTCCAACAATCTGATTCTCATATTGGCCAGCTGGTGAAGCTCTTTGGTCAACCCTTGTCTACCTGCCTCAATATGTATTAAGCTTCCCATTGACTTACGGCTGAGAGCATCTGCCACAACATTAGCTTTACCGGGATGGTACAATATCTCGACATCGTAGTCTTTCAGTAATTCAAGCCACCTACGCTGCCTCAAATTCAACTCCTTCTGCTTGAAGATGTATTGTAAACTCTTGTGATCTGTGTAGATGTCAACATGGACGCCGTATAAGTAGTGCCGCCATATCTTCAAAGCATATATTACTGCAGCCAATTCCAAATCATGAGTCGGGTAATTCTTTTCATGCTTCTTCAATTGTCTTGATGCATAAGCAATCACCTTCCCACGTTGCATCAATACGCACCCCAAACCTATACCTGAGGCATCACAATATACCACATAACCTTCTGTTCCTTCTGGGAGAGTGAGCACTGGCACGGATGTCAATCGATTCTTTAGCTCCTGAAAACTATGTTCACAAGCATCAGACCACTGGAACTTGGTAGCTTTCTGTGTTAACTTAGTCAATGGTGCTGATATAGAGGAAAACCCTTCTACAAACCGCCTATAATATCCTGCTAGCCCCAGGAAGCTGCGGACTTCTGACGGTGTTGTAGGTCTCGGCCAATTCTTCACTGCATCGATCTTCTGAGTGTCGACACTAATACCCGCATCAGATATCACATGGCCAAGGAATGCTACTGAGTTCAGCCAGAATTCACATTTAGAGAGCTTAGCATATAACTTATGATCCTGAAGGGTCTGTAATACTATCCGCAAGTGGCCCGCATGTTCCGCCTCCAAACGAGAATACACCAGAATGTCATCAATGAATACGATCACGAACACATCAAGATAGGGCCTGAATACACTATTCATGAGATCCATAAAAGCTGCTGGGGCATTTGTTAGCCCGAACGACATCACCAAGAACTCAAAATGCCCATATCTTGTCCGGAAGGCCGTCTTTGGAATATCCTTCTCCTTAACCCTCACCTGATGATACCCTGAACGCAAGTCAATCTTGGAGAAATACTTGGCACCCTGGAGTTGGTCAAACAGGTCATCAATTCTTGGAAGTGGATACTTGTTCTTTATTGTAAACTTATTCAACTGTCGATAATCGATACACATCCTTAACGACCCATCTTTCTTCCGCACGAACAAGACTGGCGCACCCCAAGGTGAAGTGCTAGGCCTAATGAAACCCTTATCCAGCAAGTCCTTCAACTGTGCCTTCAACTCTCGCAACTCTGCCGGGGCCATCCTATATGGAGGGATAGAGATCGGTTGAGTGTCAGGCAATGCATCAATGCTAAACTCAATCTCCCTTTCAGGAGGAAGGCCTGGGAGTTCATCTGGGAAAACATCTGGAAATTCATTGACCACGGGGATTAATTGTAGAGTAGGCGGCTTCGCCTCCGCATCCCTAACGCGAACAAGATGATAAATGTAACCTTTTGAGATCATCTTCCTTGCCTTAAGATAGGAAATAAACCTACCTTTCGGCGTAGCAATGTTCCCCTTCCATTCAATGGTGGGTTCACAAGGAAACTAAAACCTAACCATCTTCGTATGACAGTCAACACTTGCATAGCATGAGGCCAACCAGTCCATTCCCATTATCACATCGAAATCAACCATTTCTAACTCAAATAAATTTGCCGAGGTTTGACGACTACAAATCATCACAGTGCAACCTTTATAAACCCTTCTAGCAATCACAGAATCTCCTATCGGAGTGGATACCGCAAGTGGTTTACTTATCAATTCAGGTTCAATGCCAAACTTATTAGCCACAAAGGGTGTAACATATGATAAGGTAGATCCTGGATCAATTAGCGCATATACATCATAAGAAAACACAGACAATATACCTGTAACAACATCCGGAGATGACTCGAGATCTTGTCGACCTATTAGAGCATAGGTTCGATTTTGAGCACCACTCGAACTCGGCACTGAACCTCTACCTCTACCACGACCTGTCGACTGTTGAAAACCTTGTGCTGGAGGTCGAACTGATGAGGAAGAACCAGACACAGATCCAGTCGGTTGAGCCATACCACCACCTCCTCTGTTAGGACAATCCCGCATCATATGGCCATGCTGTCCGCAAGAATAGCACGCATCGGAACCTCGACGGCACAGTCCAAAGTGGGCCTTGCCGCACTGATCACAACGAGGTGTTGGGGGTCTCGTCTGACTAGTATCTCTATGAAATTGTGAGCCTGATGCCCTCGAACTCTGACCTGAACCAGAATAGGTAAATCGATCATACCGAGGCCTCTGAAACTGTGGAGGAGCACTAGCTACAGGTGGTGCCGAACTCCTCGAAAGATTGGGGCCTGATACTGCCTCTGAACTCATCAGAATACCATGCAAATCTTGCCCTCTTATGCTGGCCCCTATCCTGCTCCCTATCTGCCCTTTGCTGGCGCTTACGATCCTCTAGGGTCTGGGCATAAGCCTGAATACGGGAAATATCCATGCCCTCTACCAAGGAGGCTGTTGTGCACTCATTTATCAGATGTGGTCCCAACCCGTTCACGAACAGATGCACCCTATCACTCATCTCTGACACCATATGGGGAGCATACCTTGCTAAAGAATCAAACTGTATACTATACTCTCGTACACTCATATTACCCTGTCGAAGGTTCAAGAACTTATCAGCTCTAGCTCGTCGTATCTCAACTGGCAAGTAGTGACGAAGAAAGGCCTCAGAAAATTCCTTCCACACGGCTGGAGGAGCGTTCGGACCCCTAGATCTCTCCCAACTATCATACCAGAAAACCGCTAAATCCCGTAACCGATAAGAAGCCAACTCTACTGCCTCCGTATCACTAGCATGCATAACCCGCAATGTACGATGAATCTGATCAATAAATATTTGTGGGTCCTCCTTGGGGTCTGATCCGGTAAACACTGGAGGGTCTAGATTAATAAAATCACGAACTCTCGCACTAACCGGTTTATCAGCAGCACCGGTATTCTGCCTCTGAGCCTGAGCAGCTACCAAGCTAGTCAACAATTGCACCGCACTGCGCATATCATGGTCTGTAGTGCCAGACGGAGGAACTGGATGTACTGGGTGCCTCCTAATATCCTCGGGAGGAGACAGAGAGGTATGAGACGGCATCTCACTCTGAGCCTCACTTTGGCCTGCTCTGGCTGGAGGCACCTGAATGTTACCCTCTCCCACAGCTGTATCAAGCCGTTTACTAATCACTTGCTTCCTAGTCGAAGGCATCGCTGAAAGAAAACAAGGTGAATATTAGATATGAACACTTACTACTCAACTCTACGCACGATCTAGATTCAGGAAGAAGGTAACAACCCTAGATGTCACGTAGCCTCCTGATTATAAATGTGGCGCGCTACACATCCATAATCAAAACTCTACTAGACACGGCTCATAGACAACCCCTAGGACAGACTTGCTCTGATACCAAGTTTGTCACGACCCAACTGGAGGGTCATGACTAGCACCCGGGCCATACTTGCCGAGCACTAACGTACATTTTATCTAACCTTCCTTATTATCTTTAAGGGCCGACAAGATCAATATAAATAGTAGACATGGATCATGAACATCCAACAATGAAAGATAATGTCATGAACATACATAACATGGGACGACAAGACTGTCAAGAAACTATATATAAGGTACGAGCTATCATGATGCCATGAAAGACTATACAACAAAAATCAGCCGAAAAGGCATTCTAAACCATACATAAGTCGACACCTGTCTATGAGCCTCTAAAAGAACATAAGTGCTACAACATTGCCGGAACAGGGCCCCGACATACCCATAAGGTCTATAACAAAAATGCATACCAAGACCACGGCAAGTCCGGAGAAGGGATCTCGCCAATAACCGCTGAACTGGACAGCCTACTGTGGTGGGGGAGCTACGTCTACCTGTCTATCAGGACCTGCAGCACGACATGCAGCATCCACAAATAAAAAGGACGTCAGTACGAATAAAGTACTGAGTATGTGAGGCAAGAAAGCATAAGTAAGAACAGTAATGTAAACATGGATAGAGAATATACAACCTGTGACATCTGGGTACCTCTGAGGGCTACTGACATGAAATACATGATACATACATATATATACATAAACTTTTAAAACATACGCCTTTGTGGGCATCACCATCATCATATCGTACCCGGCCATAATAGGCTCGGTAAAACGTACCCGGCCATCATAGGGCTCGGTAGAATCGTACCCGGCCACGTGGAGCTCGGTAAAACCCAACTGATCAGTGGTTGCACAATAGGTGCCATACCCGGCCAACTATAGCGTGGCTCGGTAGAGTAAAATAGATACATATATATGATGCATGCTGGACTCATTGGAATCACATTTTGAACCTTTCGGAGTGACGTAAGGTTGGTATCCTTCGTACACGTTATTAGGATTAACTCTTCATCAAGAAACTTATAAGAATCAGGAACTACCAACAACATTGATAATATAAGAATAAGAGAAGTAACATCAATACCAATCGTTTCATAAGAAGGGCAGCAATGTAAGTACTGCTAGCTTCTAAGAGTAGAGTATCTTTGGGAGCTCGTTCATTACATTATGTACAATCGGAGTCGTGCAAAAGAATGAAGGGGATAGACTCACATACCTTGTATATACTGCCCAACCTCAAGCTATGCAAATATCACGACTCCTTAGTCTACAATAAGACAAATGACACTATCATTATCGTTTAAGCGTCGTAACTATTATGTATCGACCACAACCTATTTTACGATGAAACGGACAGCACCTCCCCTATTTATATGACTTCCCACAAGTCAATACAATCACCAAACAGCCCAAACAACATCATTAATAATCATATTGAGCCTCCAAAACAGTCCACCAACCAACAACATTACTACCAAGCTTTTCGATATATATTTCACAAGTTCTAGCTTCAACGACTTAGCTGCAACTTGGATAATCTTAAATATATATAGAGTAAGAGGTTCCTTACCTTTAAACAGAAAGAACAACTCCAATTTGACCTTAATTTTCCACGAAATATCCCTTCAATTCTGCCACAAGAACAAGGAAGCGAAACTAGCAATTAATTCGGGTTTTTCGGCACTAGAATTACTTTAGAAGACTTGAAATTACCTAGGGTTGATATTAAAAACTTGAAGGTGTATTTACAGGACATAAAACACTTAAAACAACCTCCCACACGAGCTGGAACAACACAAAAATCAGCAACAACAAGAAGAACAAGAAACTTACTAGCGCCACGGGATTCCCGACATTTGATTTGTGTTGTTTGCCCTTTGTTTGGGTCTTGGATCATGAGAGAACCTTGAGAGACTGTTTTTAGGGTTATAAGGTCTGAATATACTGAAAACTAATGACTTAAAACGGGGTTGAGGTATCTTATATATGTCCATATGTCTTAAACCGCCTTTGTGGGCCCCATAGAGAGCAGCTTGGCGCACTCTCGCGAAAATGCGAATATCTCTCTATTCCGAGATCGTATCAACGAACGGTTTAATGCGTTGGAAACTAGACTCATAGATCTTCAATTTGATAGGTAGATCACCCCATAATTCCAAGCACATTGGGAGAAAAATGCAGTAACATTTGACCTAAAGTTTAAGTAAAATTATAAACCTAAGTTGCGACAACTTTTATCAACTTTTGTTTCATAACTCGCTTGACTTCAAGACTTATGATGCGGATATTATATGATTCAAATACATTAAAACAAGACCTCTTGGGACAGTTAATCACCTCTAGTGTTACCCGAAAATACGGGTTACAACATCTTTGATTCGTTTAACTTTTAATATTTGTTAACCACTCTTATACACCCTTGTATCGTTTAAGACCAATAGGATTAACTTCTTATCATCTCAAAGATAATCTCTTCTTGGATTTACATCGACTAACTTACGACGTGATCTATGGTATGCGAATTTGGGTTGTAACAGCGTCTCTGCTTGTTAGGAGAGCTTTGCACTAAAAATGTAGAATAATCTCCGCTTGGGAGTGATTGAATTAGACCGTAATCATGACTGAAGCTGCATGAAAAAAATGTCAAAACATTCAAGATAATAGTAAAAGAAAGAAAAAGCATGCCCAAGAGATACTCTTGACTGCGCAGCTAAGTTGCGGCCATTGATTGGCAGAACGTCGGTGACGAGGTTTGTGGCTGTCTATTCTGGCTTCCGTTGCGATAGAGTGGCGGTGCGGATTGTTCCGTTGGCAAACTGAACAATTTTCTATATACAAGGCTTCGATTGGTAAAACTGACGTTTGATTTGTACAGGGCTCTCCAATCGATTAAGTTGACGGTTTGCTATATACAAGACTTCAACTGGTGAAGCCGACGGCTCGTTTGTACAAGGTGCTCCGATTGGTTGAGCAGGTATTTTGCTATATACAAGGCGTTAACTGGGTGAAGCCCGTAGTTTGTTTTGTACAAGGTGCTCCGACGGGTTGAGAAGACAGTTTTCTATATACAGTTCCTTTTCCATATCTGCGGTCAAACTCTGAGGTACCTGCAAAGGATTCAAGGATTAGATTTAGCTGTGCCAGAAAAATTCAAGTAATGGAGTAAAGGGAAATAATCCTGGGAAGGTGACAGATTCGTCATCTGCCCAGTGTGGTCTAAATGCTTCCTTGCTTCTTGTTGACCCTGCGCTCAAAGAAAAATTCTTAGTGGTAGCGGGGAAGTTGGTTTGTGTCGACCACAGTGTTGGTTTGCCCCGACCTTTGATATGGTTATGCCACGAAGTTCGGTAGGTGGAACAAATTACTGTATGTTTAAAAAAGGTTTTTTGAAAAACTTTATTTTCAGACAAATGCCGTCGTTTCAGATTATGACATGTTACGAAAAGTTCTCCACATGCAAGAGACTCTTCTTGAAAACTCTATCCCGTTGATGTCGATCTTTCGCGATGCTTGACAATTCAGATGCTTTCCATTGCGACTGCGTTCTAGTTCAACTAATGCATTACAAAGGTTTTTCTTAAGATTATAACCGAACCCTTTCAGGTTGCCTACGTATCCAAAATGGAATCAGGTCTGAACGTAGTTCGTGGATGATGACAAAATGTGATGAAGATGACCGAGCCTGACTCAGGCAGCCTACGTATCCAAATGGAATCAGGTCAAGATGTAGTTCAATTACATTTGATACCAAAATGATGAGATTAAGAATGAAATGGCCGAGTCTGACTCAGACTACCTGCATATCCAAATGGAATTAGGCCAGAACGTAGTTTAATTAAAAAGATGACTGAATCAGATGAGGATTGCCTATGTATTCCGTTTTGAGGAAATCAAGTCGGCGTAGTTCTAGAGCAACATACAAAAGTGATATTTGCCTTTTCTATTACAAAAGAAATGAGGGAGAGAAACAGAACCCTACATGGGTTGCCTACGTATCCCTCCGTTGGAAGTCAGGTTGAACGCAATTTTGTTACAACAAAAACCAAACTCTATTTGTCTTCAAACATAGTATCTCTTGATTGCGTCTAAGTTGATGGGCTTTCTGTTGATTCTTACATCCGTTTCTTCCAAAATTAGATCTCCACCCGACAACACTCGGTGAACCACGTAAGGACCTTTCCAGTTTGGTGCGAACTTTCCTTTGGCTTCCTCTTGGTGGGGAAAGATTTTCTTCAAGAACAACAACCCAGGTGTGAACTGGCGAGGCTTCACCCTCTTGTTAAATGCACTGGCCATCCTGTTCTGATATAGCTGACCATGGCATACCGCATCTATTCTTTTTTTATTGATGAGCATGAGTTGCTCTTGTCTGACCCGTATCCACTCTGTATCGTCCAACATGGCCTCTTGAATGACCCTTAAAGATGGTATCTCGACCCATGCGGGTATCACAGCTTTAGTGCCGTATACTAACATGTACGACATTGCCCCATTGGATGTTCTCATGGTGGTTCAGTAACCCAATAAGGCGAAGGATAGTTTTTCGTGCCATTGCCTGTGATTATCCATTATTTTTTGTAGAATCCTCTTGATATTCTTGTTGGCTACCTCCACTGCCTCATTCATTTGTGGTCTGTAGGCTGTGGAGTTATGGTGGAAGATTTTGAACTTCTCGCAGATTTCTCTCATGAGGTCGCTGTTGAGGTTAGTGACATTGTCAGTGATGATTGACTCAGTTATCCCAAATCTGCAGATGATGTTGTTTCGGACGAAATCTGCCACTACCTTCTTTGTGACGGCCTTGTAGGTGGATGCTTCGACCCATTTAGTAAAGTAGTCGATATCTACCAAGATGAAGTGATGCCCATTTGATGCGGCGAGCTCTATGGTTCCAATCACATCCATGCCCCAAGCGGTGAACGATCAGGGTGAACCCATCACATTCAACGCATTCGGCGGAACCCCGATGAAATTCCCATGAATTTGGCACTGGTGACACTTTTGCACGTAGCGGATACTATCACCTTCCTTAGTCATCCAAAAGTATCCATCTCTTAAACTCTTATTGGCTAATGTGAACCCATTCATGTGGGGTCTACACGTTCCTGCATGTATTTCTTCCAATAACCTGGTTGCCTCAGCAGCATCTACACAACTCAACAAACCTAAATCTGGGGTCCTATTGTACATGACTTCCCCGTTGAGGAAATATTGGTTTTCCCACCTCCTGAGGGCTCGCTTTTGACTATTAGTTGCATTCTATGGGTATTCTCTAGTTACAAGGAATTTCCTGATGTCGTGATACCATGGTTTACCATCTGGCTCTTTATCCACATGGAAGCAATAGGCATGTTGATCCCTGATCTCTACCTCGATAAGGTCGATGTAGTTCTTGTCTGGATGCTGAATCATGGATGATAGAGTTGCAACGACGTCAACAAACTCGTTCTGAATACTGGGGACGTGCTTGAACTCAATCTTTGTGAACTTCTTGCATAGCTCTTGACCAAAAGTTCTTTGATGCTCATGTCGACTGCCATTCTGATCCCAAGGATTCACGCTTCGTATTCAACTATATTATTAGTACAATGGAATCTTATCTTTGCCGACACTAGATAGTGCTATCCAAATTCAAAAATTAGTACTGCCCCAATTCCGACTCCTTTAAAGTTTATTGCTCCATCGAAAAACATTCTTCATCCAGCGTATGATTCTGCAATATCTTCTCTAGCAAATAATACTTCTTCATCAGGAAAATACGTACTGAGTGGCTCGTAATCCCTGTCCACCGAATTCTCTATGAGGTGGTCAGCTAAAGCTTGCCCCTTGATAGCCTTCTGAGTTATGTACACAATGTCAAATTCGTTGAGGAGAATTTGCCATTTAGCTAGTTTTTCGATCGGCATCGGCTTCTGGAAGATGTATTTGAGCGGGTCAAGCCGAGATATCAGATGCGTAGCGTATGCTGACATGTAATGCATTAGTTTCCGGGCGATCCAAGTCAAAGAACAACAAGCGCGTTCTATCAAAGTATATTTGGCCTCGCATGGTGCGGACTTCTTACTTAAGTAGCAGATGGCCTGCTCCTTTCTCCCAGTTTTGTCATGCTGTCCCAACACACATCCGGAGGCGTTATCCAAGACTGATAGATATAGTAACAATGGCTTCCCGGTATCGTGGGGAACCATCACTGGCGGATTTGAAAGATACTCCTTGATTCTGTCGAAAGCTCTCTAGCACTCTTCTATCCATTTTGTGGCAGCATCTTTCATAAGCAACATGAAAATAGGTTCACAGATTACTGTGGACTGGGCTATGAAATGACTGATGTAATTTAGTCTACCCAAGAATCTCATCACGTCTTTATTTTTCTTGGGTGGTGGAAATTCCTGAATGGCCTTGTTTTTTAATGGTTCCAGTTCTATCCCTTTCCTGCTTACAATGAAGCCCAACAGTTTTCCAACAGGGACTCCGAACCCGCATTTTGCCGGATTCAATTTCAAATTGTACCTTCGCAGGCGCTCGAAAAATTTTCTCAAATTGTCCAAGTGCTCCGAACTCTTTCGAGACTTGATGATGGTGTCATCCACATACACTTAGATCTCCTTATAAATCATGTCGTGAAAAAGAGTCATTATGGCCCTCATGTATTTTGCACCGGCGTTCATGAGACTAAATGATATGACTCTATAGTAGCAAACTCCCCAAGGTGTGGTAAAGGCTGTCTTTTCTACATCTTCCTTGTGCATCAGGATTTGGTGGTACCCAGCAAAAAAATCCACAAACGACTGCAGTTCATGCTTCATGCAGTTGTCGATGATGATGTGGATATTTGGTAGAGGGAAGCTATCCTTTGGACTAACTTTGTTGAGATCTAGGTATTCCACACATATCCTAATCTTTCCATCTTTCTTGGGTACTGGACGATATTTCCAACTAGCTGGAATAATTGGTGACCCTAACCACATTCGTCTCTATCTGCTTGGTCACTTCCTCATTTATCCTCAAACTTAAATCAGGTTTGAATTTTCTAGGTTTCTATTTGACCGGCATTCTAGTAGGATTGGTGGATAGTCGAAGCGAGACAATGTCAGTACTTAATCCCGACATGTCATCATATGACCACACAAACACATCGATGTATTGTCGGAGGAGCTCAACCAGTTTTTCCTTCTGCTCGGCTTCTAGATGAATGCTGGTTCTGGTTTCTTTCACGTCTTCTTCATTTATGAGGTTGATCACTTCCATTTCTTCGAGGTTGGGATTTTTTTTTAACTCTCCAGCTGTTCGATCTCTTGTGGGATATTTTATGGCATCATACTCTCATCATACTCCTCGTAATCTAGGTCATTTCGCTTGACGGTTTCATTATATGTCACAATCACGGAATGCGGTTTTTTAACATTTTTATTACTAAAAAGAAAAACTAAGTATAAATGAAGCGGTAAATAAAGTTGCAATATTTTTAAAAAAATGATTCTTTTAATTTCATCAAAAGAGGAACGTCTGAGCGTTCGCAAGAGGCAAATGACAAAAAGGTACAGACACGGTGCATGCCTTAATTGACCGTGTGCTTTTCAAAAAAGAAAACTTTTATAGTTCCACACTACTAAGACTCTCGGCGAACCAAAGATGGACTGGCGGTCCATTTCCACAGCTCTTCCCTTAGTTCAGCATTCCTAATGGTCAGTGTCTTGATGTTAGTCCCATCACAACACTCTTCAATCATATTCATGAACATCATTCCCATTCCATCGAGGATATCATCTTCTGGTACTGAAGTTTGGCCCGTACTTGAAATATGCTCTAGCAAAAAAACCCTTTTCTCGGAGCTACCGGTATGAGCTTTCCCCACTAGAGGCTGATATCTGATGCCGGCCCTTCCTTTCTGCCCATTAACTTCTATTGGCTCTGTGATCACGTCCGACCTGACTCCTAACCCTGTTCCTGGTTTGTATCCATATTTCATAATCTCCCTCATAGCCATATTGGATCTATACGGCAACTTCATTCCCAAGTTTTGTTCAGTCTCTTCCATTTCAGTGGTCTGTATGATTTCCACTGCATGGAAAGCAACTTCATCTAGCCCTTCAATGAATGGAACAACATGCTCCAAATAAGCGGAGTGACCCCACTCTCCATGGACCACAATCTCCTGACATCCCCACTCAAATTTCATGCATTGGTGTATAGTGGATAGGACGGCCCCGACCATGTGTATCCAGGGCCTTCCCATCAGCAAGTTGTATGAAGAAGAAATATCCTATACTTGAAATAATATGGGAAATTTGACCGGCCCGATCTGCAAAGCCAAATAAATTTCTCTGATAACATCCTTTTGCGAACCATCAAAAGACCTTACCCTCACATGTATTTCCTTAACTTCCCCCAAATGGATTCCCAACTCCCACAAGGTAGATATCGAACAAATGTTGACTCCTGATTCTCCATCAACCAGCACTAGGGACACTACTTTGTCCCCGCATTTAACAGTGATATGAAGAGCTTTGTTGTGACTTATGCCTTTGACCAGAAGTTTGTCTCTTCTGAAAGTGATCATATTTGCTTCAACCATTTTCCCGATTGTCGCGGCCAGCGCCTCACTAGTGGTGTTGATTGGTACACTTACCCCTCTTAGTACTTTAAACAGGGCATCCTTATGACTGTTGGAGCTCATCAGCAAGTCCATGATTGATATCTGTCCTGGAGTTTTCTTCAGCTGCTCCTCCACGGAGTACTCTTTGGTAGACATTCTCTTCAAGAATTTGGCAGCTTCTGGGTCTGTTATGTTCCTTCTTTTAATCTGCTCTCTTCCGAAGTTCCCTCTATTAGCATCTTCAGGAGCGTAGCATCTCCCAGACCTAGTCATACCATGGGTTATGACAGAGTCTGTCATCTTGGCCTTCCCCTTCTGCTGGTACGTCCATGGGATAATTTTGTATTCCCGACTCTCTTCATCCCCTGTAGCAACGGCAGGTTGTCGCTGTTAAGTCTGAATTATCATCGTACATATCACTTGTACTATAATAATTTAAGTCCTTTGAGGTGGGATCCTTGCGGCCTCTGCATTTCCTATTGTGACAATCGTTCCCTTCAGATCATGTTCTTCATCTAATGTGATCATGTTGACCCCCTAGTTTCGGTGATCTGGCAACGGGTTGCGATTCACATTGGGTGGTGCCATAGTGCACTGAATGGCTACGCTCTTTATTAGTGTTTTAATCTTATTTTTCAGCTTAAAACAATCTTCAGTATCATGTCCAGGCACATTGAAATGGTACACACACCTTTTAGTTGCATCAAAATACTTGGAAGGATTCTCAGAAACCCTTCCTTCCACTAGATGTATCAATCCTTCTTTTCACAATCTCTCGAACAACTGGTCCAGAGGCTGAACAATCAGGGTATAATTTCTGGGACCCCTCTTTTCAAAATTGGGATGAGGGCGTGATGCATAAGTGGGTCAGTTTTGGTGGGTAGTGGTTTGGACAGGGGCATATGGTCGTTGTGGGTTCGGGTTATTGTGGGCTCCAGGATGGTTGTATTGGGGTTGAGGGTGGTAATATGGATGGGTGTTATAGACTGGAGTAAGCGGGTGGTGGTGAATGGTTGTTTGGGGAATAAGAAGTGTTTACGTGATGTGGGTTGGGTTGAGAGTAAAGGACGATTGGTGAGACCTCCTGTTTCTTCTTCTTTCCGCTACCGATTGACCCTGATTGGATTTCCTTGCTGGCTACTTGCAGTGCTGCCATAGATTGTACTTTACCAAATTTTATACCTTCTTCTAAGAAATCTCCCATCTTGACCAGCTCGGGGTATTTTTGTCCCACCATTCCCATCATTTTTTTGAAGTATATCCCTTCCTGGGCTTTGATGAAATACTTGGTTAATTCACTGTCGTTCAGCAGAGGTTGCGCCCTAGAGGCCTCTGACCTCCCCCGACGTGCATATTCTTGGAATGACTCGGATGGCTTTTTCTGTAGGTTTACTAGTGCGAACCTATCAGGAATGATCTCTGTGTTGAATCAAAAGCGATTCATGAAGTCCTCCGCCATATCTTGCCAGGTTCTCTAGTTTTGCGGATGCTGTCGATTATACTAGGTCAGTGCTTCTCCCATCAGGCTCCTTATAAATAGCTTCATTCTTAGCTTCTCGTTCCTTCCCACTTCATCTAACTTGTCAAAATATGACCTCAAATGCACATGGGGATCACCCGTCCGATCGAAGATATCGAGCTTCGGAGGCTTATACGCTGCTGGTATATCCACATTCAGATAGATACACAGATCCTTGTTGTCCAAACTTTCACTTCCTCGGGCGACTTGGAGGTTCTTCATTTGTTTTCTCAAGATTTGAAGCTGCTTAGATACTGACCTCTCTTCCTTACTCCTAGCTTCCCTCTCCATCCTGACATATCGGTCAATCTCATAAGGCACCTTGACCGTGATAGGCGCTATAAAGGTAAGTTCAGAAATGGCATATACATGAGGAACATATCGCTCATGGGCGGCGGTATGTGCCATAGGTATGTGTTGATTTGGATGAGTGGTAAAAGTGACTCCATCATGAGGAGGGGTGTGAGTTGCGTTGGTTTTGGTAGGCGATTTTGTGGTGTTTGAACGTATTGTGTTATGTAGGGAGTGTGGATAGGGGGATTTGGTGGGTTTGCGGGGGTTACTAGAGGTATGACTTGAGTGGTGGGGACTGAAGCTGGGATGTTGTTGTTTTGGCGCGATGTGGAAGGAAAATTGTCGGGAATTGAATCCAAAGAAGGAAAGCGAGGTGGTTGAGGAAGCGTTGTCACAGCCAGGTGTTCTAGTTTCCTGATATGCTGTACTTCCTCCCTTAAGGACTCCATCTCTTGGGCCATCTTGGCCACGTGATCATTATTCCTGGTATCGTCCTTCTCCCTTGATCGCTCCGGGCTATCGGCTATGACCAAAGTATGTTCAGTCAGTTTTTTGTAGCTGACATCTTTCCCTTTGATCTTAGATTGTACAGTGGTTCCGCCAGTTTCGGTTCGACACAAACCAACTTTCTTTTGAGGAGAAATAATAAAGTAAAAAACAAGAAGAAAAAAAAGAAAGGAACATGAGTCAGTCTCTTCATTTATACAAGAAGGAAATCACACAGAGCAACTAATTCACGCATTAAGACTAGCGTGTTTTCCAAGATTTCGTGGGACCTCTCATTGCCGTAGGTAGGCTTAAATTGTAGATGTTTGACAAACAATTAGACTTGACTCATTTAGATACGAAGCAAGTTTGTTTTCATTGATAATTTTGGACTGAGATAAGTGGGAACAAAGATTACATCACCGTTTCTAGAACTACATGGGCTTAAACAACTTGCACTTTAGGAAAGTAAAAAACAACTGGGGATAAGGGTACAAAGTGGGAAAGAAGGGGAAGTCAACCAACATCAAGTACCCATCTCGGAATCATTTCCCATCTCATCTTCTTCTGGTTCTTCCTTCGGGTCTTCTTCAAACTCCTTCTCATCATCGTTGAACTTAGACCTTCCTCTGGATCTTCTTCCGGCCCTGTCCCAGATTCTATCTGGATGCACTCCACTAGTTAATACACTTCTAATATTCAAGTGAGTCTCTCGAATTCACTCAATTATTAGTTCAAACGTTTAGTAGAAACTCCTCTCTCGATTAAGTCTCAACCTCACAATGTGAACCAATTTAAGATCGGTGAGGATATGCAAGTGTTCATAGTGGATTGGTCTTTGGGAGAACCTCTTTCGATTATTCTCCTAACTAGGTCTAAACAATAATTCAACTAGCCTCTTCGATTACTAAGAAGAATTAATGAATTCAACCAACAAGATAGTGCAAAGATGTCACAAGTATGCCTCTCTCGATTATATGAACATGTAAAAATAGATGCAACAATTAAAACACCCAAAATGATTCAATGCATAAAAACTAGAGTTAATATCCATAAACAAATATCAATACACCAAATCTATCAACCGCTAAAGAGAACTACTCCATAGATATGGAGTAATTCATCACAAATATAAAGAAAAACATAAAATTATCCAAACTTTTGTCTTGAGTGAGGATTGAATGATGAATCCATTGTGCTTTTGCTTCTTCACCTCCTTAGGTCTTAGATGTGTCAAAAGTCTTAAAAATAGCATTTTTACAAGTATTTATACCAAGTAGGGTCGGGCCCAAATGAAACCACTTTTTCCTACGTGAATTAGGACAATTACTTTGTAAAATTTGTAGAGGCGCGCCACACGGGGTGTTAATGGGAAAGTCCAGAGAGTTAAAATTTGTCATGCAGCTGGAAAATGTACATGCACGCCCCATGCGATGGGTGTGCTATTTTCTCAGAATCCGGATTTTTCTTGACTTTTTGATATCCAGACGTGGTTTTCGACCCCCGAACGCGATTCCAGCTTTATCCCTTGGGCTTTTACTCAGACTTCAAATCTCCAAATCACTTGAATTCATTATGTAACATCTACATAGCTCGGAATCCTCCTACAAGGCATAAAACACATAATTAGTGCAAAACACTATCAATTAAAGCTCAAAACAAGTGAAGTACAATAAATTAGACTGCAATAAGCGACTAAAACACGCGATTATAGCCTACCATCAACACCCCACACTTAAACCATTGCTCGTCCTCGAGCAATCAAACTATACTTTATAAAGACACGACCTTTTTACACAACCCTCCTAACTCATCATACTAAGAATATTTAAAATATATTAAGCACAATAACATAACATCATAGCCTCAAAATTCGACTCAAAAGCACCAAGCATTATTTATAACCCGATCACTTACTCTAACATAGAGGTCAACGACATTATCTTTCCTTCATGAATTAACTACCCTCACCACAATAGAGAGTCGTTCCACACACAATAGAAATTAAGAATAATTAGGAACTCAAGATAGAAAGAATTCACTCATTCTCAGAAACAACATTCATATGCCACAAAAGATGAACCATAGGCTTGCCCGTAGTGTACTACTCTACTAATCGAGCCCATTCAGTCAAGGATCAAGTAGGACTTTAATTGGTTGTAATGTAGGCTGCGAGACGAGTATGATACATTTAGATATAAGAGTGACTACACCTCCCTAAGCACTTTAATACAAATAATTTAACATTTAAAGACCCCACATTTGTGTCAAACCATACTCCACCTTCACATCAATATACATTAACTCCCAACTTTTTTAAGCACAATTACATCAAAAGTTACCACTATCAAAGAATATTTTTGCACAACAATACAACAATTTTTCCTTTTCCTATTCAATTCAAGTGGTTCTTACTTACTTTTGTTTTCAAAACAAGTGCACCTTTCTCCTTAATTCATTAGTTCCACTCAAAAGCCAAACCAACCACCCCACACTTCAACTTTTGCAAAGTTCATATCAAATTCAATTGCTCACGAGAGGTAAATGGGTCAAATATATGGTCAATTCAAACAATTGGGTAAAACCTGTAATGTGGTTGCCAAAGAAACATGATTACAGGCTCAAACGTGTTAACTAAGATACATAACAATTAGGTGGGTAAGAGCATATAACTGGTTCAACAAAGAAATGCCTAAACCACTTCCAAGACTGAACAACGCTACTATTTCTCTTTGCAAACACACGGGGCAAGTTCTAGATATCAAATGCAATATATAGAATACTCAAAAACTCACACACATATGGCACCTAACTCACTCAAGATCAGACTATCAAGACACTCTAGTCAAAGCAGTTAAGCAAAGTTAAAATCATACAATTTAAGGTGCTTATGCAAAAGTCAAAAACTAAGCCTAAGCGTCACAACTAAAGCACTCACTATTATCAAGGCATAATAAAGTCAAGATACATTGCTTCCAATTCAAATCATAACACAAGGTTTTCTACTATTCTATAAAACCAAAAACTAACTACACCCAGTTCAAACAAAACCCTTAGAAAAGAACCGCGACACAAAGAAAAACCAAGGGGAAATATTACACTACCTAACAAAAAAAATATTTTTTGTCTTTTTCTTTCGACTTTAATCCCTCAATAAACCCGTCGAATGATATCCATCATCGGGAAAAGTCAAAAATTTTAAATTTTTATGGTTTTTCTCATTTTTCTATCTCTAACTACTAAAACAACAAAACTAAATTACTAACACAGATACATACAACATACAACATACAACTATCCCCCCACCCAACACTTTAAGTTGTGGCATGTCCCTATGACATAGAATTAAAAAGCATAAGGTATAGGAAACTTCCTTGAATCTCTAGTCAGGGTCTAAGTCAAAGTCGGACTCCATTCTTCATGCCCAAACTAGTGCACACATCCACGTGGACAACTTCTTCTCAACCTTCTTGGGGTACACCCCACACTTGTCTTTCTCAATCACTGGGACCTTCTCTTTTGAACTTTTCACTTTCCACTCTACGCTTGTAGCTGGCTTCTCTATTCTCACCCCATCTCCACATTCATCTCGAAAGTCACCGTCTCCTCACCCACTCTAAGCATGAGCTTTCTATCATGTATGTCTAATATTGCTCTGTCCGTCGCTAAGAATGGTCTTCCTAAGATAAGGGGGACCTCTTTGTTCTCCTCCATCTTCACAACTATGAAATCTACAGGAAATACAAACTTATCGACCCGAACTAAGACATATTCAACTATCCCTTCAGGTATAAAAGTTGTTTGGTTGGCCAGTTGCAAGGATATTGGTGCGGACCTTATCTCTCCAATCTCATTCTCCATGTTCCTATAAATAGACAAAGATATTAAATTTATTGAGACACCAGAATCACATAAAGACTTATCAAAATTAAGAGTGCCTAAAGAGCAAGGTATAGTAAAACTTCCTAGATATCCACACTTTTGTGGGAGTTTGTTTTGCAACATTGTACTGCAATACTCTGTGAGCTTGACCATTGAGGTCTCTTCTATCTTCCTCTTCTTTGTAAGGATCTCCTTCAACGATTTGGCATAAGCTGGCATTTGTCAGAGCACTTCTGTGAATGGCAAGTTTAAATTAACCTGCCTCAGCATCTCTAGAAATTTGGCAAACTTCTTGTCCAACTTTTATCTATATAACTTTTGGGGAAAGGGTAGATCAGGCATGTGCTTGCTTTCTTCAGATTCATCCCTTCTTGAATTCTTTTCCTTCTTCTTTTTCTCAGTTCCCTTCTTGCCTTTCTTCTTCTTATCAAATTTATTTTTCAGCTGCTCCACACTTTCTTTTCCAGGTACCACCTCTTTTTAGTGGGCTCTTTCACTACTTGCCCACTTCTCAAAGTTACAGCATTTACAGTCTCCTTGGGGTTTCTTTCAGTATCAGCTGGCAGAGTACCTAGGATCCTTTCAGACAATATGGTGGCAATTTTTCCCACCTGCTTTTCCAAGTTTTGCAACACTGTGCCAAGTTCTTTGATACATGCACCATGAGCATCTAACCTCTCATCTGTCTTGATAATGAAGGATTTTATTAGATCTTCTAACCTAGGCTGACTTGGCTGTTGAGGATGGAACTGCGTCCTAGGCTGATTTTGGAAGCTTGGGGGCTCCTTGTCCCTGGAATCTGGAGTTGTTTTGTTGCCATGCATTTGCAGTACCCCCAAGTGAACTTCATAAAAAACCGGGGTGCTTCTGACCCATTGCATTGAAGTTATAATTCCCCACATCATTTACTTCCTCAGTTGAGGCTTGGCACTCATGAGTAGGGTGTCCTCTTCCACATATATCACAAGCTGCGTTATTCTCACTTTGTATTGAAGCTAAGGTTAGCTTCCGTATCTCTTTCGCCATGGCATCAAGTTGTACTTGCACAAATGTGTTAGCATCAACCTGGTGAACACCATTCACCCGTCTTCTTTCAGCACTTTCAGAGGGCCACTGATTTGCATCTTCAGACAATTCATCGAGAATAGTGACTATCTCCTCTGGTGTCTTTTTCATCAAAGGGCCTCCAGCTACATTACTCAATGTTTTACGTGAGGTCGGTGTCAAACCATCCCAAAAATCCTAGAGTTTCATCTAGAGTTCAATTCCCCTATGTTGACACTTTCGCACTATCTCCTTAAACCTCTCCCATGCTTCAAACACAGTTTCAGTATATTTTTGGCAGAAGTTATGGATTTCTCTTCTGAACTTGCCTGTCTTAGCTGAGGAGAAATATTTATCAAAAAAAATTTTCTGGTCATCTCTTCCCATGTTATAATTGATCCCGGGGCAAGCTTCTAAGCCACTGCTTTGCATCATCTTTGAGTGTGAAGGGGAATGCTCTTAAATACACTGCATCTTGTGACACACCATTGTATTAAAAGGTGTTCATAATCTCCTCGAAGTCCATTAGATATGTATTTGGATCTTCGTTTGGCTTCCCTCTAAAGACACAACAATTCTGAAGAGTTTGGATCAACCCTTGCTTCAATTCGAAATTGTTCACAACCACTGGAGGTGGTCTAATACTTGATAAGCCTTGGTTGTAGACCGATCTAGTGTAATCACCAAGTGGTCTTTTAACTCCAAGAGCTATGTTTCCGAACTGGTCTGCAACCACGGGTTGATTCTGAGCAATTCTCCGAGCCCTCTCCTCTTCATAGACAAGTTATTCATTTCGAAGAGCATCTTCCTCCACATCTCGTGCAGCTTTTTCCCATTGTTGGGTGCCTCTCTTGCAGCCAAATCAATATTATCATCATCTCCAGCCATAATTTCTTTGGTTGAGGATTGCCCAACCTTTTCTATAATCTCGGGGAAATTTCTTTCCATCTTCAGTTGTCCCAGTTGTTTCTCGATTTCTGGTTCGTATGGTAGAACTTCCTTCCCAGAAGATTGAGTTATGCACCAACTTAACCTGCAGCCTGCGCATAGTCAAAGAACATCAAGCGTAAAAATGGAAAAATAAAATAAAATAAAAAGAAAAATTTCTGAATTAGCAATACAAACTATTTCAAACACTATTGATTACCAATCCCCGACAACGGCGCCAAAATTTGACGAGCGCAAAACACACACAGAAATATGCTCGCTAGTCAAATATAGTATAATATAATATCGTATCCACAGGGATTAGAGTTAAATAGTATTTTCGTAGTTTATAGCTTGGTTGCTATCCAAGATGATCAACAGTTGAGAATTATGCGATTAAAAACTAAAATTAACTAAGAATCTAGAGCTAATTGACTATGACAATCGTAACAAAAATAAGCAAGGAAGATATCAATGGGAGAAAATAGGGGTTGATTTGATAGGTGCAAGATAATTGTCTGGGATTTAACTCTAGTTAATTCACTTCTAATGTTCAACTGAATCTCTTGAATTCACTCTATTATTAGTTCAAATGTTTAGTAGAAACTCCTCTCAATTAAGTCTCAACCTCACAATATGAATCAATTTAAGCTCGGTGTAGATATGCAAGAGTTTGTAGTGGATTGTTCTTTAGGAGAACCTCTCTTGATTATCCTCCTAACTAGTTCTAAACAATAATTCAACTATCCTATTTCGATTACTAAGAAGAATTAATGAATTCAACCAACAAGATAATGCAAAGATATCACAAGTATGCCTCTCTCGATTACATGAACATGTGAATATAGATGCAACAATAACAACACCCAAAATGATTCACTGCATAAAAACTAGAGTTAATATCCATAAACAAATATCAATACACCAAATCCATCAATACCTAAAGAGAACTACTCCATATATATGGAGTTATTCATCACAAATATAAATAAAAACATAAAACGATCCAAACTCTTATCTTGAGTGAGGATTGAATGATGAATCCCTTGTGCTTTCGCTTCTCCACCTCCTTCTTAGCCTCCTTAGGTCTTAAATGTATCAAAAGTCCTAAAAATAATGTTTTTACATTTATTTATACCAAGTAGGGTCGGGCCCAAACGAAACCACCTTTTCCTACGTGAATTAGGACAATTACTCTGTAAATTTGTACAGGCGTGCCGCATGGGGAGACGCGCCACGCGGGGCGTTAATAGGAAAGTCCAGAGAGTTAGAATCTATCAGGCAGCTGGAACATTTACAGGCACGGTGCGCCACGCACCGCCCCACGCGCCGCGGGTGTGTTATTTTCTCAGAGTCCGGATGTTTCTTGACCTTTTGATATCCAAACGTGGTTTTCGACCACCGAACGCAATCCCGACTTTATCCCTTGGGCTTTTACTCAGACTTCAAAGCTCCAAATCACTTGAATTCATTTCGTAACATCTACATAGCTTGGAATCCTCCTACAAGACATAAAACACACAATTAATGCAAAACACTATTAATTAAAGCTCAAAACAAGTAAAGTGCAGTAAATTATAGTGCATAAGCGACTAAAACACGCGATTATAGCCTACCATCAGTATACTGACTTCCTCTTGAGCAGCAAACCGAACAAAAGGCTTTTGTTTAGCCGTGTAGAATCAAGGACTCACCCGACTAGTGCAATACTCATAATCAGAGAGAAACCAGAAACTAATTAGAACCCTATCTCAATTTACTACTCAAAACTAAAAGCGAGATCTTTCTAAACAATTTCGTGATAGCTTTTGCGTCTATTAAGTGTGTTAGCTCTGTAGGTTGAAGACGTTAGGTCTTTCTTATTGTGTCTTAGGTCTGGTTGGTAGGAGCATTGAAAGCCCTTTTATAGTGCCATTAATGTCTTAGGGTTTCAGCAGAATTCAAATTCAGTAGTGGAGGATGACGACTACTAGATGATGCAAGCATAGGCGAGTGAAATCAGAGTGAGCAGAGGGGAAATCATTTAGGGATTTTTACCTGAGAGGAGGGAAGCTAACCGTTAAAGGAGAAACCCATCGGGCAAAGCCCTAATGTCCAGAGGTCATTGCATTTGACCTCTGAACCTCGAATAGTCATAACGAGGTTATGAGAAGGCTCCCATGCGCCTTGACTTGAAAGAACACAAGAAAATCTCACACGATTTGAGATTTCATATTTCGGTCTATGACTTCGACATTAGGGCTTTTGACATTAAATCATAAAAATTGAAAGAAAGTGATGAGTTTCGTAGTATTGAGACAACAAATCCCATGCATGTCAAGGATTTAAAAAATCAATGGTGAGTTGAGGTTTCATCTTTGAAGGTTAGGGTTCGGATTTGAGGGATTTCAAAATGAAGCGAGGAAACGGGAAGGTATCAGCGTGATTCACGGCTAGGAAAGACAAAAACCATGATTCTCTAATGAATTGGTGACCTTGCACTAATTAGTGCAAGGTTTGGGTGATTGATTGGTCTGTAGGTTTGAGAGAGATGAGAGAAGAAGAGGAAAGGGGGCGGCTGAGTGTTTGGAGAAATGATTTAGGGTTGTGGGGGTATTGGGGGCTGGTCTTTAGGTTTAAGAGTGAGAGATGGGATCTGGGCCGTTGGATCTATTGATCAACGACCCTGATAATTCGAGCATTAAAGAATTAAATTGTGAAAAAGTCACGGCCGTTGGATTGTTGGATTTGGACGGCTGAGATTAAGTATGGTGGAGTACTAAAATTTAAGGAAAATGGGGATAAACTATTGGGCATTGATCTGATAGATCAACAGTCATTGTGTTTTCTTTGTGAGTGGGAGAGGCGAGTGACATGGCAGGTTATGATTGGTTTAGGGAGAGTGACCCGGATTGCTAAGATGGAAAGAGATAGGGTGTTTGGACTGGATATTTTCCGGATTGGTCTTGTCTTTGGGCTGGAATTTATTTAGGAAATAACCAATTGTATTTTAATTAGGAATTGCAATTGTAGCCTTTTAGTTTTAACTCGTTTTTAAAATTTATTTAATTAAACTTAATTAATTTCCAATAAAATATAGTAAAATTAAAATGTATCAAATATACTACTAATTATTATAATTATTTATAAAATAATTTATCTTCTAAATTATGGCACTAACTTAAAATTATTAACATAGTGACCTATTTAACTAAAATTGAGAAATAATTTGTTAACTTAACTATAAAACCTATGTGGTGTGTTTTGATTTAATAATCTAAAAAAAATGATAAGTGTATTTGTAATTACATAATACTGATACAAAGTTATTAATTTCAAAAATACTAATACCTAGTTAATTTTATAAAATAAGTATTTATTAATAGAAAATACTTTCAAAACATTCATCGTAAATTATTAAGGATAAATAAATCAATTTTAAAAGGGAGGGTCAAAATTGGCTGTCAACAATAACCGGCCCTGCATCCGCTACACACCGTCATCTCCAATAGAAACCTCCTTAGCATCACCGTGCTGTACCGTGTCCTTAAGGACAAGCAAATGGGGGTCGTCATACTGACGCTCTCTGATGCGATCATATAAAGAAGACCGAGAAACGACGTAAGCAAGAACTCGACTGGGCTTCGAAACATCCAATCTAACAAACTGGTTGGCCAAGGCCTGAACATCCATGGCTAGCGGCCTCTCCGCTATCGGTAGATATGCCAAACTACCCATACTCTCCGCTTTTCAACTCAAGACATCGGCCACCACATTGGCCTTCCCCGGATGATATAGAATAGTGATATCATAGTCTTTAAGTAACTCTAACCATCTCCGCTTCCGCAAATTAATATATTTCTGTTTGAACAAATGCTGGAGACTCCGGTGATCAGTATAGAACTCATATGGGATACCGTACAAATAGTGCCACCAAATCTTCAAGGCATGAACAGTACCTGCCAATTCTAAGTCGTGGACATGATAATTCTTCTCAAGAACCTTCAACTTCCGAGGCGCGTAGGCAATCACCCTACCATCTTGCATCAACACCGCGCCAAGGCCACTACGTGACGCATCATAATACACAGTGTAAGACCCCAAACCCATAGGCAAAATCAACACTGAGGCTGTAGTCAAATCAGTCTTGACCTTTTGAAAGCTCACCTCACACTCCTCGGACCATCTGAAAGGAGCACCCTTCTGTGTCAATCAGGTCATAGGTGCAACAATGGATGAGAAACCATCTACGAAACGGCGATAATACCCAGCCAAACCAAGGAAACTCCAGATCACAGTAGCTGAAGACGGTCTGGGCCAACTCTGAACTGCTTCAATCTTCTTCGGATCTACCTTGATCCCCTCACTCGACCCCACATGACCCAAAAATGCCACCGAATTAAGCCAGAATTCACACTTTGAGAATTTTGCATACAACTTCTTTTCTCTCAAGGTCTGGAGCACAAACCTCAAATGCTTCTCAAGATCCTCCCGGTTGTAGGAGTACACCAAGATGTCGTCAATAAACACAATGAAGAATGAATCAAGATATGGTTGGAATACACTGTTCATCAGGTGCATAAATGCTGCTGGGGCGTTGGTTAGCCCAAATGACATCACAAGGAACTTGTAGCGACCACACCAAGTCCTAAAGGTAGTCTTCGGAATATCCGAATCCCGAATCTTTAGCTGATGATAACATGACCGCAAATCATTCATCCTCGACTGATGATCCTAAGTTAGCGAGGGCATCGGCTTCACTGTTTTGATCTTGAGGTACGTGTTGCAAAGTCCATTCTTTGAACCGATGTAATGTTGCCTGCAACTTATCCAGGTACCTTTGCATTCATTCTTCTCTGACCTCGAACGTCCTATTAACTTGGTTTACCACAAGGAGAATGTCGCACTTGGCTTCGATCACCTCTGCCCCCAAGCTTTTGGCTAGTTCGAGACCTGCAATCATGGCCTCATATTCGGTTTCGTTGTTAGTCAGTTTCATAGTCATAATAGATTGTCTAACTGCATTTCCTGTTGGTGGCTTCAATACGATGCCAAGTCCGGACCCTTTTGCGTTCGAGTCGTCATCCGTAAAGAGGGTCCAGATCCCCGATGAGGTCCCTGAGTTGATTAATAACTCTCTTTCGACCTCGGGGATGAGGGCTGGCATAAAGTCGGCCACAAAGTCTGTCAAATTTTGAGATTTAATGGTGGTCCGGGGTCGATATTCAATATCGTACCCACTGATATTTACAGTCTATTTGGCCAGCCGGCCCGAGAGCTCGGGCTTATGCATAATATTCCTTAACGGGTAAGTAGTCTCGACACATATAGGGTGACACTGGAAGTATGGTTTTAGCTTTCTAAAGGCGCTTAGCAAAGCGAGCGCCATCTTTTTTAGGTGAGGGTACCTAGTTTCGGCCTCACCTAGGGTCCTGCTAACATAGTAAATTGGAAATTGCATACCTTTCTCTTCCCGGACCAGGACTCCACTTACCGCTATCTCCGACACCGTCAAGTACAAGTATAGTTGTTCGTCTGGTTTCGGCATGTGAAGTAGCGTTGCGCTTGATAGATACCGCTTGAGTTACTCCAAGGCCAGTTGGAACTCCGGGGTCCATGAGAATTTATTATTATTCTTCAATAGTATGAAGAACTGGTGGCTCTTGTCGGAGGACCTAGAGATGAATCGCCCCAGGGCAGTTATGCGCCCAGTTAACCTTTGCACGGCCTTCACATTGTCCACAACTGTGATATCTTCGATGGCTTTGATTTTGTCAGGGTTGATCTCGATTCCCCGATTGGATAGCATGAATTCGAGGAATTTACCTGACCCAACTCTGAACATAAATTTCTCCGAGTTCAGCTTCATATTATATTTCTTCAATATGCTGAAGGTTTTCTGTAAATGTTTTAAATGGTCCACTGCTCGTAGGGACTTAACCAACATATCGTCAATGTAAACCTCCATTGATTTTTCTATTTGTTGCTCGAACATCCAGTTTACTAGGCGTTGGTAAATGGCACCGGTGTTTTTTAACTCGAATGGCATGACGTTATAGCAGTATGTGCCGTATTTAGTGATGAAGGAGGTTTTTTCCTGATCACCGGAGTTCATCCGTATTTGGTTGTATCCGGAGTAGACATCGAGAAAACTGAGGATCTCGTGGCTGGTCATGGCGTCGATCATGCGATCGATGTTGGGCAAAGGGAAAGAGTCCTTGGGACATGCCTTATTCAAATCCTTATAGTCTATACACATTCTTAATTTATTCCCTTTTTTAGAGACTACTACTACATTTGCTAACCAATCCGGGTAATTAACCTCCCGAATGGACCCTATTTTAAGGAGTTTAGATACCTCGTCCTTGATGAAAGCATGTTTGACCTCAGACTAAGGTCTCCTCTTCTGCTTGACCGGATGGAACTTCGGGTCCAGGCTCAGTTTGTAAGTGGTTATCTCTGGCAGGATCCCTGTCATATCAAGGTAGGACAAAGCGAAATAATCTTCATTAGCTATAAGAAATTGAATGAGTTTTTTCCTGAGCTCGGGGCTTAACCCTGTGCCCAGGTATACCTTTCGATCGGGTAGGTGTTCACTCAATACAACTTGTTCCAATTCTTCGACCGTTGATTTTGTAGCGTCGGAGTCATCGGGGGCTATGAAAGATCTGGGGACCCCGTAGTCATCGTCCTTATCTACCCCTCGTTTCTCTAATTTTGTCGAGGTCGGTATCAGTGATTGCTATTTGGCCCTGTTTTTGACCATCTGGTTCGGATCCTCCGATGTTAAGATTGTGGATGCTGGGATCACTTCATCGACCGTGAACATTTCCTTGGAGGCCGGTTGTTCCCCATAAACTGTTTTGATTCTGCTGGGAGTTGGGAATTTCAGCACCTGGTGCAGTGTTGAGGGTACTGCTCTCATGTTGTGGATCCATGCCCTCCCAAACAAAGCGTTGTACCTCATATCTCCTTCGATCACATAAAACTTAGTTTCCTGGATGGTCCCGGCGGTGTTCACTGGTAATGTTATCTCACCCTTAGTGGTTTCACATGCCGTGTTGAATCCGTTTAGAACTCGGACTGCAGGCACGATTTGATCTTGTAGACCGAGCTGCTCTACGACCCTCGATCGGATGATGTTGGCCGAGCTACCTAGATCGATTAACACACGCTTAACTCGAATTTTATTTACGAGTACAGATATTACCAGTGCATCATTGTGGGGTTGCACGACCCCTTCTACGTCCTTATCGTTAAAAGACAAGGTTCCTTCCGGTACATAGTCTTGAGTTCATTTCTCCCTTGTGATGGACACTTTGGTGCGCTTCAACATCGGACCTTGAGGGATATCGACCCCAATGATGATCATGTTAATTGTGTGTTGAGGTTCTTCTTGTTCTGACTATTTGTTAAAATCCCTATTCCTGAAATGATTCTTGGCTCAGTCGCTCAGGAATTCTCGAAGATGCCTGTTATTGAATAGTCGGGATACTTCCTCTCTTAACTGTCGGCAATCCTCCGTTCTGTGGCCGTGAGTGCCATGATATTTACACATCTGGTTATGGTCCCTTTGGGTTGGATCGGATTGTATAGGTCGAGGCTATTTGGTATCTTTGATGCGTCCGATAGCTGATACAATGACGGCAACATCGACATTAAAGTTGTATTCTGAAAGCCTCGGTACTTCTTTAGGCCCGATGGGCATGTCGAAGCTGTTTTTGCTCATGAGTCCCCAGTTGCTATGACCTCGGTCACTTCTCCTTTCATTTCTCATAGAGTTCCGCCCTGACCAACTACTTCTTCGGTCTCTATTATACGGCTGATACCGATCCCTGTTTGGTCTCGGTTCACGATCGATGTCTCTCTTGACTCTGTCGATGTTTTTGACGGGATAAACAGACCCTGAAGGGGCCCCGAGTTGATCATCTTCCACTTTGATCTTCGATTGATACCGGTTATGCACGTCGGCCCAAGTAACGGCCAAATATTCTATCATGTTTTGTTTCAATTGTTGTGAAGCCACCGAGCTTCAAACATTGACCCTTGGGTGAAAGCCTGAACAGCCCAATCATCAGCGACAGATGGCAGGTCCATTCGTTCTATTTGAAACCGGGACACAAACTCTATGAGTATCTCTTTATCCTTCTGTTTCACTTTGAAAAGGTCTAATTTCCAGGTTTCGACCTTGATGGCCCCGGCGTGTGCTTTCATGAAAGCATCCGCAAGCATAGCAAATGAATCAATAGAATTAGGAGGTAAGTTGTGATACCATATCATAGCCCCTTTTGAAAGGGTCTCTCCGAACTTCTTCAATAGGACAGACTCGATCTCATCATCCTCCAAGTCGTTCCCTTTGATGGAACATATGTAAGAGGTCATATGCTCATTTGGGTCGGTCGTTCGGTTATACTTAGCAATCTCAGGATGCAGAATTTCTTAGGGATTGGCCTTGGAGCCGCGCTCGGAGGAAAAGGTTTTTGCACGAACTTCTTGGAATCCAGGCCTTTCAATATTGGCGGTGCTCCTGGGATCTGGTCTACCCTTAAATTGTAGGTTTCCACTTTTTTGTCATTAGCTTCAATTTTCTTCTCCCCTAATTCTATCCGTTTTTGTCAGTTCTTCGAGCATCTTTATGATATCGGGGTTAGCCCCCGATTCATATTCATTTGACCTTTTCGTGGCCGGTTCATCGCTGCGGGTGACTTCCCGGGGTTGATTGGGTTCAACCCTGCTCGGTGCACGGCTTTGGTTCTGTAACTGAGCTATCGCCACATGTTAAGCCTGTAGCATTTCGAAGATCACCCGCAAACTTATCCCATCTCCTCCAATGTTTTGTGTGTTTTGAGTTGCCGATCGGGCTCTACCACGGATGCTATTCTCAGGGTCGGTAGGCAAGTTTGCGTCGATAGCCACATGTGAATTAGAGTCAATCGGGCTAGCGGCCGGAATTCCGATAGGATCAATGGGCGGTACCTCGTCACCGGGCGCTATGTTGTTAATTTTACCGTGATGGTCGGACTCGTTATCAACATCTAGGGGTGTTGATTGAGAGTTCGACATTTTGAGTTTTAACCTGAAATTAAAGACACTTCAAAGAACAAGTGTAAAGTAGTGTGTATTATGGAGATTTGTATTAAATAACCACTATTATCCTTATCCCCGCGGTGGGTGCCAAACTGTTTACCCTCAAAATCGGATAACATCTGAATTTATAAGTAGTTTTAAGGATACGTGATTTAACTTGATACAAAACGACAAATTAGATTGCAATTGAAATAAGTAATGGAAAAGTAAGCACAAACCATACGAATTGAATAGTCTTAGCCCTGGAGAATTAATCACCCTCGAACCAGGTACTTCGATCGATATCAAGACAGAAGAAATGAGATCTTTAAAGAGAGTAGTAAGAACTTAAAGAGAATAATAATGTATTGCTTTGGAATGCGTATTACAATGTGTCCAATGAATAATCAGACTCCCTTTTATATAGTAGAGGAATCCTACTTTAGGTACAATTCTATAAAAGGTAAAAGATCTCTTGATTCATTGATTGCTGGTTCCTTATTGATTCGTGCCGAGATTCCCGCCGTAATATCCAATCGATCACGGATATTTCGATCTTCTGTTGGTTATGCTAACAATATTTCTTCGAGCTTGATCGGGGCTAAGTTCGACTCCGAGATTACTAACTTAATGTTCTCGAAGACAGGCATTCTGACCCCGGGTTCTAGCTCGGTGGGACTCAGGGTCGATCTTCAGTCTTTGGTTGTCATGTTCCGAGCCTAACCTGCCATGTCGTAGGCAAGCTCGATTCCGACCGTATACAAGTATATTTGCGTATTATTTATATACGGTAAGATTTTTGACGAAGTGGTGTCACGTGATATCGCTTCGTATAATGTGCATCCGTTCCCATGCAATTCAAGTATGTTCTACAGTCAGTGCTTGACTCTACCTATTGAGTTTTTATGACAAATTAAATGATTCGAATCTAAATTGATTTTGGGTTGTACATCTAATTTTTTTGAGATTGTATTTCAGTCGATCAGAGTATCACCGTGTCAAGGTGGAAGCTACAAGTTTGAGCCCTATCAATCTTGATGGATACAATAAAAATATCAATCCATCTCTCTTTTTCTATGAAAAGGGAGTACATGGGGCATAAGTTCATTCAATTATACAAGTTGAATGGCACCTTATCTCCCATTCAAATACGTTGATCGGCTCTATGGTTATTATGACTATGGGTGGCAAATAGGTTGTTTGGGATGCTCAAGATGGGCTGACTCATTAAATGTGTCATTGTCCAATCCTGTCCAAAGTTTATTTGGGTTAAGATAGGCTTGGTCAAGATGGGCTAAACAATAAATTATAATCCAACCCGCCTAAATTGATCCAAATATTTGCAATACTCTCAAATTATAAACAAGCATACAAAAAACGGATAAATTATCCGACCCGATTCATATTTAATACGGATAAAAACAAGTTAACCGGCGGATAATATGGATATCCATATTATCCATGGCTTCTTGAATATGATCATTTTTTTAGAGAATTCCAAGTCTCCCAAACTTGAGGAACCCTCAATTTGATATTTTACAAATGTAAAAGTTAAACTCATTAGTTATCCACTTAGTTATCCATTTTCTAAGTGAATAATAAGATTCTTATCCATACTTGACTTGTTTTTAAAAAGTTTATTATCCAATCTATCTTTTAATGAATAATATGGGTGATTAACTATTGTTTTTTAACCATTTTGCCACCACTACACGATGAAATTAGTCTGTTAACAATATACATCGACTTTGGGGGGGAAAATTACATTGTCAATGAGACCCACATTTGAATTAAAAAGAAATTCATTTAGAAGGTTGTGAACAACTGTACTTCGATACAAGTGTAAGAAGACGAAAAAAACGTATTTTTCATTATAAAATTTAACCATCTGTATGGCTTATGAATAAAGAAATCCTGTAAGCAACTCTAATATTCTTTTTCTTTGTGCAAATAAAATGAGTCCACCCGTTGTTAAAAGGAATAGAAGAGCTCAAGAATGTCATTGCAGAAGATGAACAATATTAATATACATTTACACATATATGATATAGGCAACAGGAGGATAGAATCCTCTAAAACTAAATGACAACTACAAAGAAAAACGACGTGGATTATCAATTTTCACTTCTTCTGGAAACTTATCATGCCGATGAAAGCAATGATACGACTACCTAAACCTATGAGAAGGAGAATGCACAAAGAAAGACTCCAATCATGAAGACTGTATCCCCAATTCATAAGCGCACCACAACGTGTTATGAGCCATACACCATAATACCTGAAATCACATAGCATAATGATCAATTACATGCAACTTCGAATTTGAAATTATGTACAAGGTATTTTGCAAATTTAAGATCGTTGTACACGCGGACATTACGTCAATCATCCCTATAGGATTCCTGCTGTAAAATAGTGTATTTTCAATTTGATATGTTGTTTGTGGAAAATCATTCAAGAAGGGCTTTACGATGTAAAGTAAATGTTGTCAAAGATCCAAAAGTCTTATACATCTGTATTTTCTACATCTTGCGTTCTGATCTAGCTCTCTGCTTTCAGTTTTTGCAATCAAAGCAAAGTAATTTTAAAAACTGAAAATTTGCGAGTTCATCTAGAATGAACCATCACAGGAAGATTAAATTAAGATGAAATTAAAAGAAAAAAAAACATTTATTTTTACCACAAGCACATGCGGGCAAGTGAGGAAGATATACGAGTATGAAGCCTTAATCTCTATATTTGAACTAGGTTTCAGTAGGAATTAGTAATTCTTTTGACAATTTCTCGATTTGTGCATGTCATCCTTGCGCTGGGCAATGTTAATCCTCTCCGTATTGTTCCAATTTCATTGAATTCCCCCAAATGGACATTCATGATAATAAATGATGCCACAATTTTAAGAGTCATTTATAGTTACTAACAAGAACTGTGGAAAAATACATGTTCAAAAGAATAATAGCCTGTTTGGCCAACCTTCTCCAAGTTCAAAGGCACTTTTTTTTCAAAAAAGGTGCTTTTGAACAAATTTGAAGTGTTTGGCCAAACTTTTAGGAGAGAAAAAAGTGCTTCTGAGGAGAAGCAGAAGCAGAAGCAGTTTTGGAGAAGCAGAAAAAGGTACTTTTGAAAAAAGAACTTTTAAAAAAAAACACTTCTCAAAATAAACTGATTTTTTCAGCTTGGGCCAAATGGGCTATAAGAGAGTTTTACCCAAATAAATACGACGGGAAAAGAGAATACCCTAAGAATCTCTGCGAGTGAATGACGAGAAAATTCCACAAACATTTAAAACGAGAATGCCCTTAAACTTAACTTCTCAAGGCCACTGGACCCAAGCAAAATACTAGAGATGCAAAGCACATGGTCTAGTCAAAGAGATGACTTTCTGTTCTCGATGTTGTCACCTTTTACCAAATATCTAGTCTAGAAAATAACTTAGACTCTTAGGTTGTCACCTACTGAGAAAGAGTCCGCTGTTTTACTTAATGTTCTGTCTAACAGCGGTAAAACTCTTTTTTCTCTTAGATAGGTAGAGTCGAAGAACGACTCTACTTCTTGATGTGAAGAAAAAGAAAAGTACCTAAGATGGTTTAGCGGCACGTGATGTTTGGACATAGTATGAAGTCAAGCTATTAAGCCTGCTGAACTACATGCATATATGCCCTTAAAGTTACGAAGAGAGCAAAATTGATGTGCATGCATATGCCCTTGAATTTACAAAGAGAGCAAAATTGATGAGTAATGATTATTTTTAGAATCTTTGTACATATCTTAGAATATTAGAATGACAATATAGGATTAATTAGTGATCAATTAGTTCATGTAATTGTGTACTCTTGATTGTCTTTCCTTTTTTAGAACATGTAACTAAACTATTTAAAAATCCTATTAGCTTGAGGAAATAATCAAGTTGCGTTCTCTCAAACTCTCTTCTTACTCACATGGTGTCAGAGCAAATTAGTGAGAAAATAATCAGAGAACTCACTGCCGAGCAATTTTCGGGCAAAATACACCATTTTCTGAAGGTTCGTTGCTTCCTAGGGGTACTATGCATTTACCAGTACCACCAATAGGATTGGAATCTTCGTGCGACCAGAATCAACCAGACTCAGTGTCATCGGACCTCCCACGTGCCGACCAGAAGGAGGAATTTTCCAGCAAGATTCAGCTATGCGTCGGCGCGTGAGACTTACTTCGACAGATTCCGGCAAGAAGTTTTCTTCTCCGGTGATCGCCTCTTTGGTCCAAGCCTACCCAAACAGATTCCACCACATTCCGGCAAACGTTTTTAGATTCCGGCGACTGTTTTCACAATTTTCTTGATTTGGGACAACTTCTTTATTATACCCAGGGGTCAACTAAAGTTACTACATCTTCCTGATTGCCTTTCAGAATTTCCCGTTGACTTTCTTGCCATCAACACAACTTCAGTCACTTCCCAGGAAAATCAGATTTTCCGACAAGTTTCAAATACTGTTACTAGTGGATTTAATATTTTGGGCAAGAATTCTTCGGTTGTCTTTGGTTGATTTGGTAACCCCCTCTTGGATTTGAGAAATTTGGTTGCAACAAAATGGGAACCAATAGTATTAATATTTGGATCATTTCTCTACTGGATTATATTAAGTTCCTTCAGTACAAATCACGTAAACAAATATCTTTTGAGATAGCTTCTTTGTTCAAACAAGTAATAGCGTGACTTGTGCCTCCCAGTCTTCTTCTTCCGGCTCTTGGATCATTGATTCAGGTTCATTTGATCACATTTCTAGTAACAAATTTCTTTTTACTACTATTTCTTCCTCAATCATTTCCAACACTTACAATGGTCAATGGATCTCAAACCATGCAATTGGAATAGGTCAAGCTAGTCCACTTCCTTCCTTACCTTTGAATTCAGTTCTTTATGTTCTCAGGTCCTTTTAATCTCATATCCATAAGTGGTTTAGCAAAATCACTTAACTGTTCTGTTTTATTTCTTGATAACTCTATTTTTATACAGGAACGCAATATAGGACGAATCATTGGTATTAGGGGTGGATCAAATGGACTTTATTATCTTATCATTGTTAAATCACATGGACGCACATCGTGTCCTCCTTCAACAACTTGTCCTACTACTGATTCATCAGACTTATTGCATAAATAGTTGAGACATCCCAGTTTATCAAAACTTTAAAAAGTGGTACCTGCTACATGGTTTGTCTCACTTGTCCACTGTAGAGTGTGAGTCATGTCAGCTCGGTAAGCATACACGCTTCTATTTTCCTTGACGTCCTGATAATCGGGCAGTCACCTTTCATGTTAGTCCATTCAAATGTTTGGAATCTTAGTCGGGATAGTTCTACCTTGGGATTCTGCTACCTTCTCAGTTTCATTGATGATTATTCCTGGTGTACTTGGATATTCTTGATGAAAATCAATCTGAGTTATTTTCTATTTTTCAGACCTTCCACATTGAAGTCCAAAATCAAATTTGGGGTTTCTATCAGCACATTTCGTACTGATAATGCCCAACAAATTTGTCTCCTCCATTTCAACAGTTCATGAACTCTCATTGGGATGATTCATCAAACATCTTGTCCATATACCTCTCAACAAAATGGGGTAGCTGAAAGAAATAATAGGCATCTCACTGAGACTACTCGTACCCTACTCATACAATTTCATGTTCCGTTGTGTTTTTGGAGGGATGTAATTCTCACATCCTGTTATCTTACTAACCGTATGTCATCCTCAGCTATCCAGAATCGAGTTCCATTATATGTCTTGTTTTTCCACTTATCTATGTTCTCTCTTCTACCTCGTGTCTTTGGGAACACGTGTTTTGTTCACAACTTGACTGCGGGAAAAGATAAGATAGCTCATCGTGCTTTTAAATGCGTATTTCTAGGTAACTCGAGGAAGCAGAAGGGATATTGATGCTATTCACCGGACCTTCAGCGATGTCTTATGTCTGCTAATGTTGCCTTCTTCGAGACCCAGTCATACTTCACAGGTTCAGGTGAACACTTAGACATTTCTAAGGTAGTAGCAGTTACATATTTTAAAGATTTAGTCACTATCTCTCATTCACCTTCCTCCACAACTCCGATTTCATCACCTACAGCTCCAACTCCACTACCTACAACTCCAGTTCAATAATCTATAGCTCCACCACTCTTGACTTATCATCGCCATCAGTTTCTAGCATCATGTCCAGATGATTCATGTCTTCTATCGGATCCTTCACCTACTGCAGACTTGTCTCCTCCTAGTCCACCAATCGCACCCTGAAAAGATATTTGATCCACTCTTAATTTGAATCCCCATTATATTGGTTTGAGTTATCATCGTTTATCATCACCTCGTCATGCCTTTGTGACATCTTTATCCTTTATTTGTGTCCCTAAGTCCATATGTGAAGCACTATCTCATCCTGGACAGTGACAGGCTATGATCGAAAAGATGTCTGCTTTACATAATAGTGGTACTTGGGAGCTTGTTTCTCTACCTCTAGGTAAATCTACAGTTGATTGTTGGTGGGTGTATGCGATCAGAGTTGGTCCAGATGGTGAAATTGATCTACTTAAAGCTCGTCTTTTTGCCAAAGTTTATCTCAAATATTTGGACTTGATTACAATGATACTTTCTCCCCCAGCTAAAATAGCATACGCCCGTCTTTTTTTTTTTTGGATTATTGTTGTTCGCCATTGGCCTCTTTTTCAGTTGAATATTAAAAATGCTTTTCTCCATAATGATCTTGAGGATGAAGTATATATGGAACAACCACCTAATTTTATTGCTCGGGGTCTAATGGTCTTGTATACCGGTTGTGTCGGTCCTTATATGGTTTAAAACAGTCTCCTCGAGCAAGATTTGGTAAGTTCAACACGATTATTCAGGAATTTGGTATGACTCGCAGTGAGGTTGATTATTTTGTATTCTATCGACATACTGCTCATAATATGTGCCTTTATTTGGTCGTTTATGTTGATGATATAGTCATCTAGGGCAATGATGAAAATGATATAATTAAATTGAAGCAACATCTCTTTCAGTATTTCCGGATAAAGGACCTAGGATTGAAGTATTTCCTAGGCATTGAGGTTGCGCAGTCCAAATTAGGAATTGTTATCTCACAGTATAAGTATGCCCTAGACATTCTTCAGGAGATAGATATGACAAGTAGTAGACCATTGACACTCCTATGGACCCGAATGTTAAACTTCTACTATGACAGGAGGAGCCCCTTAGTGATCCTGGAAGGTATAGGTGGTTAGTTGGTAAGTTGAACTATCTCACCGTACCTCGAACTAACATTGCCTTTTCTGTGAGTGTGATAAGTCAGTTTATGGACTCTCTGTGTGATAGTCACTGGGATGCAGTTGTTCGTATTCTGTGATACATAAAATCAGCCCCAGACAAATGAGTTGCATTTTGAAAATCAAGGTCATGAGTAGATTGTTGGATACATAGACGCTGATTGGGCTGGCTCACCTTCTGATAAACGATCTACGTCTGAATATTGTGTTCCGATAGGAAGTAATTTGGCATCTTGGAAAAGGAAGAAACAAAATGTGATTACTCGATCTAGTGTAGAAGTTGAATACCGATCAATGACTGTGGCAACCTATAACTTATTTGGATTAGACAGTTGCTCAAAGAATTGAAGTTTGGAGAAATCGGTGACATGAAACTTGTGTGCAATAACCAAGCTGCCCTTTATATTGCATCAAATTCCATGTTTTATGGAAAAGATAAATTATCCTTTCATCAGGGAAAAGATACTCTCAAGACACATTGTTACAAAATTTGTGAAGCCAAATGATCAACTTGTAAATATTTTCACCAAGTCCCTCACTGGTTCTCATATGAACTACATTTGTAACAAGCTTGGTAAATACGATTTGTATGCACCAGCTTGAGGAGGAGTGTTAGAATCTTTGTAAACATTCTAGAATATTAGAATTATAGTAATTAGTGATCAATTAGTTCCTGTGATTATGTACTCTTGATTGTCTTTCCTTTCTTAGAACATGTAACCATAACTATCTAAACCCTATTAGCTTGAGGGAATAATCGAGTTCTCTCAAACTTCCTTCTTTCTCACAATCAGGAATTCCAGCGCACAATATGGTTTTACAGGTTGCCCCTCATATCCATCATCAGCAGTATTACCAACTCATGCTTCCATAAACAAGAAATGAAAACATGCCTACGATCTACAAGGAAGGCATCTTTCCACTGCTTAGATAAGGGATCAAATCACGGCATTCATAAAATACCTACATGCACATTCTCTCTCTCTCTCTCTCTCTCTCTCTCTCTCTCTCTCTCTCTCTCTCTCTCTCTCACACACACACACACACGCGCGCGCGCCCCAATCACACCTACATGTTGTTGTGTGAGATAATATACATTTATATATATACATCTAATTCGAACATTTGAATGGTCTTTGCCCAGGAAAGGAGCCAAGATTTGCACAGCTAGAACCATTAAAGTAACAAGTGCTAAACCTTATATTGCTCGATCACTACAGGGAACTGTCATAACATACCTTTCGGCATTTGAGATGACAAATGCCTCCAGTGCCCACTTTGGATAGCATAAATCTGCCAAGACCTTGAGGAATTTACCACCGTCGGTGCGAGATGCAATGAGCGTCAACACCACAGGAACAAGTACCGAACACTATATAGAAGTGAAATCTGTTAGTACGGGATATGAAAAGAAACAAAAACTGTAGCAATATAACATGTCTCAGCGGGAATTCATGCTCACCAGCTGGGAGGGACCAGGTGCTAGGAAGATGGCAAATGCGTAACCCATTCCAGTCACACAATACACAAGGCAGAGTAACACAATGTAATTAGCTGCGAAAGAAGATCTTGGATTGCAGAAGAAGTAGTACATTGATAGATATACAGCAGGCTTAATCACTGTGTTGAAATGATCTATTGTATCTTTGGCAACAAAATGAGCAACGCTACTAATGCCAGAAGCACTTTCTCTCCAATACTGCAACTTGTCCAATGCAAATGTCCTTAAAGCCGCAATTTTGCATAACAGAGCTGAAAAAGAATTATAAGAAATACAAACTGGATCAGAAATTCAGGAGAAGAAGTTGTACTCTGAACTAGTATGGACTTTTACTCCCTTGGAAATGATTATCAACTTACAGACAGCAATTATTGTGTGTGTATAGCCAGGTGCGCCAAAGCTTTCATCCCTCACTTTGGTTAGTGATCCTAAGCAAGCTCCAGCAACTAAGAGAATGAGATAATCTATTGCTTGCATTTTTGCTTCACGTAATCTTTGCTTGCTTATCCTGGGATAATTTTAAATACAAAAAAATGTGAGAACTCAACTGCAGTGTAAAAACAGTGATTTAGAAGCTTATTCAATTAAATTTGCCCATGCATCCAGCAGTGGCGTGTAAGTAAATGCATGCTAAAAAGAACAGCATTTTCCAACAGTTAAGTCATACCAAATCTGCTCTCATGCTACAACCCAATCGTGGCCTGATTTTCTACTATAATTTGTCAGGAAAAGTTAACATACTCAAGATCTGACTTGCCCAAATCTCCAAATTTGATATCAACCTCAGTCAACTATACTAATACTTCTAATTGCTACTACGCGCAGGTAATGATTTACTCTGACAAGTGAATATCCAGGGGAATTTCCTCGATATAACATGGTTTTAGATACATCAAAATAAGGAAAACAAACAACATAATGCCCTCTTTAAATACTCCATAAATGTGATGGGAAGAAGTAATTTGACAGGGAATGATCAACTTTCCTGCAGCTTGCTCTGTGCAGGCATTATTTTATTTTTTATTTTTTTTAATTATCAATGGCATTATGTATTATAGAATAGGGCTTCAAATCAGAACTTAACACAAGGGCTTAAATAAGTAGACAAATGACAAGACGAGGGGATGCACGTTTTTCTTTATTTTGCACGTATTTCTTTATTTTATTTCTTTACCCTTACTTTTAGTGGCCAGAAAGAATGGTGGCAGAATTAAGAGATGATTTATTTCATAATTTTCAGAATTTGATTCCTTGCCAATGGCTAGAAAATTTTGATTGAGTCGACAACATATACTACTGGTCCCACCACCCACAGAAGTTGATTCCTTGCCAATGGCTTGAAAATTTTGATTGAGTCGACAACATATACTCCTAGGAACAATGGAATTCCCTTTGAATGATATCAATCAGAACTCCGGAATTTCTGCGAGGTTCTTTTTTTGAGAGGAAGCAGTGGCTCTTATCAAAATTGACCAGCCTGCTTCTTATTGGATGAAATAAATCTTGATCTCTGGAAGCGTTCTTAGCTCTTCTTTTTGCGCTTAATTTTTTCCTCGAGCAGGGGATATGCACATGTGTCCCAAAGTGAAAGAGTATATTCAAAAACCATTATCTTTTCTTTGTTTGTATCAAAATGACCTCGGTTGAGAAACTGATGCACAAGACACTAGACCACCGTAGGAGATTCAAAATATTGCTCATTGGTGCAGGCAGCTTTAACAACACTTCTCCTCTTCAATGGCTTCAGATTCTACAATGGGATATTTCTCCCAGTGGACAAATTGCTTGCCTGGCAATATTGATGTAACTCAACTAAAAGTAGATACTGGTTGCAATAACAGCAAACAAATTATAATATCAATTTCGAGCAATTCCGAGAATTTAGTAGGTAACAGAAATATGTGGACAACATAGGTCAACTTGTGGGCAATGTCAAAGTTCGTGATAGTGAGCTGGGTAATGGGTGTAGAGATTATTTAGGACCCAATTCCCAGACTAATGGTTCGATATCGATACTTAAAATAATTTTGAACTTACCCTGTTGTAAGCTTTTCTCTCTATTGTTAATTCATGATAAAAACACATAAAGAACTATCCGATGAAAAGAAATTGGTTTTGTGAATATTTACCTTCCAATGAAGTACTTGTATTGCAGAAGAACATTTGGAGTTCTCCGGTTGGAGAGGTCCTTTGACATCATAAAGTTGTGCAGTATAATATCACGTTGGCGCTCCACGTTAGTCTTCATGTCTTGCCACATTTCCCCAGCAAAGGAATGTTCCTCTGTTACATGATCAAAAATTGCTTGATTGCCATTGTTTACATCCACTGGTGAAGATGCAAGTACAGCAGCACTCTGTTGCATTTCTGGGGGCACAGAATAACCATTGTGAAGCATCCACAACACGGGAAGCTCTTTATAGTCCACATTTGAATTGGTGGTTGGTTTGACCAGCCCTTCCAAAACATCTATGAAGTGGTCCGGAGGATTAACTCGTTCTGGGACATCGATACCAAGGCCTGCAAAGTAGTCCTCAACTTTCTTTACAGGACCATGGTAGACTACAAGACCACCCTTTGCTAAGAGTATCAAATCATCAAACATCTTGAACAAGGTGTAGCTGGTAGAAAAAAGTTGCAAAAAGGTGATTAAGAGAAGGAAATAATTAACAGCCTAAGAAGGTCCACTTCACTTTATTTGCAGTTTCACAATTCATTGTTTTTAGTGCCCTTCTGGGTTGATTTCCAATGACGATGAAGGTTAAATGGCTATTGTTGGACGATTAAACAAGCATTTCAGTGACAAGACAACGGGAAGCATAATTTATCAATCAGAAGGAAACTTCAACTAGCTAGAAGAAGATTTCTTCTGTTTAAAGAATTATTCACTTAACTTATCAGCTGTCTGACATTAACAACTAAAGACTGAAAGCTTTTGCATTTTTGTGCTACAAGACTAAATACCTATAAATGGAAAGGATGAATGTACATGCAGTATCAGAATCCAAGTCAACAAATTCCGGTGGTTACCTTGGCTGATGGACAACCATGCAGATATTGACTCCTTCAAGGGCTTCACGTCGAAGTGCTCTGATAAGTAATTGAGAAGATGCACTGTCCAGTCCAGATGTCGGTTCATCTAGAAATAGAAGTGATGGTTCCATTACCAACTCTAGCCCAACATTAACTCGTTTCCGTTGGCCTCCAGAGATACCTCGCTTCTCCACTGTTCCAACCAAGGAACCCCGCACGCTCTGTAAGCCCAAGAACTCAATGACTCTCTCAACAATAAGAACCTTATCTGGCTTTGGCAAATCTGCTGACAACCTTAAAATTTACAAAAAGTTAAAAATTTATCTTTTAAACTAACAGCTACAGGGATCAGATGAACTTGAGATACAAGAAGATACAAGCCAGCAGTAGCCAATAGAATAATGTGTTTGCTGCTTGTTATGTGATTTAGAAGTGACTGAAAATTTTGAAAGTACCCTGTGCTGAACATTATAACCCGAGTAGCAAGGACATAGTAAGTAACGAAACCAACTATTACATACCTGCACCTTGCACTGAACCATAGATTCTCCTCAACAGTCAAGTTTCCGTGCACAATATCATCCTGTGGCACAAAACCAACGATTTTTCTGTACGAATGAATTGGTTCTGGTTTTCCATTTATAAGGATGGAACCAGAAATTGTACATCCAACAGTTTTTCCTGCCAGAGCTGAAAGGAGAGTAGTTTTCCCTGCTCCTGATGGACCCATGACAGCAGTAATACGACCGGGCATGATTTTTCCATTAACAGATCGTAACAGATGCTTCTTTTTACCTTTCAAGGTAACAGTTAAACCTGTAAAACCTATCTCAATTACAGGTCTTTTCTTGTAATCAGTATTTGTGGCCATAGAGATTACACCAGAGAAAGTAAGGTTTTTGTTCTGCTGTTGCTGCGCTTTTTCTCTCTCAAGTTGTGCATATGCATACTTGAAAATTTGGCTACGAGTTTGAATTTCTTTTCCTTTAGGCTTTTTGGATTTCAAATTTTTTTCTTTAATCTCCAAACTGAAAGAGTCTGAACTATCAAAAGTATGATCTTCAATTTCATTTATCACCTCCATCAAGGGAATGGATCCTAATTCTTCTACTTCAGATGTGCTAAGCGAATTCTTGGACACTGAAGAGGTACTGTGCTCCTTTGATGAATATGAATTACCATCGATATCAGTATCTTGTTGATTCATTAATGTGACCTTGTCACTGATTGTGACATTTCTCTTGCGAGAAAATTTGTGAGACAATTGACCTTGCAATTCAACAGCATGCTTTTTAGCAGCCTCTTTTGCGGCTTTCCACCTTGCACGTGCCTGTATCTTTTCTTTTACAACTTTTGCAGCTGCTTCCCGGGATCTAGCAAGTCTCCTTTCTCGTATGGTGATTATTTGGTCCGAACAGTTGTAAATTATAAGGAGAAGTGTAGCTAAAGCTGCCTGCAAGAATGAGCAAGATTTTTATCTCCTACAATGGTATAACTTCTTAAACATCAAACATGAATAAATTCAAATACTAAAGAGAGAATTTTTACGGGATCAATTTCAACTTTAGCACTGGGAAGGTAGTACAATAATATCAAATTTGTTATCACCAGAAGGGTGCTGCTACTTCTTATGGACAACAGAATAGTAAACTTTAATTGAAACCAGAGTTATTTTGTTGCATTACTGAATCGAATTCTCACCTCATATAAACCTAGAAACAGCTAGAAACTATGAAGGGATATCAGGCAGGGCAGTTACTAGATAATAATCAAAACTTACAATGAGCATTGCCCCATATGCATGAATATTCTGACTTGCAGTGTTCGGATTACATGAAGTCAACTTGAAGCATCCTGCAAATCCATCAAGAGGTGAATGCTTAATGAAGCAGCACCACTGGAGAAATAATCTAAATCCATGCTATAGCAATATGCTTAATGGAAATATAATTCGTTATTTATTTTGCACTAAAAGATTTCTATTTTAGCAATGTATTGCAAATAGTTGGTCACTTTCAAACTGGAACTTACGTTTCTCAGCCGTAGAACCTGTGGGGCAATAATTCCTGAAATTACAGGGTAAAGAATAAGCCTTGAAAAGACACATGAGGAGCAAAATTGATGAAATATCATAAAAGAAGTGTGTTGTGCATGTAGAACTAACTGGTAAGGATTTTTTTTTTAAGGGGCTTCTGTAATCAGATATCAGCCTGATATCAAAATTTTACAACTAGAAGACAACCAGACTGTTATCAAGAGTCGGGACAGAAACTACTACCCACTAGTACAAGGATTCTTCTCTGTATTTGTTGGACAATATGACCCTGCGGAACAGAATACCTCTGAGCTGCTGCGAACATCAGACCAAATGTTTGCCCCGCCACAAGTATGATTTGGCTGCCCAGGAGGTAATTGATAACTATATCTACAGACATACCAATAGACATGTTATACAAACAACAAATGGGCAGTAGGAAGTAAAAGATCAGAGCGACCTTGTATCAAGAATCTGGACTCACGGTTCGCATATTCCAGTATTCACATTGAGCGTGGCAAGTGGACAGTAGGAACCTAAAGGGCAGGCTGGAAAAATGAAGCAAGTTATCAGAAATCCTTTCTTTTGTAAAAACTCAGTCAATAAGATACTTATCAGAAAATAATTAGCAACTACGATTTAAGAAGTCTTCAACATGTAATCGAAATAAGTGAAAAACAGTGTTATACTTAAACATTCCATGTAAAGTATATATATAATATATATACGTAAACACATTGTGGTAAAACATCAAATTAGTGGTCTTGGCACTAAAATAGATTCATATGTGGAATCAACAACAATCAATTATCATTTACCAAATAAAGCAACAACAAGAAGCCTCCTTGTTCAACTGTAATTGCAGTATGCTAGTTATCTCTTAAATTATTTTTGCCATAATGCTCCTGCAGTCATGCTTACATACGGGGCTTTACTGTCCACTCATCGGTATTAGAAGATAGAATTAAATTACTATCTGATAGTTGATACTAGAGCGTAAAACAAGAACAAGTCCTTGAAGTAACAGAAGAATAAACTGCATTCTAGTTCTGTCCCACAAATGGTTGAAGAAGAAATATTGACAAGATTGATGATATACTTACGTATCATACAAGTAAGACCGTGAGGACAGAAGAAACCCTCACAGCAAGGCTGACAAGCAACAGTTCTCGCTGGTATTTCTCGAGAATCTCTTAGGTCAGGATTCTGATCTGGGTCGGTGCTACATGCCCATCCTGGTTCACAACCTGGAACCCAAGAGGTCAAATTGCAGTTTCTGTTGGCCTTCAAATAATTGGACCCTGATGTTATGGTGTTACTGAAGTAAAAACTGATTTCTGCAGCAGTACACAGTCTTCGTTGAATATCCCCTGTTCCAATAAATATAATTTTCATATCATCTTCGAACTGTAGTGTAGCCTGAAGAGAATGATTAATGGCACGAAATTCTAAGCAATGTATAGGGTAAAATATGCTATGCTACGTGGCCGCCCAAAAGAGGGACACGTGGAACCTAAGACGGGGATAGCCAAAACCGAAGGCAACGGTCCCGTTTGTCACCAGAAAGAATAACGCTCATAAAAATGCAATAAATACTCTTTGCCCGGTAGCATTTAATGGAGAATATTCCATAGCATTAAGTACGTTGCCCGTTACAAGTAATTTGGCATTTATGCTCACCGTTACATCTTCATCAATGGCCCTCATAATTGACATTAAAGAAGGGCACGATCCTAGGACCTTCTTTCCTACACGTAGCTATAAATAAACACGAATTTTCTGGCAAACTAATACTACAATCTACTCAAAGCCCTAATCAATTTTACCTTCTTATTTTCCATTCTTGTTCTTATTACTATTGCGTCTGGAGGCTTCACTACCATAGTCTTTATTTCTGTCATTGCGTCTTCCTATCAAGGCTAAGTGTTATATATTTCTTCAATTATTTTGTTATTTCAGGATCGAATTAATCCACTTGTCTAAAAATCACGTATAAATTCAACTGTACCGTTTTACGGGTAAACAGTTTGGCGCCCACCGTGGGGCCTAGACAGTCGTGCAATTAAGTTGATCCTTGCCTTTTTTACTAACGTGTTTTGATTATTTTATTTTAAAAGAAATCATAAGAAATGGCAGATAACGGTGTTAACAACACGCACAATCCCGAGGTTCGAGGGGATCAACCTCATTTCGAGGACTCAATCAGTGACACCCACAACAAGGGGAATGACGCCACGCCGGTTAGGGCTGTGCATTATTTGAGTCAAACCGAAAATCCGAACCGATACGTGTTATTTGGATTGGTTCGGATCGGATTTCAACTCTTTGGATCGGATTCGGATTAAAGATTTAATTATTTTGGATAACGGATCGGATACGGTTTGGCTAAATTTAAATCCGAACCGATCCGAAATACGAAATATAGGGTCTACATATAAAAGTGAGGGTGCCATCAGATAAATCTAGGTTTCATTTGTCTTATTTCTCTCATACTCTTTCATGAAGAGCACATATCAACAGAAATAAAGGCTCTCAATGGGGTCTAATACTAGTTGAGACGATTGCAACAATACTTGATGTTGATTGTCTTGTGCAAAATAATAGGAGAAGTTGTTTAGACAGTAAGAGCATCAAAGTATATTTCATTATTTGGCAGCAATTAGTAAGAAATTTGGACAGGTCTTGTTTCTCTGAGTTTTCTTGTTGAGAAACACAAGTGAGGTTAATCATGTCCTTATATTTTTGTTCTAGCTGGGTATGTGATGGTTGAAACGGGCGTGCTTTTGCCTATTTCTCAATCCAAGTGTATTGTGATCTTACATAGTTTCCTTATCATGAAAGATTTGAGTAATTGTATGGAATGTTGTGTATGACTCGTTAGTTATAGCTAGCTATACTTAAAGTCTTTTATTTTTGCATCTTAATATATAAGGCTTACAGTTCGAAGCGTAATCCAAAATATTTATCCGATCCAAATATCAAAATCCAATCCGAACCGAATTTAATTTGGTTCGGATTCAGACTACAATTTACCAAATCCGAAATTATAGTCCAAAATATGCCAAATCCGATCCAATCCGATCCATGAACAGGCCTAACGCTAGTGCATGACAAGAAATACCCTCGACATGTTCGAGAGACAACTCCCGATGATGCTGAGGAGGAACATGTCATTGACGCGGTAAAGGTCCTACAAGAACAACAGGCGATCAATCTAGGCCACCTCACGCGACAGGATAAGGTTATGACGGAGTTGAAGCAGGCGTTGTCGGGGGCTTCGAATAATGCGAATAGACGAGATTTGGTTCCTCCCGGCGCTCTCGCGAATCAAACAACGCATAGGGTCGACAACAACACCCCGAGGAGCGAAGTTGGCTCCGATGGGGCTGGGGGAGCGCACCCGGCCCCAATAACGAAAACGATCCCTTCAAAAATGAACTCTACGGTTTATGAGGGAAGTGAACGTCCGCATGGACCAAATCCCAGGCGCACCACCGGTGCTGAAAAGTCTGGGCTCAAAGAAGTATACTCAATTGTCATACAAGCCAAGTGCGGCACCAGAATTAATCCCAAAGCGGTTTAAAATGCCTGATGTGCCAAAGTATGACGAAACTTCAGGCCCTCAGGAGCATATTACCACCTATACAACGGCGGTGAAGGGAAATGATTTAGCTCTTCACGAAATTGAATCTGTTTTGCTGAAGAAATTTGGAGAGACTCTCTCGAGGGGAGCCTTGACGTGGTATTCACTGTTACCCGAGCATTCCATAGACTCCTTTGAGATGCTCGCAGACTCTTTCATCAAGGTTGATGCCGGGGCCAGAAAAGTACAGGCTCGAAAGGCCGACATATTCAGGATTGCGCAAGGAGAGTCCGAGTTGCTACGAGAGTTCGTTACCCGATTCCACAAGGAAAGAATGTTGCTCCCGGTTGTCCTGGATGAATGGGCGGCTGAAGCATTCACCAAGGGACTGAATCCGAGAAGTTCAGACGCTTCCCGAAAATTGAAGGAAAGCCTGCTTGAGTATCATGCAACGAATTGGGCGGATGTCCACAATCGGTACGAATCAAAGATAAGGATCGAAGATGATCAGATTGGCTTTCCATCGTCGACAAAAGGACGGAAAAAGAACAAAGAAAAATCAAAAGACGATTTCGACACGGACGGACGGTCTTCGAGGGGCCGGTTAATAATCACCATATTACAATTCCTTCATTATTATTCATCGCACGGACAATCCTTGCATTTTAATCTCCGCATAACCAGCATGTGAACCAAACCATGCATAGAATTAGCTATTCCAATAATTGGGAATATGTTTTATGCAATGTTAGTCGCGCATATGAATTAAAAAATCCCCTAACTAAAATATATAGTCCATATCTAGCAGGGTCGAGCGATGAAATAACTAATAGGAGGAAGATTGTGAGAGAATTATTTATCTTCTTAGAAAGTTTGTTTCAGTAATTGAATTCTTGTATGGTTATTACTATCCTAATAGCAGTACAGTTCTAACTTCTACTAGTGAAATTTTAACAGTATTTTTTGGATATAAAGATAAATCTTGTATTGCAAAATTCAAAGAAGAGATTAACTATTAGCATTACCATTTGCGATATCAAATAATATTTCCTTGATAAATACCACCTAATTCATCTAATTGGTCCGTTGTGAACCAGTTAGAACTTGTTTCACCCACCAAAAGAGTAGATGCTATATATTCCAGTGTAAATCACAGCGTTCTGACCTGATTAGCCATTCCAGTCTTATATAGCATCAATTACAAAAACGATTGACAATCTGATCTAACAAGGTGAAAGTAAATGCACAACCACAAACTTGTTATAAAAAAACTGTGATTTACAACCGTTGACTTTATTTCAAAAGGACAATGAAATAGGATAAATTTCAATGCCACTTTTTTCTACAATTAATGCCAAACAGCCTCATTTATCTTCTATCCAAAAATCACAATCGCAAAGGAAGGAAGGGGGGGGGGGGGGGGGGAGCGCACACAGTAACTAAAATCATTTTATTCTCTTCCAAACATTTCTGTCGCACTTGATTTCGTGCAAATAAAACTTGAAAATGCAACGTACCTCTTGTTCTGGTAACACAAGCACTGAGAAAAGTGAGATCCGATGAGTAATTGAAGGCATGATCCCACTCTTCATCTCTGCAACACATCGTATATTAGAACTAAACTACATATCCGAAAACATAAGGAATCAACCACAATTAGACCGAGTATTTGCCTTTTTAACTATAAATTACTTCACTTTCCCTTTCGTTTGTTCGTTATCAACTCCCCACACACACATTCACATAAATTAAGCAAAATATTTACCGATTTAGAATGCAGAATTTGAATTTATCCGCAAATTCGTTGTCGAAAAGGCTGTGCGTCTGATTGTATATACGGTTATATACAGTTCGAGTAACTAAATCAACTACCGCGGGATTATCGAGTTGTGAGGCGGTGCCGGCACCGTTATCGATAGATTGACTCCGAACTGAGCTCCACTGCAAATTCACTAAGTTCACAAGCACGACAATGACGGCCAGCTGGAATGTAGACGACGGCGACTTTCGCCGCCGCCGGTGAGTCGCCGCGGTAGCAGCGCCCATTTAGGAAATGAGGAAAGGAGAAGCGCTTTAGCCAGCTTTTTGCTGGTATATAAGAAAGGAAAATGGTGAGAAGACATGGCGCGGGTGAATGATTAAAAAAGTGAATAGGCAGAGATCATAGTGGGTCCCATCTTCTGCAATTCGAAGAAGACCACGTCTTGGTCTTAAGTCTTAACCGTAGCCGGCTGGCTCTCCATTTGCCAGCTTGTTTCAACATTTCACGGTTTGGCTAAGCCGGTGGCAGATTCAATATCTTGATCTTTATGTATATATTTTCTGTTAACTTTTTGTTTTGGCTCAGTTAGGAGGGAGAGGAATAGGCCGGCCAAGTATAACTTGGAGTATCTACGTTTAAGAGATCAGGTTTTTACAAGTGTTGATTCGAGTTAATTCGAATGGCACCATCATTAGAAAAAATGTTTTGAATCTTAATAAAGTATGGCTGCGTTTTTTTTTTGAGACATTGATAAAAGGAATGATACATAAATCAAGTGAAGATGACGCTCAAATCAAAAAAATTAGTCAGTTATAAATGTATTATATTATGAAAGTTCATTTAGTATTTCCCGAAAAAACTTATCTATACGACACTTCGCCGTAAATATGTTTATCTATTTAGTATTCTATTGGAAATAAGTCTTCTGAAGAAACTTATTCTTTCAGTACCCCGTTATAAATAAACATCACATCCGGTAGAAGATTATCTATATCTGGTACAATGAGTTTATTCTTTCAGTACCCCGTTATGGATAAACATTACTCTGGTAGAAGATTATCTATATCTGGTATAATGAGTTTATCCTTTTGGTACTCCGTTATGGATAAACATTATCCCCGGTAGAAAATTATCTATATCTGGTATAATGAACTTATCCTTTCGATACTCCATTATGGATAAACATTACCTCCGGTAGAAAATTATCTATATCTAGTACAGTAGCAGCTTGCAGAAGCAGCTTATACATCAGCTTGCTTTCTTCTATAAATAGAGGAGATTTCAGTTCATTATGTACATAAGTTTGAAGTTTGAATAATATATCAGTTTCTCTCCATACTTGTCTTTACTTTACAGTCTTTATTTTATAACACGTTATCAGCACGAGACTCTACCATCTCGAGTAAATACTTTGAAAGTATCAGAGGTACGAACTTTCTTTTTTTAAATAATATCAAATCTTTCTAAACTTGAGTTTGTAGCCCTGGATATATCGGGCAAAAGCTACATGTCTTGGGTGCTTGATGCTGAAATTTATCTTGATGCGATGGGTCTGGCAGACACCATCATGGACAAAAATCAAGCATCAAACCAAGATCGTGTCAAAGCAATGATATACCTAAGACATCACCTTGATGAAGGCTTGAAAATGGAACATCTCACTATTAAAGATCTAGTCATACCGTGGAATAATTTGAAAGATAGATATGACCACATGAAGATGGTCGTTCTTCCACATGCACGTTATAATTGGACTCATCTAAGGCTACGAGATTTTAAATCTATCAGTGAGTAAAATTCTACTATGTTTAGAATTATTTCCCAATTAAAATTATGTGGTGATAATCTTACTGATCATGATATGTTGGAGAAATTTTTTACCACTTTTCATGCCTCGAATATGCTCCCGCAACAGCAATATCGAGAGATGAGATTCAAAAAGGTATTATGAACTTATCTCACATCTTCTTGTAGCCGAGCAACATAATGGGCTATTAATGAAAAATCATGAAAGCCGGCCTACTGGTTCTTGTCCATTCCCTAAAGTGAATGAGACGAACTTCCACCAAGCTAAGCTTGGAAGAGGACGTGGCCCCAGTCGTGGTCATGGCCGTGGTCGGGGAAGAAACTCTAAACATGGTAATAATAATGCACCAAAGAACCCTCCTCACCATCAGAAGTGGAAAAGGAAGGAACAAAAGCATGAAGCGGTGCAAGCAGCAAAGCCAAAAAATGCATGCTATAGATGTGGAGGAAAAGAGCACTGGTCACGTACATGTCGTACGCCAAAGCACCTGGTTGAACTTTATCAAGCCTCCTTGAAGAAGATAGAGAAAAATGCTGAAGCAAATTTTATTTCTGAAGATAATTTAGACTTCATGTATTTAGATGTAGCTGATTACTTTGCACTCCCGGAAGGAGAAACAAGTCATGTGATCGGTGATGAATCTGTAGAGATGTAAATTAAATATTTTAATTTTTGTTGTTTGTAGTAGATAGTATGGTTATGTAATTGTTGTACATAAATAAAAGTTATGCTTTGATAATGATGTTTACTATCATATTTATTTTTTTTTATGTCATTTTGAAGAATATGGATAATCCTCAAATTATGTTTGAATCAAAGACCAATCATGAATATATTTGTGTAATTGATAGTGGAACAACTCATGCCATATTCAAAGATCAGAAATACTTTTCTTATTTGCATAAGGAAAAAGCAAATGTTTCAATAATTTCTGGTAATATAAGTTTGACTGAAGGCTCCGGAAGAGACACTATATTTATGTCTAAGGAAACAAAACCTATAATAGACAATGTATTATTTTCCTCCAAGTCCCGAAGAAACTTGTTGAGTTTTATAGATATCCGCCGAAATGGGTATCATGTTGAGACGATAGATGAAATGAATATGGAATATCTTTGTATTACAAAGAATGTTTCTGGCCAGAAGTGCATTGTAGAAAAGTTACCAACTTTATCTTCTGGCTTATACTATTCAAAGATTAGTACAGTTGAAGCACACTCTATCGTAAATCAGAAGTTTACTGATTCAAATATTTTTGTGCTTTGGCATGGCCGTTTGGGCCATCCTGGATCAATAATGATGAGACGAATTACTAAAAATTCGAGTGGGCATCCATTAAAGAACCTGAATATTCTTACAAATAATAAATTTTTTGTGATGCTTGTTATCAAGGCAAAATGATCACTAGACCATCACCAATGAAGGTTGGCATTGAATCCCCTGCCTTTTTAGAACGTATACATGGGGATATATGTAGACTTATTCACCCACCAAGTGAGTTGTTTAGATATTTTATGGTCATAATAGATGCATCTTCAAGATGGTCTCATGTGTGCCTACTATCATCTCACAACCTAGCGTTTGCAAAGCTATTAGCTTAAATAACTCGATTAAGGGTACAATTCTCAGATTATCCTATAAAGGCTATTTGCCTAGATAATACTGGAGAATTCTCATCTCAAGCTTTTGATGATTATTGTCTATCAGTTGGGATAAAAGTTAAACATCTTGTAGCTTATGTTCATACTCAAAATGGCCTTGCAGAGCCATTTATTAAACGCCTGCAATTGATAGCAAGACCACTACTTATGAAAACAAAATTGCCCACTACTGTTTGGGGCCATGCTATCTTACATGCAACATCACTTATCCGTCTCAGACCGACACATTATAATAAATATTTTTCGTCATAATTAGTTTTTGATCATGAACCAAATATTTTCCATCTACGAATTTTTGGATGTGTTGTATATGTGTTAGTAGCACCACCACAGCGCAGTAAGATGGGCCCGCAGAGAAGATTAGGAATATATGTTGGTTTTGAATCACCCTCTATTATTCGCTATCTTGAACCATTGATGGGGAATTTATTTACTGCTCGATTTACAGATTGTCGCTTTGATAAAATAAATTTCCCACAATTAGGGGGAGAGAAAAAGGAAATCAAAAGAGAAATTGTGTGGAAAGTTTCATTATTATCCCATTTTGATCCACATACCCGTATATGTAACCAGGAGGTCCAGAAGATCATCCATTTATAAAATATAGAAAATCAAATGCCAGACGCGTTTACTGATTTGAAAAGGATAACTAAGTCACATATCCCTGCAGAGAATGTGTCTATCCGAATTGATGTCCCAACAAGACCATCTACTAGCATGAGAGCTAGTGAATCTAAAGTACTCCTGAAGCGTGGTAGGCCTTTGGGTTATAAGGATTGAAATCCTCGAAAAAGAAAATCAACAAATGATCAAAATGATACTATAAAGGGATCCCCTGAAGAGACCCAATATCTGATTAGTTCTGAGATTCCTGAAGAAATAAATGAACCCGAGACTCAAATGAGTGAGAAGCTTTTAATAAGTTCTATTGGTAAAGGGATTAATTTAAATCGATCTGAAATACTGGTGGATAATATTTTTGCATATAATGTTGCACTTAACATTATGCAAGATAGTGAGGATCTTGAATCCCGATCTGTCGAAGAATATCGACAAAGATCTGATTGGCCAAAATGGCAAGAAAACAACTCATCACGAATTGTGACTATCTGCTCTGGAGTATTCTTCATCAAAGGGCCTCCAACTGCATTGCTCAATGTTCTACGTGAGGCCGGTGTCAATCCATCCCAAAAGTCCTTAAGTTGCATCTAGAGTTCAATTTTGCTATGTTGACACTTTTTAACAATCTCCCTAAAACTCTCCCAAGTTTCAAACACAGTCTCAGTATCTTTCTGGCAGAAGTTATGGATTTCTCTTCTAAACTTGCTCGTCTTAGCTTATGAGAAATATTTATCAAGAAATTTTCTGGTCATCTCATCCCATGTTCGAATCGATCCATTAGGTAAGCTTTAAAGCCACTGCTTTGCATCATCTTTGAGTGTGAAGGGAAATTCCCTTAAGTAAGCTGCATCTTGTGACACACCATTGTATTGAAAGGTGTTCATAATCTCCTCGAAATCCATTAGATAGTTATTTGGATCTTGGTTCATCTTCCCTCTGAAGACACAATAATTTTGAAGGGTTTGGAGCAACCCCTGCTTCAACTCAAAATTATTAGTTGCAATTGGAAGTGGTCTAACACTTGATAAACCTTGATTGTAGATTGGTCTAGCATAATAACCAAGTGGTGTCCCATGTAAGGGTTGCTGTTGATTAATTCTGAGACCCCTCTATTCTTCATAGATGTTCTGTGCATCTCTAATAGCTGCTTCCCTAGCATACTGTGTAGCTTGTTCTCTTCGTTGGGCTGCTTCTCTCGCAAAATCTACATTATCTTCACCGTTTCCAGCCATAAGTTCTTTAGTTGAGGACTGCCTAACCTTTTCTGATGTCTCTATGAGATTTCTTTCTTTCCTCAATTGTCGCAGTTGTTTTCCTATCTCTGGTTCGTTAGGTAGCACTTCCTTCGCAAAAGTTCTAGTCATGTACTACTCTGAGCATGTAACCTACGCACACTCAAAGAACCAAACATAAAAAGAGAAAAATAAAATAAAAGAAAAAGAAACATTCCTGAATTAGTACTACAAACTATTTCAAACACTATTGATTGCAAATTCCCGGCAACGGCGCCAAATTTTGACAAGCTCTAAACACACTTAAATTATGCTCGCTAGTCAAAGATAGTATAGTATAATATCATATCCACAGTGATTGGAGTTAAACAATATTTTCATAGTTTCTCGCTTAATTGCTATCCAAGAGAATCAACAATTGAGGTTTATATGATTTCTAACTAAAATTAACTAAGAATCTAAAGCTATTGACTAATGATAATCGAATCAAAGATAAGCAAGGAAGTTATCAGTGGGAGACAATAGCGGGTCAATTGGATAGGTGAAAGATAATTGGTTTGGATCTAACTCTAGATAATTCACTTCTAATGTTCAAGTGAGTCTCTCGAATTCACTCAATTATTAGCTCAAACGTTTAGTAGAAACTCCTCTCTCGATTAAGTCTCAACCTCACAAGATGAACCAATTTAAGCACGTGAAGATATGCAAGAATGTGTAGTGGATTGGTCTTTAGGAGAACCTTTTTCGATTATTCTCCTAACTAGATTTAATCAATAATTCAAGTAGCCTCTTTCGATTACTAAGAAAAATTAATGAATTCAACCAACAATATAATGCAAAGACATCACAAGTTATGTCTCTCTCGATTATATGAACAAGTGAATATGGATGCAATAGCTAAATCATCCAACAACGCTTCATTACATAAAACTAGAGTTCTAATCCACAAACAAACATCAATACACCAAATCCATCAAATCCTAAAAAGACCTACTACATATATATGGAGCAATTCATGTTCTTCCAACTCCTCCTTAGCCTTCTTAGGTCGAATATGAGTCAAAATTCCAGAAAATAATGTTTTTCCATGTATTTATACCAAGCAGAGTTGGGCCCAGACGATACCACCTTCTCCTAGTCGAAATAGGATAATTACTCTGTAAAATTTTCACAGGCGCGCCGCATGGGGCGACATGCCATGCGGAGCATTAGTGGGGAAATCCAAAGAGTTGATTTCTGACATACATCAGGAGAATGGGCACGCGCCGCGACAATGGGGCTTTCTCACAGTACGGAATTTTACTTGCTTTTTGATATCCAGACATGGTTCTTGACTCCCGAACATGATCCCAATTTAATCCCTTGGGCTTTTACTCAGACTTCAAAGCTCCAAATCACTCGAATTAGCTCCATAACATCTACATAGCTCGAAATCACTCTTATAAGGCATAAACACACAATAAATACAACACACTAGCGATTGAAGCTCAAACACAATAAAAGTGCAGTAAATTAGAGTGCAATAAGTGACTAAAATACGGGATTATAGCCTACCATCAAAGGTGCGACGACCTTACGTCACTCTGAAAGGTTTAGAACATGATTCCATGAGTCCAACATGAATTATATATATGTATCTATTTTACTCTACCGAGCTGCGCTATAGTTGGCCGGGTACGGCATCTATTGTGCAACCACTGATCAGTTGGTTTTACCGAGTTCCACGTGGCTGGGTACAATTCTATGGAGCCTTATGATGGCCGGGTATGTTTTTATCGTGTCCTCTTCGAGGCCGAGTATGATATGATGACGATGATACCCACAGAGGCGTATATTTTTAAAAGTGTATCTATATATATATATATATATATATATATATATATATCATGCATTTCATGTTAGTCGCCTTTAGTGGCACTCAGATGTTACAGGTTGTATCTCCTCTATCTCTCTTTACATTACTCTTCTTATTTATGATTTCCGACCTTACTTACTTGGTACTTTATTCATAATGACGTCCCTTTTACCTGGGGAAGCTGTGTTTCATGCCCGCAGGTCCCGATAGACAGGTTGACATTCCTCCTAGTAGGCTATCATCTCAACGGAAGGTATTGGTGCACTCCACTTGCTCCAGAGTTACCTATTTGGTCAGTATGCTTTGGACATGTATTGATTGGTATGGCGGGGCCCTGTCCCGACCTTAATGATGTTTATGTACTCTTAGAGGCTTATAGGTCCGTATGTCACATGTATAAGTTTTTATATCATTTTGGGTCGTGCTATATCGAGTATTACCTCTTATTTTATTATGGTTATCGTGACGACCCTTATGGCCCATTTACCCATGATATTATTATAAGAAAGATACGTAATGTTGGTACTCCATTGAGTAAATCACCTGGTGCCCTTTTTGGCCCTTCGGTTTTGGTCGTGACAGCACAAGCCACCAAAAACAAAAGTCCAAATGCAAAAGTGATTGAAATACGCGATCATATCGAAGAAATTAACCAATGCTATTACTCTATTGGCCTAAGATATCGCCGTCCGACCCATCATCTTCCATCACTCTAGATTACCTCAATGATGATACGGAAGTGGCCCAAGTCCTCTGCATAACTCCATGCCGATGACAATTCCCAAGAAAGAAGAAATAACCTTTCCTACAACCGAGTAAATATCTTCCTTTTCCACACCAGAAAAAATGACAAATGTTTAAGATAAGTTATTCAACCCTGTCCATCATTCAGGTGTAACACATCACATATCGATAAATCCCTATCCAAGTCAACCTTGATGCCACTATACTCAAGTCACAACAAGCCCACTAATGTGTAAAGACCCTATTAGTCGTTTTGAGTATTTGATCCATGTTCCCTTATCTGATGCATTCCATATTTGTATTTGATGTATTGTGACTTGTTTGGATGGGTTGTTTGGTTTTATGGGGTTTGGAACTGAATTGGAACACTTAGTCTCATTTTTGAAGCATAAAAAATTAGAAGATTTGACCAAGGTTTGACTTTTATGTGAACGACCTTGGATTTGTATTTTAATTATTTTAATATGTTCGTATGGTGATTTTAAACTTAGGTGTATCTTTGGATATGTCCGGTAGTGTCCCTAGGAGTGAGATTTATGGCTCGGTGAGTGGTTGGATGGATATATGATGAGTATGATGTTACTGTGGGATATGTTGAGATGGTTTGGATATGAGGAGTAGAGTTTTCTTGGGATTTGAAAAGGACTATTGGGTGCTTGATTTCTGTCGTGATGTGTTGTACAGTCTCGAGTTATGAGCGTGTTAAGGGATATTTCATGTTGTTCATTCGTGGGATGAAGTAGATTCTTATGTTTTGTTGATGAGCTTAGACTCTGGAAGATTTGGTGAATGCATAGTGGTTGCGACTATGGTAGGTCATAGACGTAAGGCCCCATAAAATTTCGCCAAGGGATTCTAGTTTTGTGGTGTCGAGGTCGGGTAATGAGTACGGATGTAGTAGTTAAGCTCGCCGAGGTATGGACTTTTTGGGTTGAAGAATGCACTGAGGAGTTGATGGAAATTTTGAAGGTCGTTTTGCGGTCCAATATGCGTTCCCATTATTGTTTCGCGGTCTGCATTTTTCGTCACAGATTTGGCATGAAGAATTTTGGAGAGTGATTCTGCGGTCCATTCTGTGGCAGTATAAGTGGTCTGCAGACCGCGGACCTGTTGCAGACCTATCCAAACCATTCCAGTTCTTGGGCATCAGTTTTGCGAACCATTTTGCTAACCGTATATCTGTTATGCGGTCCATTCTGTGACCGCAGACCTGAGTTCGGAGGGTCCACTTTCCTATTTCTATAACCCGACCCCATTTTATAAATAGCCTTTGGGGCTTATTTTGGGGCGATTACCTGGTGATTTTAGAGACTGGTAAGAGCATTTTAGAGAGAGAAGGAGAAAACCTAACACTCTAATCATCCAATCTTGCACCAACCTTCAAGAATTAAGAAACCCAATCACTAGATTATCATCTATCTGGGTAAGTCCTACTCCTAAGCTTTCATGCAAGTGGTTATAAGTTCTAGTATATTGCGGGGGTTGGAAATAGGCTATGCATGTGACAATAGGTTGTAGTATGTGGGATTAATGAACCATTTTGATTAGTTTCTTGTTGAAATTGGTTGGTGGAGGAAGGGATTATCATTGTAGAGCTTTGTAGTCTATTTTGTATACTAGGTGTTTGACAAAATTCCTAAAAGAGTTACACCATGTGAATAATTCTAATTATTACTCGATTTTCGCTATCTTCCTATACATTGTTATTGCTATAAGTGTTGGGACGTTGTACTAACTTAAAGAAAGCTCAAACAATATATGTTGGCTAAACTCCTCTTTTAGAATTGAACCCCACAATGGCCTTGTAAGTCCCATGTTGCTCATTATAAATTAATTATTTCGAATAAGCCTTGTGACAAGAGATATATGCATTCAATTTGTATTTCAAATGTAGTTATTATGTTGAGTTACTATTTGAGAAGGTGATTAAGTGTGGGATGTGTTTTAATATTTTATGATTTGAAAACATTATCCTAATGAAAACTAGCATGTCGAATTATGTAAGAAATTACATGTGCCTAAGACTCTTAATTTGGTTAGTGGCTCAAATGTGTATTTAAAGTCTTGAGTAGAAATTCCATATTGTTGATAATCTATAAGGATGCTTAAAAGTAAAAGAAATTGGTTAGAGATATAAAGTGTGGCCAACGTGCCAAGAACGAAAGTTATACTTGTGGCCAATGGTGTCGAGGAAGTGAAATGATATGAGAAAGGTCATGAAATAGGCCCTTATTCAACTGTTCCAAATTGACTTCAAAAATAGATGTACCTAAAAGCTTATGTACTCAGGTCATGCCCAAATATTGTTGTCTTAATTAATGCTATGCTTTGTAAGTATTTCCAAAGTGTTTTGAGCTCTTATATATTCATGAGTTGAAATTGGGTATTGCCCTTTTTGCGAAAATGTATTTCAAGAATGAATGATGTGTTAAAGATTTTCGACTGTGACTTAATTATGTTATACCCCTTTCTTGGGAAGAAAACCTTGTATGAAATCAATGTAATCAAACACTTATTTCTCATATGAGGAAACCTTATGAACCTACTCTTGCTAAGGCCAAATGTACAAACTGGTTGATTGGAACAGAACCCCTTGTATGAACTATTATCGTTTTGGAAATCTAGAGTTATGGTATTATGATTACACCTCCACCCGCATACATTAGGGTGAGGTGGTAGGGCCACTTTGTGTAGAGTTGTGGTATTGTGGATACACCTCCACCCGGATACATTGGGGTGAGGCGGCAGGGCTGCTTTGTGTAGAGTTGTAGTATTATGGATACACCTCCACCCGCATATATCGGGGTGAGACGGAAGGGCCGCTTTGTGTAGGGATTGTGGTATTGTGATACACCTCCACCCGCATATATTGGGGTGAGGCAACAGGGCCTCTTTGTGTAGTGTTGAGGGTATCGTGATTGCACCTCCACCCACATACATTGGGGTAAGGCGGCAAGGCCGCTTTGTGTAAGGGTAGTTGTAGAGGATCCTCGACTTAAGAATTTATAATTGTTATTGAAAGCTTTTAATAAATATGTTATGGCTTTAACGGCTAACTAAGACTTTTATTGTTACCATGATTCATCATATTCATGTTGTATTTCTAAGTCCTTGAATAGGTGTTTTGGTTTTCACACTAGTACTATTCCATATATACTAACGTCCCTTTTGTCGGGGACGCTGCATCTTCAATGGATACACGTGGTTCGTCAGCGAGCGGTTTTGATCCTCGTTAGCAGTTACTCTCTATTCAGCAGATTTTGGTGACCTTACTCTATTCCGGGCTTCATGTCATTTGGCATTGTACTTTATATTTTGAGGTATAGTTGGGTCCTAGACGCCGACACTTCCATTCTTCCCTTCTGTTGTATTTAGAGGCTCTATTGACAGATTACAGGTGGTGTTTGATGTTGGGTAATGAACTAGAAGTGTTGGTATGGGGCAAACATGTTTTTCATCAGATCTATAAACTTGTAATATTTGTAAGTCGTAATTGAATCTCTTTTGAATAAGGGGAAAAGAATGGGAAACACTTGACTCTTCTCATGTCTATCACTTCTACTGGTTATTATATTGTTAATGGGCAAGGTTTGGTAGAAGGCATCTAACAGGCTTGCTTAATTAGGGTATATCGGTTGAGCGTTGGTCACGCTCCCCGAAGTTGGGGCGTGACAATAGAAAAATGCCAGTTTGAGGCTAAGCATATGGTTTATCTCCCGCGGGATGTTCTGAGGTTGTGTGATTCTCATGATGATTCTGTGGAGAGCTTTTTGCTACTAGTGGGTTACATGTGTTGCAATTGGAGTTTGGATCGCTTGAGAAAGTTGGCTTGACTATCACGAGGATGAATGCGTTTAGTAAATGATTTGGGGTGTTTTTATTATTAGTGCTACATGAGTTCATGATGTATTTGGCTAAATTATGGTACGAGAACAAGATAGTTATGGAGTAAAAGGTATTGTTGTTTATCGGATATTGTGTTATATGACTTTGAGCCAAGTGGGGGAGTCTATTGTCGACGATTTGATTGCATGGTTATGTGTTATGCTAGTTTTGGTCTTAGATATACTTGCGAATCAGTTGTGACTTGAAGAGGTTAGTTTCGAGGATGTCTCGAGTAAGAAAATTTCTTGATGCATGGTGTATTATACTTTATAGGAATATTGGAAATCTTTGAATTATTTGAGTTTGCTATTCGTGGTGGAGGTAGTGTGCATGGAGTAGGGATTTACTCGTTTGCTTAGAGGTGTGGGTTACTTCTTGAGATCTTTATGTGCTAATAGAGTGCGGGTCGTTCGGCTCGTTTTGGCGATGCATTTGAGATTAGAGTAGGGTGGATGACTCTCGAGAAAGTTCTAATGAGTTCATGATTCATATGTGGAATTTGAGGAAATTTCGAATTTATGAACGGCTAAGATCTGTGATTTACATTCGATGATGTCGAGACTCGCGGTATTTCTATTTCATTATGGATTTATTTAATTTCAGTATCATGGAGGTTAAGGAAACGGCTTAAGATTCACATAAGGTCTTTACATAGTAAGTATCAAGGATGCGGTAATTCGGGCGCTTAAGAAGGAATACAGTGGCTTATGGGCTTTATGAAGACATGGTTTTATGTTAGGATCTCTTGTAGTGAGCTCCTTGCAAGAATTGTGGTGTTCTGGAAAGGAGAAGTTTTTACGACCCAATTCCATTATAGGCTGTGATAGCGCCCAACACCGTTATTAGGCAAGCCAACACTGATCAATCTATTGGTTTCCCGTTTCTAATAAGTTGCTAGGTGGATAACATTCCTCATTGATAAAAGATTTAGGAATTTACAAATGTAAAATAACTAAGCGAAAGCAATTGAGTGCAAATCGTAATCATAAAAATAAATCCAAAATCATAAGTCTACTAGCGTGTGCCAAGAACTGGTATCACAAGTGTGTGGACTACTAGTAGAATATACAAAAGATCTCTACTCTACTATCTGAAATAGAAAGACAGAAAATTAATCAAAGAGAGACTCTGGTTGCTGCTGAACGGCTCGGAAGGGCAGCTCACTGTGTGGTCTCGGACCAAAAGTCAAGCATGCGTACCGGACCGATAACCAGATGCACCTGCCTCAGATCCTGCATATCAAGTGCAGAAGTGTAGCGTGAGTACATAAACCACATGTACCCAGTAAGTATCCAGTCTAACCTCGAAATAGTAGTGACGAGGGGTCGACTTTGATACTTACTATGGGCAAAAAATACTATGCCAAAATTTACTAATAAGCATGGATTTCTTGAAAAATACTGAAAACTCAATAACAGGAAATAACAAATAATTCTTTCACAAGTACTAAAGCCCAAATCTTATTTTCATCATTTAACAAATTGATATCTCGAGCCAATGAAGCAATATCAATTATAAATGATTCCAAAGATGTATCATGCTCAACTTGCCCTTCTTCCCAAATCTCATGATCCCCTTCATCGGCTAGACTTTCAAGAGAACCTTCTCGCCTACCATAAATGATAAGCCACACGCCTTCTGGTCCGCGTAACTCTTCTGCCTGGACTGTGCTGTGCGATGTCGTTCCTGAATCAACTTTACCTTTTCCAAGGCATCCTTCACAAAATCAGTACCATATAACTTAGCCTAGCCAGGCTCAAACCACCCGATGGGAGAACGACATCGCCGACCATATAATGCCTCAAATAAAGCCATCTCGATGATGGACTAGTAATTGTTGTTGTAAGCAAACTCGGCCAAAGGCAAGAACCGATCCCACTGTCCCCCAAAGTCAATCACACATGCTCTGAGCATGTCCTCCAATATCTGAGTTGTCCACTCTGACTGCCCGTCGGTCTGTGGATGAAATGCGTTTCTGAGCTCTACACGGGTCCCCAACTCACTCTATACAGTTCTCCAGAAATGAGAAGTAAACTGAGGACCTATGTCTGATATGATGGAGACAGGCACACCATGCAGCCGAACTATCTCCTGGATATAAATCTGGGCCAATCTCTCTGAAGTATACGTAGTCATCACAGGAATTAAATGTGCCTACTAGGTCAATCGGTCTACAATGACCTAAACTGCATCAAACTTTCGTAAGGTCCACAACAACCCAACTACGAAGTCCATAGTAATGCGCTCCCACTTCCACTCAGGTATAGTTATCTGCTGGAGTAGGCCTCCTGGCCTCTGGTGCTCATACTTAACCTGCTGGCAATTTAGGCATCTAGCTACATACTCAACTATGTCTTTCTTCATCCGCCGCCACAAATAATGCTGCCTCAAGTTGCGGTACATCTATGTAGCACCTGGATGAATGGAATATCGGGAATTGTGTGCCTCCTCTAGAATCCTCTCCCTCAAGCCATCAACATTTGGAACACATAGATGACACTGGAGTCACAGAACACCATCCTCGCCGATAGAAACCTCCTTGGCACTACCCTGCAGTACCGTCTCTCTGAGAATCACCAAGTGCGGATCATCAATCTGTCGAGCGTTGATCTGCTCTAATAGTGAAGACTGGGCAACGACGCATGCAAGAACTCGGCTGGGCTCTGAAATATCCAATCTCACAAGTCTGTTAGCCAAAGACTGAATGTCCAAGGCTAGTGGACTCTCCTTCGCTGATATGAATGCCAAGCTACCCATACTCTCTGCCTTCCTGCTCAAGGCATCAGCAACCACATTCGCCTTGCTCGGATGATAAAGAATGGTGATGTCATAGTCTTTTAGTAACTCAAGCCACCTACGCTGCCTCAAATGGAGGTCCCTTTGCTTGAAAAAATGCTACAAGCAGCGATAATCAGTATAAACCTCACAAGACACCCCATAAAGATAATGCCTCCAGATCTTAAGAGCATGAACAATCGCGGCTAACTCCAAAGCATGCACATGATAATTCTTCTCATGGGGCTTCAGCCGATGCGAAGCATATGCAATAACTCACCCCTTCTGCATTAATATATAACCCAAGCCAATGCGTGAAGAGTCGCAATACACAGTATACATCCCTGAACCGGAAGGCAACATTAGGACTGGTGTTGTGGTCAAAGCCGTCTTGAGCTTCTGGAAGCTCGTCTTACAATCATCAGACTAACAAAACTGAGCACCCTTCTGGGTCAATCTAGTCAAAGGTGTTGCAATAGATGAGAAGCCCTCCACAAACCTGCGATAATAACCTGCTAACCCCAAGAGGCTCCTGATCTCAATCGTTGAAGTAGGGCGAGGCCAACTCTGAACTGCCTCAATCTTCTTGGGATCCACCTTAATACCCTCGCCTGATACATCATGCCCCAAGAATGAAATAGAATCTAACCAAAACTCACACTTGGAGAACTTAGCATATAGCTTCTATTCTAGCAAGGTCTGAAGCACCACTCTCAAGTGCTGCTCGTGCTCCTCCAAGCTAAGTGAGTAAATCAAGATGTCATCAATGAAAACAATGACAAACGAGTCAATGTAAGGCCTGAACACCCTGTTCATCAAGTCCATAAATGCCGCTGGGGTGTTAGTCAAGCCGAAGGACATCACCAGAAACTCATAATGGCCATATCAAGTACGGAAAGCAGTCTTTAGAACATCCGAGCCCCGAATCTTCAATTAATGGTAACCCGACCTCAAATTAATCTTAGAGAACACCCTAGCACCCTACAACTAGTCAAACAAATCATCAATACGTTCTAGTGAGTACTTGTTCTTGACGGTAACCTTGTTCAATTGGCAGTAATCAATGCATATCCGCATAGTCCCATCTTTCTTCTTTACAAATAACACTAGTGCACCCTAAGGTGACACACTTGGCCTGATGAACCCCTTTGCTAGCAACTCCTCAAGATGCTCCTTCAACTCCTTCATCTCTTTCAGAGCCATACAGTATGGTGGTATAGATATAGGCTGGGTACCTGGAGCCAAGTCAATACAGAAGTCGATATCACGATCTGGTGGCATGCCTGGAAGATCAGAGGGAAACACATCAGAGAACTCCTAGACTACTGGTATTGAATCAATCGCTGGAGACTCTGCAGTAGTATCCCGAACATAGGCTAGATAAGCCAAACAACCCTTCTCGACCATGTGTCGGGCCTTCATAAAAGAGATAACCTGACTAGATGTACTGACAGACGAACTCTTCCACTCCAATCTAGGCAACTCTGGCATCGCTAAGGTAACAGTCTTGGCATGGCAGTCAAGGATGGTGTGATATAGGGATAGCCAGTCCATACCTAGGATGACCTCAAAGTCGGTCATATCAAGCAATAGAAGATCCTTTCTAGTCTCGTATCCACATAATGTGACCACACAGGACCGATAGATCCGATCCACAATAATAGAATCACCCACATCAGTGTACACATAAACAAGAGTACTTAAGGACTCACGAGGGATATCCAGGAAATGGGAAAACATATATGACACATGTGAATAGGTAGATCCTAGATCAAACAATATTGAAGCATCCCTACCGCAGATAGAAATAATACCTGTGATCACGGCATCTGAGGCCACTGCATCTGGTCTAGCCAGAAAAGCATAGAACCTAGCTGGAGTGCCGACTGGCTGGCCTCCACCTGTCTGAACAGTAGCTGGCTGACCTCCCCCTACCTGGCCTCCACCTCTAGGATGGCCCTTACCCATCTGCCCTCCTTTTCTGGGCGACCGGATGGCTGGTGTTGAAATCATGGGCTGATGACCCTGCTGTACTAGCCCCAAAGCCTGGGGAAGAACCTCCGCACATGACCGGTATCCTCGCACTCAAAACAACCTCTCGGTGTGGTGATCTGCTGTCTTTAAGTTTGACCCTGATGGCTTAAATACACACTGGAAGAACCCTGAATGTCTTGGGGGTGGTAAGAACTCTCTGGCATGGTACTGAAATAGGCGCTGGAAGAACCCTGAATAGCCGGTGGGCGGAAAGAACTCTTCGGCATGGCACTGAAATAGGGTCGTACTGGAGCACCCCGAGGAGGCAGTAGTGCTCGATATGTAGGCCTGCTGAGGTGACCCCTCATGAACTGACCTCTACCCCTAGCCGGGGCACCTCTAAACTCTCCGGAATAACGGACCCTCTTATCCCACAACATCTTCTCTCTACCCCTCTGACGGTAACCCTCAATCCTCCGAGTTATCTCCACTACTAGCTGATAGGAAGTTCCCATCTCAACCTCCCAGGCCATAGTAGCCTGAATACCTGAGTGCAACCCCACAACAAACCTTCGCACTCGCTCTACCTCAGTAGGAAGTATCATAAGTGCATGGCGAGATAACTCAGAGAATATCGCCTCAAAATAGGTCACTGACATCTGACCCTATTAATGCTGCTCAAACTGGAACCGCAACTCTTCCCTCTGAGAGGGTGGGATATACCTGTCCAAGAATAGATGTGTAAACTAGTCCCAGGTCATGGGAGGAGAACCTACTGGTCTGCCAAGAAGATAAGACTGCCACCACCTACGGGCCCAGCCCTCCAGCTGGAAAGTAGTATAATCCACCCCAAGGGACTCCAGTATCCTCATGGTGTGAGGCCTACGTGAACCTAGCGCTCTAATACAATATTGCCATGACCCAATTCCATTATAGGTCGTGATGGCACCCAACACCCTTGTTAGGCAAGCCAACACTGATAAATCTAATGGTTTCCCATTTCTAATATTTTGCTAGGTGGATAACATTCCTCATTGATAAAAGATTTAGGAATTTACAGATGTAAAATAATTAAGCGAAAGCAACTGAGTGCAAATCGTAATCATAAAAATAAATCCAAAATCATAAGTCTACTAGCGTGTGCCAAGAACTAGTATCACAAGTGTGTGGGCTACTAGTAGAATATACAAAAGATCTCTACTCCACTGTCTGATATAGAATAGACAGAAAAAAATTCAAAGAGAGACTCCGACTGCTACTGAACGGCTCGGAATGGCAGCTCACCGTGTGGTCTCGGACCAGAAGTCAAGCGTGCGTGCCAGACTGATAACCAAAAGCAGTAACGAGGGGTTGACTTTGACACTTACTATGGGATAAAAATACTATGCCAAAATTTACTATTAAGCATGGATTTCTTGAAAAATACTGAAAACTCAATAACAGGAAATAACAAATAATTCTTTCACAAGTACTAAGTCCCGAATCTTATTTTCATCATTTAATAAATTTATATCTCGAGTCAGTGAAGCAATATTAATTATAAATGATTCCAAAGATATATCATGCGCAAATTATACCGAGGTCGTACGGCCCGATCCAACATAAATATTTAAACAGTGCATTGCCGAGGGTCGAACGGCTCGAACCATAGATGCATCTATCTTCTACCGAGGCATTCGGCCCGCTCCACAAAGAAAAATACTTTAAAGAAACACAAATTCATAATAACAGTCAAGTGTTCCATTCACAACTTCATGTAATTGAGATTTAACATTTTAAAAATTTCCTTTATAAGTTTCCAATCTAACTTAAGTAATTAAATTAATATTTAAGGGTGCAAACATCTCAAGTATAGAATGATATGGGTCCTAGACTACTCGGACAAGATCATAATTAATAGCTACGTATGGACTCTCGTCACCTCGTTCATATCTACCCCCCCGCAAATAGAAACACATGTTAATCAATTCACCTATGGGGATAATTCCCTCTTACAAGGTTAGAAAAGAGACTTACCTCATCTCAAAGCCTACTTTCCGATCCAAGATTGTGCTCAAACCCTCAATTTGGCGCCAATCGACTAGCAACTAGTAAAATATTCCTTTAAAATAATTAATACACGCTTAAAAGTTCATATCCCAACTATCAAATTGATTTCCCACGCCTATTTGCAGAATTCCTATAATTCACCCCCGGGCCCACGTGCCCGGATTCCGGAAATGTTTGAAGAAAGTTGTTACCCATAACCTCATGAACTGAAATATATGATTTTTACTAGATTCCATAATGAATTTCATGATTAAATCTCATTTTTATCAAAAACCTAGGTTTTCACCTAAACCCATAATTTTCACTAATTTACATGTTATAATCTACCCATAAACTATGTATTTAACAAACATTGTATGGAATTTACTTAACTCAAAGTTCTAGGTGAAATCCCTCTATCAAGAGCTCTAAATATCGCCTAATAATGGAAATAAATGAGCCAAAATGACTAAATACCATTTTAAAAGAGACCTCACTGCCTCCAGCGATCTCGTACCTGTGGTCGCAGGGCCGCACCTGCGTTGTCTCTTCTGCGAACAAAAGTCTGCTTCTGTGGACGTGCCCAGGCAGGCTGGCTCCACTTCTGTAGACGGGGTGCTGCTTCTATGAAGGTTGGGGGCGCACCAGCGGATCTTGGGCTGCCCTTCCTTGGCAGATTCTGCGAGCTCGCGTGTGTGGCTGGCCAAGCGCAGGTGCGATTATGACAACATCTGGGAGCTTCAACTGTTGCTCCCAATTTCCAACATGGTACATGTCTCGCCCGATTGACACGCGGGGCCCCCGGGCCCCGCCCGAACATACCAACGAGTTTGGAATCATAAAACGGACTCGCTCGAACTCTCGAAACGCCCGAAACAATATTAAAACTAAGAGTCATACCCCAAAACCAATTGAATCAAAATTATGAACTTCAAGTTTTTCAATTTACTCCCAATGCGCCGAAACGTACTTAAACTACTCGGAATGACACCAAATTTTGCGTGCAAGTCTTAAATGACATTACGAAACTATTCTCAGTCTCGGAATTCTATTTGGACATCGATATCACCAAAACCCTCTCCAAACCAAATTTAAAGAACTTCTAAAATCTTCAAAGAAACAGCTTTCACTATTAGGCGCCAATACGTTCCCGGGTCATCCAAAACGTGATCCGAACATAAGCCCAAGTCTGAAATCATCATAAAAACCCATTAGAACCATCAAATCCCGATTCTGAGGTCGTTTACTTAAAATTTTGACCGAAGTCAAACTTAGCCTTTATGGCTAACTTAAGGAACCAAGTATTCCGATTTCAACCTGAACCCTTCCAAATCCCAAAATAACTATCCGCGCAAGTCATAAAACAGTAAAAGCACGTACGGGAAGTCTTACTTAGGGGAACGGGGTTGTATAAAGCAAAACGACCGATCGGGTCATTACAGAAGTGTTAACCTGAAAGCAAATTAGAAGGAACTTGGAGAAATAGGGAATCTTGATAGTAGGTTGGATTCGCATGATAATGGAATGATCGGTTCTTTTGGTTCTTATGATGTGGTGAGGCTTTACCGGTATTTTATGGCAATACTCTTGGGTTTGACGACCTGCGTGACATGGTTGAGTTAGAGGAATTCAACGTTGATTGATTATGTGAAAATGGGTTTCGAAAAGTTCTCGGTGATTTTTACCAGGGCATGAGATGGATATTTTCTACCGGAATGAGGAGTATGTTGCGTTTTGTGATTATCTCATAAATGGGATCAAGTGGAAGATTTTTCTGGATGATGGGGTATGTATCTTGCTTGTGACCTAGAGTTGATAATGGAATCTCGTGTTTTTATTTGATGGCATAATAGATGTGGTACGACGTGTGGAATTGAGAATATTTATGTATAAGGTTTTGGTTCAGTTTCGAAGGGAGGTTCATGAGTCTTAGGCAGTATGGATAATTTTTGAAGTTTAGAAGAATGTTGGCACTATCTGGTATCACCTAAGAAGAGTGCGCATTTTAGAAGACGCCTTGTGTTTGACTTACTGATGCTTCATTAGTATTTTGTTACTCGCCTGGTTGATCGATTGCTGATGTTTATATTTTTCTATGTGGCACGGAAGAATTATAGAAGTATTTCTTATTAGATGATTGTATATGATGGAGGTGTTAGTCATTCGAGTGATGGAGTTGGGACCGGTTATGGTGATTTTTGTATTCTCGTGGTTTGGAGACTAGGAGTCTCACAGGGGGACTATTCCTTAGTTGTGGACTATAAATATATGGTCCAAGTTAGACACCTAATGGTATGTGTTATTGATAGGTTTCACAGGATCTTTGGGAAAGTTATCTATCTATTGAGGATATGTAGTCTGCATCGGGTCATATTTGTTTACTCAACACTGCTATTGTTGATGGATGTGTCATTCTATAAGAGTTGAGCTTGTTCGTGTTCTAGTGGGTTCTATATGTTACCCTAGTATGCTGTAGTGGGTTGTGATCTATTAGTTATTTTCTCACAAGATGCGTTTCTGTTGGACCTTGCGGTGAAATTCAAATGAGATGTTCTTTTCTATATGAATAGTTGATTGTGCCTTGGTTATAGTCACACACTTCGTGCATTTGTTGTTGATTTGTATATGGTCGTTGATTTTGAGCATTATGGCTTAAGGTATTTCATGTGGATCAGTATTTGGATTGGGTCACGCACTGTGGTAGAGTCATGTTAAGATATGATCCTTCTTGTTGGATTCGTGTTTCTTGGTCCTACTATGTGTGATGGGTTCATAGCATTGCACTTATGGTGGTACCTGTTGAGCTTGCGAGATGGTTCTCTAATTTGTACACTTTCTATTTTTGCGTATATTTGAGTTGTTGCTTATTCGTGCATGGATTGCATGGTTTGTGGCTCTAGATAGTATTTGTGTTGCATGTCAGTAGAGCAGCCTGTATTTGATGAGATGAGGTCATTGGACCTGGAGTGAGTGCTATCGGATTTGATTGTGGTATGTTTGGAAGAATAATATCGAAAGTCAGCTTAGAATTTGGGCTATGGTTCTTGTTGGGTGAGAGAGCTCCTTGGCTTGTTGATCTGATGAGTGGTTATGAGTTTTTGCGCGTTGATTTCATCATGGGTAGTGTACGAAGGGTTAGAACGAGGTTTATTTCATATGAGGTTTAGTACTGGCATCGGATTCATTATTAAGCATCTATTATGGCCGGCGGTTATTTCTTTGACTATCTAGGTTATGTGGTATATCATGTGATTATATCTTGGGTGATGGTTATGTCTTGATATAGCTTGTTCAGACTTATACAATGTGTGGGTGCGAGATTCGGGTCTTGTAAAAGATTTCGGATGTTAGAGATTTGATTCTAAGGCTTATGGAGGTTGAAGTAAGGATCTTCAGTTAGGTGATGTTGTCAGGCTTATATGGATTGGGGTAACGTGGGATCACCCATGAGTATGTGCATGGTGAGTTTATACAGTGATTTGATGGCCTTGTAGCTACTCTTGCCATGTTCGAGGACGAACATATGTTTAAGTGAAGGAGAATGTAACAACCTGACCGGTTGTTTTTAGCATTTCCACTTCGTTCGGTGGTTTGAAGTCTTGTGCATATGATGTATTATGACTTGTGCGTATCGTCGGTTTTGGTTTTTGGGTGATTTGAGATTGATTTGGAAGAATGATTCTCAGCTAAGAAGCTTTAAGTTAGAAGAGTTAACCAAGTTTGCCTTTTGTGTATTTGACCTCGGATCAGAGTTTTGATGGCTCCGTTAGGTCCATATGGAGATTTTGGACTTGGGCTAATGTCCGGATTGGAATTTGGATATTTTTAGAAGGGTTCGACACTATTTGAAAAAAGTTGGCAATTTAAAGGTTTGGAATGTTCGTGAATTTGATCTGGAGTAGACTCTGATGATATCCTATTTGGACTGTTGTTCCGGGAGTTGGAATAGGTTCATCATCTCATTTGGAACTTGTGTACAAATTTTGAGGTCATTCAGCGTTGATTTTATATGGTTCGGCACGAGTTTTGGAAGTGAAAAGTTCAAAAATTCATTAAGTTCGATTTGAGCTGTGATTCGTGGTTTTGATATTATTATCTGTGATTTGAGGACTCGAGTTGGTGCGTGTTATGTTTTGGAACTTTTTTGAATGTTTGGACGGGGTCCCGAGGGGCTCGGGTGTGTTTCGGATAGATTTCGGACCATTTCGACATTGCATACATTGCTAGTTTTCTATTATGATCTGATACCTCTAGTGTTCTTTGCGATTCCGAAGGTCTAGCCGCGATCGTGAAGTACATTTTAGTCGTCTTGTGGAGTTATTCATCGCAAACGTGATATATGGAACGCGTTCGCGAAAGGTTGAGCCGATTGTCTTCACGTTCGCCAGGCCATTGCCGTGTTCGCTAAGGTTTGGTACTTTTATGCATCGCGTTCACGAGGACTGTTCCGCGAACCGGAAGGGTAATTTTCTGGTCGGCTGAGTTTGTGCTTCGCGAATGCGATGCTTCTTTTGCATTCATGAAGGGTACCCTTGGAGCAGTGTATAAAGCACTATATTTCGATGGCCTTGGTCATTTTTTCATATTTTGAGCTATAGAGCTCCGATTTTGACGATATTTACCACGTGGATTGGGGTAAATGTTTTATATGCGATTTTGATTATATTCTGTGATTCGATCATTGATTTTTGCATTTGATTGATGAATTTAAAAGAGAATTTTGGGTTTTTGTCTAAACTTTCCTAAAGTGATTAATTGAGTTTTGAACATCGATTTGGCGTCGGATTTGAGTGAAATCAGTATGGATGGACTTGTAATTGAATGGGTTGTCGGAATTTTGTGAGTTTTGACGGGTTCCGAGATCCGGACCCGTGGTTGACGTTTTGGTTGACTTTGAGTATTTGGTTAAAGACTCGACCTTTACCATTTGGGTTTATTTCCTTTGCCATTATTTGATATATTTGAGTTGCTTTAGACTAGTTTTGAGTCGTTCAGAGGTCGATTCGCACGGAATGGTATTTCTAGAGTATTGTATGGCTTGCTTGGTATTTGATTTGTCTTGTTAAAGGTATGTAACCATGGGAACTATGTTATATGAGAGGTATTGGGGTGTCGTACGCGCTAGGTTATAGGCGTGTGTGCCTGCACCGGAATGTTCATGATTAGAGGTAGCTTTTAGGTTATTATGGGATTGTTTTACTATCATACCTTGTTGTATCCATGTTTTCTAGACATGTATGATCATTGGAGTTCCGATTCATCTTAGAAATCATGTCCAGGCTATATGCTACCTGTTTGAGACTTGATAGGGCTATTCTTGCTGTTTCTGAGGTATTTGCCTAAATTATACACATACTCTCAGTCATGATGCTATATTCGCGTATGATGTCTCTTTCTCAGTACTTTCTTATTTGACCTCACATGTTGTTGATGCCTCCCATGTGTAACACTATAGAAACTGGGTATTGCGAGATGTGTTTATCTTAAACTTGAACGGTTAATGACTGATATTGGGCCATAGAGCCGATTTTGTATTGATTTGGGGTGACGCGTGCACCAGGCTATACTATTTGGACTAAGTCATTTTTAGCAGTGCTTGTGCACGATCCATTACTCCGAAGTCTGACATGCCAGCAGTGGGTGCAGGAACAATGTTTTATATACGTGCTTTGATATGGGCATTTATGCCAAGCACCCGTACAGTGCTAAGTGTTGATGTGTGTGATGGTTAGGGCCTTGTGCCAGGCCCCTTGAGCGTGCTAAGTGTGGTTCTTCTTGATATTTTCGCTGTGATTATCTTTAGTTGACATGTATATTTTATATTTGGGTATAGAGATGTGTTTTTCTAATGCTAGACGGTAATATGACATTCGATGATTTGACATGTATATTTGACATATAGGCATAGAGATGTACATACCTCATGCTAGACGGTATATGATAATTGATGACTTGACATGTACATTGACATGTAGGCATAGAGATGTACTTTTCACATATTAATTAGTAAACAAAAATTCTTATCTGGTGTTGTGAATTGTTAAATACAGATCTTTTGATAAACTGATGATTAGTTGATTTCGGCGGTAAGATTTGGACTTTAACTGTCACACGCAAAAGTATGTCTACTTTAACGTAACTGTGAACGAGCTGAGCATATATTTCTTAAGTTATTTACCTTTATTGTCTTCATTACATTATTACGAGCTGTTATTGGCTATTGGTGTTGAACTTTGACCTTCTTCCGAGCTCGTCACTACTTTCAGCCTGAGGTTAGGTTTGTTACTTATTGAGTACATAGGGTCGGTTGTACTCATACTATACTTCTGCATCTCGTGTGCAGGTCATGGAGTTGATGCTGCTGTGTATGGCGGGAGTTGGCATTGAAGATGTACCTACTTTGCGGATGTAGCTGTCACTTGTTCTTGGTAGCCTTAGTTTTGCAAATATGCTTATGTATATTTCGAACAAATGATGTATTTATTTCGTGCCAGCTTTATAAATTCTATGTCTTGGAAGCTCATGATTTGTATTACCAATCCTTGATATTTTGTAAAAAGATTCGGTTATTTTTACTCATTGAATTGTATTATTCTAGTTTGAGTTGTGTTGAATGTTATTCTGCTTACCTATCATTTTGGGTTCGGACTAGTTGAATTTTAGGTCGTGACAGAACCTGCTTATGTTCTAAATTGCATATTATATCTTATTAAATGTCTTGTCCTATTATATATGAGGGAGTTGACGATGCATATGAGTACTTATTGTATGCACTCACATCCCTTTGCCGAAACGTTTATCCTCTTTCGTAGATTCATGTGTTGATACTTATGACGACATAGACCCTTGCTAGGCATCTCATTCATCTTTTAATCTTGTGGTAACCTCATTCTCGGGGTATCTTTGATTTAATATAAATATTTGTAATCTTTTGGGTATAATCAGGCTCTTATCACCGGTATTTCTTTTATTCATCTTTTCATAGAGGTCCGGTGGACATAGTGGGTCATGTTATGTCTTTCTGTTATTTCTTTTGAAGTCTCATGGCATGTTTGAATAACTCTTTTTAGTTATTTAAGTTTTACAATGCTTATGAAAAAAGATTTATATTTCTAAACCATGCTTGAGTTCTGGTTATCAAGTCATGGCAAGTTGGTTCGCTCGATCAAAAGTTATGGCATCGAGTGCAGGCAGGTTGGTTCACCCGAGCCCCTCGGGACCTTTCCCAACCATACCAACATGTACATAAAACTCATACAAAATCACTTGTGTGCTAGAATCATCAAAATACGATAAAACCACGAATCGAACACCAAAACGCATCAAAATCATAATGAAACTCAAGAACTTCCAAAATCACAACCAAGCGTCTAGTTCCTACCAAACCAATTCGTAATAACACGAAGATTTGAACACAAGTTATAAATGACAAAATGGACCCCTTCTAAGTCCCGAATCCAAATTCTAAACCCGATAGCCAGAAAGTCAACTCTCGGTCAAACTTAGAAAATTTCTAAACCTTCAAATTTCCAACCTTCGCCAAAATGAGCCAATTCAACCTAGGATTATTTAAATTGAAATCCGGACATATGCCCAAGTCTAAATCACCATACGAACCTATTAAAATTATCAAAACACGAATCCGTTAGCGCTTACACAAAAGTCAAACCTTGGTTAATTCATCAACTTAAAGCTTCCAAATTATGAGTTTTCTCTTCTAAATCATGCCCGAAACTCTCGAACATCAATACCAACCATATACGTAAGTCGTGATACACCATATGAATTTACTCAAGACCCTTAACCACTGAATGGAATGCTAAAGCTCAAAATGACCAGTCGGGTCATTACAACTTTGATATCGGGTTCAAGTTGTTATTTCAGAGATGGAATAGGTTCGTTATATCATTTGGACCTTGTGTGAAAACTTTGAGGCGAATCCAAGTTGTTTAGAAGTGTTCGGTGTAAGTTTAGAATTTGGAAATTTGAAATAGTTCATTAAGCTTGAATTGAGGTATGATTCGTGGTTTTAATGTTATTTTGTGGCATTTAAGGCCTCGAGTTAGTCCATGTTATTCTTTTGGACTTTTTGGTATGTTCCGATGGGGTTTTGAAGGCTCAGTGAGTTATAGGGTGGTTTCAGACCATTTTCTCTCATGTTTGCACTGCTGGTTTCTCTAATTTTCTGGTGCTGAAGGTGCTCTTCTCGATCATGGGTTGCATCGCAGAGTTTTCTGGGAGTTGGATGCATGTTCTTCTTCGAGTTCGTGAGCTTAGAGTCGTGTTCGCGGTCATTGAGGCTTTAAGCCTTCATGTTCTCTTGTGGGTCCCCGCGTTTGTGCAATGTTGAGTAGACTGGGCATGTTAGGTTAGTTGATCTTCGCGTTCACGTGTGTTCGCCTAGGTCTATGAAGTCATGAATCGCGATCTCATGCCTGGGGCTGCATTCGCGTAGGGTTCTTTGGAGGAAGTTGAAGTGTTGAGATTCACGATCGCGAAGTTGGTCCAGCGATAGCGAAGGGTTTAACTTGAGCAGTGGTATAAGTTATCATATTCAAGGGTTTTAATCATTTTATCATATTTTAAGATTGGGAGCTTAGATTTTGGCGATTTTTGGGACGATTTTCTCCATTTGGATTGGGCAAGTGTTCTTGACTCAATTTTGATTATCATTCATGATTCTATCTTTGATTTTTGCATTTGATTGGTGATTCTAAAAGAGAAATTGGGGGGGGGGGAGGGGGGTTGATAAAAGTTTTGTAAAGTGAATAATTGGGTTTTGAACAACGATTCAGAGTCGGATTTGGATGAAACATGTATGGTTGGACTCGTATTCGAATGGGTTGTCAGAATCTGTGAGTTTTGTTACGTTCTGAGGTACGAGCCTAGGTTCACTCTTTGGTTGACTTTGAATATTTGATTAATTTATCGTTTGGGTTTGATTCCTATGGCATTATTTGATGTTTTTGAGTTGGTTTTGGATAGATTCGAGCCGTTTGAAAGTCGATTCATGTGGGGATGCATGTTTGGTGTATGGTGTTAGCTTGTTTGAGATAAGTATCTTACCTAAACTTTGTTGAGGCTCTAGTTTCATAAGTTACAGTTATAGCTATGTGCTATGGGTGACGCACATGTGTTGGGTTGAGCCCATGTGCATGCACCGGGGTATTATCCATGCTCGGGATAGTGCTTAGGCTATGTTAATCCTTGAATTGATTGCTAAGCTTCATGTTGTTATGTTTCTTATGTTTTTACACCCTCCCCCCCCCCGATCTATTTGAACCATGTTTGAGATTACACATATGTTAATATCCTAATTGAGCACGATAATTTGTACTTTCGTTATGTAATTGCTTGATTTGAGCTATGGTAGCACACTTCGCACATGCATACACCTAAGCATGTCACTTATACTAGTCCATAACTATGAAATTTGATATCCAATATTCATGTATATGTGATCTTGTATATATCTTTCCAGTGTGATATAGATTGTACTCGTAGCACGTGAGTTGTCCGTGCAATTGGATTATTAGCACGTGAGTTGTCCATTCCGTTTTGATTATTAGCATGTTAGTTGTCTGCGCGGTTGATATTATTAGCATGTGAGTTGTCAGTGCGGTTCATATTATTAGCATGTAAGTTGTCTATGCGGTTGAGTTATGATAGCACATGAGTTGTCCGTGCAGATATGAGATACAATAGCACGTGAGTTGTCCGTGCGGTTGTGATTATTGGCACGTGAGTTGTCTGTATAGTTGATAATATTGGCATATGAGTTGTCCGTGCAGCACGTGAGTTGTCTGTGCAGCGTGTGGATAAGGACCCATCCCTCTAGGATCAACCTGTCATGTTTCTCTCTCGATAGTGTACACGCGGTACGAGAAAAATTTGCCAGTGTGTACTTTGGTTATTGCATTTTTTCTCTACTTGTAATTTCCTTGGATGTATACATGATTATGCTGCATCTCTTCTCTACTTGCTAGCTTCGGGGTGTATACATGCCTTTATGCATATCTTCTCTATATTCTACCTTACATGATGAGATAAAACACGATACATACCTTTTCTATATGTGGATCCGTGTGACTTGACTTGTGTAATCATGCAAATTCTTTATATACAAATGTTGAAGGATTAATTGAGGTTTCATGAATATCTCCTCCATAGGAAACTGATGAAGGATTATTCGGTATGTCAAACATTTTTTCTCTATACGCTGGATTATTAACTAAAACAGAGCATATTACGTTAACTTTGTGCACCAAGGTGGACTTATCTCTGATTTATGACTTGATAACATTATTGCTGTGTACTTGTGCGATTTATGAACAAAACAGGTTATTAGCGAGTATCATTAATAATTCTTGCCATTATCACCTCGCCGAGGTTAGTTATAACACTTGCCGAGTACGTGGGATTGGTTGTACTCATACTACACTTCTGCCTTGCGTGCAGATTTTGGAGCTTAGAGGCTATGGATTACGAAAGCTGGCATTGAAGCTATATCTGTTTTTTGGTTATAGCTACCACTTGTCCTTGGTAGTTTTAGATCTTACATTGTTTATGTATATTCCAAACTGATGTTTTATTTATTTTCTTACCAGCTTTGTAAATCTAAGTCTTAGTGGCTCTTGACTTGTACTACCAATCCTTGGATTATTGTATGGAAACTCAGAATTTTCATTTATTGATTACTTATGATCTTTATTAGAATTGTGAAACTATTGTTTGGCTTATCTAGCGGGTTAGGTTAGGTGCCATCACGACTAGATGGATTTTGGGCCGTGATAAGTTCGTATAAAAGCTCTAGGATCGTAGGTTCTACGAGTCATGAACAAGTATCTAGTAGAGTCTTGCAGATCAGTATGATGACGTCCATACTTATCTTCGGGAGCCTATAAAGCATCTAGGAAACTTCCCATCTTTCTTTCCTTATGGTGTGATATTGATTTCACTTGAAGCGTATCTCTTTGATTTCCTTCCATCCACATGTATGTGAAGTTCAGCACTCGGTATTAGCAGTGCATCGATGGCTTATGATGTCATGGATGAGGTGAGAGGTGTATTATCTATGTTATGGAGATAGGCCAGTCCGGAGGACTAGAGTCCAGGTTCAGGACCGCAGCTTGGACTTGGTGGTTTTAGTTGTGTGAGTATGTGCTTTTGGACTTATATGTCTGGTAGAGTCCTTAAGAGTCGGATTGATGGCTCAGTGAATTGCGAGATAGCTCTATAATGTGTACTATGTGACCAAGGATTATGCTTAGATGGTTTAGATATGACGAGAAGGATTTTCTTATGGAATAAAGGACTATGGATGCTTGATTTGTGTCTTGATGTGTTTTACAATATCGAGTTATGACTGTGTTGATTGGTCTTTTAGTTGTTATTTTGTGGAAGGAAGTAGATTCTTTTGTCTTGTTGACGAGTTCAGAATCGGGAGGATTAAGTGATTACATAGTGGTTGTGAGCATTGTACATCGTAGAGAGATACCAGTTTGAGGCTGTGCATGTGGGTTATCTTTAGCGAGATGTTCTGAGGTTTTGTGATCACTATGATGTTGTTGTCAAGAGTTTTATTTCTACCAGTGGGGTGTGTGTGCTACAATCTGAGTTTGGATCACTTGATGAAGTTTGCACGACTGTCACGATGGTGAATATGCACTTAGCCGAAGATTTGAGGTATTTCATGACTATTGCTATATGAGCTTGTGAAGGATTTTGTTAAATTACAGCACAAGATCATGGCAGTTATGGAGTAAGGGTATTGTGGGTTATTGGATGCAATGTTCTATGGCTTCGAGCCAAGTAGGGGAGTCTGTTATCGATGATTAGATTGCATGGCCATGGGTTATATTAGTTTGGGTCTGAGGCATATTTGTGGATTAGTTATGAGTTGAAGGAGGCTGACTTCGAGGATGGTTCGGGAAAGTAAATTGTCAGATGCATGATGTACTATACTTTATGGGAATATGGGAAACATAGAATGATTCAGGTCGTTATTTGTTGTAGATGTAGTGTGCAAGGAGAAGGGATTCACTCGGTTGCTGAGAGGTAGATTTACTTCTTTCGGTGTTTGTGTGCTAATGGAGCATAATTTGTTCGGCTCATTTTGGTGGTGCATTGGAAATTAGAGCAGAGTGGATGACTCTCGAGAAGGTTCTAATGAGTTCGAGATTCATATGTGGTATTTGAGGATTTCCTGGATTTGCGTATGGCTAGGGTTTGAAATTTGCATCGGTTAGTGCCGAGACTTGCGGTAGTTCTATATCATTTGGGATTCTATGTTTTAGTGTCAGAGATGTTAAAAATATGGTTTCAAATTAACATAAGGTCTCTTCAGAGTGGGTATCTAGGTTGCGGTGAAGAGTTCTCGATAGTGTTGACCACGACTTGGGACGGATGTATTTTGAAGGCATGGGGAGTTTGTTGCATGTTGTGATTTTTCTCCTGGATGGGTAAAAGGTTCCTGGTTGATGGGGTGTCTATCCTACTTGTGATTCAGAGTTGATAATGGTATTCTTGTATTTTTATATGATGCAATGATAGATGTGGTGTGTTGTGTAGGATTGAGATCTGCATATACAAGGTTACAGTTCAGTTTCGTAGTGAAGGTCATGAGATCTAGGCAACATGTATGATTTCGGATGTTTAGAAGACTGCTGGCACTATCTGGTATCACATGAGAAGGATGCGCATTTCAGAAGGTGTACTGTGTTTTGACTTACAGATGTTTGACTAGTATTACGGTAATCATGTTGTTGTTTACTGCTGACGTTAAGATTTTTGCTACGTGGCACAGGAGATTTATGGGAGTATTTCATGTGAGATGATTGTGTAGGAGGGATGTGTTAGTCATATGAGTGGTGGAGTTGGGATTATATATGGAAATTCTTGTATTCTTGGTATTTGGAGATTGGCAATTCGCAGATGCAGACTATTCCTTGGTTATGGACTATAAAGATATGGCCAGAGTTAGATAGCTGATGGTCTGTGCTATGGTGTAAGGCCCGTAAAATTTCACCTAGAACCCGAGGTTTGGTGGTGCCGAGGTTGGCTAATGTGTTTGAGTATTGTAGAAATTCATCGCGGAGAGCAAGCTCACTGCGGTATGGACTTTTGGGGTTGCTCAATGCGTCGAGGAGTTGAAGGAAAAAGATTTGCAAAATATGGCAGTTTTGCGACCCACTATATGATCGCAGAACCAGTTTGGGGCCCGCAGATCGGCCGCAGAATGAAGCAGAAAGATTTGCCAAGTTTGAGGACCAGCATGCGGCCCGCTATGCGGTCGTAGAACTATTTTGCGGGCCGCAGATCCCATCACAGAACCAGTATGAGAAATTTTGGAATGAAGTTCTGCGGTCCATTATGCGACCGCCGAATCGGTCTGCGGACCGTAGACCTGTTGCAGAGTGAAGCAAAAATACCCAGTTCTGGAAGGCCATTATGCGGTCCATTTTGCGGACATATGCGACCGTAGATCTGCATCGGGGCATCATTTTTTTCAATCTTATAACCCGGCCCCTATTTTGTTTATCTAGCCTGAGGGTTCATTTTTGGGGTATTACCTAACATTTTAGAGAGAGGAGAGAGCTATTCTAGAGAGAGGAAAGGGATGACTAAGGATTTCACTATTCTACTTTGATCAAACCTTATAATTTAATCAAAAGGAACTTGCTAGTGCTTCAAAAAGGTAAGAATTTCTTCCCCCAATTCTCCAATTTCGGGTTTGGGTTGATTATGGGTGATGAGGGTAGATTTATCACATCCATGAGCTAATAGAGACTGTGGAAAAGTTGTTGAAATATCTTGGGTGATTTTGTTCTTGAATTAGTTGAGGGAAGGTTGGGTCATCACTGTAGCAGCTCTTGCCATATGAATACCTCTAATCATGCTTATAATTCTCCCCTCTTCTATAGATTAACATCATTAGAAGTATCGAGACGTTATTATTACACCAAGGAAAGCTCTTTCAAGGTATGAAGGCTAAACTCTTCTTCTAGTATCGAAATTCCCGAATCCTTGCACAACTTTATCATGTGTAGCCAAACTTGAAACATTGTTGAGGTGAGATGTTCAAGCTAGTAAAATAATTCTCAAATTGCATAATGTGTATGAACCCTCGTGTGTTAAAGATTTTCTATTGTGACTTAATTATGTTATACCCATTTTGGTAAGAAACTCTTGTATGCAATCAATGTGATCAAACACTTATATCTCATACGATGAAACCTTATGAACTTACACTTGTTAAGGCCGAATGTGCCAAACAGTTGATTGGAAGAGAACTCCTTGTACAAACTATTATCGTTTTGGGAATCTAAACTATGGTATTGTGATTACACCTCCACCCGCATACATTGGGGTGAGGTGGCAGGGCTGCTTTGTGTGGAGTTGTGGTATTGTGATTACTCCTCCATCCGCATACATTGGGGTGAGGCGGCAGGGCCGCGTTGTGTAGAGTTTATGGTATTGTGATTTCACCTCTACCCGCATATATAGGGGTGAGGCCGCAAGGCCGCTTTGTGTAAGGGTTGTTACAGAGTATCCCCGACTTAAAAGTTATAAATGTTATTGGAAGCTCTTAATAAAATTTGCTTTGATTTTAATGGTTATCTAAGCCCTTTTATTGTTACCATGATTCATCATATTCATGTTGTATTTTCAAGTCCTTGAATACGTGTTTTGGTTTTCATACTAGTACTATTCGGCATGTACTAATGTCCCTTTTTTCCGGGGGCGCTACATCTTTAATGGATGCAAGTGGTTCCACAATGGGAGGCATTGACCAGTGATAGCAGTACACTCTCTTCCCAGCTAGCTTGGTGAGCCCCACTTTATTTTGGGGTCGTGCATCTTTTATTCTATGTGTATTATATTTTGAGGTATATTCGGAGCCTTGTTGCCGGCACTATCATTGTACTCTTTTAAATCTATTAGAGGCTCCGTAGACATAGTGTGGGTTCTTTATTGGTGTTGGGAAAGTCAAGCTAGTAATGTCATATATGTATTACATGTTTCACTTGAAACTATGAAAGTGTTTGTATTTTGAATCTTAAAAATAGAGTAGCTAATGGTAATGGAGTTGGGGTTGTTTATGAAATCCTCTCAGTGTTTAATTAATAAGAATATATATCCTCTTTATTCACGGGTGAGTTTGGGTAGAAATAAATCTAACAGGCTTGCTCGACCGGGTTATCTCGGTTGAGCGCCAGTCGCACTCCCTGAGGTCAGGGCGTGACATATGGATAGGTTATTACGGATCATTGGAAGGTTAATTACGTATTTCAGGAATATCGAAATTGATTTAGTGGTGATTGGTAGGACTAATAGGAATGTGTATTCTACATCGTATCGGGTTTGGTTACACAACACATCTATTGTTGGGGGTGTGTCATCGGCTAGAGTTAATTTTATACGTGTTCTAATATATTCCATGTGTTACTATCCTATGCTACGATGGGTTGTGATACTATTGACTATTCACACTTATGGTGCAATTTTGTTTGGGCCTTGTGGAGAAACTCGAGCGAGATGGCTCTTGGATGTCGAATGGTGGATTGCACATTAGTTGTGGTCTTCCTGTCTGGGGTTTATGGTGCTATTAGTTTCTCCATGGTTATGGTCATGCTCTTCGCGTGCTTTCCGTTGATATATACATGTTTGGTGAGTACGAGAATTTGGGCCATGAGTAATCCATGCGAACCGGTATGTTTGGATCGAGTTACGCGACGCAACGAAGTTATGTTGGAATATGATCCTTTGTGTTTATTTTGTTTCTCTTGTTTCTACTCTGTGAGATGGGTTCATAGCATTGCGCTTCGTGGTGGCATATGTTGAGCTTGCGGGATAGTTCTCTCATATGGTTATCTTTCCAGAATTGGTTACATTTGAGTTGTTACTTGTTTGGTGCACAGATTACATCATATGTAGCTATAGGTGTCACTGTTGTGGCCTATCATTCGGATAGCTTGCACTAGGTAAAGTGCGATGTTTGGACATGAAAATAGTGTTATCGTATTGGATTAAGGTATGTTTGGAAGAATAATGTCAGAAGTCAGTTTTGAATTTGGCAATGGTTCTTATCGGGCGAGAGAGACCCATGATTTGTTGATATGATGAGTGATTATGAGTTTCTAGGTGTTTTTTTCACCCTTGGTAATGACGAAGGTTCACAACAAGGTTTTGTTTGATATGAGGTATGTTGGTGTTACCTGGTTTGTTAATAAGCAGTTATTGTGGTCGGAAGTTATTGCTATGAGTATTTGAGTTATATGGTATATCATGTGATTATATCATGGAATATGAGTATATATTGATACAACTTATTTAGACTTATATAGAGTATACATGCGAGAATCGGGTCTTATAATAAATTTTGGATGTTGGAGATTGGGTTCTAAGATTTATGGACTAAGGATGAAGAAAGGATCTTCAGTTAGATTGTGTTGTTGGGCTTATATGGATTGGGGTGACATGGTATCACCCATGGGTATGTGTATGGCGAGTTTATATAGTGATTTGATGGCATTGGGACTACTCTTGGCATGTTCGAGGACAAACATATGTTTAAGTGGGGAAAAATGTAACGACCCGACTGATTGTTTTGAGCATTTGAATTCGATTCAATGGTTTGAGGTCTGGGGTAGTTTTGTATGATGTATTATGACTTGAGTGTATGGTCGGTATTGATTTTAGAGTCGCTCGGGATTGATTTGGAAGAATGATTCTCAACTAGGAAGATTTAAGTTGGAAGAGTTTATCAAGTTTGACTTTTGTGTATTTGATCTCAAATCGAAGTTCTGATGGTTCTATTAGGCCCGAATGGTGATTTTGGACTTGGGAGTATGCTTGTATTCATATTTGGATGTTTCTAGAAGGTTTTAGTTTAATTTGGCGAAAGTTGGCAATTTGAAGGTTTGGAAAGTTCATAGGTTTGACCGGGAGTTGACTTCGATGTTATCGGGTTCAGATTGTTATTCCGAGAGTTATAATAGCTTCATCATGTCATTTGGAGCTTATGTGCAAAATTTTGAGGTGATTCCGAGTTGTTTGGAGGTGTTTGGCATAAGTTTGGAAGTAAGAAATTTTAATAGTTTATTAAGCTTGAATTGAAGTGTGATTCATGATTTTGATATTATTGTTTGGAATTTGAGGCCTTGAGTAGGTCCGTGTTATGCTTTGGTACTATTTGATATGTTCAGCCGGGGTTCCGAGGGGTTTGGGTGAGTTTTGGGGTGGTTTCAGACCATTTTTTTCTCCCGCTTGCACTGCTAGTTTCTCTGATTTTCTGGTGCTTAGAGTGTTCGTCGCGATCGTGTTAATAGGGTCACGATCACCATTGCTGAGTGTTCTGGGAGATGTCTGGAAGTTCTTCTTTGTGTTCGCGAGAGTAAAGTCGCGTTCGCGGTCATTAAGGCTTTAAGCCTTAACATCCACGTGTGGGTCGCCGCGTTCGAGCAGTGTTGAGTAGACTGGGCATGTCATGTTGATTGACCTTCGCATTCGCGAGAGGATCCCGCATTCGCATAGGTATGTGAAGTCATGACTCACCATCGCGTGCCTAGGGCCGCGTTCGCGTAGGGTTCTTTTGAGACAGTTGTAGTTTTGTGCTTCACGATCACGAAGCTGGTACTGCGATCGCGAAGGGTTTACCTGGAGCAGTGGTATAAGTTATCATATTTGAGGGTTTTACACGTTTTATTATATTTTGAGATTGGGAGCTCGAATTTGGGCGATATTTGTGGAGATTTTCTCCACTTGGATTGGGGTATGTGTTCTTGACTCAGTTTTGATTATTATTCATGATTTTATCTTTGATTTTGGCATTTGATTGGTGAATCTAAAAGAGAAATTGAGGATTTTTTATAAAACTTTTCTAAAGTGAATAATTGAATTTTGAACATCGATTCGGAGTCAGACTTAGATGAAACTTGTATAGTTGGATTCGTATTCGTAGGTTGTCGGAATTTGTGAGTTTCGTCGGGTTCCAAGTGTGGGCCCGGGATGACCTTTTGGTTAGCTTTGAGTATTTGATTTAAGATTCGACCTTTATTAATTTAGGTTTGATTTCTATGGCATTATTTGATGTTTTTGAGTTTATTTTGGCTAGATTATAGCTGTTAAGAGGTCAATTTATGCGGGAATGCATTTTTGGAGTATGATTTTGGCTTATTTGAGGTAAGTATCTTACCTAAAATTGGTTGAAGCACTAATTACCTGAGTTATTAGTAATAGCTACGTGCTATGGGTGGCGCACATGTGAGAGGTTGAGCCCATATGCATGCACCAAGGTATTATCCATGCTCGTAGTATTGCTTGGGCTATGATATGCCTTAAATTGATTGCTAAACTTCATATTGTTATGTTTATTATGTTTGTACCCCATTTGTAAGCTATTTGAACAATGTTTGAGGTTACACATAGGTTAGTCTCCTAATTGAGCATTATAATTGCTACTTCCGTGATGTAATTGCCTTATTTGAGCTATAGTAGAACACTTAGTGCATGCATACACCTTAGCATGTCAATTATGCGGTTGATATTATTGATACTTGAGTTGTCCACGTGGTTGAGTTATAGTAGTACGTGAGCTGTCCATGCCGATTCGATATATGATAGCACGTTAGTTGTTTGTACGGTTGTGATTATTGGCTCGTGAGTAGTCCGTGTGGTCGATATTATTGGCACGTGAGTTGTCCGTCGGTTGAGTTATTATTGGCATGTGAGTTATCCGTGGAGTACGTGAGTTGTTTGTGTAGCGTATGGATAAGGATCCATCCCCCTAGGGTCATCCTCTCATATTTCTCTCTTGATGGTGTACACACGGTATGAGAAAACTGGCCAGTGTGTGTTTTGGTAATTGCATTTCTTCTAGACTTGAAATTTTCTTGGATGTATACATGATTTTGCTGCATCTCTTCTCTACTTGCTAGCTCCGGGGTGTATACATGCCTTTATGCATATCTTCTGCTACCTTACTTGATGAGATGAAACATGGTATATATCTTCTCTATATGTGGATCCAAGTGAATTGACTTGTTTAATCATACATATCTTCTCTATATGCAAATGTTGAAGGATTAATTGAGGTTTCATGCATACATTCTCTATACCTAACTGATGAAGTATTATCTGGTATTTCACGCATATCTTCTCTATATGCTGGATTATTAACTAAAACAGAGCATGTTACGTTAACTTTGTGCACCGAGGTGGCCTTATCTATGATTTATGATGATAACATTATTCTTGTATACTTGTGAGATTTTTGAGCTAAACAAGTTATTAGCGAGTATCATAATAATTCTTGACATTATCACCTCGCCGAGGTTAGTTATGATACTTGCTAAATACATGGATTGGTGGTACTCATACTGTACTTTTGCACCTTGCGTGCAGATTTTGGAGCTGAGAGGTTGTTGATGATGAGTGCTGGCATTGAAGATGTACCGGCCTTCTGGTTATCGCTACCACTTGTCCTTGGTAGTTTTAGATTCTTACTCTGTTTATGTATATTCCAAACATATGTTGTATTTGTTTTCGTAACAACTTTGTAAATGTAAATTTTAGTGGCTCGTGACTTGTACTATCAATGCTTAAATAATGTATGGAAACTCGATATTTTCATTTATTGATTACTTATGATCTTTATTAGAATTGTGAAACTACTGTTGGCTTACCTAGTAGGTTGGGTTAGATGCCATTATGATTATGTGGATTTTTGTTTGTGATAGAAATTGACGAGTTTCCTCGATATAGGTTAAGACACCAGATGACATTCACTACTTACGAGATTTAAGCCGTGATAGGTATTAACTCAAGGGGTCCTTTTGTTCATCTAAAAAATAAAAGGGTAGTATTTTCTTACCTAGAAGATAAAAAAAACTAACTACATTAGTTATTTGTGCATACTATTAGGTAATTTTATTCTTTTAGAATGTTATAATCCATAAATTGACGGTCATCTTTTACCATTTAAAAATTTATGCAATTAGTTGCTCATTTTGGATGATGACTTTAGGTCAAGGGAGTCATTGTCCCATTCAAAGGTTAAAGGGATTTCTATTTCTTAATTCAAAAGTTAAATAGGTCAAGTGCAATTTAATCCATAAAAATTAATATTATCTCCGTTCCAGTTTATGTGAACCTATTTCCTTTTTGGTCCGTTTCAAAAAGAATGACCCATTTCTAAATTTGGAAATAATTTATCTTAAACTTATAATTTTACCCTTAATGAGAACCTTTTATAACCACACAAATACTCTGGGCCCCTTTTTGACTTGTTTTAGGACCACAAATTCTAAAAGTCTTCATTTTTTCTTAAACTCCGTACCCAGTCAAACAGATTCACATAAATTGGAACGGAAGGAGTATAACTTTTCCTTATACCTAATTTTTGACTAGAATTGGACAAGCATTGAGCTTGTCATTAGGCCAGTATTTATATCGATCCATGTTAATATGGATAGGGACTACTTGAATTTGTTTTAGTCTGACCATATGTAACATTTGACCATGCGGCTTCTGTCTTTGATTTTGAATGTCTTGACATTAATGGATAATAATTATGACACATTTTACGGTAAACTTTTATAAGCTGCATGATTTTAGAAAATTTAGTTATAGTGCGTATAGGAAACAAAAATAGAAAGTGATTTCTCAGATTATTATGTAACAATATATTCCAGTTCCAACAAAAGATATCATCACATAAGATTGAGACTGTTCAAGCGATCGATTACTCTCAAGCAATCGATAACATTAAAGTAATATTTGTTTTCAAACAAGATTAAACTAAAAGTATGTTTAACACATACGCTATTGAAGTGCTATATTATCCTCCACAAACACATTGATGAAAAAAGCATCTGCGCTCCAAATTACATTTTGGTATTCTTTCTACGCAATCTTGATCATTGTTACAGACCAACAGAAAGTCACAAATGCACACATTGCTTATACACTTTGGTAGAAATTTGACCTTGCAAATAGTCAAACAATCGTTATCATTGTCGCAATGTGTTGTAACTACATTCCTTGCTTCAATCCCAAAGGACGAACCTATTCAAAATGATATTTGAATTATATTAAAATGAGTATACATCATATGAAATACATACAAAATATGAGTGAACAAATAAAACATGAGCAAATACATACATACACACAAATATATATATACATACATACATATGTGTGTGTGTAGATGTGTGTATACGTTATATTTGTGTGCGTGTATGCAAATACTAATATATGAATGTGCGTGAGAAAGGACAGAAATTTTAATGAGACAAGTTGTGTGGGTAATCAAGATCATTTAGATTTGACAAAAAAATATAGGAAATTTAATCCCTTTTTATTGTGAAGATATCCTAGATAATGCGATGAATTTCATGCTTTAAATGCACATAATTTCTTGAGAAAAATATTGACAAAGGAGATGAAGTAACAAAATAATCATAATTACCACTATAAAGGAGAATAGATCAATTGTTTATTTTTTTTAAGTTGAAAGTTGAAACCATCTTCCTACTAATAGATATTAATTACTTTCTTCACCACCAAATATTTCAACTAACATTTTATGTTTGATGAGTTTATAGGAAAAGATCTTTAATGACAATGTTGATCGAATTCCCTTTTTTTATTTCAATTAAATGACATGTTAATGATTATTTTGATCTCCAGAAAAGGAATGCTATCAACTGGTAAAATAAGGCATTCTTTTCTAAGTATATCTTAGAATAAAAAAATTAACATAAGTTTCCACTCCAATAATTGCAAGGTCAGTAGAGATATTCAAATCCAACAACACCATCTATACTATGTTTTCCTTCTCTGTATTTATGAGCTTATTTTCACCAACATATATATATATGTGTGTGTATTTAAAGAAAAGTATGACAAACAACAAATAATCTTTCCTCCAATCACTGCTTTATGTTTTTCAGCAAATTGGATTGAAGTGTAAACCATAACAAAGAGATATATAAGAAACATATGTCGTGATAATTCTATTCATCACTATATTATCATTCAAAAGTGACATGTATTTCTTGTCCCAATTATAGAGACAAATTTACACAATGTTTCTAATGAAGCACACAAATACCTTAAACATATATGTGCATATGCAACAAAGAGATAACGAGAGTTCGGGATGGGCGGGGAAGATGTAGAAGGGAAATACAAAATATTAAATACAGATTGGTAAAGAGAAAACAAAAATTAAATTAGACTTACAAATCCCTGTTGCGCACAAAGTGAAGAGGAAAATCAAAACTTTCGAAGCCATCTTTGTATGAAAGGAGAGAAATGTGTAACTCCAATTTATAGGAAATATATAAACCAAAACAGTAAAGAAATTAATTGTATTCTTGGAATTCTTCAATATTAAAGATTATTGTAAAGATATTAAAAGAATTAAATTTAAATCATATAGAAATTATCAAACTGTAGATACTGAAATTATTTCATTTAGATTGAGATAAACCAAAATAGTGAAGAAATTAAATTATATTCTTAAAACCTCCCAATTATTAAATGCAACACCTTAAATGATAGATATTGATATAATCCTCTTAAATTATGATGATCTAAAGTAGTAAAATATTTGACCAAAAAACTAAGATGATCTAAATAGTAAAAAAGTAATCGTATATTTAATACTTATCATTTATGGTTGTTGTTGGTGCCTGGGTAAGATTTTATATCAAAATAAAATTTATCAATCCAAGAATAGATTTGAATCGGAGGGTGAGATAGGTCAAGCTTGACATTTGACCATGTAATGCCCCTTGATTAAAGGGGTTTTAAAATAATAAAAAATTGAATTAAGTCAAAATTCAAATTAAAGCAACCTGACAAATCAATTATCTATTAGATTTGGTTTGATTAGAATTAAATTTTAGAAAACTAATAATATTTAGCCGGTTGATTTTATATAAATAATTGAAAATAGTCGAATTAAATGTACTAAGGCTATTAAACTATTTATAAATAATTATATATGTATAATAAATTTTTATAAATATTTGTTATAATGTCTATATTTTTCTCTCAACATTTTTGGTTGGGGTTATATTAGTTTTACTTTTGGGCTTAAGAACTATAAAGTGCTCACGAAGGATAGACCTGTATGTAGTGGCGTAAGAAAAAAATATATTTAAAAGAGGAAGACCTCTATGTAATATATAGTTAAATTTAAAACCATTGAACCACGCTTTATAGTTCAAACTCGTACACAGAATTTATCGAATTAAGTATTTAGAATTAGAAACAGATTTGGCAAACATGTTGGATTATTTTATTTGTTAAAAATAATTAAAGAATAAAAGAAACATTAGTTATACTCTTGAAAAAAAAATTCAAACGCCAATGTAACAACACGACCGACTGTTTTGGGCGTTGGCATTATGTTCGACAGTTTGAGACTTTAAGTAGTTTCATATGATGCAATATGACTTGCGTGTATGATTGATTTTGAGGTTTGAGAGGTTCGGGATTGATTGGGAAGAATGATTTTCAATTTGAAAGTCTTAAGAATTATTCAATTAAGATATTAGGAACTAAAATATGATTTATGGCATGGATAATTCTGCTCAAGTTATCATAGAATTCAAGCAAAGCATAAGTCAAGAAGAACACGCAATCCAACAAGGCATAAAGTAACCTAGGTGATCATGGATAACCCTCACACATGCATTTATGCTCGTCACTTTGCATATATATCACCCCCGCTTGTAGCAAACAATGTCATTTATTAGGAAAGTTCTCTCAAACCAAAGCTGGGCAAGGTACCTAACTTCATTCCAGAACAAATTCAACAAACCAATACCGCTTTCTCAATAAATATTCCTTAAAACAATCAAAACCTAGTCAAACATCATCTAGGAAAGTCAAATAATGCTAGAAAGAATATCCCCATCAGTAAAGATTTTGTAATGACCCGATTAGTTATTTTATGTATTTGAGCCTCGTTCCCCTATAAGATTCTTCCCGTGTGTTCTTTGTTGTTTTGTGACTTGCGAGGATAGTTGGTTTGGTTTCAGGGAAGTTTTGGAGTGAATAGGAAAACTTAGTTCCAAGGTTGGAAGCTTAAGTTATAAGAGTTGACCGAGATTTCACTTTTATGTAAACGACCCCAAAATAGTATTTTGATGGTTCCAATAGGTTCGTAAGATGATTTTGGATATGCACGTATGACCGGATTTGGATTTAGAGGTTCCTAGGTTGACTTGGGTCTATTTGGCGAAAGTTGAAAATTTGAAAGTTTGGACATTCATAGGCTTGACCTGGAGTTGACTCTGAGGCTATCGAGGTCAGATTATTGTTCCGGGACTTGGGATAGTTCCGTATTATCATTTGAAACTTGTGGGCATATTTTTGGGTCATTCCGAGTTGGCTAGACGTGGTTCGGCATGAGTTTTGGACGTTGGAAGTTGATTACTTCATTAGGCTTTAATTGAGGTGCAATTTATAATTTTGATGTTATTTTATGTGATTTGAGACCTCAAGTAGGTCAGTGTTATGTTTTGGGACTGGTTGGTGTGGTTGGACGGGTTTCCATGGGCCTTGGGTGAGGATCGGATTGGCTTCAGATCATTGGAGGTTGAATTGGCTGATCAGCTCTGGTGTCTTCGCACATGTGAGATTTGGTCCGCAAGTGCGAGCCCGCATAAGCGGACCTGGGGTCACAGATGCGAGTTTGGATGGGATCAGGGATTTTGCAGAAACGACAGTCTTTGTGCATGCGCATGAATTCTACTTGGAGCTTAAAAGCGGCTCTGCAGAAGCAAAACGAGGGAGGCATACATGGATTCGCATCTACCAGGTATTTTTCAGAGATGTGGTGTCGCAGAAGCGACATTTGGACTGCAGAAGCGATAGTCGCTGGGCATAACTTATTTTATTGAGGGTCTGACTTATTTTATCATATTTTGAGACTATGAGCTCGGATTGAGGTGATTTTCACCCCCTTGGATTGCGTAAGTGTTCTTGACTCATATTTAATGATTATTTATAATTCTATCTTTAATTTTGGCATTTGATTGGTGAATCTATGAGAGAAAAATTGAGGGATTTTCGCAAAACTTTTCTATTGTAAAGAAAATGGAGATTTGGATCCAGATTTGGAATCGGTTTCAAAAAAAAAACTTGTTTATTTGGACTCATATTTGAATTGGTTGTGGGGATTTATTACTTTTGTTGGGCTCCGGAGTGTGGGCCCGGGTTACCTTTTTGGTTAACTTTTTGCACTTTGATAAATATTGGAGTTTTATTACTTGGCATCGATTTCTATGGTCGTGTTTGACGATATTGAGTTATTTTTGACTAGATTCGAGTCGTTTGGAGGTCAATTCGCGTGGGAAGGGTTTTTTCTGAATATTAATTCACGCGCTTTGAGGTAAGTGATATGTCTAAACTTGGTTTGATGGTAATTTCCCCATTGACTATGATACTTGAGAAATATTGGGGGTAACGCATGTGCTAGGTGACGGGCATATATGCGTACACCGGGGTTATTCATGATCCGGGTAGACCTTAGACTACTATGTGCCATGTATTTGCTATTATGCCTCGTTATATCCGTGTCTTCTCTAGTTGTTTGACTACTTGAGATATTATTCATGCTAGAAAACAGGTCTATGCTATATGCTTATCTGTTGAGACATGATAGGTTTATTCTTGTTATTTTAAGTTATTTGCCTTAACTGTAGCCATACTCTCAGTTATAATGCTATATCCGCATCTTATATCACTGTCTCTATGCCTTCTTTATATGCTACCTCATATGTTATTGATGCCCTTATATGTCTGACACCATTTGAGTTTGGTACTGTGAGATGTGAATATTTGAGACGTGGGAGGTTGATGAGCTTAGAGCCATAAAGTCGATTCAGTATTGATTATGAGGTGACGCGTACATCATGCCCCACATTGGGCTAAATGGCATTGATTATGCGGTGATGCATGTGCTAGGCCCTATGTCGAGCTATGTGATATTGATCGTTGATTTATATCTGATCAACGATTGTGCAAGGACCCGCCCCTCCGAAGTGAGGTAATAATTGTGGGCACAGGCACAAGGTCACATAGGTGATTGGATGAGGGACTTGTGTCAGGCACTCATACTGTAACGACCCTACCGGCCGTTTTGAGCTTTAGCATTTTATTTGGTGGTTTGAGACTTTGAGTAATTTCATATTATATATTATGACTTGCGTGTATATTTGGTTTCGGTTTTCGAGCGGTTCGTGATTGATTTGGAAGAATGATTCTTGTTTTAGAAGCTTTAAATTGGAAGAGTTGACCAAGGTTTGACTTTTGGGTAAATAGATACGGAATCAGATTTTAGTTATTCCAATAGGTTTGTATGATGATTTTGGACATGTCCACAATGTTTTGTTAAATTCCGATGAGTTTTGGATAAGTTTGGGTTGCATGGTGATTGTTTTTGGTTTCAATGTTAATTTGAGAATAAAGGTTCCCATATTGAGAAACAACCTTTGATTCGTGTTTCGACTAAACCATTATATCTGAATCATAATTTTGGAACCATACCAACTGAAATCATCAAGTTTCGACATCGTATGAGGAATTTATGGTCATTTTACTAACATATCTCCTTCATTATAAGGTCAAATGCAGTAATTCAAAAGCCTAACTTGACTGGAAGTTCACTAGGAATCCATTGGAGGCATCAAAAGCGAGTTTCGAGATTGTGTGGCACAAGAAACAAGGCAGAACAGCTGGGCAGAAGCATATAATATCGAGCGTTTGTTCATTTGGTCATATTTTGAGTTGGGGAGCTTGGATTTGGGCGATTTTGGAGGTGATTTTCACCACATGGATTGGGGTAAGTGTTCTATACTCAGTTTTGGTTATATTTCATGAATCCATCTTCGTTTTTGGCATTTGATTGATGATTTCAAAGTTAAATTTGGGGGGTTTTGTCTAAAATTTTATATAGTGAATTTTTGAGTTTTGAACATCGATTTGGAGTCGGATTTGAGTGAAACTAGTATGGTTGGACTCGTAACTGAATGGGTTATCGGATATTGTAAGTTTTATCAGATTCTGAGGTGCGGGCTCAGGTTTGACTATTTGGTTGCCTTTGGGCTTTTGATTAAAGATTCCACCTTTATCGATTGAGTTTGTTTCCTTTGGCATTATTTGATGTTCTTAAGTTGCTTTTGGCTAGTTTCAAGATGTTCGAAGGTTGGTACACATAGGATGGCATTTCTGGAGTATTGTTTGGCTTGCTCGGTATTGGATTCAGCTTGTTTTAGGTAAGTAACACTTCTAAACTTGGTACTGAGGGTATGAATCACTGAACATACGTGTTATGTGTTTGGTGTTGAGGTGACACACATGATAGGTAACGGGTGAGTGGGCGTGCACCGTGTAAATTATGACTCGGTTGATTCAGTGATACTATATAGTTACCAAATGTTGTTTCTATCCATGAAATTTCTATGTGCTAGAGTAATTGGGCTGTGATCCATGTTAGAAATCATGTTTAGTCTATATGCTTATTCTGTTGGGACCCAATGAGGTCATTTTTATTGTTGAGTTATTTGCTTAAATTGCAATTACATACTCAATTATATTCATTCATTTGCATATCATATCTCAGTCTCTATTATCATTTATTATTACATCATGTATCATTGTTTGGGCTGATTGGCATGAGATTTGTGAGACTGAGAGACTGGAGAGATTGATGACAGAGTTGAGGTCGAGGGTTTAATTGTGAGTGATATTTATAGGATCGGGCTCCATGCCGCTACATGCTTTATTGATTCCTGTTGGGATCGGGCTGTACGCCACAATAGGTTTTATTGATTCATAATGGGATCGAGCTGTATGCCCCAATAGGCCATGTTGGCTTATATTAGCGCTTGGGCAGGATCCACCCCTCTAGAGTATGACATACTAGTAGTAAGCGCAGGTACCGAGTTCCGAGTGCTGAGTGTCTAGTGATTGAGTGTACCGAGTGATCGAGTGTATCGATTGATTGAGTGTGAGACAATGAGATTGAGTACTCTGAGACTATGAGTGCATGAGCTCATCACTGTGATACATTACATTAGACATGCATACTTGGCATGTAGGCATAAAGATGCATTTTCTCATGCTACACGGTTTTGTGACATTCATGACTTCATATGCACATTGATATGTATGCATAAAGATGTACTTTCCTCATGCTATCTGAGAATGAAATATCTTATCTACAGTTGAAAGTTTTTGAAAAAAATCACAGTTTTCTGATTTACTCATACTTTGGTGATTTCGGTGAAAGATTTAGATTTTACAATTATACCTAAAAAACATGCCTATTTTTCCGTAACTTTGAACGAGCAGAGAATCATATCTTTGAGTAATTACCTGTGTTGCTTTTATCATATTGTTACGAGTTGTTCTTGGCTATTGGTGTTGGACTCTGACTTTTGTCCAAGCTCGTCACTGCTTTCAATATAAGGTTAGGTTTGTTACTTATTGAGTACATGGGGTTGGTTGTACTCATACTACACTTCTGCACCTTGCATGCAGATTTTAGAGCTAATGTTGTTGTGTATGGCGGGAGCTGGTATTGAAGATGTACATGCGTTCCGGTTATAGCTGCCTCTTGTTCTTTGTAGCTTTAGATCTATAAATCTGTTTATGTACGTTTCGAACAAATGATGTATTTTTTTCATATAAGTAAGGTAAACTCTAAGTCTCAGAAGCTTATAATTTGTACCATCAGTCTTTGGGGAGTTGTATAAAGTTCAGTTATTTCATTTTTGACTCTTATCATTATCATTATATTGTGGTTTATTGTTAATTGGCTTACCTAGCAGGTTAGGTTAGGTGCCATCACGACTAGTTGGATTATGGGTCGTGACAAGTTGGTATCAGAGCTCTAGGTTCATAGGTTCTATGAGTCACGAGCAAGTGTCTAGTAGAGTCTTTCAGATTAGTATGATGACCTCCATACCTATCTTCGAGAGGCTACAAGATATTTAGGATAACCTTCCCATATTTCTTTCCTTATCGTGCGACATTTATTCAACTTGAAGTGTATCTCATTGAGTTTCCTTCCACTCACTCCAATGCGTATATGAGCGCTCGGTATCAGCTGTACATCGATGGCTTGTGATTTTATCGATGAGGTACGAGATATGTTTTCTGGCCCGGTTTGGACCGCAGCTTAGGCTCGGTAGTTTCAGTTGTGTGATCATGTGGTTTTGGACTTCTATGTCCAGTAGTGTCCCTATGAGTGGTACTTGTGGCTCGGTGAGTGGTTGTATGGCTATATGATGAGTAGGATGTTAATGCGGTATGTGTTCAGATGGTTTGCATGTGACCGGAAGAGTTTGCTTGAGATGTGAAAATGACTATTGGATGCTCGATTTCTATGGATGTGTCATACAGTCTTGAGTTATGACGGTTTTTGAGAGATTCTTTCATGTTATTTCACTTGTGGAACGAAGTAGATTTTCATGTCTTGTTGATTAGTTAAGACCTGGGAAGATTATGTGATTGCGTAGTAGTTGTGGCTGTGAAAGGGTATAGAGAGATGTCATTTTGAGGCTAAGTAGGTGGGTTATCACATGCGGGGTAATCTACAGATATGTGATCCTTATGATGTTATGTGGGGGGTTTCTTTTCTACTAGTGGGTTATAGGTGTTGCGATTTGAGTTTGTATTGGTTGAGAAAGTTGATCTGACCATCATTAGGATGAATGTGAGCTTAGCAGATGATTTGAGGTATTATATGGTTTGTGTTACATGAGCTTATGAAGGATTTAGTTAAATTTCAGTGCGGGATATGGCAGTAATAGAGTATGGGTATTGTGAGTTTTCGAATTTTTTATTTTATGGCTTTGAGCTAAGTGGGAGAGTCTGCTATTGACGATTCGATTGCATGGTTATGTGTTGTACTAGTTTTGGTTTGAGGCATACTTGTGAATCAGTTATGACTTGCAGAGTTTGAGATCGAGGATGACTTGAGTAAGGGAATTTCTGGATATAGGTTATATAACAATTTATGGGTATATGAAAATCATGGAATGATCTGAGTTATTATTCTTGACGGATATAGTGCGCGTGAAGTAGAAATTTACTCGGTTGCGTTAAGGCGGTGTTACTTCTTTGGGTGTTATTGTGCTAATGAGGCACATGTCGTTCGGCCCGCTTGGGTGGTGCAATTGAGATTTGAGTATAGTGGATGACTCTCAAGAGGGTTCTAATGGATTCAGGATTTATATGTGGCAACTGAGAATTTTTTAGATTTGTCTATGGATAGAATTTGAGATTTGTATTGGATGGTGTCAAGACTCGCGATATTTCTATATCAATATGGATTCTACATTTCAATATCATGAAGGTAAAGGAAATAATTTTAGATTCACATAAGGCCTCTTCATAGTGGGTATCTTGGGTGCGGTATTTTGAGTGTTTAAATGGGAATACAATGGTTTGTGCACCTTAAGGCAATGTGTTTTTACGCTAGGATATCTCATGGTGAGCGTTGAGTAAGGGTCGTAGTGTGCTAGCAAAGAGAAGTGTTAACTTGAAGGGAATTTAGAAGAAACTCAGAGGAAATATACAGCTTGGTAGTAGGTTGGATCAGTATGGTAATGGTATACTAGGTTCTTTTGGTTCTTATGATGTGATGAGGCTTTACAGGTGTTTTGTGGTAATACTCTTGGGTTTGGAGGAATTCAGTTCTGATGGCTTGGTTATGTGCAAATAGGTTTCGTAGAGTTCTCGATGATTTCTACCATGACTTGGGATGGATATTTTCTATAACATGGGGAGTTTGTGATGGATTGCGATTTTCTCCAAGATGGGATCAAGAGGAAGGTTTCTAGCTATTTGAGTATGTATTCTTCTTGTGATTCAGAGTTTGTAATGAGGTTCTCATTTTTTCATATGATGGCCTGATAGAGGCGGTGCGTCATGTTAGATTGAGATTTGCACGTGCAAGCATACAGTTCAGTTTTAAAATGGAGGTCATGAGTTCTAGACGACATATACGGTTTAAGATATTCAGAAGAATGCTGACATAATTTGGTATCCCCTAAGAAGACTTAGCATTTTAAAGGAGGTCTTGTGTTTTGACTTACGGATGCTTCATTGGTATTGTGATACTCGCTTGGTTGATCGGCTGCTGATGTTCGGATTTTACTATGTGGCACGAAAGAATTATGGAAGTATTTCTCGTACAATAATTATGTATGAAGGATGTGTCAGTCACTTGAGTGCTGGAAATGGGATTAGATCTAGTAATTCTTTTGTATTTTGGTGGTTTGGAGACTGGGAGCTCAAAGGCAAATTGTTCGTTGGTTGCAAATTGTGAAGGTATGGCCAAAGTCAGATATCTAATAGTAGGTGTTATGGTTAGGCCATTGAGGACTTTTGGAGGGTTATTTATCTATCTATGGATAGCCGGAGTCGATTTGGGGGCCCATTGGTAGGTCAATGAGGATATGTATTCTACACCGGGTTGGATTTGTTGACTCGGCACTGTTATTATTGAGGGGTGTGTCATTCAGTTTGAGTTGAGCTTGTTTACGTTCTGATATGTTCTATGTGTTACTCTTACGTGCTATAATGGGTTATGATTTGTTGGTTATACGCATACTAGATGCGTTTCTATTTTGAGCGAGATGGTTATTAAGGTGTTGATTGGCTAGTTGCGCCATGATTATTGTCTTTCCTATTGATTCTATATCGTGCTATACATTTCTTCATGATTATGGTCATGCAGTTTGTGTGGTTGTTTTTGACTTTCTTATGGTTGTTGATTTTGTGCACTAGGCTCGAGGTATTTCATATGGACCGGTGTTTGGATGGGGTAATGTGTTGCAGTGTAGTATGTTGAGATATGATCTTTTGTGTTAGATTCGCGTGTCTTGGTTCTACTATGTGTGATGGGTTCATAGCATTGCGTTTGTGGTGGTACCTGTTGAGCCTGCGAGACGGTTCTCTCATTTGATTCATTTTTTTTCATGTTTGAGTACATTAGAATTGTTGCTTATTGGTGCACGGATTGCACAGTTTGTGGATTTAGGTTGTATTAGTGGGGCATATCCGTAGAATAGTTGTGTTTGATGAGATGAGGTCATTGGACCTAGAATGGGAAGCTATTATGGTCAGAAGTTATTGTTGTGAGCATCTGATTTATGTGGTATATCATGTGATTACATCTTGTGTTATGGTTATAGATTGATACAGCTTGCTCAGAGTTATACGGTGCATAGATGCGAGAATCGGGTCATATAATGAGTTCTAGATGTTGGGGATTTGGGTTTTAAGGTTTATGGACTAAGGTTGAAGTAAGGATCCTCTGTTAGGTGGTGTTGTCGGGCTTATATGGATTGGGGTGACTTGGGATCACCCATGGTTATGTGTATGGTGAGGGTATATGACGATTTGATGGCTTTGGAATGACTCTTCGTACGTTCGTGGATGAACGTATGTTTAAGTAGGGGAGAATGTAACGACCCGACCAGTCGTTTTGAGCTTTAGTGTTTCATTCGGTGGTTTGAGACTTTGAATAGCTTCATATTATGTATTATGACTTGCGTGTATGGTTGGATTCGGTTTTCGAGCGGTTCGGGATAGATTTGGAAGAATGATTCTCGTTGTAGAAGCTTTAAGTTGGAAGAGTTGACCGAGGTTTGACTTTTGGGTAAACGAACTTGGAATCGGGTTTTAATTATTCCAATAGGTTTGTATGATGATTTTGGACATGTACACAGAGTTTGGTTAAGTTTCAATGAGTTTGGGATAAGTTTGGGTTGTATGGTGATTGTTTTCGGTTTCGACGTCGATTTGAACATAAAGGTTACCATATTGATCAAACAGCTTTTAATTCGTGTTTCGACTAAACCATTATATTTGTATCGTAATTTTGGAACCATAGCAACTGGAATCATCAATTCTCGACATCGTATGAGGACTTTATGGTTATTTTACTAAGAATTAGGCTGCCAGATTTTTCATATTAATTACGCAATTGCCACTGAATTCGTATTTAAAAATCTGCACTATTTTCAAATATTAAAACCAACATATCTCCTTCATTATAAGGTCAAATGGAGTGATTCAAAAGCCTAACGTGACTGGAATTTCACAAAGAATCCATTGGAGGAATCAAAGCGAGTTTCTGGATCATTTTCCATAGGAAACGAGGCAGAACAACTGGGCAAAAGTATATAATATCGAGGGTTTGTTCATTTGGTCATAATTTGAGTTTGGAAGCTCGAATTTGGGTGATTTTGGAGGAAATTTTCACCACATGGATTGGGATAAGTGTTCTATACTTAGTTTTTGTTATATTTCATGAACCCATCTACTTGTTTGGCATTTGATTGATGATTTCACAGTGAAATTTGGGGGGTTTTGTCTAAAATTTTATAAAGTAAAGTTTTGAGATTTAAACCTTGATTCAGAGCCGGATTTGAGTGAAACTAGTATGGTTGGACTCGTAATTGAATGGGTTGTTGAATTTTGTGAGTTTTGTCGGATTTTGAGGTGCGGACCCAGGTTTGACTTTTTGGTTGAATTTGGACTTTTGATGAAAGATTCTACCTTTATCGATTGAGTTTGTTTCCTTTGATATTATTTGATGTTCTTAAGTTGATTTTGGCTAGTTTCGAGCTGTTCGGAGGTTGGTACGCGCGGGATGGCATTTCTGGAGTATTGTTTGGCTTGTTCGAGAAAAGTAACACTTCTAAACATGGTGCTGAGGGTATGAATCCTTGAACATACGTGTTATGTGTGGTGTTGAGGTGACGCACATACTAGGTATCGGGCGTGTGGGCGTGCACCGTCTAAATTATAACTCGGTTGATTCTATGGTATTGTGTAGTTATCATATCTTGTTTCTATCCATGAAATTTCTACGGGCTAGAGTAATTGAACTGTGATCCATGTTAGAAACCATGTTTAAGCTATATGCTTATTCTGTCGGGACCCGCTGAGGTCATTTCTGCGGTTGAGTTATTTGCTTAAATTATAATTACATACTCAGTCATATTCATTCATTTGCATATCATATCTCAGTCTCTATTATCATTTATTGCTACATCATGTATCATTGTTTGGGCTGATTGACATGAGATTTGTAAGCCCGAGAGACTGGAGAGATTGATGACTGAGTTGAGACCGATGGCCTGATTGTGAGTGATATTTATGGGATCAGGCTGCACGCCGCTGCAGGCTTTATTGATTCATGATGGGATCGAGTTGCACGCCACAACAAGTTTTATTAATCCATGATGGGATCGGGCTGCACGCCGCAGTAGGCCATGTTGGCTTATATTAGCGCTTGGGCAGGATCCGCCCTCTAGAGTCTAACATACTAGCAGTGAGCCCAGGTACCGAGTTTCGAGTGCCGAGTTCCTAGTGATTGAGTATACCGAGTGATCGAGTGTACCAAGTGATTGAGTGTGAGACAGTGAAACTGAGTACTCTGAGAGTGTGAGTACATGAGCTCATCACTCTGATGCATTACATTTCACATGCATACTTGGCATGTAGGCATAAAAATGCATTTTCTCATGCTACACGGTTTTGTGACATTAATGACTTTACATGCACATTGACATGTAGTCATAGAGATGTACTTTCCTCATGCTATCTAAGAATGAAATATCTTATCTGTTGTTGAAAGTTTTTGGGAAAATTACTATTTTTTTATTTACTCATATTTTGGTGATTTCGGTGAAAGATTTGGGTTTTACTATTATACCTGAAAAGCATGCTTATTTTTCTGTAACTGTGAACGAGCTGAGTATTATATCTTTGATTTATTACTTGTGTTGCTTTTATTATGTTGTTACGAGTTGTTCTTGGCTATTGGTGTTGGACTCTGAGCGTTGTCAATGCTCGTCACTGCTTTCAACCTAAGGTTAGGTTTGTTACTTATTGAGTACATGGGGTCGGTTGTACTCATACTACACTTCTGCACCTTGCGTGCAGGTTTTGGAGCTGATGTTGCTGTGTATGGCGAGAGTTGGCATTGAAGATGTATCTGCATTTAGTTATAGCTGCCTCTTGTTCTTGGTAGCTTTAGATTTCTAAATCTATTTATGTACGTTTCGAACAGATGATGTATTTATTTCATATCAGCTTTGTAAACTCTAAGTTTTACAAGCTCATGATTTGTACTACCAGTCCTTGGGGAGTTGTATAAAATTCAGTTATTTCATTTTTGACTCTTATCATTATCATTATATTGTGGTTTATTGTTAATTGTCTTACCTAGCGGGTTGAGTTAGGTGCCATCATGACTAGTTGGATTTTGGGTCGTGACACGTATAGTGCTGAATGTTGTTGTTGTTGAATGTGAGGGTCCAAGGGAAAATGTGCCAGGCACTACACACGTGCTAAGATATGACATACTTGATTTTTTGAACTGTAATATTATTGACTTTAGCATGCATACTTGTCATGCGGGTACTAGGAAGTATTCTTTCTCTCTCGCTTATTGGTACTTGATGTATTTATTTAATGTGTTGGACTTGGAATCATTGTTAATCTGATGAAACCATGTTTAGATGACTTATGTGAATGAATTTATGCCTTAATTTCTATTCTTGGAAAGCATGCCTATATTCCTTCTATTGGTGAAGAGGTTGAACTTAATATTGCTTGAGCTACTTGTCTTTACCGTTATTATTCTTATTGGAAATGAGTAATGGACCTTGCCTAGCTCGTTACTGCCTTCAACCTGAGGTCAGGCTTGTTACATATTGAGTATATTGGGTCGGTTGTACACATACTATACTCTGCCGAGAGGGGTGATCATTAGCAGGTTTCACCAACACCAGTTACTTAGACATTTTGAGGTAGCTACTGATTTCGTTTACAGGCCTTGAAGTCCTTTATCACTTTGTTTATGTTATTACTATTCTATCTTTAAGACATTTATTTATTTTGGATCAAACTATGTATTTGAAGATTATGCAGTGCTCATGTACTCAGTGACACCAGATCGTGGGATGGTTGTAGTTGTATTATTGCTATTTGTTTTCGTTATTTATCATTATTCAGCTGTTGAGACCAGTTAATTCTATCATTTGAGTTCATTGCTATTATTTAAATATTGGCTTGCCTAGAAAGTAGTGTTAGACGCCGTCACCACATTGGTGGGATTTGGGCCGTGACAAGTTGGTATCGGCGCACTAAGTTACTTAGGTCTCATGAGTCAGGAGCAAGTCTAATGAAGTCTTGCAGATCGGTAGGGAGACGTCTGTACTTATCTTCGAGAGGCTACATGGATATTAGGAAACTTCACTTTCTTTCATTATCTGTTATACAAATTTGATTATTCCTAGTTTGAATCTTGATTTTCTATTCTCTCACAGATGGTAAGGACTCAAACATTGGGTGCAGCTGATCAGGCACTGGTACCCTAGGCTAGGGCCGTGAGAGGCGGAAGACCAGGATGAGGTGAGGGCAGAGCACATGGAGCAGCTAGAGCCCCTGCTCGTGCGGCTACCATTGAGCCACCAATAGCTCTTGTTGAGGAGAAAGTGCATGTCTATGTGGAGCTGGAGGCACCAACTGAGGTTCCCCAGGGCTTATTCATTTTGCCATTTGTTGAGGAGGCTTTGATCCGATATGGTTTGCGTGTTTGAGAGTTTATCTAAGGCTGGAGCATTTCTTACTATTCCAGCTACTTCCCAGGCAGGGGATGGAGCATAGACTCCAGCTACCCGTACCGCAGAGCAGGTGGCCCATGGTTATCATACTCCTGCAGTGTTGCTGGTTGGGGAGTTCAGCCTACTATTGCTGCACAACTTGAGGATAGACCCGCTATGTCACGCTCAAACCTGGGGAGGCGTGGCTGGCACCAGGTGCCATACTAGCCCAAGAGAACTGTCACAACCTAAATTCCCAACCCGTCGTGATGGCGCCTAACACTACCGTCTAGGCAAGCCGAAACATAACAATAAAGAAACAGAACAACAAAACTTATAGAATTAGCATAAGTGTGAAATCTCAATACAATCAAATACTGATAATACAAGGTAAATCTTCCAAAAACTGGTAAATACAGAGTCATGAGCTATACAATGGAATACAAGTCTGAACAAAATAATAACACTGCCTGAACTGAAACAACAGTACATAAGAAAAGACAAGTCAAAACTGCGGCCAAGAATGTAGCTCTACCTCGCCTCTCGAAGATCAGTCCAACAAGCAAATCTATTGCTGATAACTGGTCCCCACACCTGGATCTGCACAATTAAGTGCAGAGTGTAGTATGAGTACAGCCGATCCAATGTACTCAATAAGTATCGTAACTAACCTCGGAGAGTTAAAATAAGCAAGAACTATAAATGATACCTGCTATAACCAGTACAACTTCATCATTTTAACAAGTACAGAACAATAATAAAATAAAGTCATAAAGCACATGAAGAAACATCTATGTGTGTATGTGTACAGTTACTCAAATACTCTACTTAGTCAATGTTCCGCATGTAGAGATATATGCAGTTAAATCAGGTAGTTAACCACGGAAATTGCAAGTAAAGATGAAATGCAAAATCCAAACAAACAATGGCGAGATTTCCTCAACCTTTCCATATCAAACCAAATCACTGATCAGCTTTCCTCAAAATCTACGTGTACACCATCAAGAAAGAAATATGATAGGGTGACCCAAGGGGGATGGGTCCACAACCACACGTTGTACAGACAACTCACGCGCTGCACAGACAACTCACGTGCTAATAGAATCAACTGCACGGACAAGTAACATGTTGCACAGACAACTCACGTGCTAATAGAATCACGCGCCGCACAGACAACTCACATGCTAATAATATCAATAACTGAATCTGCACGGACAACTCACGTGTTGCATAGATAACTCACGTGCTAATAATCACAATTTGCCCGACGCGGTCACAGGCTACCTGTCCAGCTCATAACACAGAGAAAGCAAATATGCGGGAATACATGTACATGATAAATGATATTATTAACTTCTACGCCTACTCCGGCATCACGGAACCCCGATTTTAGGAAAAGTTTCACGGGGCCTTAAAATATCCTTCTACGCAAACGATATAGCCAACACGATACCCAGTCATCAACACCTACACGATCGCAGACAGCCACACGCGATCGCAAAGAACAAACCTGTGAAATTCCCAGGCCTCCCTTCCTTCTTCGCGAATGCGTCCCCTGACTCGTGTTCGCATTGCACAAACACTCAAAGCTTCGAGATCGTGTCATCCACCTCGCGAATGCATTGAACAAAAACCCACATGCTAGAAATGATGATTCGCGATTGCGACCCTCTCCTCGCGATCGTAGAAGAGTAAACCAAATGCCTAGAAATCAGCAACTCCTCCAAGTCCAAAATGAGTCCAAACTTGATCCGAAAGACACACAAGGCCCCCGGGACCCCATCCAAACATACCAATAGGTCCTAAAACACGATACAAAATTAGTCGAAGCCCCAAATCACACCAAACAACATCGAATCACGAATCACACCCCAATTCAAGCCTAATGAACTAATAAATTTCCAACTTCTAAAAGTAATACCGAATTATTACAAACCAATTCTGAATGACCTCAAATTTTGCGCATAAGTCATAAATGACACAAAGGACCTATTCCAACTTCCGGAACCAAAATCCGACCCCGATATTGACAAAGGCAACTATCGGTCAAACCACTCAACCTTCTAATCCTTCAACTTTCCAACTTTCGCCAAAAAATATCAAACCAACCTACGGAGCTCTAAATCAACATCCGAATATACTCCAAAGTCCAAAATTACCATACAAAGCTATCGGAACCATGAAAACTCCATTCCGGATATGCCTACACAGAAGTCAAACTCCAGTCATCTTTTCCAACCTAAACCTTCACCCTTGGGACTAAAGTGTCCCAATTCACTCCAAAATATCCTGGAACCAAACCAACCACCATAGAAAGTCAAATAACCACAAATGAACATAGAATAAGCAATAAAGAGGGGAACGTGACTACAATACACAAAATAACCGGCCATGTCATTACATTCTCCCCCTCTTAAACAAACGTTCGTCCTCGAACGTGTCTAGAATCATGCCCAGAGTCTCAAATAGGTGTGGATAACTGCTCTGTATCTCCCGCTCATCCTCCCAAGTAGCCTCCTTGACCGACTAACCTCTTCATTGAAATTTAACTGATGCAATATCCTCTGATCTCAGCTTTCGAATCTGCTGATCTAGAATGGCCACCGGCTCTAGATTATAAGCCAAATTCCCATCTAACTGAACCATGCTGAAGTCCAAAACATGTGACAGATCACCATAATACTTCCAGAGCATAGAAACATGAAACGCTGGGTGAAAACCCAATAGACTAGGTGGTAATGTAAGCTTGTAGGCCACCTCTCCAATCCTCTCAAGCACCTCAAAAGGTCCAATATACCGAGGGCTCAACTTGTCATTCTTACCGAACCTCATCACACCCTTCATGGGCGAAACCCTGGGCAAAACCTTCTCACCCACCATATATGCAACATCACAAACCTTCCTATCTACATAACTCTTCCGCCTCAACTATGCTGTACGAAGCTGATCCTAAATCAACTTGACCTTCTCCAAGAAATCCTGAACCAGATCAGAACACAACAACCAAGCATTCTTCCCGGCTCGAGCCAACCAACTTGAGAACGGCACCGCCTCCCATACAAAGCATCAGGAGGAGCCATCTAAATAATTGATTGGTAGCTGTTATTGTAGGAAAACTTTGCAAGCGGTAAGAACTAATTCTGTGAACCTGCAAATTCCATAACACAGACGCGTAACAAATCGTCTAAGATCTGAATGGTGCGCTCGGACTGTCCGTCCATCTGGGGGTGGAATGTTGTACTTAACTCAAACCCGCATGCCCAAATCTTGTTGCACTTCTCTCCAAAATTGCGATATGAACTGCGTGCCTCAATCAAAAATAATGGACACGGGCACACCATGAAGATGAAAAATCTCACGGATATAGATCTGAGCCAGCCGCTCTGAAGAATAGGTAGTCATAAAGGGAATGAAATGGGCAGACTTGGTCAACCAGTCTACAATCACCCAAACATCGTCAAATTTCTTTAAAGTCCATGGGAGCCCAACAATGAAATCCACGGTAACACGCTCCCATTTTCACTCGGGAATCTCGAGTGCCTGAAGCTAACTGCCCGGCCTCCGAAGCTCGTACTTCACCTGCTGACAGTTCAAGCACCGAGCCACGCACTCTACTCTATCTTTCATCATTGTTCTCCACCAATAGTGCTACCTTAAATCTTGATACATCTTAGCAGCACCCCTCATCAAGAATCAAATCATGTAATCCATCCACATTGGGCACACAAATCCAACCCTGCATCTGCAATACCCCGTCATCTCTAATAGAAACCTCCTTGGCATCACCGTGCTGCACCATGTCTGATGCGCTCATACAAAGAAGATCGAGAAACCACGCAAGCAAGAACCCGGCTGGGCTCCGAAACATCTATCCTCACAAACTGATTGGCCAGGTCTGAACATCCAATGTTAACGGCCTCTCACCAACTGGAATATATGCAAGGCTACTCATACTCTCAACCTTTCTACTCAAGGCATCGACCATTACGTTGGCCTTCACGGGATGATACAAAATAGTGATATCATAGTCTTTTAACAGGTACAACCACCTTTGCTGCCTCAAATTTAGATCCTTCTGCTTAAACAAGTGTTGTGGACTTTGATGATCTGTAAATACCTCACAAGAAACGATTTAAAAATAATGCCTCTAAATCTTCAATGCATGAAGAATGGCTGCCAACTCTAGATCATGAACGAGGTAGTTCTTCTCATGCGACTTCAACTAGCACAAAGCACAAGAAATCACCCTATCCTCATGCATCAAGACACACCCAATACCAATCCTAGAAGCATCACAATAAACTGTATATGAACCCGATGCTGAAGGCAAAACTAGAGCTGGAGCTGTGGTCAAGGCAGTCTTGAGCTTTTGAAAGCTCTCCTCACAATCATCAAACCACCTGAATGGGGCACCCTTCAGGGTCAACTTAGTCAAAGGTGCAACAATGGACGAGAAACCCTCTACAAAACGACGATAATAACCCGCCAAACCTAAGAAGCTCCAAATCTCTGTAGTGGAAGACTGTCTAGGCTAACTCTGAACTGCCTCAATCTTCTTCAGATCTACCTTGATCCTCTCACTAGACACTACGAGGCCCAAGAACGCCACCGAGTTAAGCCAGAACTCACACTTGGAGAATTTAGCATATAGATTCTTCTCCCTCAAGGTATGGAGTACAATCCTCTGATGCTGCTCATTCTCCTTCTGGCCGTGTGAGTACACCAATATATCATCAATGAATACTATGACATAAGAATCAAGATATGGCTAGAATATACTGTTCATTAAATGCATAAAGGTTGTTGGGGCATTGGTCAGCCCAAATGACATCACAAGAAACTTGTAATGATCATAGCGGGTCCTGAATGCCGTCTTCAGAATATCAGAATCCCAAATCTTCAACTGATGATACCCTGACCTCAAATCAATCTTAGAAAACACTCTAGCACCCTTAAGCTGGTCAAATAAGTCATCAATGTGAGGTAATGGGTACTTGTTCTTAATTGTAACTTTGTTCAACTGCCTGTAACAATGCACATCTGCATGGTACCATTTTTCTTCTTCACAAATAGAACCAGTGCACCCCAAGGCGACATACTAGGTCTGATGAAACCCTTATCAAGTAACTCTTGTAGCTGTTCCTTCAGTTCCTTTAACTCCGCTGGTGCCATAAATATGGTGGAATAGAGATGGGATGAGTGCCCGGTACCAGATTAATATAGAAATCAATGTCCCTGTCGGGTGGCATACCTGGCAGGTCTGCAGGAAACACATATGGAATGACTCTCACAACCGGAATTAACTCAATGGTATGAGCATCAGTACTAACATCCCTCACAAAGGCCAAATATTCTAGACATCCCTTCCCTATATTCCAGACTCCACTGAACTCTGGAGGCTTAAGCATCCCAAACCTCTCCAATCTCTTCTGCTCCTCATCACTCATATGGGGACCAACCTCGGCCTTAGCGACAACAACCGACGAAACTGCCAATACACCTAGTGTCTGGAGCCCCTAAGCTAGCTGCTATAGAGTACGGGCGGCAGGAGTCTGGGCACCTCTCCTGGCTTGTGAAGTGGCTAGTGCAGCTAGAACTGAGACTCATGCATTCACTCAAAATCTGGGTCAAAGCCTCCTGAAGGCCTGGGATCACAATGGGCACTGCCGGTTCCTGAGCTGGTCCCATCAGCTCAACAACATCTGGTATCTGCTCCTTCACTAGAGCAACTGGTGGCTCCACAGGTGCTTCTCTAGGTGTAGTACGAGCCGCTGCTCGGCCTATACTGTGGCCCCGGCCTCTTGAGGCTCTAGTTGGTGGTACTGGTGGCTGTCCTCCTGATCCGATCGTATGTGTCCTCACCTTCTGTGAGAGAATAGAAGAGTAGAAGTTCAAATTTTGGAATTAACAATTCGCACGACAAGAATGGAAGAAAGTGATGTCTCTTAACAGTTCGGTAGCCTATCAAAGATAAGTACAGACGTCTCTGTACTGATCCGCAAAACTCTACTTAACCTGCTCATGACTCGTAATACCTATGAACCTAGGGCTCTGATAAGAACTTGTCACGACCTAAAATATCAACCAGTCGTGATGGCACCTAACACACTGGCTAGGCAAGCCGAAATATAACAATAAAGAAATAGAACAACATAACTTATAGAAATAGCATATATCTAAAATCTTAATACAAATAAAATACTGCTAATACAAGGTAAATCCCAAGAAACTGGTAAATATGGAGTCATGAGCTCTACAACGGAATAGAAGTTTGAACTAAATAATAACACTGTCTGAACTGAAACAACAGTACATAAGAATGACAAGTCAAAACTATGGCTAAGAATGCAGTTCTACCTCGCCTCTTGAAGATCAGTCCAACAAACAAATCTACTACTGATAACTGGTCCCCACACCTGGATCTGCACAATTAAGTATAAAATGTAGTATGAATACAACCAACCCAATTTACTCAATAACTATCCTAACTAACCTCGGCAAGGTAAAAGAAACGAGAACTATAAATGATACCATGTATAACTTGTACAGTTTCATCATTTAATCAAGTACGAAACAATAATGAAATCAAGTCATAAAGTACAGGAAGAAACATATGGGTGTGTATGTGTACAATTACTCAAATACTGTGCTCAGTCAATGTTCCACATATAGAGATACTATGTAATTAAATCAAGTAGTTAATCATAAAAATGGCAAGTAAAGATGAAATGCAAAATCCAAACAAACACTGGCCAAATTTCCTCAGCCTTTCCATATCCGAACCAAATCACTGATCTTTTTTCCTCAATATCTGCGTGTATTCCATCAAGAGAGAAATATGAGAGGGTGACCCTAGGGGGATGGATCCATATCCACACGCTGCACGGACAACTCACGTGCTAATAGAATCAACCGCACAGACAACTCACGTGCTGCACGGAAAACTCACTTGCTAATAATCACAATCTACCCAGCGTGATCGCAGGATACCAATCCAGCTCATAACATAAAGAAAGCAAATATGCAGAAATACATGTACATAATTAATGATTATCAAGTTTCGTACTCCTGGACTGGTATAAATAACATGCTATAGTGCAGGCATGTGCATTGTGTTGCTATCACAACTAGAATAGACAATTTTCATCAAGAAATAACAGTTTATCAGGTTCGGTGGAAAGAATAACCTCAACAAAATCTCAAATATGGTACAAATTGCTCACAGAGGGGTACAAATAGGAGAAATGTCACGCCCCGAACTTGGGGAGCATGACCGACACTCAACCGAGTAAACCCAGACAAGCAAGCCTATGTTACATCAACCTCTTATCATAGCTCATGCATGATTTATCAAATCATAATTAGATCATGACTTTCATATTGAATACATTTGGCTCAATGACCCATAAATTGTTTTCTTTTTCTTTTTCACTCGTGATGGGTACATAGCTTCATAAATATTTGTGAACATAAATACATGACGAAACTCAAAACTTAAGTACATAACCCACAATGTACATGGAGCATCTATGACAATAGATACCTAAGTGCATAAAACCAACTAGGCTCAAATACCCACTGGAATTGTAGCGGGCTCACAATAATCTGTTACGCAGAAGATCCTTATCAAAGATCTATAACATCTTGTAGAAGTATACATGCATCCATTAAAACATGCAGCGCCCGCGGCAAAAGGGACGTGAGTACATGAGGAATAGTACTCGCAGATAAGGAAAACAGAACAACATATGAAATCATGGTAATTCAAATAAGAGTCATATGAAGTACATCAAGAACTATGAAATATCCCATAGATTCACATTTCAAGTCTCATTATGCTTACATTATTTTAAATTTCATTTAGGATTAACATATCCATATGAACTATGCTTGGAATACATAATATAAAGTAATTGAAACAACATGTTCAAACAAGGCCAATGAAAATAGCACGTAATGTCTGCGTTAACAATACGTCTTACTAGACCGTCCATATCCCTCTCTTATCTTACACCTATACATTTTATAGACTGTCCTTAGTGTTCCTATGTCATATTAAACACTTATGTCTTTCATAGACCATTCATAGGATTCCATAGACAATACACCTATGCATTTCATAGACCGTTTATAGGATTCCATAGACAATACAACTATGCATTTCATAGACGATTTATAGGATTCACATATACCATACAATACACCTGTGCGTTTGATAAACCGTTCTCAGTGTTTACTTAAAAAATATACCTGTGCGTTTCATAGACCGTTCACAATGTTTACTTACATAATACACACGTGCGTTTCAGAGACCGTTCACAGTGTTTACTTACACAATAAACCTATGCATTTCATAGACCGTTCTCAGTATTTACTTACACGATACACTTGTGCGTTTCATAGATCGTTCATAGTGTTGAATTATAGGATACACCTGTGCCTTTCATAGACCGTTCACAGTGTTTACTTACACGATACACTTGTGCATTTCATAGACCATTTACATTGTTTACTTACACAATACACCTGTGCGTTTCATAGACCATTCACAGTGTTTACTTACACAATACACCTGTGCATTTCATAGACCATTCACAGTGTTTACTTACACGATACACTTGTGCGTTTCATAGACCATTCACAGTGTTTACTTACACAATACACCTATGCGTTTCATAGACCGTTCACAGTGTTTACTTACACAATACACCTGTGCGTTTCATAGACCATTCACAGTGTTTACTTACACAATACACATGTGTGTTTCATAGATCGTTCACATTGTTTACTTACACAATACACCTGTGCGTTTCATAGACCGTCCATAGGATTCACATATTATACACCTATGCATTTCATAGCCCGTACATAGGATTCATACATATCATTATGCACATAACCATATATAAACTCAAAGCGACATGATAAACATTACATTATGGTCGTATGTTCCGGGATCATTGGAACACTTCATGTTCATGCTTATCATGGAGAAACATAGCTCATTACATTAGCACATGCATGATGAATCAATAAGTCAATTTCAATGGCATATGAGCCCAATTTCTTTTCTTAAGGTTCATCATCATTTTAGCATGGGACATCTCCCTTTCATCTCGTTATTCACTCACTTGACATCTTGAGGTAATTAGATAAGTTCATGATTCTTGAGGACTTAACATCAAAGTCATTTACATGCATTATTTCAGAAGCATACAACTACAGTCGAAAGGATTGGGACATACAACACCTCATAATTCTCATTTAGGCAAACGACCACATTTCATGTTTATACCATCACTTCATTAGTACTTTCAATTGCTTACAACATCATTATTTCACTAGCTCCCTTTTGCCATACATATTATTCTTCATTCATGGCACAATGGCCATATCTCATATTCCATACTTTTATTTCATTACTTTCAAGGCTCATCATCATAAACATCAACATATAGAATATTCTTAAAGTACCTCTCCCCAAAAGGGCAATAAACAATTTCAACTCATAAATACGTAAAGGCTTAAAACACATTGGAATACTTACGAAGCGCAACGTTAGTTAGAACAACCACATTTGGACATGACTTGAGTACATAAGCTTTTGGATAATTCTATTTTCGGAGTCAATTTGGAATAATTGAATCAAGGCTCATTTCATAATATTTCACACATCATTTTATTTCATTGGCGCTATTGGCCACAATCATAATTTTCATCATTGGCACGGTATCTACACTTTATATCCCCAACTCACTACTTTCACTTTCAAGCATCATTATAGATTATCTATAACAAAGAATCTCTAATCACGACTTTTAGTACACCTATGAGCAATTAAGAGTCTTTTGCATATTGAGACTTCTTACACAATTTGGCATAATAGCCTTCACTTGAGACACTACTTGGAGTCATAACATTTTTATATCCAACTCATGCTTTGAACACATTCCCCAAGGATAACATCATATGATAAGAGCATCCGGAATACATTTTGAACATATACCTTTCAACACAAAGCTTATTCGGAATAGTTAACTCGGGACTTACAAGAACATCATGGGATCCAATTCTAGGAAAGACGTTTAGCCAACATACCTCAATTGAGCTTCCTTAAACTCTAAAATGTTCCGAAATTCTTAGCAATTTCAATCTATTTTAGAAATATAACAAGTTGAACCAAAATTAGGAAGATGATCATGGTTCTAGCTCATTTGAGCATTTTATCAAATATTAGATGTGCATTAAGGTTACAAGGTTCTTTTATGGAGGATTCCATCATCTCATAACCCACTCTTTACCATTTTTAGCTCACAATCTTCCTACACCCTTTGATAACATATGCAAGCAAAATAAACAACTCCTATACCCAAGAACTGTCTTGCTAATTACCCAATTCTAGGCAAAATTCAAAATTGAGGGTTATGGTGTATAATCTTACCTTTAGGATGAAGACCTTGTGGGTTTTCCTTGTTAATCTTCCACGATTTGACCAAAGATTGATGAAAATTAGCCTAGGGTTTCCTCTCTCTATAAAATACTCTCCCTTCTCTCTAAAACATCAGAATTATTTTTCAAAAATAGTCCTTTGCATGTATTTAACGAAGTAGGGTCGGGTTATAAAAATCTAAAAATGAAGATCCGAAACTGGGTATGCGTTCGCATATGCGACCGCAGAATGGATATACGGTCCGCATATCGGCTGAATAATTTGGTGCCAAAAACTGGGAAAACTCTGCCTGGGTCTGCGGTAGTTATGCGGCCCGAATACCTGTTCTACGGTCGTATAATGCACCACAGAACTGGTCTACGGTCGCATATTGCACTGCAGACCTTCGCCCAAATCGCCTCGCTCCTGCTTCATTCTGCGACCATTATGCGGTCCACAGAGTGATTCTGCGTCCGCATAGTGGGCCGCAGAAATGCATTTTTCTGCCCAAATATTTCCTTCACTTTCCAGTGCATTGTTCAAAATATTATTTTTCCTTTGCGAAATTTTACGGGGCCTTACAAGAAACATTTCAACTTGAAGCTTAGCAATCATTTCAAGGCATGTCATAGCCTTAGCACTACCTCGAGCATGGGAATAATACCCCGGTGCACGCATATGGACTCAACCACACATATATTCGCACCTATAGCACGTAGCTATCACAAATAATTCAACAACCTAATGCCTCAACTAAGTTTAGATAAGATACTTACCTCAAGCAAGCAAAATCACTCCTCTAACAAGCCCTTCCCGCACGTATCTACCTCCGGATGATCTGAATCTAACCAAGCCAACTAAATATAATCAACAAAAGCCATAGGAATTGATTCCACATGATAAAGCTAAGATCTTTAACCAAAATAAAAAAGTGAACCCTGGGCCCGCACCGTAGAACCCAAAAAATTTGCAAATTTCAAACATCCATTTAATTATGATTTCAACCATACAAAAATCATCCAATATAGACCTCAAAATGACCTTAAATCCACATTTTTCATTTTAGGAAGTTTTTACTAAAATTTCCCATTTCTTCACATTAGTTCTCTAATTAAATGCTAAAATTAAAGATTGAATCATAAAAAATAACAAATCCGAGTAAAAAACACACACCCCGAACCAAATCTTAAAAATCCCCTCCAAAATTGCTCAAGTCCGTGCTCTACAACTCAAAATATGAAATAATACTCTAACCGTCGAAATGGGCTTTAAAAACCTTTTGCCCAGTTATTACCCCTCCCGATCGCGGAAAGTCCCTCGCGAGGGCGAAGAATCAAAATTTCCAGTAGCAAAAATTCTTCTCCACGGACGTGATAGCCAAGTCGCAAATGTGATACCCAGTCACCAACATCTACGCGATCACGAACAGCCACATGTGATTGCGAATATCAAACGCGTGAAATTTCCAGGCCTCCCCTTCCTTCTTCGCGAACACGTCCCCTCACTCGCGTTCGTATTGCACAAACACTCAAAGATTCGCGATCGCGTCCTCCACCTCGAAGATGCGTTGAACAAAATCCCTCTTACCAGAAATGACCCTTCGCGATCGCGACCCTCTCCTCGCGATCGCGGAAACAGAAACCAGATGCCCAGAAATCAGAAACTCCTCCAAGTCCAAAATGAGTCTGAACTTGATCATAAACAAACCCGAGGCCCCCGGGACCCCATCCAAACTTACAAACAGGTGCCAAAACACGATACGAACTTAGTCAAAGCCTCAAATCACATGAAACAATTTCAACATCATGAATCGCACCCCAATTCAAGCCTAATAAACTAATGAATTTCCAACTTCTAAAACTAATGTCGAATCATACCAATCCAATTCTGAATATCCTTAAATTTTGCACACAAGTCATAAATGGTACAACAGACTTATTCCAACTCCCATAACAAAAATCCGACCTCGATATCGACAATCAACTCTCGGTGCATCAAACCAACCTATAGACCTCTAAATCAACATCCGGACATACTCTTAAGTCCAGAATCACCATACGAAACTATCAGAATCATAAAAACTCCACTCCGAAGTCGTCTATACAAAAGTCAAACTCCGATTAACTCTTCCAACATAAACCTTCAACATTGGGACTAAGTGTCCCAATTCACTCCAAAACATCCACGGAACCAAACTAACCACCCCATAAAGTCACATAACCACAAATAAAAATAGAATAAGCAATTATTAGGGGAACAAGGCTACAAAACACAAAACAACCGGCTAGGTCATTACACAAACTACTCTATAACTCATGATCATTCGATGAACACTATAACATGCATAGTCCGACTTGGGTAAACTCATTTATCTTGTAACTATCATGGGCCAACATGGCCACAATTCGTAATGTATAGTTGTAAGTGGTAAAACTTTGTATCAACGAACCATTATACTAAAAATATGAATACATACGGGCTGTCAAGGCCTCTAACATGTTGTACATAATGAACTTGTATCTACAAAGCCTCTAAGAGTATCTGACAACAAAACATGGTCGGGACATGGCCCCAGCCTACCCATAAGTCTATAGCAAAACTCTGACACGATGATTTGCGGACACGACTGTACTCCAAATAAAGTGGAGTCTTATCGATCCTTCGCTGATTACTAACCTCGTCTACTATGAGGGCTCGTCAAATAGATTACCTACACATTCAAGAATGAATGCAGTGTCCACAACAAAAAGGACGCCATAATGAATAGTGTACCGAGTAAGGAAAAACTGAAACATAACAATAAGCCAACATCAATGAGAGAGATGTAAGAATCAACATGAACCTCTGAAGAGCCACTAAGGGCCATGATATGCATGCTAATTATACTTATATATTCAATGCCACTTTTTGGGACAATTATCCATATCAAACCATGACTACCCAACTGATCAGTGGTAATTGCCCGACCGGCTATAGCGCAGTGCTAAATGCATGACTTCCTGATCGGCCATAGCTCAGTGGTAAATGTGTAAATGACCAACGATCGTAGCTCGTTGGTAAATGCATGACGTTCCGGTCGGTCGTAGCTCGGTGGTAAATAAAGATCCATAATTGCCCAACCGTCCGTAGATCAGTGGTTAACATCTTTATCGTATGCCTCAAAAGAGACTTAGTGTCGCGCCCTATTTTGTCGCCAAATCGGGCTTCGACATGTGACAACTCTTTTAAGAAGGTATTAAAAGAGGAGAGTCGCCACCTAATGATTTTTAAGGTGCGTTACGGCACCTGTTTGCAAATAACTCTGTTTTAACTAGTCAACGCCACCAAAGATCGGGTAATGTCTCAAGTTACCTCAAAGAGAAGGTGTTAGGAACTCCTCAAGGTCCATAACTGGGTCCCAATCAAACTTAAATTATATGGATTAGTCTATGTGATGAAGTAAGCAAAGAGAGTACAAAATCTAAGAATTTTATTACAAAGAGATCTTGAATAGGGAGTTGCAGCTATTTTTCCATTCTAATCGAAAAGAAAGAAGGGGGGGGGGGTCCTAAGTTTTTTAGCCTAAAGGATCACCCGTTGCAACACAAATAATATATCGTAACTCCCTTGAGATAGGGTGTTACTTATATTATCCATCGGGCATAGACTATCATCTCCTACTACCCGATTACTATGTTAAAATGGTTCACCTAAGAGCGCTCTAATTTAATTCTAAGTCGTATCCTATGCGTGCACTACTCATCCCATACCTATGGTCCAGGAGGTATTGGACCTCTATTTGGGTGGTTCTAGACCTCACTTAGGATGCTCAGAAATGTCAAAACTAGGAGACATGCAAAAAACACATTGGACTTCACATATAGGCAGTTAAGGTTCAAGTTTGCCTCTACACTTAAGCAACAAATGCACGTAAGACAAAATTCATGTTAAGCAATTTAGTATTAAGAAATTTAAATCCATATAGACATGATTTCTACGTGATAAGGCATCAGGGCTTGCAAACAGTTTCAAAGGCCAAGCGTTGCTCATACACGGGATTATACGATTTGCATGCTGATTAATGTAATTGTAGATTTCCGGTTATTAAGCTTGTTGTGTCTAGGTGACTCGTGCAGTAAGGAATAATGAAAGGACCATTGGGAAGATCCCAGAAGTGCATAATAAACCATATTGAGAGGTGCAGCATTGACTCTTATTAAGACGAAATAGTGTTGTCCTATAGACAGGATCTCTAATGTTTAGTACTTGGAGCTGATTTTATCATTACGCTCAACCCTATAGACATGTTTTCTAGGTGAACAGTGCGATGCAGTAAAGAATGAGATGATTAAAATCCTATAGGCACGGTTTCTAGTGAACAGTACGAGATAATAGCAAATAAGGTGATCAAAATCCTATAGGTATGATTTCTAATGAATATGCTAAAATGAATTGAAATCAATGATATTTATTCCTATAGGTAGGTTTTCTAGTAGCACATAGCAGTAAGCATAATTGTAGCACTTTGAATTCATGTTTGCTAGCAGACCGTGTGTGTGTGTGTGTGTGTGTGTTCCCCTAATGGCATGATTTCTATAGTGCACATAGTGATGGAATATCATATATATAACAAGTAAATCATTGAGTCCTATAGGCATATTATCTACCCATTTGGTATGCAAATATTAGAAATCTACCCATTCCCCATTTTACTAACACCCCAATCATTTATCCAAAGTTATTGCAGGCCCATTAATGAGTAAGATACAAATGTTATACAAATAATGACAATAGGCCCACAACAGGCCCAAATGAAATACCCAGCACTGTCTGGGCCTTCAACAATTCTCACACAGCATACCCATACTTCTAACAAGGAGCCGTATTTATCAACACAACCCCAGAATCCATAGATGAGCCCAAATTCAATTTATATAACCATATTGCCAAGCATTGCATCATTTAAACCAACCGACTTAGAAGAACATCAGATAATCAGAAGAAAGGGGTTGAATGGGGGTAGTTTAAGTTTCAGGGAATGACTAAGGACCCAAATCCTAGTGGGTTAGAGTTCACAAGATCCTCAAATGGACCCCGAGCAGTGCTCACACTAGGAGGTCAGCAGTAAAGCCAAGGTAGCCTTGGCTTTCAGCTGGCTAAGAATAAGAAGTTCAAAATAGCATAAGTAGCAAATGAGGAGAATGGACAATGGCTGAGGGACAGAACTGGGGGTACACTTATAACCTAAAGTAGACATAGCCAAGTTGAGCATACATAGCAACTAATCATGAAGGCCAGTAGGTTCAGCAAGATTTTCATACACAACAAAGTATCACATAGACAACCACATTTTGAAAGAGTTGGGGAAGAAACAGGTTTGCATGGGTATACAGAGATTATCATGTACAGATGCATGATACTAAACCAGTTGAGACCTAAAAGGTCCAAATTAAGCTAAGTATGCATCCTAGTATCATAAGATAGACATATTAACTCTCATCAAGAAACAAGACTGAATTGAGACATGATAGGGAGCACATATTATGACAAAACCACATGTGGGAAGGGTCAGGGGAGAAACAAGTTTGCAGTCACAGATGCACAATACAAACAAGTTAAAACCTAAGAGATTATGCTAAACATACATCCTAGTGTGATGCTAATCAGTATTTAGACATGATAGGGGTTGCACATTGTGACAAGCCAAATAATCACTAAAAGAACAGGATATCAGATGAACCATAGACATACTGGGGAACATATTAGCACAAAAGCAAGATCATAGAGAATGGTCTTAATAGAAATTGAAACACATTGCACATGCAAGACAAACATTGCAGAGATTTAGAGCAGTGTGAGATAGCAAGTTCATACCAAATAGCACATGTAGGGATTCTGGGATTGACACAATAGACTAATTAACAAAAGAATATCTAAGTTCTGCCACAAAACAAAATGGTTCAAACAGGGCAGGGAAAACAAATTGAGGTAACTGTTAAGATCTCAGTCAATCACTAATGGGGTATGGGGATCATGCTGAGTGACACAATAGTAGGGGAACATGTCATAATTAACACAGGAAGTTCTAGCACAAGTGTGAAGCATTCATTATAGAGATTAAGGACAAAGAAAATAAACATGTTTTAGGGAACATTCCGGCACCAATACACTGGCTAAACGAACTTAGGAGGGTCAGATTATCCAAGTTAGACTTAGGCAATCTCAGAACTAGCAGCATTAGGAGGAAGTTAAATGCTAAAGGGACTTAGAACAAAGTAGAATTAACAGAGTCATGCACAAAAGAAATCCAGAAAACATATTAAGCCATGGATTTTAGAGGTGAGAACGCATGTAAATCAAAGACACATAGGGATGAAATTGTAAAAGTCATATGGCTTACCAGTTAAACGGACAACAATAAAGAACAAAAGATCAACAAGAACCTAGAAACCTCGATGCGTCAAAGTTCCCAAGAGCTTCGAAAGAACCTGGAGCAATGCTCGCACCAAGAGAAAGTTCGAACAGTAGACTTTCAGTGGCCTTGGCTTTCAGCCGTCCAACATAAAACACAGAACAAGATAATGAAGGAATTAACAGAGCAAAGCTTCAAATTTTAGAAAAATTATATCGATTCGGTCCTTTTTCAAAGGGGAATGGGGAGGGGTTTATATAGTGACAGAAATGTAACAAGTAAACAAGGAAAACTATAAAATCAAACATAAATAAGGAAGTATTATCATACAGAATCAATAAAAGAATATGGTTGGATTTAAGAGAAGGGGTTAGTTTATTAAGGGTCGTTGATCATTTGAGATCAACGGCCAAGATGAAAAAATAGGGTTGGGCGGGTCATTTAAATGGGTTATCGGCCGGGTTATTTTAAAAAATGTGGTTTGGTTTTGGGTTTGGGGTAATTGGGCTAATTCTGGTCCGAAAATTGGTTAAACTTGGGCTATTATTTAAATACCCAAAATTTATCAAAACAATTTATAAAAAATGCTTGGTAAATAAATGAAAATATTATTTATGCAATAAAATGATTAAAAATAATAATTTGTATTATAAAAATATAAAATACTATTTTGACAAAACTAATATAAATAAAGAGCATTTCTGTACAAATATAGGCTATTACTGCAAAATTGCGCAAATAGCTTTAAAAATATTAATGTAATTACATAAAATGAAGTAAAATATTTGAAACATGTATTATAGGTGCAAAAATAATAAATTTAAGTAGTTAAGTCATCATATAATAATTTGAAGGAGTAATTAATAAATATTCAATTAATTTAAATACAGAAAAAATTAATTTTAAAGCTCTAAAAATTATAGGAAATTATAGAAAAATGATTGTATAGATCTGTAAACTAAATAATGATGTAAAAATGATGTTTTGAAAGTATATATATATTTTTTGAGAAAATATGGGGGCAAAATTGGGTATCAACAGCTGCCCCTCTTTACCCGGGAATGATGAAAGAGTTGTCGGATAAAGAAAATTATGATCAATTTTGGCCGAATTAAATGAGGGATGATCTGGTTTGGCAAAAATGGGGGTCGAACCCTGGTTCCTGAGTTGCCTACATATCCCTAGTGTTAAGTGAATCAGGTCGTGTGTAGTTCTGGATCAAACGATGAATGAAACCATTGAAGTTGTTATAGAAATGGTCGTATGTTTCGGAAAGGGTTCCGTTGGGTAGGATAGTATCAGATGAATTTATGCAAAGTCATGAATGCGAATTTGAAACGTTATGGATGTATCACTGAGCAAATATTTGAACGGTCATAGAGTAAAAGGCGGGTAGTTGATGGTGGTCGATCATGTTTGAAATAATTACAGGATGTGAAAATTGAACGGAAACCGGAGCAAAGATTGCTCCCGTTAGGAGAATGGTTACTTCCTGGATTACCTGCAAAACTTAAAACACGATGCATGGAAGTATATATGGATTATTGCGAGAATTTAGACATGATGCAGATTCCCTTCGGACCATGAGGGTTGTCTTTGGACTGTGAGGATGGTGTCCTTAGACCATGACGTCCTGGGCCATGAATCATGTGATAAGGGATTCGCAGGCCATGAAATGATGTCCTCGAGCCATGAGAACGGTCCCTCCGAACCATGACGCCTTTGAATAATGATGTGCACTTTTAAGAGATCCTTGGGCCATGGAATGGTGTCTTCTGGCTGAGGATGATGCCTTCAGACCATGACACCTTTGGAGAGGACCATGCCGGTCACCTCAGGGCAGTGTTGCAGACTCTGCATCAACACCAGTTGTATGCGAAATTTTTGAAATGTAAATTTTGGCTCGAGTCTGTCACATTCTTGAGTCATGTTGTCTCTAATGAGGGGATTAAGGTTGATCCTCAGAAAATTGCGGTTGTGAAGAATTGGCCGAGGCATACAACCCCAACAAAGATTCGCAGTTTCTTAGGCTTAGCTGGATATTATAAAAAGTTTGTGGAGGGGTTTTCTACTCTTGCCTCTCCATTGACTAAATTGACACAGAAGGCAATTAAGTTCCAATGGTCTGATGCTTGTGAAAAGAATTTCCAAGAATTGAAAGCAAGGTTGACTACGACGCCGGTGTTGACTCTACCAGAGGGTATAGACGGATTTGTGTTATATTGTGATGCTTCAAGAATCGGGCTTGGGTGTGCATTAATGCAACATGGGAAGGTGATAGCTTATGCTTCTAGGAAACTAAAGAATCATGAAAAGAACTATCCAACACATGATTTAGAACTTGCGGCAGTAGTATTTGCATTGAAAATTTGGCGTCATTCTTTATATGGGGTCCATGTTGATATATTCACAGACTATAAGAGCCTTCAATATATTTTCAAGCAGAAGGAATTGAATCTGAGCCAGAGAATATGGCTTGAGTTACTCAAGGACTACGACATTGATATTCTATATCATCCGGGATAGGCCAATGTTGTGGCTAATGCTCTTAGCCAAAAATCTATAGGTAGTTTGGCTCACTTGGAGGCATATCAGAGGCCATTAGCCAAGGAAGTTCACCGATTGGCTAGATTGGGAGTTCGTCTTGCGGACTCTAGTGAAGGGGGGGTAATTGTGCAAAATAGGGCTGAATCATCGCTTGTTGTGGAAGTCAAAGAGAAGCAATACAACGATCCATTGTTGGTGCAGTTGAAAGAGGGGATTCATAAACATAAGACCATGGCCTTTTCTCTTGGCATGGATGATGGTACACTAAGGTACCAAGGGCGACTCTGTGTTCCAAATGTGGATGGTCTCCGGGAATGAATTATGACTGAAGCTTACACTTCTAGGTATTCCGTGCACCCAGGTTCTATGAAAATGTATCATGATCTTAAAGAAGTCTATTGGTGGAATGACATGAAGAGGAATGTGGCAGATTTTGTGGCAAGATGTCCGAATTGTCAGCAAGTGAAGACCGAACACCAAAGGCCCGGTGGGTTAGCATAGAACATAGAAATTCCAATGTGAAAGTGGGAAATGATTAATATGGACTTTGTGGTAGGATTACCGCGCACTCCATGCAAGTTTGACTCAATTTGGGTGATTGTCGATCGACTCACGAAATCAGCACACTTTTTTCCGGTTAAGTCTACCGACACAGTGGAGCAGTATGCTCAGTTGTATATCAAAGAAATAGTCAGGTTGCATGGTGTCACGCCCCGAACCTAGGAGCGAAACCAGCACCCGGTGCCTCACCTAATCTGGCGTACCATATTGCGACTAAGGGACTCTGAACATATAATGTCATACTTTGGCCATGGGGCCACCTTGCAAGACAATTTGTGAAGCAAAATATAAAAATGAATGGAAACTAGCGCTAACTAAACATCAATATAAAGCTAGGCCGATAAGGCCGTCATAGCTACTACAGCTGACAAACCACTAATTTATACAAACCCAACATACAACACTAACCAACAGGATATGTCTACAAGCCTCTACTGATAGATGTACTATGATCGGAATAGGGCCCCGACCTACCCATAACATATATACAGATATACATAAGATGTACACAACACTCTAGACCTGGCAACTCCGAAAGGTGTGGAGCTTACCGATCAGGCTGAACTCGGGAAACACCTACTGAGGAGATCTACTCGTCTGTCTATCTGAACCTGCATGCATGAAATGCAGCGTCCCCGGAAAAGGGACGTCAGTACGAAATAATGTACCGAGTATGTAAGGCAATAACATAACTGAAAATCGAAACTGAACTGATAATATAATAACTGGAAGTAACTGGGAGTCAAAGATGATCTGGAGATATACTTACCTGCTGATACTGACTCAACTCCTTCAATATAGTAAGTAAAATAATTGTACGGCCTTATAAGGCTCGGTATATATAACTGCTCTGCCATAGTAGGCTCGCTCATAGGCGCTCGGCCATACTAGGCTATGTATCTCGACCATGCTGGGCTCGCTCATAGGCGCTCGGCCACAGTAGGCTCGGTATATAACTTTCCATCTGATCAGAGGTTGCCCAATAGGGGCCTGCCCATCGATTATAACTCGATGGTAATGAAAATACTGTGATACTGTATATATAGGCTTGCTGCTCTCTTGACTGGAAGAAGACAATACTAAAATTGAATATAGAGTCTCGATAAGGAATAATATTGTAACTTATGAGACTAGAATAGTGTGAATAAATTCATGAATATGAACTTCTCTTTTTGTCTCATTACTAACACATGTAGCTACGAGATCATGCCAAAATGAAGGAAGGCTTAGCCTTAACATACCTTATCACAATCTTTCCAATCACCAAGTTGAACTCACCTCTTTGCACCTTAATCTACAAGAACGATAATAATACTATCGTTAAGTTACGAAAGGTACAACTATCGCACAACGAACGACAAACTTATTTTGTATTAAAACGGGCAGCATCTCCCCTATAATCCTTACTTCCTCCAAATTCAAGATAACACCAACAATACAAGAACAGAACAATAACAACATATATACATCATTTTCCAGCCCTATATACACCATCAAATACTACCAAACAGCCCAACACACCCCAATCTCTTCGTACACAAAACGACCACCGTAGTAGTGTCAAACGACCCGAAAATGTTATGACGAACGACCAGCCAACCACCCTACATTTATATGGTGTTTCTACACCCCCTTCCTCCTCCAAAACTCCACAAAATAGTAGTAAAACACGCAGCCCAACAGCAACACAAAACAGTCCACAAAACAGTCCGCTACAAGTGAATAACTCGAACTCACGGCTTCCGATCACCGTCCCGTGAGTTCTTACAAGTATAGAACGACTTGCCATGAATTTATAGAAGAACAAATGGATGAAAGAGAGCAGTAAACTCACCTTATTTGTTGGATAACTCAGCTCCTATCTTGGTTCTTCAAACTTTAGGTTTTACCTCTAATTAGAACTTGAAAGGGAGAGAAAATCAATTAGGGTTTGTGGGAAATATTTGGGAGGATTCTTTGCAGAGCTTATGTCTGGTTATTATGCTCTATTTTAAGTCTAATATATGAAGAAAATGGGCCTTTAAAAGGCCTCTTTGGACGACCCGAAATGGTCCATTTTTGGGCTTTCATTTAAGCAAGTAGGTGACACACCTACTTGTCACCTAGCAGCTTGCGCAGTATCGCAAAAATGCCCATATCTCTCTACTCCGATGTCGTATTGACAAACGGTTTAATGTGTTGGAAAATAGACTCATAGATCTTTAATTTGATGGGTGGAAAACCCCATAACTCTAAGTATATTGGGAGAAAATTGCAGTTACATTTGACCCAAAGTTTCAGTAAAACTTATGAATGTAACTTGTGATGACTTTCATCGACTTTTGTTCCACAACTCGCTTGACTTCAAAACATAACACACGGATGTCATACGACTAATATAAATCATAACATAATCTCTTTATCATGTTAATCACCCTAGTCTCACCCCAAAGGTACATGTTATAACATTCCCAACTTGTCGACTTTTGACGAAACATTGTTTTATTCAATTACTTTAGCTTCTGAACTGTCCAACCCTCTTTGTACTTGTTGTTCATGATCTTCAATATTTGTAACCTCATAGGTAACATGATTAACTTACTTTATATACTTTTAAATATTATCTCATTTTTGGTCCTACATTAGTTTGCTTACGACGCATTTTTACGTACAAAAATATAGGGTGTAACATCACTCCCCCCTTGGGAACATTCATCCTCGAATGTTTACTCTTAGAGGCTTTGGAAAATTTTGCCAGAGTATCCTTTGTACACTAGGTTAAAACATAAATATTGAAAGTGAAAAATAAAAGCTAACCTGATGACCTGCTAGCCTACATAGAGCTATGTTGTAGCATCCCATCTCGAACCATATCTTCAGTTTGAAATAGGTGGGGGTATTTAGACTTCATTTCTTTCTCCGATTCCCATGTCATCTCTTCTACATTCTTGCTCCTCCATAAAACCTTTACGGAAGCTACCTCCTTATTTCGTAGATTGCGGATTTGTCGGTCTAGGATGGCAACTGGAATTTCCTCGTATGACAAGTCCTCTGTAATCTGTACATCATCCGTGGGCACCACTCGGGTAGGATCGCCAATGCACTTCCGTAGCATAGATACGTGAAAAACCGGATGGACAGACTCCAATTCTGAGGGCAACTCTAACTCATAAGCTACTTGGCCCACTCTCCGAATGATCCTATAAGGCCCAATATACCGTGGGCTAAGCTTGCCTTTCTTGCCAAACCTCATCACGCCCTTCATAGGTGATACCTTTAAGAATACCCAGTCATTAATCCTGAACTCTAAGTCTCGTCGCCGCACGTTAGAATATGACTTCTGACGACTCTGAGCTGTCAACACTCGCTCCCGGATAAGCTTTACTTTCTCTATGGCCTGCTGAACCAGGTCTGGCCCATGTAACCCAGATTCTCCAACATCAAACCACCCTATAGGAGATCTGCACTTACGCCCATACAAAGCCTCGTACGGAGCCATCTGGATACTGGAGTGGTAACTGTTATTATATGCAAACTCGATAAGAGGTAGATGTTCATCCCAACTTCTTTTAAAATCCAACACACATACTCGTAACATATCCTCGAGCGTCTGAATTGTGCGCTCGGCTTGTCCATCAGTCTATGGATGAAAAGCTGTGCTGAGATTCACCTGAGTCCCTAAACCTCTCTGAAATAACCTCCAAAAACGTGCTGTAAACTGAGACCCACGGTCAGATATAATAGAAACTGGTACTCCGTGTAGCCGCACTATCTCCTTAATATATAACTTTGCATAATCTTCTGCTGTATATATAGATCTGACCGGTAGGAAGTGAGCTGATTTCGTGAGCCTATCGACTATCACCCATATGGAATCGAACTTACGATTAGAACGAGGTAAACCCATGATAAAGTCCATGTTTATCGCCTCCCATTTCCATGTCGGGATCTCTATAGTCTGCATTAGCCCTCCGGGCTTCTGGTGTTCTACCTTCACTTGCTGGCAACTAGTACATTGGGCGACAAACTCAGCAATGTTCTTCTTCATATCATTCCACCAGTACATATCCTTAATGTCATGATACATCTTCGTCGATCCAGGATGGATGGAATACCATGAATAATGTGCCTCTGACATAATCCTGTCTCGTAGCCCTGCTACATCTGGAACACACAAACGACCCTTGTATCTGAGAACCCCATCTCCCTTGAGCTCTAACAATGGCTTCTTCTGCTGCGGAACTCGCTCTCTCAACTCGACCAACTCTGGGTCCTCGTACTGCCTTTCCTTGACTTCAGCTATGAGGGATGATTTTGCAGTGTTTTGGAGTACAACTCCACCATCCTCAGAATCTACTAACCGAACCCCCAACGAAGCCAATTGATGAATCTCTCTAGCTAATTGTCTTTTCTCAGGCTCTACATGTGCTAAGCTACCCATAGATAGGCGACTTAAGGCATCTGCTACAACATTAGCTTTCCCTGGATGGTAGAGAATGTTAACATCGTAATCTTTCAATAACTCAAGCCATCGCCTCTGTCGCAAATTCAACTCTTTCTGCTTGAAAATATATTGTAGGCTTTTATGATCAGTAAATACATCAACATGAACACCATATAAATAATGCCGCCATATCTTAAGTGCATGGACAACCGCAGCTAACTCGAGGTCGTGGGTCGGATAATTCCTCTCGTGCTTCCTCAACTGCCTTGAAGCATACGCAATTACCTTCCCATGTTGCATCAGGACACATCCTAACCCGACACCTGATGCATCACAATACACGGCATAACCCTCTAGACCCTCTGGAAGTGTTAGAACTGGAGCTGAGGTCAACCTGTTCTTAAGCTCTTGGAAACTCCGCTCGCAAGCCTCTGTCCATTGAAACTTAGTTTCTTTCTGTGTCAACTTCGTCAATGGTGCCGAAAGGGAAGAAAAACCCTCTACGAACCTCCGATAGTATCCTGCTAAGCCTAGAAAGCTACGAACCTCTGTCGGAGTGGTAGGTCTAGGCCAAGATTTCACGGCCTCAATCTTCTGAGTGTCTACCTTTATCCCTTCATCTGATACAATATGCCCCAAGAATGCTACAGACTTCAACCAGAACTCACATTTAGAAAACTTAGCATACAACTTACGATCACGGAGGGTTTGGAGTACCGCTCGCAGGTGGTCCGCATGCTCATCCTCTGAACGGGAATAAACCAGAATATCATCAATAAATACTATCACGAACAGATCTAAAAATGGCCGGAATAGGCTATTCATCAAGTCCATAAATATGGCGGGTGCATTAGTCAACCCGAAGGACATGACAAGGAACTCGAAGTGGCCATATCGGGTCCTGAAGGCTGTCTTTGGAATATCTTTTTCCCGAACTCTGACCTGGTGGTACCCCGACCTCAAATCTATCTTTGAAAAGCATCTAGCTCCCTGCAACTGATCAAACAAGTCATCGATCCTTGGAAGTGGATACTTATTCTTAATAGTTACCTTGTTCAGCTGCCTATAATCGATACACATCCTCAGCGAGCCGTCTTTCTTCCGCACAAATAGTACCGGTGCACCCCAAGGTGAGGTACTGGGCCTGATGTAACCTTTCTCCAGCAAATCTTTTAACTGCTCCTTCAACTCCTTCAATTCGGCAGGTGCCATTCTATATGGAGGGATGGATATTGGTTGAGTTCCTGGAAGCAAATCGATGCTAAAATCAATCTCTCGCTCTGGAGGAATACCTGGAAGCTCATCTGGAAACACATCTGCATACTCTTTGACTACGGGAATAGACTGAAGTATAGGTATCTCAGCATCTGCATCTCTAACTCGCACAATATGATAAATGCACCCTTTTGCGATCATTTTCCTCGCCTTCAGATAGGAAATAAACCTACCTCTGGGTGTTGCTGTATTACCTACCCATTCAAGGACTGGCTCACCCGAAAAATGAAATCTGACTGCCTTTGCTCGGCAATCAACTGTGGCATAGCAAGCTGCCAACCAGTCCATGCCCATGATAGCATCAAAATCCATCATCTCTAGCTCAACTAGGTCAGCTGAGGTCTGACGACTACAAATTGTCACCGTACAACCTCGGTAAACCCGTCTAGCAATAATCGATTCTCCGACCGGTGTAGATACCGCAAAAGGATCACTTAGTATTTCAGGCACTATACCAAACTTCCTCGCGACAAATGGGGTAATATATGATAAAGTAGATCCTGGGTCTATCAAAGCATAAGCATCGTGAGAGCAAATGGTTAATATACCTGTCACAACGTCTGGTGAAGACTCCTGGTCCTGTCGACCCGCTAAAGCATAGATACGGTTCTGATTACCACTTGAACTGGAACCTCTACCTCTGCCTCGACCTCTACCAGCCGAAGACTGAGACTCGCGCCTTGAAGGATGCACGGACATAGATGATCCTGTTGCTGAACTCGCTGGTTGTGCCATTCCCCCAGAATCTCTATTTGGGCAATCTCGCATCATATGCCCCGGACGCCCACATGTATAACAAGCATCAGAACCTGCTCGGCATTGACCCAAGTGTCCTCTACCACAGATGTCACACCGCGGAGGAAATGACCATGTCTGCGCAGAACCTCATTGTCGCTGCAAACCCGACGCCCGTGAGCTCTCACCTGGTCCTGACTGAGTATAGCGGTCATACCCGTAACCCTGTAACTGAGGTGGCGGAGGCCTAGGTGGCCGTCCGAAGTACTGGGTCCTATAACTACCCTGAGATTGCTCCTGAGACCTGGGAAATCTCATCCTCTTACGTTGCCCTTGCTCAGCCCTCTCTGTACCCTGCTGCCGACGCCTACCCCTTTCTATATTCTGGGCGAATGCCTGAATCCGGGAGATATCCATACTATCCTGCAATGCAGCGGTGGCACATGCCTCGGTTAACTCTGGGGCTAACCCTGCTATAAACCTGTGAATCCTGTCCCGCATAGTAGCAACAATGGATGGTGCATATCTGGCCAATGAGTCAAAACGGAGACTATACTCTCGAACACTCATATTACCCTGCTTGAGGGATAGAAACTGATCGACTCGAGCCTGTCGGATCTCCCGCGGTAAGTACTGGTCAAGGAAGGCATCTGAAAAATTCTCCCAAATAGCTGGAGGTGCATCACGTCCCCTGGACCTCTCCCATCCCTCGTACCAAAGGATGGCTATATCTCGGAGTCGAAAAGCTGCTAGCTCAACTGCCTCTTTCTCCGTGGCATGCATAACACGAAAGATCCTGTGAAGCTGATCTATGAAATCCTGCGGGTCCTCCCTCTGATCTGTCCCCGTGAACTCTGGGGGACTCAAAGCAATAAACTCTCGGACCCTTGAACTCCCAGACCCCTCAGAAGTTCCTGCACTAGCTGATGCCCTAGCCTGTTGCTGGGTAGCTACCAACTGTGTCAACAAATGCACCGCACTTCTCAAGTCCTGATCTAATGGAAATGGAGGGGGAACTGGATGTGCGGTTTCCCTAGGAATCTCCGCAGTTGGTGGAGGAGCCGGTAATGGCTGAGTAGGGGTCTCCCCTTGAGCCTCAGACTGGGCCCCATCTACTGGGGGTACCCTGCTGGTCCCCTCACCTACTGCTGTATCTCTCCTCTGGCTAGCCGTAGTCTTCCTAGTCACCGTCATCTGTGCATGCAAACACCAACACATAAGTTTAATTCAAATTTCCTATAACTCAGTTCTATAGCACGATTTAGATTTCAAAGAAGGGTAACCAACTCCTAAATGCCCTGTAGTTCCCTGCTTATATAATGTGGTGCACAACACATCTATAAACAAGACCCTACTAGACACGGCTTGTAGACTCCCTAGGACAGAACTGCTCTGATACCAAGTTTGTCACGCCCCGAACCTAGGAGCGAAACCAGCACCCGGTGCCTCACCTAATCTGGCGTACCATATTGCGACTAAGGGACTCTGAACATATAATGTCATACTTTGGCCATGGGGCCACCTTGCAAGACAATTTGCGAAGCAAAATATAAAAATGAATGAAAACTAGCGCTAACTAAACATCAATATAAAGCTAGGCCGATAAGGCCGTCATAGCTACTACAGCTGACAAACCACCAATTTATACAAACCCAACATACAACACTAACCAACAGGATATGTCTACAAGCCTCTACTGATAGATGTACTATGATCGGAACAGGGCCCCGACCTACCCATAACATATATACAGATATACATAAGATGTACACAACACTCTAGACCTGGCAACTCCGAAAGGCGTGGAGCTTACCGATCAGGCTGAACTCGGGAAACACCTACTGAGGAGATCTACTCGTCTGTCTATCTGAACCTGCATGCATGAAATGCAGCATCCCCGGAAAAGGGACGTCAGTACGAAATAATGTACCGAGTATGTAAGGCAATAACATAACTGAAAATCAAAACTGAACTGATAATATAATAACTGGAAGTAACTGGGAGTCAAAGATGATCTAGAGATATACTTACCTGCTGATACTGACTCAACTCCTTCAACTATAGTAAGTAAAATAATTGTACGGCCTTATAAGGCTCGGTATATATAACTGCTCTGCCATAGTAGGCTCGCTCATAGGCGCTCGACCATACTAGGCTATGTATCTCGACCATGCTGGGCTCGCTCATAGGCGCTCGGCCACAGTAGGCTCGGTATATAACTTTCCATCTGATCAGAGGTTGCCCAATAGGGGCCTGCCCATCGATTATAGCTCGATGGTAATGAAAATACTGTAATACTGTATATATAGGCTTGCTGCTCTCTTGACTGGAAGAAGACAATACTAAAATTGAATATAGAGTCTCGATAAGGAATAATATTGTAACTTATGAGACTAGAATAGTGTGAATAAATTCATGAATATGAACTTCTCTTTTTGTCTCATTACTAACACATGTAGCTACGAGATCATGCCAAAATGAAGGAAGGCTTAGCCTTAACATACCTTATCACAATCTTTCCAATCACCAAGTTGAACTCACCTCTTTGCACCTTAATCTACAAGAACGATAATAATACTATCGTTAAGTTACGAAAGGTACAACTATCGCACAACGAACGACAAACTTATTTTGTATTAAAACGGGCAGCATCTCCCCTATAATCCTTACTTCCTCCAAATTCAAGATAACACCAACAATACAAGAACAGAACAATAACAACATATATACATCATTTTCCAGCCCTATATACACCATCAAATACTACCAAACAGCCCAACACACCCCAATCTCTTTCGTACACAAAACGACCACCGTAGTAGTGTCAAACGACCCGAAAATGTTATGACGAACGACCAGCCAACCACCCTACATTTATATGGTGTTTCTACACCCCTTCCTCCTCCAAAACTCCACAAAACAGTAGTAAAACACGCAGCCCAACAGCAATACAAAACAGTCCACAAAACAGTCCGCTACAAGTGAATAACTCGAACTCACGGCTTCCGATCACCGTCCCGTGAGTTCTTACAAGTATAGAACGACTTGCCATGAATTTATAGAAGAAAAAATGGATGAAAGAGAGCAGTAAACTCACCTTATTTGTTGGATAACTCAGCTCCTATCTTGGTTCTTCAAACTTTAGGTTTTACCTCTAATTAGAACTTGAAAGGGAGAGAAAATCAATTAGGGTTTGTGGGAAATTTTTGGAAGGATTCTTTGCAGAGCTTATGTCTGGTTATTATGCTCTATTTTAAGTCTAATATATGAAGAAAATGGGCCTTTAAAAGGCCTCTTTGGACGAACCGAAATGGTCCATTTTTGGGCTTTCATTTAAGCAAGTAGGTGACACACCTACTTGTCACCTAGCAGCTTGCGCAGTATCGCAAAAATGCCCATATCTCTCTACTACGATGTCTTATTGACAAACGGTTTAATGTGTTGGAAAATAGACTCATAGATCTTTAATTTGATGGGTGGAAAACCCCATAACTCTAAGTATATTGGGAGAAAATTGCAGTTACATTTGACCCAAAGTTTCAGTAAAACTTATGAATGTAACTTGTGATGACTTTCATCGACTTTTGTTCCACAACTCGCTTGACTTCAAAACATAACACACGGACGTCATACGACTAATATAAATCATAACATAATCTCTTTATCATGTTAATCACCCTAGTCTCACCCCAAAGGTACATGTTATAACATTCCCAACTTGTCGACTTTTGACGAAACATTGTTTTATTCAATTACTTTAGCTTCTGAACTGTCCAACCCTCTTTGTACTTGTTGTTCATGATCTTCAATATTTGTAACCTCATAGGTAACATGATTAACTTACTTTATATACTTTTAAATATTATCTCATTTTTGGTCCTACATTAGTTTGCTTACGACGCATTTTTACGTACAAAAATATAGGGTGTAACACATGGCACCCCAGTTTCCATCATTTCTGATCAGGGAGCACAATTCACTACTAAATTTTGAAGGAAATTTCAGCAAGGTTTGGGTACTCAGGTGAATCTTAGTATAGCCTTTCACCCGCAGACTGACGAGCAAGCAGAGTGGACTATTCAGACGCTTGAGGATATGTTGCACGTTTTTGTTCTAGACTTCAAAGGTAGCTGGGATGATCATTTACCACTGATAGAATTTGTATATAAAAATAGCTATCATGCTAGAATTCAAATGGCACCGTTCGAGGCTTTATATGGTAGGAGATGTAGATCTCCCATTTGGTGGTTCGAAATTGGGGAAGCAGATTTGATAGGGCCAGACCTTGTGCATCAGGCTACAGAAAAAGTTAAAATCATTAAGGTGCAGTTGAAGACTATTCAGAGTCATGAGAAATCCAATTCGGATGTTCGTCGTAGGGATTTGGAGTTCAAAGAAGATGATTAGGTATTCTTGAAAGTTTCCCCCATGAAGGGTGTAATGCGATTTGGTAAGAAAAGGAAATTGGGTCCAAGGTATGTCGGACCGTACAAAATCATTCAATAGATCGGCGAGATGGCGTACAAGCTTGAGCTACCACCTGAGATGTCATTAGTACACCCGATGTTTTATGTGTCTATGTTGAAGAAAGTAGTTGGAGATCCGACACTCATTGTTCCGGTTGAGACTATTGAAGTAAATGAGAAATTGACTTACAAAGAGATTCCGATTTCCATTATTGATCAGCAAGTCCGAAAATTGAGAAATAAAAAAATTGCCTCCGTGAAAGTATTGTGGCGAAACCAACAGGTTGAAGAGGCTACTTGGGAGGCCGAGGAAGAAATGAAGAAAAAGTATCCTTATTTGTTTGAATGACCATGTATTTATAAAATTGTGATCTAGGAAAATTATAAAACGTACTTTTTATGAATTTTGTATCATGTGAACAATTGGCATTAAGGGTGTTCCTTTCTGGATATATATTGCTTATGAGATATATTTGGTGTTGTTTTGTATTATGTTACATCGTTGGAGTACGTATATGTTGTTAGGATGTGTTTCTGGGGCTCTCTGACATGTGGATAGGCCTAGTTACAAGGGAAACTCTGGCAAATTTTTTGGAAATTTTGGGAGTTAGTCAAATTTGGGGCTGCTCGAATGTGGTATGAAACAAACTGAGTTGCATAAGATGCTAATGACGTATTTTTACCCTCATTCGAGGACGAATGATCCTAAGCGGGGAGAATGTAACACCCCGAAAATTTTTTAAGTACTTAAGTGTAAAGCCCAGTAAAATTTGCAAAGAAAATAATGTTTCATGGTGCCGGACTAGGCTTACGTGTTGAGGATTATAGAAATTCTTCGCATCTCGGACTTTTTGAATTGAACAATGCACAGAAAAGTAAAGGAAAATTTTTGCCAGAAAAACTGCATTTATGCAGTCCATTATACGACCGCATAATCACTCTGCGGGCCGCATAATGGCCACAGAAGTGAGCAGGAGAGGGCCATTCTAGAAGCAGCTATGTGGTCAACTATGTGACCGCATAGTGACCGCATACACAGACAGTTCTTTTGGCTATTTTGTATCCAATTATGCGACCGATATGCGATCCGCATATCGGTTATGCGATCGCATACCTTGTTCCGGAGCTAAATTTTTGGGTTTTTAAAACCCGATCCTACTTCGTTAAATACACGTTTTGGGTCATGTTTGAGCTATAATCTGATATTTTAGAGTGAGAGAGAGTTCCCTAGAGTGAAAAGGTGCTCTTTAATAATTGTTCTTCAATTCTTGCTCAAGATTTGGAAGATTGAGAAGGGAAGCTCACTAGGTCTTCATCCTAGAGGTAAGATTCTACACCCTAAACCCTAGTATCGAAATCATCTGAAAATGGGTAATTAGCAAGATCATTTTTGGGCATGAGAGTTGATTATTTTACATGCATGTGATATCAAGGAGTGTAGGAAGATTGTTGAACTAATCATGGTAAAGATTGGGTTGTGGAAAGATAGAATCTTTCATAAAAGGACCTTGAAACCTTATGAACACCTAGTGTTTGATAAAATGATCAAATGAGCAAGAACCATGATCATCTTCCTAATTTTGAATCAATTTGTTATATTTCTACAATAGATTGAAGTTGCTAAGAATTTCGGAATATTTAGAGTGTAAGGAAGCTCAATTAAGGTATGCTGGCTAAACTCTTCTCTTAGAATTGAATCACATGATATTCATGAAAAATATGTAAGTCTCGAGTGGTTCATTATAAAATTGGCTATTCCGAGTAAGATTGGGTTGAAAGATATATATATATATATATATTCGACAATTATGTCAAATGCTTTATTCATGTTATGTTATCAATTGAGGATGTGTTAAAATATGGTTGTGCATTAATAATGTTTCGACTTCAAGTCAAGTTCAAACGAAGGCTATTATGCCAAATTTTGTGAAATATCTCTATGTGCCTTAGACTCTTAATTGCTCACATGTGTACTACATACCTTGATTTTAATTGTATTTGTTGTTGATGCTGATGATGATATTTGAAATTGAAAAGGTGGGCAGGATCTACTGAATATGGCCAACATGCCAAGATTGATCTTATAATTATGGCCATTATTTCCAATGAAATGAAAAGATGTGAAAGTAATATGAAATGCGATGATTGATATAAAAAAGTTGATGTCTCGAATAAGACAGCCTAGCCGGTCGGGTCGTGATCAGACACCATGCCGCATACATGGTGGTGATTGTGTTGGAAATTGTAATTGAAATGGTAATTGTGGTTGATGTCCCTAATATATAGCCTAGCCGATCGGGTCGTGATCGGACTCCGTGTTAAAGACGGTGGTATTGATATTGAGATAAATTGTGGTCGATGTTTCTAATGAGATAGCCTAGCCGATCGGGTCGTGATCGGACTCTATGCTAAGAGTACGGTGGTACTGGTATTGTGAATAATGGTATTGTGAATAATGTTACTGGTTTTATATGGTATTGTGAATAATGGTACTGGTTTTGTGAATAATTGTATTATGGACAATGGTATATCAATACTAAAAATCTCCCAATGTGAGATATGGAAATTTATTTGAACACTGTCTTGATCCTAAATTGAGGTTTGATGTTGATTAAGGCTTTCATTGATATTATGATAATCTTGTTTAGTTATATATACTAGTACTATTTGACAGTACTAACGTCCCTTTTAATGGGGGCGCTGCATTTTTAAATGGATGCAGGTGGTTCCACAGTAGGAGATGTTGATCAGTGTTAGCAGTACACCTTCTTCCCAGCTGACTTGGTGAGCCCCACTATATCCTGGAGTCATGTATCTTTTGTACTTTATGTATTTGGTTTGAGGTATAGTCGGGGCCTTATTGCTGACATTATCATTGTACTCTACTTTATCTATAGAAGCTCCGTAGACATAGTGTGGGTTGTGTATTGATGCTGGGAAAGACAAACTATGTTATGTTGTGGTTGTATTACTTGTCCATTTGAAACTTTAATGATGAAACTATTGGAAATGAATTGGTATTGTAGACATGAATATATTTTTGTCTAATTAATGAAAATATGTATTATCTCGAGTCGTGGATGAGTTTGGGTAGAAGAAAATCAAACAGGCTTGCTCGATTGGGTTCACTCGATGGAGCGTCGGTCGTGCTCCTCGGTTTTGGGGCATGACAACTAACCAAAGACTGAACAAAGGACTGGGATGGCCCTGACGACCCTCCCCTGAATGTTGTCCTATCACCACCACCATCGGAAGAACCACCAAAGTTGCCTGCAGATCAGACCTTATTTTTAACCTCTCGCTCTATTATGTTCTTCAATTTGCGGGCCTCTGTGGCTTGAGAAAATGCCACCATCTTCCCATAGTTCATATCAAAATTCAAGGCATCTATAGCAGCCTCATTAATAACCAAGGGGCTGAGGCCCTGCACAAACCGGCGCATTCTTTCCTCAAATACATTAGCCTACCTCGGCACCATAAAACCCCAGATTTTAGGTGAAATTGTACGGGGCCTTATAGTTGAGTTATTTTGTGTTGAAGTTGTGAAAGTCATTAATAAATTGAGGCGATGTTAGTTATTATTGAAACATCTATCTTATTCAGCATTTTTCATCCATTGTTGTTATTGATATTCTTGTATACGTTGTAGTGGAGCCATGTGCTATTGTTGTGGAAACATTGATATTGTTATTGTTGGCAAGTTATAATATATGGGAAGTTATGGTGTGAATCGTTATTGTGATATAATATTGACCCGCATGTGGCGGTATAAGGTGGGACTAATGTGCGTGTTGCTTGTAGGGGAACTACGTGAAGCGACGCGGCGTCATAAGGTGGGCTAAAGTGCGTGTAGCTATTTCGGAAAAACTATTTTCAAAACCTATTTCAATGTAAGGCCCACGCGGCGGTATAAGGAAATATTGTGATTGAAATTGGGAAATGTGAATATGAGACGGTACCTCAGCTGTGATTCTTGATTATACAAGGCGGTACCTCGGTTTTGATTTCATTATACACGAGGCGGTATCTCGATATGATTCTTGTTGTTTATTTCATGTTGCAAAGTGTTTTGGTGGGGAATATATCTTTTTTTTTTATTCTTTATCATTCTACCAGTTGTTTTCTGTGCGTGATCATTGTAGCCCTTTTAGTTGCTTCTTTTATGCTATTTCTATTGTTAATTTCCGGTACTAGTCCATGCTATTATCTTGTTTCGTAACAGTTGTTTCTTCACTTTCCATTACATATCTATATTACATTTTCATACTGTCTACTTTATATCCTAGTAGGTGTCTTGACCTGGCCTCATCACTACTCTGCTGAGGTTAGGCTCGATACTTACTGGGTACCATTGTGGTGTATTCATACTACGCTTTTGTACATTTTTTGTGCAGATCCAGGTACATTTGCCCGTGCCAGATGCTAGAGTTCATAGAGTTGCTGCTTGGGAGATTTCAAGGTTTTCCCTGCTCCACGTCTGCAGGCCTAGAAGTCACCTTCCCTCTTTATTCTGTTTACTATTGTAGTTCTTTCAGACAGTGATGTAGTAGTTATCCTAGTTTTACTCTATAGAATTTATGACTCAGTTCCACCCTAGTCGTAGAGACTAGGTGCCATCACGACACCATACAGAGGGAAATTGGGGTCGTGACAAGTTGGTATCAAAGCTCTAGGTTCATAAGTGTTACGAGTCATAAGCAGGTTTAGTAAAGTCTTGCGGATTGGTACGGAGACGTCTGTACTTATCTTTGAAAGGATACAAAACTTTTAGGAAAACTTCACTTCTTTGATTCCTTATCGTGCGAATTGGTTGATTTCGAAAACTAAATCTTTGACATTCTATACTCTCATAGATGGTGAGGACACGCACCACTGGATCTGACAATCAGACACCCGCGCCCCCTACTAGAGCCGCGAGAGTCCAGGGCCGGGGCAGAGGCCGAGGAGGGGCACGTGGTGCAGTCAGAGCACTTGCCCAAGCTATGACAGAGGAGCCCCTAGTAGCTCCAGTCATGGGACAGACACCTGAGGCGCCTATTGCCACCCCAACACTTCAAGAAACCCTCGTATAGTTGCTCAGCATGTTTAGTACCTTAGCTCAGGCGGGGTTGATCCCACTTGCACCAGCCATGTCTCAGGCTAGGGGAGAAGCACAGATTCCTGCAGTCCGTACCCAAAACATCGGGTCCAGGTTGATCAGGTCCTTGAGGTTATACCGATATAGCCTATTGCTTCGACTCAGCCCGTGGTTAGGGCAGCAACATCTAAGGAGGAGGAGCTTAGGCTCGAGAGGTTCAATAAGTACCACCCTCCTACTTTCAGTGGTTTGTCTTCAGAGGATGCATTTGGTTTTCTTAAGGAGTTCCACCGTATTCTCTGCACTATGGGTATTCTGGAGACGAGTGGGGTTTCTTTTACTATGTTCTAGCTAAATGGAGTGTCATATAGGTGGTAGCTGGCATACATGGTGGGTAGCCCAGCCAAAGCAGCTTCACTTACATGGGATCGGTTTTCAGAGTTTTTCTTAAGAGAGTTTGTTCCTCAGACCCTTTGGGACGCATGGCGCACGGAGTTTAAGTAGTTGCACCAGGGTACTATGACACTGTCGGAGTATGATGTCTGATTCAGTGATTTGTCTAGGCATGCAACTGCCTTGGTTTCTTCAATTAGAGAGCGAGTCTGTCGATTCATCGAGGGGCTCAACTATGGTATTAGATTCAACATGGCTAGGGAGTTGAAGTTAGATACCCCATATCAGCAGATGGCTGAGATTGCATGAATGTTGGACACGAGGCCGTGAGAGGGATGATAGGGGAGGACAAGAGGCTCGTGGTACGGGAGGATTTAGTGGTGGTCATGCTGCAGCTATAACCCGTCATGGTAGGGGCTATGTGAGTCGTCCAGTTCATTCAGCACGCCCAGCTTCTAGTGGTGCTCCAGTTGTTCCGAAGTCTCAGGTTGCACACTTTGCTCATCTACTTTCTAGTGCACCTCCTACACGGGTTGCCTTCAGCTGTCAGTCCAGCCGACCAGGCCCGACCTAGTCTCAGCCGCCATGCCCACCGAGATCTTGCTTTGAGTGTGGCAATACCCGCCACATAGTTAGAGATTGCCCCAGATTCAAGAGTTGTGCACCTTCTTATACTACTGAGGCTCCACCAATTCAGTTTGGTCTGCAAACTTCTAGGGCCATGTTTGCTTCCCCAGTTGCCGCTCCACCCGCACAGCCAGCTAGGAGTGAGGAACGGGCGGGTAGAGGTCGCCCTAGAGGGGGACGCCAATCCATATTCTATGCTTTTTTGGGTAGGACAGAGGCAGTTGCTTTAGACTTAGTCATTACAGGTATGGTTCCGGTTTGCCATAGAGATGCATCAGTCTTATTTGATCTGGGATCCACTTATTCATATGTGTCATATTACTTTGCTTCCTATTTAGATATATCTCTTGATTCTTTGAGTTCTCATGTTTATGTGTCCACGCCTGTGGGAGATTCTATTATTGTGGACGGTGTGTATCGGTCGTGTTTAGTTATTATTGGTGGTTTTGAGACCAAAGTTGATCTATTGTTACTTAGTATAGTAGACTTTGATGTTATCTTGGGCATGGACTAGTTGTCACCCTATCATGCTATTCTTGATTGTCACGCCAAGATTGTGACGCTGGCTATGCCAGGTTTACTACAGTTAGAGTGGAGGGGTGCATTAGATTATATTCCTAGCAGGGTTGTATCATTTCTAAAGGTGCTACAGATGGTTGAGAAGGGGTGTGTTGCTTATCTAGCCTTGGTGAGGGATGTCAGTGATGATACTCCTACTGTTGAGTCAATTCCGGTAGTGTGAGACTTTCCAGATGTATTTCCAGTAGATCTTCCGGGCATGCTGCCCGACAAGGATATTGGTTTTGGTATTGACTTGATGCCGGGCACTCAGCCCATTTCTCTTCCACCATATCGTACGGCCCCAGCGGAGGTGAAGGAGTTAAAGGAGCAGTTGCAAGAGTTGCTTGATAAGGGATTCATTCAGCCTAGTGTGTCACTGTGGGGTGCTCCGGTCTTGTTTGTGAAGAATAAGTATGGTTCTATGCGCATGTATATTGATTATCTTCAGTTGAACAAGGTTACCATAAAGAACAGGTATTTATTGCCACATAATGATGACCTATTTGATAAACTACAGGGTGCTAGAGTGTTCTCCAATATTGATTTGTGGTCAGGTTATCATCAGCTGAATATTCGGGATCTAGATATTCTAAAGACTGCCTTTAGGACTCGGTATGGTCACTACGAGTTCATTGTGATGTCTTTTGGGCAGACCAACGCCCCAGCAACATTATGTACCTGATGAACAGTGTATTTTAGCTTTATCTTGATTCATTCATCATTGTGTTTATTGATGACATCTTGATGTACTCCCGCAGTAGGAAAGACCATGATTAGTACTTCAGGATCGTGCTCCAGACCTTGAGGGAGAAGAAGTTATATGTAAAGTTCTCAAAGTGTGAATTCAGGATTGAATCGGTGGCTTTTTGGGTTATGTAGTGTCGACTGAGGGGATTAAGGTAGATCCGAAGAATATTGAGGCGGTGCAGAGTTGGCCCAGACCGTCTTCAGCTACTAAGATCTGGAGTTTCCTTGGTTTGGTCGGATATTATCATCGTTTCGTAGAGGGTTTCTCATCTATTGTTGCACCTATAACCAGATTGACCCAGAAGGGTGCTCCTTTCGTATGGACTTTGGAGTGTGAGCCGAGCTTTCAAAAGCTCAAGACTGCTTTGACTACAGCCCCAGTGTTGGTGTTGCCTACAGGCTCGGGGTCTTATACTGTGTATTGTGATGCATCATATGTTGTCCTTGGCATGGTGTTGATGCAAGACGGTAGGGTGATTTCCTACGTGTCTCGACAGCTGAAGACCCATGAGTAGAATTATCCAGTCCACGATTTAGAGTTGGCATCCATTTTTTATGCCTTGAAGATCTGGCAGCATTATTTGTACGGTGTTCGTTGTGAAGTCTTTACCGACCACCGGAGTCTACAGCATATGTTCAAACAGAAAAATCTTAACTTGCGTCAGCGGAGGTGGTTAGAGTTACTTAAGGACTATGATATCAATATTCTATATTGTCCCGGGAAGGCCAATGTGATGGCCGATGCCTTGAGTCAAAAGGCAGAGAGTTTGGGTAGTTTAGCATATATATCGATAGCAGAGAGGACATAAGTATTGGAGGTTCAGGCCTTAGCCAACCAGTTTGTTAGATTGGATGTTTCGGAGCCCAATCGAGTTCTATATGACCGTATCAGAGAGTGTCAGTATGACGACCCCCATTTTCTTGTCCTCGAGGACATGGTTCAGCATGGCGATGCCAAGGAGGTTACTATTGGGGATGATGGTGTGTTATGGATGCAGGGCCGGTTATGTTTGCCCAATTTGGATGGTTTGCATGAGTTTATTCTTCAGGAGGCCCACAGTTCGCGGTACTCCATTCAACCGGGTGCCGCTAAGATGTATCAGGACTTGAGGCAGCACTATTGGTGGAGAAGGATGAAGAAAGACATAGTGGAGTATGTAGCTCGGTGCCTAAATTGTCAGCAGGTGAAGTATGAGCATCAGTGACCAGGTGGTTTACTTCAGCGGCTTGAGATTCTTGAGTGGAAATGGGAGTGTGTAACCATGGACTTCGTTGTTGGGCTCCTACTGATTCGGAAGAAATTTGATACGGTATGGGTGATTGTGGAAAGGTTGACCAAGTCGGCTCATTTTCTTCCGGTAGTGACTACCTATTCTTCAAAGCAGCTGACTCAGGTTTATATCCGCGAGATTGTCCGACTTCATGGCATACTAGTATCCATCATCTCTGATCGGGGTATGCAGTTCACATCACATTTCTAGAAGGCTATACAATGTGAGCTAGGCACACAGGTTGAGTTGAGTACAACATTTCACCCTCAGATGGACGAACAATTCGAGTACACTATTCATATATTGGAAGATATGTTTCGCGTCTGTGTTATAGCGTTCGGGGGTGCTTGGCATCAGTTCTTTCCACTTTCGGAGTTTTCCTACAACAATAGCTACCAGTTGAGTATTCAGATGGCTCTGTATGAGGCTCTATATGGGAGATGATGTCGTTTTCCAGTTGGGTAGTTTGAGCTGGGAGAGGCTAAGTTATTAGTCATGGATTTGGTTCGAGATGCTTTGGATAAGGTCAAGATGATCCAGGATCGGCTTTGCGCAGCTCAATCTAGACATAAGAGTTATGTGGATCGGAAGGTTTGCGATGTTTCACTCATGGTTGGAGAGTGAGTCTTGCTTCGATTTTCACCCATGTAAGGGTGTGATGAGGTTCGGGAAGAAGGGCAAGTTGAGCCCTAGGTATATCATACCATTTGAGATCCTTGAGATGATTGGGTATGGCCTACAAGCTTGCCTTGCCACCTGGTCTATCTACGGTTCATCCGGTGTTCCATGTCTCTATGCTCCAGAAGTATTATGGTGATCCGTCTCATGTTCTAGACTTCATCACAGTCTAATTGGACGAGCATTTGACTTACATTGAGGAGCATGTGGCTATCTTGGACTGACATGTCCGGAAGTAGAGATCGAAGGATATTGCTTCAGTGAAAGTTCAATGGAGGGGTCATCCAATCGAGGAGGCGACCTGGGAGACGGAGCACCACATGTGGATTCGTTATCCTCATTTATTCACCACTTCAGGTATGTCCTTACGTATGTTCGAGGATGAACGTTTGTTTTACAAGGGGGAGAATGTAACGAACCGATCGGTTATTTTGTGTAATTGCGCCCCGTTACCCTTTTTATTGCTTCACATTTGTGTTTTTATGCTTTTATGACTTGCGGGGATGGTTAATTTCGTTCCAGGAAGCTTTCGGGTTGATATGGACCCTTGATTCTTGACTTAGAAGTTTAAATTTGAAAATGTTGACCAAATTTTGAATTTTGTGAAAACGACCCCAGAACTGTGTTTTTATGGCTCTGATAGTTTCGTATCGTGATTTGGACTAGGGCGTATGTCTAGAATTGATTTTGGAAGTCCGTAGGTTGATTTGTGTTGATTTTCTGAAATTTGGCAATTTAAAGTTGAAAGGTTTGATTGTAGGTTGACTTTTAGCTATCGAGCTCGGAATTAGATTTTGGTACTTGGAATAGGTCTGTTATGACATTTATAACTTGTCTGCGAAATTTGGTGTCATTTGGAGTTGATTTGATAGGATTCGGACGCTTAGTTGTAATTCTAGAAGTTGTTGAAAATTTCTTTGAAAATGACGCGTTTTAGTGTTCGATTCATAGTTTTATATGTTATTTTTGTGTTTTGATCACACGAGCAAGTTCGTATGATGTTTTTAGACTTGTGTGGATGTTTGGTTTGGAGCCCCGAGGGCTCGGGTGAGTATCGGATGCTTAGCGGAGTGTTGTTACAGTTTAAGTTTTCTGGTTTTTGATTTTTCAACGGGTGCCTCAGATCTCGCATTTGCGAGTTTTTGTATCGCAATTGCAATGTTACGCCAAGTCTGCTGGGTTCGCATTTATGAACCCAGTGTTCGCATTTGCGATAGGTACCTGGGGGAGAGCTGGTTTGCATTGCGATCTTCATGGTCGCATTTACGGAGGTCCAAGTTTCGCAATTGCGAACTTTTCATCGCAATTACGATGACAGCAGAAATGGAAGGTCTTCGCTTTTGCGAGGAATTCTTCGCATTTGAGGGGTTCGCAATTGCGATCCCCATGTCGTATTTGCGATATCTGTGACTGGACAAAAAGCTGAGGAGGTGATTTGGAGAGGGGCTTTTTACCTACAAACCTTGGGTAAGTTATTCTAATATATTTCTAATCATATTCCATCAACATATCTTAGATTGTAACATTAAAATTATGTGAATCAAAGTGAAAATTTGTGAAACTTTGTCAAGTTTTAGAAAAATAAGAAATTAATTTTTGAGAGTCGATTTGGACTCGGATTTTGAAACTAATCACATATATGAACTCGTGGCGTCATAGATAGACGGAATCTACCATTGGACCCGGGTTTTGACCGGGCGAGCCTGGGTTGACTTTTGTTGATTTTTTAGGAAAAGTGTACAGATCTTAACTTTATCTATTGCAATTGAATTCCCTAGCATTATTTGATGATATTGAGTCGACTTTGGTTAGATTTAAGCCATGTGGAAGCTGATTTTAAGGGAAAGGCTATTTTCGAAGTTTTGAATTGGCCTACTTGAGATAAGTGTCTTACCTAACTTCTTGTGGGGGAACTACCCCTTTGGATTGATACTGTTTGATTCAATTGTGCTAAGTGAAATATGTGTAAGCAAGGAGATGAGTGGGTACACAGGTTGTACGTGGTATTTGACCGGTTTAGGCTACTTAGACTATTTCCATGCTTTAACTGAAAAGTCATATCATATCCTAAATTCTCATAGTCAATTTCTCCTTAATTGTGTTAGACTATCCTTACATGCCTTAATTTACTTGTTTAGTACTTGTTCTACATCCTACTTGTTAAATTGCTCCCATATTTTAGTTGAACTTGTTGCCTCTTTTATTGTTACATGCGATCTCTTCATTGTTTGAAGTTATTGTTCGTGTTATCTCTTTCCTTATTAATTTTTTTTACTTGAAGTAATTGTTCATGTTATCCCTTTACTTGTTGATTTCTATTATTTGAGACTTATTGTTAAATATTATCTCTTTTATTGTGAGTTAGTCTTATCTAATATTGTGGTTATACATTATTTCTCTCATTGTTGAGTTATTTGGTGTTGAAGTTGTGAAAGTCGTTAATACATTGAGGCGATGTTGGTTATTGTTAAAACATCTATCTTATTGAGCATTTATCATCCATTATTGTTGTTGATATTCTTGTATACGTTGTGGTGGAGCCATGGGCTATTGTTGTGGAAATGTTGATATTATTGTTGTTGGCAAGTTATGATATATGGGCACTTGTAGTGCGAATTGTTATTGTGATATGATATTGACGCGCATGAGGTGGTAAAGGCTTGGGGTTGATGTGCATGCGGTGGTATGAGGTGGGACTTATGTGTGTTGCTTGTAGGGGAACTACGTGAAGCCACACAGCTTCATAAGGTAGGCTAAAGTGCGTGTAGCTATTTCAGGAAAATTGTTTTCAAAACCTATTTCAATGTAAGGCTCGCGCGGCAGTATAAGGAAAGATTGTAATTGAAATTGAGAAATGTGAATACGAGGCGGTACTTAGGTTTTGATTTCATTATACACGAGGTGGTACCTCGATGTGATTCTTGCTGTTTATTTCATGTTGCAAAGTGTTTTGGTGGGGAATATATCTTGTTGTTTCATTCTTTATTGTTCTATCAGTTGTTGTCCGTATGTGATCATTGTAGCCTCTTTAGTTGCTTTTTTATGCTAATTCTATTGTTAATTTCCAGTACTAGTTCATGTTATTATCTTGTTTTGTATCAGTTGTTTCTTCACTTTCCATGACATATCTGTATTACATTTTCATATTGTTTATTTTATATCCTAGTAGGTGTCTTGACCTGGTCTCGTCACTATTCTTCTAATGTTAGGCTCGATACTTACTGGGTACTGTTGTGGTGTACTCATACGCTTCTGCACATTTTTTGTGCAGATCCAGGTACGTCTGCCCATGCCAGGCACTAGTGTTGATAGAGTTGCTGCTTGGGAGACTTCAAGGTATACCTGCTCCACGTCCGCAGGCCTCGGGTCGTGACAGGTTCAAATTTTACGGACTAAGGTTGAAGTAAGGATCTTCAGTTAGATTGGGGTGACGTGGGATCACCCGTGGGTCTATGTATGGTGAGTTTAAATAGGGATTTCATGTCTTCAGGATGATACAATTGGCACGTTTGAGGACAAATATATATTTAAGTGGGGGAGAATGTAATAACCCAACTGGTCATTTTGAGCATTTGCATTCCGTTCGGTGGTTTGAGGTCTTGAGTCGCTTCATATGATGTGTTATGACTTACATGTATGGTCGATTTTGGTTTGCGAGTAGTTCGGGATTGATTTGGAAGAATGACTTTCAATTTGGAAGCTTTAAGTTAGAAGATTATACCAAGTTTGACTTTTATGTATTTGACCTCGGATTGGAGGTTTGATGGTTCTGTTAGGTCCGGATGGTGATTTTGGACTTGGTGCTCAGATTTTCATTGGATATTTCTAGAACGTTTTCGCTCTAACTGGCGCAAGTTGGCAAGTTGAAGATTTGGAAAGTTCATAGGTATGACCGGAAATTGACTTTGATGTTATCGGGTTCAGATTATTGTTCCGGAGTGGTAATAGGTTCGTTATGTCATTTGGAACCTGTGTGAAAAATTTGAGGTGATTTCCAGTTGTATAGATGTGTTCGGTGTAAGTTTGGAATTTGGAATTTAAAATTATGAAATAGTTCATTAGGCTTGAATTGAGATGTGATTCGTGGTTTTGATATTGTTTTCTAGTATTTGAGGCCCCGAGCAGGTCCGTGTTATGTTTTGGGACTTGTTGGTATGTTCAGACAGAATCTGGAGGGGCTCAATGTGTTTTGAATTGATTTCGGATCATTCAAGAGTGTTTTGGCAGGTCTATTTCTGGTGTTGCGCACCTGCGGTTGTCTTTGCTCAGGTGCGGGTGTCGCAAAAGAGCTTGTTTCGTCGCATCTGCGAAGAAAGCTAGAGGTTTGGATTGTCCGCAAATGCGCAGTTCTAGGAGCATTTGCGAATCCGCAGGAGCGGTTCTTGAGCACAGAAGTGAGGGCGCAAAAGCACACTTGTCATCGCAGAAGCGACAGGGGACTGAGGTGAGGCATCTCGCAGAAGCGGGGTCATGGCCGCATATGCGGTTCTGCAGAAGCGGATATTTTAGTCACATATGTGACATCCCTGGGAAAATTTTATATATTCGAGGGTTGAGTTATTTTTATCACATTTTGAGTTTGAGAGCTCGAATTTGGGTGACTTTGGAGGGGATTTACACGATTTGGATTGGGGTAAGTATTTTTTACTCGGATATGATTATTATACATAATTGCATATTTGATTTTTGCATTTGATTGATGAATCAGAAAGAGAAATTGAGAGCTTTTGATAAAACGTTTCTAAAGTGAATTATCGAGATTTGAACATCGATTTGGAGTCGGATTTAGGTGAAACTAGTATGGTTGGACTTGTATTTGAATGGGTTGTCAGAATTTATGAGTTTTGTCGGGTTCCGGGGTGCGGTCCGGATTCACTTTTGGTTGACTTTGAGTATTTGATTAAAGATTCGACCTTTATTATTGGTTTTGGTTTCTATGACATTATTTGATATTTTTGAGTTGCTTTTTGCTAGATTCGAACCGTTCGGAGGTCGATTCGCACGGGATGGTATTTTTAGAGTATTGTTTTGGCTTGCTTGAGGTAAGTATCTTACCTAAACTTGATCGAGGAACTAGTTGCCTGGGCTATTTGTGACAGCTACATGCTATGGGTGGCGCACATGTGTAGGGTCGAGCCCATGTGTGGGCACCGGGGTGTTATTCATATTCGGAATAGTGCTTAGGCTATGATAAGCCTTGAATTGATTGCTAAGTTTCATGTTGTGATGGTCCTTATATTTGTACCCTATGAAATATCCTTCCAACACAGCCACAAGAACAAGGAAGCGAAACTAGCAATCGATTCGGGTTTCTTGGCACTAGAATTACTTTGGAAGACTTGAATTCACCTACTGTAGATATGAAAACCTTGGGAGAGGATTTTACAAAACATAAACTACTTTAAACAACACCCACATGAGCTGGAACCACACCAAAATCAGCAACCACAAGAAGAATAAGAAACTCACTAGCGCCACGGGACTCCCGATACTTGATTTGTGTTGTTTGCCCTTGGTTTGAGTCTTGGATCATGAGAGAACTTTGAGAAAAAGTTTTTAGGTGTCTAGGGTCTGCGTAGAGTTAAAACGGGGGTGTAGGTGGCACATATATATCAAGATATCTCAACTGCCTAAGTGGGTCCCATAAGGAGCTGCTTGCGCAGTCTCGCGAAACTGCGAATATCTCACTACTCCGATATCGTACGATGAACGGTTTAATGCTTTGAAAATTAAACTTGTAGACCTTAAATTTTATATATGGATCACCAAGAAATTCTTGTTATATTTAGAAAAAAGCTCTGCTACATTTGACTTAAGTTTCAACACATTTATGAATGTAACTTGTGGTGACCTTTGCCAACTTTTGTTCCACAACTTGATTGACTTCAAAACTTAACATACGACTATCATACGACTATAATAACTCATAACATAACCTCCTTATCATGTTAAGTACCCTAGTCTCACCCTAAAAGTACATGTTATAACCTTCCCAACTTGTCGACTTTCGACGAAATTTATTTTCTTCAATTTGTTTAGCTTCTAAGCTTTCCAACCCTCTTGGTACTTGTTATTCATGATCTTAAATATTTATAACCCCCAAGGTAACATTATTAACTTACTTTATATACTTCCAAATATAATCTCATTTTTAAGCTTACATCAATTGACTTACGACGCACTCTCACCTATGAAAACATGGGATGTAACAATGCGATATGAGGAAAGATGATCAGTGGTTTGGTTTGGTTATTGTGTTTCTGAGGAAAACTTGCAAGTATTTGTTTTGGTTATTGCATTTCTTCTCTACTTGCAATTTCCTTGGATATATACATGATTATGTTGCATCACTTCCTTATTTGCTAGCTTCGAGGTGTATACATGCCTTTGTGCATATCTTCCCTATATGCTACCTTACTTGATGAGGTGAGACATTGTACTTATCTTCTCCATATGTGAATCCGTATGGCTTGACTTGTTTAATCACGCATATCCTCTCGATATGCAAGTTTGATGATTTAATGATATTGGACGCATATATTCTATATATGTTGGATTGTTAACCGGAAAAAAGCATGTTACATTCTCTTTTGGCACCAAGGAGGCTTTATCGGTGAATTTTGACTTGATAGCATCTTTGTTGTATACTTGTGAGATATATGAATTTAACAAGTTATTAGCGAGTATCGTTTATAATTATTGCCACTATTACCTCATCGAGGTTAGTTACGATACTTGCTGAGTACATGGGATCGGTTATACTCATACTGCACTTTGGCACCTCGCGTGCAGATCTTGGAGTTGTGTTACTATGGATGACGTAAGCTGGCGATGAAGATGTAGCTGCTCTCCGGTTATAGCTACCACTTGTCCTTAGTAGTTTTAGATTCTTACTCTGTTTATGTATATTCCAAACAGATGTTATATTTATTTTCGTACCAGCTTTATAAATTTATATCTTAGTGGCTCATGACTTGTACTATCAATCCTTGCGATATTGTATGAAAACTCAGCTATTCATTTATTAATTACTAGTAAACTTGTTGTGCTTCGCGCGACGGTAAGAAACCACATTATATATATAAATATGGAATGATTTTTTACTAATATTCAAATGATTAACAAAATCAAAAATAGGTTGTGAAGAGCTAATTTTTAACGGACTTACTCGCACTGAGTTACACTAAATTATATTAACTTATCATGAATCAAGTAATTTGATAAGGTAAAATATACAATAAGTAACCATGATTAAGTGAAAGAAATGTATATGCTAACACATATCATGTCTGCTCCTTGTTCTAATATTATTGCTGGTTCTTCATCTTCTCCATTTTTTATTTTTTATTTTGCCTTCCTTTTTCTCTTCTTCTCACTTCTCCTTACACGTGACTTATTCATCAGCAACTAAAATCACTGCTAATGCATGCCAACATCCTAAAATAATTCCTCTCATAAAATTCATCTTTACCACAATTACAGTTTTATACCACCCTCTTCTATATAAGACAAACTTATTTTTTTTTTAAAACGCGCATTCACAATGCCCAAAAGTTCAACTAAAAGAGAAAAAAGAATAGAATTTATAGTGCAGAGAGATAATTATTACCCCCATTTCAGTTCAATGAAAATTTTAAGTGAAGTTTTCTTCTTGAACACACCCATTGCATTATTGTATTCAAGATAGGGTTTACCTTTTACTTGTTATCCCCTTAGTATTCGCAAATCATCATTGAAGGTTCCTGCATTGTGATATTATTAAAATTGATCATCAATGAAGTGCTGTAAAGAACGTAAAACATCTATTGTATTCCACAATCGACACGCTTCAAAAACAGAGAGAAGCAGCGTCTGTGATAATAACTGTATTATTGCATACTTGAAATTTTATGGGGAAAAAAAGCCATAAGTTTAGTTCATCAGAATAATTGATTTGGTTGCACCGCTTCATGCGCCAAATAGTTATATCAAAATTGAATAGATTGCACCAGTTCATGCAGCAGTTCATACTAATTAATTGATATCAATTCTCTAACCCAAAATACCAAAATGTTAGTGCATGTTGATTTTTAAAAAACTCACCACATACCATTGACGAAGCTGGAGGCATTTCATATTCCCAAAAGCTACGAGGAAGTCTTCATCAAAAGTAAATTCATTTGAATAATTGAATAAACATCATTTTTTGTTCCCTTGGCCCTCTACATAAACTTTATTTAAATCTAATGTATTTTTCAGATGAATTGAGTTATATAAATTGATCCGAATAAAAATTTGTCCATACGAAAGAATTATTTCAACACTCGTGATGCCTTACTGATTGCTCTTCTAAGCGACAATTTTTAAGGTATAATGGCAATAGCAATTTTTTGAAAAAATTGGAGAACTGATTAAACATTAGCAGATAAGTAGGAAAAATAATTGTAACCACCCGTCCGGTCGTTTTAAGAGTAATATCCCTGATTCCCTAATTACTGCTTTCCTTATATCATTTTTGCTTCTGTGACTTGCCGGGAGGTTTTGTTTTTGGTTTCGGAGTGAATTGGGACACTTAATCCCTAAAGATGGAAGCTTAGGTTCTAGGAATTTGACCGTAGTTGAAATTGTATGAAGACGGATCCGGAATGGAGTTCCATCAGTTCGGTTAGCTCCATTGGGTGATTTTGAACTTAGGAGCGCGTCCGGATTGTGATTTGTTGGTCTGTAACTGAATTAGGCTTGAAATGGCAAAAGTTGAATTTTTGGGAAGTTTGACCGGGAGTGGACTTTTTGATATCGGGGTCGTATTTTGATTTTGGAAGTTGGAGTAGGTCCGTAATGTCAATTATGACTTGTGTGCAAAATTTGGGGTCAATCGGACATGATTTGATAGGGTTGGGTATCGGTTGTGAAAGTTTGAAGTTTTGAAGTTCATTAAGCTTCAATTGGGGTGCGATTCGTGTTTTTGTGGTTGTTTCATGTGATTTGAGGGCTCGACTAAGTTCGTATGGTATTTTACGACTTCTTGGTATATTTGGTTGAGGTCCCGGGGGGCTCGGGTGGATTCCGGGTGGTTAATGGACTAGGATTGGACTTGTGAGGATTGCTGAAGCTGGGCATCATCTGGTGTAATCGCACCTGCGGAGTCCCCATCGCAGGTGCGATCTCGCAGAAGCGAGCTAAGGAGCGCAGAAGCGAGATTTGAGGAACTGGCCAGGAATAGCTGGTGCGAGGAAAATACCGCATCTGGGAGCCCGCAAATGCGCTTGATGTTCCGCAGAAGCGGAGAGTGAGCTGGAAGGGGGAGTCCGCAGAAGCGGACAATATTCGCAGGCGCGCACTCGCAGGTGCGGCCCTCTGATCGTAGAAGCGGACCCAGCTGTTTTATGTCAAGTCCGCACCTACGATGGAAATTCCTCAAGTGCGATTGTGGGTCCGCAGGTGCGAAATCACTAGGCAGAAAAGGGAAAATTACGAGGGTGTGATCTCATTTTCACTTTGGGACTTTGAAAGCTTGCGTTGAGGCAATAATTTGAGGGATTTTCAGAAAAAACTATCGGGTAATGATTCTTAACTCGTTTTTTGATTATATTCCACTAATCTATCATTAGTTTCATCATTTAATTAAGGTTTTGAGTTGAGAAATTTGGGGAAAAAGTGAGAATGTTCTTCAACCAAATTTTGGGGTTTTGATTGAGATTTTGATGTTGGATTTGATTAATTTTAGTATGGGTGGACTCCTGATTGAATGGGTGTTTGTATTTTGTGACTTTTACCCGATTTCGAGATGTGGGCCCTGATCGACGTTTTGGGGAGAATTCCTAATTTCTTGCTAAAGTCTTGATTTCATTAATTAAACTAGATTCTTATAGCTATATTTATGGTATGTAATTGCTCTTGGCTAGATTGGGCCATCCAGAGTCGGAAAGTCGAGGAAAAGACATTCTTACTGATTGATTTAGCTTGGTTCGAGGTAAGTGGCTTGCCTAACCTTGTGTGGGGCAAATCCCCTTAGGATTTGGTACTGTTGCGATATTTCTGTGATATGTGAGTGCCGTGTACGCGAGGTGACGAGTGCGTACACTGACTAATTATTATAAAACCCGATTTTTACTGAGCAGTAACATGTTACATCTTAACTGAGTTATATCAGCATGTGTAGTTATCATGTATAGCTTAATATCGCATGTCTATGTGTCTTAATTGCTTATTTGAAACCTATACATAGTGCTTCATTGATTTCCTGCTTTTTCTTGACTTGTATTTAGTCTTAAAATGTAGGATTTCTTGCTGTAATTGTTGTTTCCATCGATTTCGAGCTGTGTGTTTATTTTTGGGACTACGAGGCGGTACCTCGGAAGATCCCCCGTTACATATTTACTTTTGGGACTACGAGACGGTATCTCGAGAGATCCCCTGCATATTTACTTTTGGGACTACGAGGCGGTACCCCCGGGAGATTCCCTATTGAGCATTTACTTTTGCGACTATGAGGCGGTTTCTCGGGAATGCCCCTACTATTTATCCCTATGTGTTGTGATGTTATCTTTCTGTAGTTTCTCCTCGTTAAATTTTCAGCCTCTTATTACATTGCTATATTTTCTGGCTTAAATTATTATATACTAGTAGAGCCCTGAACTGACCTCGTCACTACTCTACCGAGGTTAGGCTTGTCACTTACTGTTTACCATTATGGTGTACTCATGCTACTATTCTGCACATATTTTGTGTGCAGACCCAGGTACCTCCTACCAGCCCCACTATTAGTTGAATGTACTTGCTGCTGCTACGGAGACTTCAAGGTATATCTGTCAGCGTCCGCAGACCTCGGAGTCCCCCTCTATTCCCTCCTATGTTGTTTTCTTTTATGTATTTTCCTTAGACTCTGATGTATAAAGACACCTAGCTTACTCTTAGAAGCTTGTGACTTGTGACTACCGAGTCTTTGGGAATGATTTATACTCGAGTGTTGGTTTACTTGTACATGCCGAGCGGCATTTTTCAGTTATATAGTTATCTGTTGAAGTTTAGTTGTTAAATTCTTCTTTTATTTCAATTATTCCGCAATTGTTAGGCTTACCTAGTCGTAGAGACTAGGTGCCGTCACGACGTCTTACGAAGGGGGATTTGGGTCGTGACAACAACCATCTTGATATGAAACTCAATTCTTGGTTCGATATTTGCTAGAGTATGAGAAAACGTTACAATTATTTCAAGTAAGAACTCCAAATTTCAGACAAACATGTTAAAAAGAAATATTTTTCAAAGAACATCAACAAATTAACCACACTACAGTAACTTAGAGATTTAACCAAAATAGAGGAATAAAGGTAACATTATCACACTCTGACATAAAAAAAAAATTGCGCAACCAAAGTAGCATTAAAATAAGGAAAAGACTCTGTCTTTTAGAGGATATAGTGCCTTCCGGTGAAATCCATCATCACAATACTTGAATAACCAATGTTAACGGAAGCTTAATCAATTTTTTAGTGAAGCAATATTATAGAAATAGATGAGACTAACAAACTAAGAAATGGTTAATGATTTAAAAGAATCAAGGCATTTGAGAACTCAACGTGAAGGAAACTGATTAGAAATGGGGTCTTACATGTAGAATGGAATCACATGTGTTGTTGTAGAGACTTCTGAGAGGGATAATAGCAAAAGCTTCTTGTTGGTAATGGTTGATACCTTGGCATGAGCGTTTCGATATTGTCTTGGTATGAAATCAACCAAATACATTTCTTTGAGAGAATTGAAGAAACTGATAGCTGTTCTATAGGGACATTATATACTTTTGGAACTTTAAGGCTTTAAGCATGATATAACTGTTCTTTTAATAGTCAGCAAGAAGAGGTAAAGGAGGCGACTTTTGGTTTTCGTAAAGAAGTGACTTTTGGACTTCTAATAGGATAAATAGGATAAAAGCCAAAAATTGACAAAAAATATAAATGAGTTTCTTGGACAAATAGAGATGTCACATCACCTTGCCAAGTCCCTTATATATATATATATATATATATATATATATATATATATATATATATATATATATATATATAGAGAGAGAGAGAGAGAGAGATAAGCTTATCTAGCGGGTTAAGTTAGGTGTTATCACGACTAGGTAGATTTTGGATCGTGATAATTAAGGAACCATCGCTAATTTCTTTATATATCACGAGATATATGTTTTTGAAATTTGTCCTCGTTTCATTTGGGCATCTTTTGCTCTTAACATTCCCAACTTATTCCAAACTATTTTTTCCTACTTCTAAACATTCTCAATATGTTACAAAATATGTCTCATATATATTTTCATATCCAAATGATGCTCTAAAATTATTAGCTCTCGTTATTATGTAGACGACGTGTTTAGCACTTAATAACCCTTTAATGAACCTTAAACACTTCAAAATATTATCGGGTGCTACACATATCATTAGGTGGATTGATGAACTCAACATGGTAAAAATGTAGAAAATGGTCATCTTACCAGGTTTAGAACTCCAGCAGTCATACCAGGTGTCTTCTGTCGTTTCCTTTTTCCACTCTTTCAGCACAATGTGAACCTAAACTCTAGGAATTTATCTTTCAGTAGTGAACCTAATTTCTAGAGTTGAACTTCAAATTTTAAGAACAATTCCTAAAGTTTGAACTGATAAATATTTAAAAGTTTTTGGAAATTTTTCATGTTTTAGCTAGGGGTATTTTTATCAATATTATTTCTATATTAAAAAGTGATTAAACATTAAATAGTTTTGATATTGGATAAAACTTAATTAGCGGTCTAGGAAATGACTATTTGCCAATTTCTTTCATTTAGATGATACTTTTTCCTTTTTTAATTTATTTCACAAAGAATGAAACTTTTTTATGTTTAGAAATAATTTTATTTTAAACTTCTTATTTTATCTTTAATAAACTGATTTCAGTCCACAAGTTTTAAAATTTCTTTTTTCTTTTTCTGAAATTATGTGTTAAATCAATCACCTCACAATAATTGGGACAACGAGAGTATGATGTAAAATGTAGGTAGTCATGATAATATAACAAAGGAGATATATGAGATGAACACGAGTATTTAAGTGTTGATTGAAGCAAGCTATCCCGAGTATAAGTTGAAAAGTTGCAGAGAAAAATAAAGGCAAAATACATTAAAAGACCTCCGAAACTTGGCACGTATTATTGGTTATATCCTTAAATTATTTGTGGTCTTAATTATCCCTCTATACTTGGTTATTCAATAGTTGTTACCCCTTGGATGATCTCATCCTAGGAAAGTGGCATGCACTCGCCTGCCACGTGGATTTTCCTGTCCATGTGGCATCTTTTGAAAAATAAAATATATTTTATATCTTTTTAAGTGTGTTACTTTTTTAGATAATATTTTTAGAATAATATTTATAATAAAATTTGGCTAGAACTACATTATTTAGGCTAATATTTTTTATTTGGCTAAAAATAATAAAGTTTTAGTTATTGTTTCTTGAATTTGACCTGAAAATAAAGATTTATACAGTTGAAATAAATAGTCAAGGCATCTAAAAAGATATAAAAAATACATAGTTTGATTTTTATTATTTTGGCTATAATATTTTATATAGCTCTAAATTGTGGAGATCTAAAATATATTTTTTTATAGATATTACCGGAAAAAGTAAAAACACACAGTTGAAATAAATAGTCATTGCATCAAAAGAAGAAATAAAAAGAGTGTACAATTGCAAGTTCATTATTTTGGCTATACCTTTTTATTTGGTAAAAAAATAATGGAGTTGTAGCTATTTTTTTTACTGATTTGATTCGAAAATAATAACACACAATTAAAATAAATAGACATTATATCTAAAGGAAATAATAATAGAAAATACACAACTAGTACTCCATTGTTTTTGCTCAAAGTTTTTTATTTGGCTAAATTGATGGAGTTCCAACCAAACTTTTACAAATTTGGCCCAACAAAAAAAGAAGAAATATACAGTCGGAACAAATAGACATTTTATCTATAGAAGAAATTAAAAAGAATAAAAGTTAGAGTAAAGTCCACATTATATGTTAAAATAAAGCAATAAGAAATATATAGTTGTAACAAATAAATCATTATATATAACTCTATGACAATTAAAAATTAAAAAATAACTTACTTGGAAGCTGATTTTTTAATTTTTCTTCACTTCCACGCGCTTAAAAGAGAGTGCACCCACACTCTTCGTCACATCAACGTCCAGGGAGGTAATTGCTCTCAAAAGGCCAAGTTCGGGGGTAATTAAGACCACGAATAGTTTAGGGGTGTAACTAATAATCTGTGTCAAGTTTAGGGTGGTTTTTAGGTATTCCGCCAAAAATAAAAGCACATATTATTTTCTCTACTTGGTGTGTAATATTTTTCTTACAAAAAATTATTTTTATTAGCATTGGAATTTTGGTATAATTTTGAGAATAAACGACTTATATGATGATAACTCAGACAATACAATAAAAATATACCAAAGGAGGAAAACAATAATTTTACGTGTTTCAGTTATTAGACTTACATTCACGCAAGGGAATGTGTGCAATTCACCATTTAGAAGATAATACAAATTATAGGTAATATTCTACGTCGTAAGATCAGAAAGAATAGACTTATATAATTCATTACGTATAACGAATAACTCACGAGTCCGCTTTCACTGAACAAATATTTTCTTAACAAATTCTCTAACTTTGAAAGAATTTTGGATGCTCCACGCAAATGGAATGACATTGTCACATCTGAGAACGAAATGACGCAAAGGAAAGTGAAGAGGAGTATTCTTACGCCAAATTTTCACCCAAAAGACGATTAGAAGAACTCTAAAAGCACATGTGAATTATCTGATCTACAAGCATGAAAGCTGGAGGCACACTAGAGAATGATTTATCTGGCAACCCATTTAATATGTCAATTTTGAAATGATATCCATTGTGAAGTTTGAAATGCCACCAAGAAGAGGCGACACCCTCCGCTTTAGGACCCCAAAAAAAAAGGTAAAATGAAACACTTGATACAGGGGCGGCCCTTCTATAAAGCAAGTAAAATAATTGCTTTAGGCCCCATATTTGTGGGGGCCTATTTTTTATTACATCCACTAGGTTATAAGTTTAAAAAAGGTTCGTTGAAAAAGTTTGATTTTCGTCTTTCTTAAATGAGTATAGAGAAGAAGGATTTACAACTGCTATGATTTCTATCATGAAAATTGCACTTGAAATAAATATCGAATTCAATTTTCGTAAGAAACATAAAATATATAGGAAATAACAATTTGATGAGAATGTTGGTAACAAAATCTCAAAATCTTTCGAAGAGTCCTTTGGAGTTGATTATTTTGTACATTGAAGACAAGGCTATTTTTTTCACTTCAAAAAAGATTTGAATAATTCGAAGCATATGAAAATATTTTTGGTTTTCTATTTAGCGGTAAAAACTAAGATCACTAGATGATGGAAATTTTAAAAAATATTGCCTTAATCTTGAGTGTTCCTTAAAGCATAATAATCGATTTGATATTGATGGTTTAGATTTATTTTTGAAATTAAAAATATTAAGAAAAATAGTACAATTAGAAGATAACAGTTTAATTGATACGCCCGGTCAAATAAAAAATTTGATTCTTTTTTCAATGCCTATATTACTTATAGAATAATATTAATTACTCGTGTTACCGTCGCTTTAGCGGAAAGAAATTTTCAAATTTAAAATTGATAAAATCTTACCTAAGATCAACAATGTATCAACAAAGGTTAAATGGATTAGCTATATTGTCAATTAAGAAAGACTTATTAGGAGTTATCGATTATAAGAAAATTATTAATAACTTTGTATCTAAAAAACGCTAGAGAAATAGATTTCAAATAAATAAATAAATAAAATTAAAAAAATTAAGGCTCTTCGTAAAGTTTTGCTTTAGGCCACAGAACTTGTGTGACCGCCACCTTCGGGATATCACTCCTGTGAGAACACAATGATAGAGTAGATGTAGAGCTAGGGGTATAATGTTCAAGGCAGAGAAGAAAGTCTTGATAAGACAATATCATACCTTGATAATAGCTAAGGCACTTTTTGGGAGGCAATCTAGGTGTTCTTCACCTTTTTTTAAAATTTTGTAATAGTATTAACTTTATTTTAGTTTAATACGTTGTACTAATTTGTGATTTCAGGAGGGTAATAAATTTTGATTTGTGAGAATAAAAGAACAAAGAGATTGAATTATTTAAGATCGTTTAATAAGAAAGTGTCATTAATTAATAGTCAAGCATTAAAATAAGCAAAAATAGATCATCCGCGATAAAATGAAAAAATAATTCAAAAATTTAAACTATCTATAAAGTATATATAACTAGTGTACTGCGCAATCATAAACCAAATTAAAATATAATTAAATATAATTCCATAACTTTTATAAAAGAATATTAATCTTTACTTGCCAAACATCTTTTCGTTATTCTACTATTTTCATGATTCCTTTGACACTGTATGTAAAATTATTTGATAGATATGTGAAAACATTCTTTGGTCATTGGAGATATTGTGAACTACTAGGGAGCTACATATATGACCTGTCACCAGGGGCGGCTCAATAAATACAGAGGTCTAAAGCAAAAATTCAATAAGAGACCCTTTTTTATATAAAAGAAAAAATTCATATATAATTTCATTTAAATTCTGTATTTCTAATTTTTCATATGCAAAGTTATTAATAATTTTATCTAATCCATTTAATTTCTCTTGAGATATACACGTTGTGGGACTGTATTAAAGTTTTAACCTTTTTTGAGTTATGAATTAATAATCGAATCCTTTCTCAATTTATGGTCTAGAGAGTGATTCCCAAAAAGATATTTTTTCTCAATTTATGATCAACAATTTAATCCTATTTTTTTACTATAAAAATTTGTACTTTCTTATTTAAAGCACTAAATATTCTTCTAAAAATAAATTAGTATATAACCTATTAGAAAAATTTGGGGCCCCAAAAATAACGAGGCCCAAAGCAGCTGCTTTAGCAGCCTTACCCTTGGGCCGGCGCTGCCCGTCACAACCAGAACATTCGTCTCAGCTTTCTTTTTCAGTTTGCTATCTACACCATCTCTTGCTCTCTAAAGCTCATGAATAATTATTTCAATGCCCCTTAATTGTTCTTCCCTCGACAACTTATTTGTTGAATAAAAATGATAAAATAGAAATTCATGAATATACAATGTTAAACTAACAAATGGGATATCAACATCTACATTCCACGTACTGAATATATATGCAGAAGCTACAATATTTTCATCAATTTAAATTCTTTTGATATTTATAAATTCAGCACAAAAGCCTATAGCACTCTTGTGAGGACATTTCTTAAAACTTGATCAATAGAACATTACCGTTATTGATTCTCACGGGGATTCATGTAGGATTGACAGTTTAAAAGTTTTTAATTCGAAAATTCTATTCACCTTTTTTTTTTTCAGAAATTGTTTCGCCAGAATAATTTACAGTGTAATCAATTCAAAAGCAAATCAGTCTTTCTTCTTTGGAATAAAACATAGTAATGTGCATTATAAAGGATAAGATTTATTCATAAATAAAAAAAATGTGTTTTCTTTTTCAAACTTCTTCCATAATTTTTTCAACAACCAAACAAAAAGAAAATTGAGAAGAAAGAGTCAACGGCCGAGTGACTCAAATACTTTTTTTTGTAGAAAGTAAATAGTGTTCAATCATAATTCGCAGATCCAAAAGCGAAATATTAAACCGATAACTTCTAAAGCCATTCATATTGCAAATACAAAGCACTAACAAACTCTGGAATTAACAAAATGTCAACGTACTGGTAAAGTTGTATGCATAATTTTGTAGTTTTTTCAATCTCCAATGTCTCGGTTGAATACTTAAAAGTAGGGGTGGGCATATATCGGTTAGAACCGAAAAGACGATCGAACCGAAAATATTTTTATTTCGGTTTCGGTTATTCGGTCTTTTCGGTCGGTTTCAATTTTAAAATTTTAAAATTCTCGGTTCAGTCGTCGGTTATTGATTTATTTTGTTCGATTAACCGAAAAATCGAATTATTAGCAAATTGATTCTTTAAACTATATATAGGCTAAGCCCAATATAATAAATACTAGACCCAATTTTAAGTTCCATCAAAGATGGCCCACTCTTAACAAATCCTAGGCCCACGCTTAAAGACTTTTAAGTTTTAAGGTCATCAGCTTTTGCTTTTCCCATTCTTAAGCTTTTCCCAAATACGCTAGGGTTCTTTTTTTTCAAACTTCTCTCTCTAGTCTCTATCACCATTGATACACTGGTGCGGTTGTGCCGGTAAGCTTATTTTTTGTTATATTTCTCTCATTTCTTCTTTTTTGTTCTCTGTCCTCGCCGATCTTCTCTTCTTTCTCTCGTTTTAGTAAATTTCTTCTTCTTTTTTTTCTGCTAAAAACTAGTAGTTAAAGACTTAAAGGTGCATGTATATTGTTGAAAGAAGTTTTGACTCTTGAATTTGATGTCCATTTTCTGTCTTCTTGCTCGGTTATTGTTTTTGTTACCTCATTTAATTTTATGCTTGTTTCTGTCTCCTCCTCTATCTTCCTTTTTCGCATTATTATAGCTCAGTATTTTATTGTTCTGCTTGTATTCGTTTTCGTAGATGGAAGAAAATGGAAGTAGGGTAAGCGAAGCCTGCGAAGGTGGGGGTTCAAATTATAGCATACCTAACACTGAATGTCTCAGTCCTGATGAAGCTCCAAAGAAAAGGAAAGTCATGCAACCTAGATCTGATGCTTGGAACCATTTTGAGAAGTATGATGATCCTAGTGGAGCTAAAAAAGCAAAATGTAAGTATTGTAAAAAAACTTATGCAGCTGCTACGAAAGGTAATGGTACTACATCAATGAACAATCATCTCACTAAGTGTCCCAAACTGCCCCATAAAATAAAAAATAGTCAAACGCAACTAAGTTTTCTACTAGCTTCAAATGGGGCAAATGAAGGGGTGCTTACCACTTGAAAATTTGATCAAGCACTTAGTAGGTGAGCTTTAGCTCAAATGATAATTTTGGATGAACTGCCATTTAGTTTTGTTGAAAATGAAGGATTTAAGAAGTTTATAGGAGTCACAATACCTCAATTTAAAATTCCTTCTCGTAGAACATTGACAAGAGATTGTTATGAACTTTATTGTGAACAAAGACAGTTTGAAGAAGTCCTTCAATGAAGCACGTCCAAAAATCTGTCTTACAACAGATACTTGGACTTCTATACAAAGAATAAACTATATATGTCTTACTGCTCACTTTATTGACAGCGATTGGAAATTGCATAAAAGGATAATAAACTTTTGTCCTATCTCTAGTCATAAGGGTGATGATATGGCGGCGGTTATTACTAATTGCTTGCTTGATTGGGGTTTGAAAAATATATTTACTATAACCGTAGATAATGCTAGTTCCAATGATGTCACAGTAAGAGAAGTGTCTAAACAATTTACTACTTGGGGAACTAATATAATGAATGGTAAACACCTGCATGTTAGATGTATGGCTCACATACTTAGTCTCATTGTACAAGATGGGTTGAAAGAAATTGGTGTTTCTTCAAGAGAGTTAGACAAGCTGTGAGATACATTAGACTATATCCCGCTAGGATTAGAAAGTTTAAAGAATGTTGTGAATCTCAAAAGTTAACTTCCAAGAGAACATTATGCTTAGATGTTTCTACTCGATGGAACTCTACATACATGATGTTAGACACAACACAATAATTTGAGCTTGCCTTTGACAAATATAGTTTCTTTGATACTGGATTGTTGCATCACCTTCGTACCTATGTATGTGAAGATGGAACTAGTGCAGGTGATCTCACAAGTGCTGACTGGGATAATGTGAGAATAATGGTAAAATTTCTTGAAGTTTTTTATTTGCTTACTTTTAGGGTCTCTGGTTCTATTTATGTCACTTCTAATGTACATTTTGTTGAAATTTGGGAGCTTGATCTTATTTTGAAAGAGTGAATGGAACATGAAGATGCTAGTTTGAGAGAAATGGCAAAAAAAATGAAAGAAAAATTTGTCAAGTATTGGGGCTAACCTGAAAAAATGAACAATATGATCCTTATTGCATCAATTTTGGATCCCCGTAACAAGTTTGACTATGTTTCCTTTTGCAATTGTGAGGATGTTTGGAGAAAAAGAAGGGAAGAAATTGATTTTAGAAATGAAAAATTATATGGATTCTTTGTTTGATTATTATGTAAAGAAAAATTCAAAAGGATCTACATCTGCTTCATCTGGAAACACAACAGCTACCGTGAGTGGTTATGGTAGCTTTTTGAAAAGAGAAACAATGAGAACGAAATTGAAATTTGAGAAACATAAGGAAGTGACAGGAGGTTTAGGTGCTAAATCAGAGTTAGATAGATATCTTGCTGAAGATATTGAGCCTGAAACAGACGAGTTTAAAATCTTAAAGTGGTAAAAAATCAATGAGCCTAGATTTCCCATTCTTGCAGAGATGGCTCGTGATGTGTTAGCCATTCCTATTTCAAGTGTTGCATCAGAATGTGCATTCAGTACTGGAGGTCGCATTCTTGACTCGTTTAGGAGTTCGTTGACGCCTAAACTGGTGCAATCTCTTATTTGTCTTCAAGATTGGCTTAGAAGTGAACCTATGCCTATTAAAGTACCCAAGTATATTTTGGACTGGGTTGGGCAATGACCCAGTTATTGACCTAATACCCGCCCAAATTCACCCCAATCAGCCTATTTGCCACCCCTAATTTCTTATTACGAGTAGTTGGAGCATGTAGGTCCTTTTGAAGCCTTCGTAATCAGTATGGATGGACCTTAAATCTCCGCTCCATAAGCGGTTTGCCCTTTCTGACAGAACAGAGAAAGAACAAAAAAAGGATAAAAAGGAAAAGATCACCAAATATAAAAATTTTAAGCACAATGTAGAGTGATGTTACTTATCGAACAAAATAAGGGAAGCCAGCGTGAAATTGCGTTTGGTGAATGCAGACACGTCCGAAAAGCCAACCTAATTAATGAAAAGAGACAAAAAGCCACTGGATTACTCGAATATTTTGAAACCCAGCATAATTAATGCGCTAATGAACGTGAACGTGACTGCTCAAGCTTCTGTCCAGCCCATTCCAACGAGGCGGGCATCTTTTTTGAATGGATAAATTTTAGTTAAATTCCCAGAAGTAGAAGTTGATCGCATGAATGTAATTAAAGGCCTACAATATGCAGTTGTTGGCAAATTATCATACGGTTGGCCAAAACTGCAGGAGCTGTGCCGAATCATCCCCAGTCAATGTGAAATTAAAAGAGAATGTAGTATTGGATTCCTTAGAGATCGATATGTTTTAATTAGATTGATGCTATGGGAAGATTTCATCAATTTTATATCGAAAAGCGCTTATTATGTTAAAGCCAAAGATGGTTATGCATACCAATTACGACCACTTATTTATGATGCAAAATTTAAGGCAAGGGAAGAAACTCTAATGGCTATGGCGTGGATTTCTTTTCCAGACTTGCTGGCTACTTACTTTGTTAAGGAATACTTGTTTTCAATAGCTTCAGTTGTGGGGAAGCCGTTGCATCTTGACATGGCTACAATTAACAAAACTAGGCCTAGTTGTGCAAGAGTCAAGGTCCTAGTTGATTTGCTACCAGAGTTACCTAAGAAGGTGCGGATGGACATCGAAAATGAGGCTACTTGTGATGTCAGGATAGAGTGGGTAAGAATTAAATATGATATGTTACCTAAGTATTGTAATGATTATAGGTTACAATGTCATAATGAAATTGAATGTTGCGTATGCATCTAGAATTAATGGAGAATAAGGGCTGTGATAAGAGGGTTGTTAATGATGAAGACTAGGAGAGAGGTAAAGATAAATCTCCTTTGATGATTCTCACAAGTGGAAAAGTAGTAGGAAATATAGGTGAACAATGGAAGGAAGTTCGAGATAATCGAGTGAAGAACAGAGCCAAGCAAAGTCAGGAACAAGAAAAAACTTGCAAAGTAATCGTTCCAGTTGATGGTACAGTTCAACAAGTTCAAACAACTAACAACTTTGCTATTCTTGAGATAGAAGAAGGAGAGAAGGAAGATAATAACCAGCTGGTCTTGGTGGAAATTAGTAATGTTGATCGCAGTCATAAGGTATCTCCTAGGGTGACTAAGAATGGTACTCCAAGATCAGCTATCAAACTAAATCCTAAGGCATCTGTTTTTAATCCTAATGACAAAGGGATTGAGACTGTTTGTCAATTACAAAAGGAATCTACTACACAATGGGTGAGTAGGAATTTTGGAGGTGGTTTAGTTTCTACCAATCGTTCTTGCCAGCAAATTCCATCGCAAACAGTTGACACAGCAAAGTCCATTGCATTGCTTATGGAAGAAGTGAAACAACAAGCAAGTGGGGGGAAATTATGGAGTGAACAAATTGAGGAGGATTCTGAGGAAGGTGAAATACCTGATGCAATGGAAGATGACGATATATGCACTAAATATGAGGTAGAAGAAAAACAAGGTGTTAATGAGAAGGCCAAGGAACATATCAGTAACAAACAAATTCAGTGTGAAGAAGGCAGCATTGCAAGTAGATATTGTGATCCTAATTTGATGCAGAACCCTAACCAAACAACATGTACAAGACATTCAATTGATCAGGTGGACTCAGTGGATCCAGGAGAAACTAATGGAGTTGAAACAATGTTGAGAAATGAGTCTGAAGCGGAAAACAATACAACTTTGACACATACAAATGATGAGCTAGGGGGGACAAGTAATATAATGCAGAAGGATCAGATGGTAAGCTCTACTGAAACTCAAGAAACTGCTGGAAAGGAGAAGGGATGTGAAACTCTAATTCCTAAACATGTGAGAACCGAGCTTGGAACTCAAGTAAACACCAAGGAATATGTGGGGATTTTGGGCACAGATGGTAAGGATCTGGATGACGAATCCACAACACAAAACTTCCTCAACATAGCTAGGCAAGGAGATATATCTCCAAGGCAAATGGAGAAAGGGAAATTAGCTGGCCGTGGAAGGAAAAAGTAACAAAAGGATAGCTCAAATGTACAAACAGTTGGGATTCAAACGAGAAGGAACCAATCTAAATCTCATAATTAGATATGAATGCAATCATATGGAATGTGAGATCGGTTAACACCAAAAAAGCCTTTACTAGGCTTGTCAATATGAATAGACAACATCATTTTCAATTTATTGGAATTATAGAGCCAATACAGCAAATGAGGAAGTTGGAAAGATACAGAAGAAGGATAGGCTTTGCACAAGCCTTTGTTAACATTACCAACAAACTATGGGCTTTTGTAGATGAAGATCATATTGTAGATATCTTATTTGACATGGAGCAACAACTAACTATGAAGCTGACCAATGTTGATACCCATAAGAGTTTTATTGTCACGCTGGTATATGAAAAATGTACCGCGATAGAAAGGATTGAATTATGGGACTCTCTGTATGCCTTAGCCACAGTTATGACTTCACCATGGCTTGTAACTGGAGATTCTAATGTAATATGGAATGAAGAAGAGAAATTTGGTTGACTGTCAGTATCACTGAATGAAGTAAATAATTTCCGATATTGTGTTAACACATGTAATTTATTTGATCTTGGTTTCAAAGGGAGCATTTATACATGGTGGAATGGTAGAGCGGAGGAAGATTGTATTTTTAAAAGATTGGATAGATGTTTAACTAACACTGAATTCCAACAAATGCTAGCCAGGATAGAGGTCACTCATCTATCAAAAATAGGATCAGATCATTGTCCTCTACTGCTGTCATGCAACCCTACAACTGTGCCAATTAAGAAAGCATTCAGGTTTTTAAATTTTTGGACCAAACATCCATCGTTTAAGGAAGTTGTTAAAGAAAATTGGTGTGTTGTTTTGCTGGAAATCCATTCTTTGTTTTTAATCACAAGTTGAAAAGGCTGAAGCGAGCTCTATCTCTATGGAGCAAAGCTACCTATGGTGTTATTTTTTAGAAGATTGCAAGCTTAGAGGAGGTGGTATTAGTGCATGAAGCTCAGTTTGAACACAACTCATCGCAATAGAACAGAGCAAGGTTACAAAAAATACAAGCATAATTGATAAGATATTTGGCTTTGGAGGAGAATTTCTGGAAACAAAAAATAGGAATGTCTTGGTTTCAAGATGGAGAAAGAAATACACACACAAGTAAATGGAAGGAGGAAGAGATTGCATCTTAAACGAATACAAAAGAGAGATGGGAATTGGATAGAAGACAAAGAAACAATGGCTGAAGAGGTAGTAAACTTTTTCAAGGAACTGTTTCATGAAGATCAGGTTCCTACAGCTTTTGGCATTATCGATCATATACCATCAATGGTAGATTATGAACAGAATCAGGAACTATTGAAACAACCTACAATAGAGGAGGTAAAATGGATTGTTTATGGGCTTACTGGAGATAGCGCAGGAGGACCTAATGGCTTTATAGGTTTCTTCTTCCATGTATGTTGAGATATAGTAGGAGAATACATTGTGGAGATGGTGAAAGCTTTCTTCAATGGACATGAACTGCCTAGATCCATAACTCATACAAATCTGGTACTGCTGCCAAAGAAGAAAGAAGTGATTTCATACTCAGACATGTGACCTATTAGCCTCAGCAACTTCATAAACAAGGTGTTTTCCAGAGTTATTCATGAGAGGCTAGTTGGCTATCTTCCTAATCTGATAACAGATGAGCAGGCAGGCTTCGTGAAAGGCAGGATCATAGTGGAAAATGTTTTGCTAACACAAGAGATGATATTAGGTTGAGAACTAAGGCTGGTCCAAACGTGATGATCAAATTAGATATGACAAAAGCCTATAATAGGCTATCTTGGTTGTTCCTGACTAAGGTTTTGAGGAAAATGGGATTTGGGGAAAGGTTCATTAGCCTGATTTTTGACATTATATCAAATAACTGGTATTCTGTCTTGCTTAATGGATAACCATGTGGATTCTTCAAATCAACAAGAGGTGTGAAGCAGGGTGATCCTTTGTCGCCAACATTATTCATTCTTACTGCTGAAGCATTGTCAAGGGGAGTAAATGCATTACATATGAACCTTTACTTTTGTGAATTTGGATTGCCTAAGTGGAACCCTAAGATTAATCATCTAGCTTATGCTTATCATACAATCATATTCTCATCCTCTGATGCTACCTCGTTGCAATTGGTGATGGAAGTCTTGTATGCATATGAAGGTGCTTCTGGTCAGTTGATTAACAAAAGCAAATCTGCCATATATATGCATCACTCAACCAGTGCACATGTCGTGCACAAGGTGGAAAGGATCACTGGGATATCCAAGAAGGAATTTCCATTCATGTACCTTGGTTGCCCAATCTTCTATTCCAGAAGAAGGATAGACTACTATCAAGGTCTCCTTAACAAGGTGTTAGACAAATTACAAGCATGGAAAGATAAACTTCTTTCTATAGGAGGTAGGGTTGTCTTGATCAAATATGTTCTTCAAAGTATAACAATTCACCTCCTTTCAGCAGTAAATCCTCCTGCTTATTTGATCAAAAAATTGCAAAAGATCTTTGCCCAGTTATTCTGGTGTAATTCTGTTGGTGGCTCGAGCAGACATTGGCATCATGGAACACATTATGTATGCCATGTGAGTAGGGGGGATTTAGATCTCTCGATGATGTTTCAAAGGCTTTGTTTTGCAAACTGTGGTGGAACTTTAGAACAAAACCTACTATGTGGAGTTCATTTATGTGTCAAAAATACTGCAAAAAACTCAATCCTATGGTGGTACCATGGAGGGATGGATCACATGTATGGAAGAAAATGCTCGAATGCAGGGATTTAGTTGAACACCAAATTGTGTGGCATACGAAAATGGGATCAACTCTGTTCTGGTTTGAAAACTGGACAAGTTTGGGGGCTTTGTATTTCATGACTCCACCTGATTTCTTTTGTGATGAAACAGTTCATAATGTGCATGATGTAATGCAAGATGGACAGTGGGATGAAGCCAAAATTAGAGAAATATTGCTAGAGGAAATTGCCAACCACATACTTGAACACACTAAAGCACCAGTGATACATGATGTACTGGATAAGCCATTTTGGATGCTGGAATCTAGGGGAGATTTTAGTGTAAAATCATCTTGGGAATATGTGAGAAGGAGGCAAGAACCATGCAATGCTTATAAGAAGATTTTGGTGAAAGGTTTACCATTTAAAATAGCTTCTTTATGTGAAAATTATGGAGAAATAAGCTACCACTAGATGACTTTATCAGAAGATTGGGCTATTTGATGGCTTATAGGTGTTGGTGTTGTAATAATTCGATGAAGGAAATAATGTAACACTTATTTTTCACGTCCTATGCTGCTAGAAGAGTGTGGTCGTAGTTTTTGCCAAGTGCAGGAATTAGGATAGAGGAGCTTACATTTCACCAAGCTATAATCAAGTGTTGGAATGCTGATGTAATACCAAGAATACAGCCTATAATTCAGGAAATGCCACCCATTATTGTATGGGAGTTGCGGAAGAGAAGGAACAACTACAAATATGAAGATGGAGTAACTGTGAGTAGGGTCATTTACCAGGTATCTAATACACTCCAATCACTTGTCAAATTTAGGAAGCCTAGCCTACTTCACGTACCTCACAAATGGCCAGATTTAGTTACAATGATGGAACAATATCTTCCTAAGTTGAAGATTACTAAGGTGTTATGGGAGTTCCCAACAACAGGATGGATTAAAGTGAACATTGATGGGGCTTCTAGGGGCAACCCTGGGAGAAGTGCTATTGGCTTTGTTCTAAGGAATGAAGAGGGATATATGATGTATGCGTGTGGTAAAGAAATACCTGAAGGAACTAATACAAAAGCAGAAGCTAAGGCCATAGTTCAAGGTCTTAGATTTTGTATTGAACATGATTATATCATTATTAATCTGCACACAGATTCTATGATAATGAAGAATGCAGTGAAAGGAGAGTGGTTTGTTCCTTGGTCTGTCGCAAGAGAAGTGGAGAAAACCAAACAACTAATGTCAAGATAAAATGTTACAATAACCCATACTCTTAGAGAAGAAAACAAACTGGCAGATCATCTTGCTAACTATGCACTAGATATTGGTCCCATTGAGAGCACTTGCTTTGGTGAGATGGATATTCAAGAAAGGAGGATCGTGAATGATGATAAATCTCAATGTCCATATTTAAGAATAAGAATTGCAGGAAGTTAGGAGGTGAGGAAGAGAAGAGCACAATGGGGAGGAGGTCCACTGGAAGTAACAGACTCGATCACCTTGATCAAACCCTTAGGGAGGAGGCCATGGGGGACAATGTTTATACTAATGTTGTTTTATGTTTTGTAGGGAAAGTTACTGTATCCATGCGTTACTATCTGATACAAGCTAAATGGGTGGTATTAGCACCCTGTGCTCATTCCCTTGAAGGTGTATTAGTCGTAAGTACAAGCATGGAATCGAGCTTGGAGACAATTCGTCAAAAGAAAATTTAGCAAATGGACAGTGTCAAATTAGCCGTCAACTATAAGAAACAATTGCTGAATATCCAACCCGAGAAAGTGTTGTATATTTGCGTACTAGCAACAGGTATTACAACCATAACAAAGATTTAGAGATACATCAGATGGCTGCCCAGAATTTTGGCAAAGGAATTTGCACGATGTTATGGACTTTGGAAACAAATTAAAGGATCTATACAAGTACTGCGGACTATGATCTCAATACTTCCCACATATCCAACATCCAAGATTTGGTTTTGTATGAAATATTCATTGATCTATAGCTAGCGCTCACACGTAAATGGAACCAAACAATACAACATCATCATATCACACAGGAATTCAACAGTGGGATTTCTTCCAGTCACGGGAGATTCTGTTAGGTGGAGGAACAATACAGATACACATATGGTATTGAAGCATTATATGAACAGGTTTGCCACTTGGGAATCAGGGAAACTCTGGAGAATACTAACATGATACACGATGAAGGGAAAATATGGACAAATGATATCAACATGGGCAAGCAGGACTTATATGAATGCCTACGACATTGTGCTCACTATGAAAAAGTGGCATTGGACTACTCCTTTTGGGTCAGCAATGGACAATCCGAATACTTAGGTGGACTACTGGACTCTAGACATCAGGAGGAAAAAGTAACGATATGGGAATGGACTGGTAGATGCAAGGAGATGCAAGACATGAAGAGGAAAGGCAATGCAGTAGATATTGCGATAACACATTATACTCGATATGTGGATGACCAGAAGAGCTACAACTACAAAGATGATGCACATGGTATTTGGGAAAGGAACACTATGGCTACATAACTGGTTACATTAGGCTCGTATCTATTAGGGCACAGGGAAGATGGCCAAACATACAACAAAAGAAGATTACATTGTGATATTTATTATCGAAGACTTAGCATGGCTAGTTTTTATAAGTTGCTTTATTATATTACATTGTGTAATATTAGTGTTGTGTACTACGCTCAACACTGATAATAGGGGCTATGTACTTGTCAAATTTTATTTCTTTCACTTTGTAAGACCCCTGACATTTGTTTTGTTCTTTTTTTTTGAGATATTTATATAAAAACTAGCCCTAGGCACACTGTCTAGTGGATTACTAAAAATAAGTATCTCTATTATGCCCCGCAATATGGTAGGTCGATCAGAAATATCAATCTTGGAACATAGCAGCTCAACAGAGCTACTTGGAAGAGGTTTTATAAGCATGCCAGCTAGTTGCTCCTTCGACAAAACATGAGCAACCTGAAGAAGACCTTGCTGGACTAATTTACGTACAAAATGATAATCAAGTTCAACATGCTTCATACGAAACTAGAACACAGGTTTAGCACAAACATATGGAGTACCAAGATTAACATAGCAGATGACAAGTTCTGAGAGGGAGTAACAGATAACTCCTCGAGAAGATTACGCACCCAATAAAGTGTAGTAGTAGAGGGAATGGCTCTATATTTTTGCCTCCATCGAAGAGCAAGTCAAAACTTATTTCTTGGAACTCCATGAGATTGGATGACAGCCAAAAAACACAATATAAGTTGTAGTGGACGAGCAACCATCACGATCACCAGCCCAATCAACGTCAGAAAAGGCATGAATCAAGAGAGGATAATTTTTCTAAAGAAACAGACAACGATCAGATATTCCAATCAAGATAGAGCAAAGCACATTTTACCATGGTCCATTGAGTTGTCGTGGGACAGCTTGTAAACTGAGACAACTTGTTGACTATAAAGGCAACATCTGGGCGAGTAAGATGCAAATACTGCAAGCTTCCAACTACATTCCTATATTTTGTGGGATCTTCAAGGGGAGAACCATCTTTAGAACCTGGACATGAGCCAATAGCAGTAGGTGTCCTCATTGGTTATGCATCTGCCATGTTGGTTCTTTCAAGTATCTCACAATTATATTTCTGTTGGTTAAGGAATAGACCAGTAGGCGAACGAATGACTTCAACACCCAAAAAAATTTAGATCACCAAGATCTTTTATGGAAAATCGAGTACCAAGCTATTTGATAAATTCTTTAACATACCGTGAGTAGTTGCCAGTAATTATGAGATCGTCAACATAAATAACAAGATAGATAATAACTCTAGCTTTTGCAAAGATGAAGAGACAAAGATCACACTGAGAGTAATGAAAACCAAAAGATAAAAGATAAGCTTTCAGTTCATCATACCAGGCACGTGGAGCCTACTTCAAGCAATAGATAACCTTATGTAACCGACAAATATGATTGGGAATTTCTCATTGACAAATCCAGGTGGATGAGTCATGTAAATTTCCTTAGATAATTGCCCATGTAAAAATGAATTATTGATATCCAATTGCCCAAGAGGAGAAAGAACTACTCTCACTGTAGTATACTTAGCAACAGGAGAATAGGTCTCAAAATAATCCACACCAGGCTGTTGAAGATAACCTTTAGAAACCAATCGAGCTTTATAACGTCCAATGCTCTCATCCGAATTATACTTAACATGAAATACCCATTAAGAACTCACTAGTTTGGCATGAGGGACGAGTGGCACAAGAGACCAAGTACCTTAAATTTGTAATGCTTCATTCATAGCCTGTCGCCAATTTGGATCTTTTAAGGCTTGACGAACAGTGCGAGGCTCTATAGGTTTAGGTAAGGAAGAAAACTATTTTGGCTTGGTGAGGTTTTTGGTTGCTAGAGGTAATGGAATTGATTTGGTTAATGGTGAGACCTGGGATATATTGGGATTAGCAGAATCATGAACAGTAGCACTAAGACACAATTTCTGAATAGGTTTATGAATGTTATTCTTTGATCGGGTAATCATGGGATGAGAGGGTTGAATGGTCAAATTTTGATTTGCACATTGGTGTTATCTGCCAAGGAGGATTCAGCAGAAGGTACATAGGCAGAACAAGCACATGATGATGAAGAAAAAGAGACATACCTGATGACATAGACTCCCAATTTCGTTTGATAAAGAAGCATTGCCAGGTGCACCACTGGAATATGTGGGACCAAGGGGCGCTGGAGTAGAGGTTGTATGAGAGTTGATGGATGAAGGTTGGTGTAATGACCGGTCCGTCGTTTTGAGTATTTTAGCATTGTTTTCCCTATTGGATGCTTTACATATGTGTATTTGTCGTTATATAACTTGCCGAGGTAGTTATTTTGGTTCCGCGAGAGTTTTAGATTGAAATGGGACACTTAGTCCCTTGGTTGGAGGCTTAAGTTGTAAGAGTTGATCAGAGTTTGACTTTTACATAGACTACCCAAGAATGGTGTTTTGATGGTTCAAATACGTTTGTATGCTGATTTTGGACTTAGGCATATGTCCAGGTTTGGATTTGGAGATTCCTAGGTTGATTTGGCTATATTTGGTAAAAGTTGGAAACTTGAAGGTTTGGAAGGTTCATAGGTTTGACCGGGAGTTGACTTTGCTGATATCAGGTTCGGATTGGAGTTCCGAGAGTTGGAATCAGTCCATTGTGTCATTTGGATTTTGTATGCAAAATTTGAGGTCATCCAGAGTTATTTAGGCATGTTCAGCGCAAGTTTTGAATTTAGAAATTTGGATTAGTTCCTTAGGCTTGAATTAAGGTGCAATTCGTGATTTTGATGTTGTTTGGCATGATTTGAGGCCTCAAGTAGGTGTCACGGCCCAAAATCCCTCCGAAGAAGTCGTGATGACACCTAGTCTCTGAGACTAGGTAAGCCTAACATTTACTGAATTAATAATAAAATTTAACCTAAGCAACTATTAAACATGAACCATATATTGCTATATAAAGCCAACAATCCCAATATGATATACACTACTAAAAATCTGCTAAAAACCGACCAACTATTTCCGACCAACGTTGGTCGGTCAAAAAATGCGACCAAAAACCGTCCAGGTTGGACGAAAACTGGGGAAAAAATATTTACATTTTTTTAAAACTAAATACCGACCAACGTTGGTCGGTAAATTGGTCAACGAATTGACCAAGCTAGTCAGACAAGAAAATTTTGGATTACCGACCAACGTTGTTCGGTAATCTGGATCCAATTTTTTAAATTTTAATAATTATTTTATTATTTAAAATATTTTATAATATTTAAGAATTTATATTTAAAATTACCGACCAACGTTGGTCGGTTAAAGAATTTAATTTTTTTTTTAAAAAAAACCGACCAAAGTTGGTCGATTTTTGGTCAAACGGCCAGCACTTAATGTACCGACCAAAATTACCGACCAACTTTGGTTGGTAATTCTAAAATCAGAGAAGTGAAAAACGGGGGAAACCCTCATTTCTCTGAAATTTTTCCCTCTTCTTCACTCTAACCCTTCATTCCCCTCTCTCCTTCTCCCAGCCCTCCCCCTCACCGTCCAGCCCTCCCCCTCGCCGTCGCCGCGCCGTCGCCGTCACCGCTGCCACTGCCACTGCCGCCCCTCGATCTCCTTCTCCATCTCCTAAAAATTCTAGGTTTGAATTACAACACATTTATTTATTATTTCCAGGTTTTGTTAATTAGTTATGAATTAGTTTCAATTGATTAGTGTTTCAATTATTTGAACATTGCATTTTATTGAGGATTAGGGTTTAGGTCTTGTTTTAATTAGTTTTGTTAATTAGTTTTATTAACTAATTTATTTTGTTAATTAGTCAATTATTTATGAATTAGTTTAGTTTAGGGTATGGGTTGAATTTCTTTAGTTTAGTTAGTTTATGTTTAAACTCGTAGGATATGAATTGAAATTTTAGTTTTTAGGATTTGTTCTTGTGAATTGAACTTTTAGGATATGAATTGAACTTTTAAGATATGAATTGGACCTTTTGGATATGAATTGAACTTTTAGGATATAAATTGGTGTAATTAGGAAAAAATAATTATCTTGAATTAACTAAAAAGATATAATTAATTTATAATTATAGAATAAATTAATTTGTTATTGTGAATCGAACTTTTAGGGTATGGGTTGAATTTCTTTAGTTTAGTTAGTTTATGTTTAAACTCGTAGGATATGAATTGAAATTTTAGTTTTTAGGATTTGTTCTTGTGAATTGAACTTTTAGGATATGAATTGAACTTTTAAGATATGAATTGGACCTTTTGGATATGAATTGAACTTTTAGGATATAAATTGGTGTAATTAGGAAAAAATAATTATCTTGAATTAACTAAAAAAGATATAATTAATTTATAATTGTAGAATAAATTAATTTGTTGTTGTGAATCGAACTTTTAGGGTATGGGTTGAATTTCTTTAGTTTAGTTAGTTTATGTTTAAACTCGTAGGATATGAATTGAAATTTTAGTTTTTAGGATTTGTTCTTGTGAATTGAACTTTTAGGATATGAATTGAACTTTTAAGATATGAATTGGACCTTTTGGATATGAATTGAACTTTTAGGATATAAATTGGTGTAATTAGAAAAAAATAATTATCTTGAATTAACTAAAAAGATATAATTAATTTATAATTGTAGAATAAATTAATTTGTTCTTGTGAATCGAACTTTTAGGGCATGAGTTTAATTTCTTTAGTTTAGTTAGTTTATGTTTAAACTCGTAGGATATGAATTGAAATTTTAGTTTTTAGGATTTGTTCTTGTGAATTGAATTTTTAGGATATGAATTGAACTTTTAAGATATGAATTTGGACCTTTTGGATATGAATTGAACTTTTAGGATATAAATTGGTGTAATTAGGAAAAAATAATTATCTTGAATTAACTAAAAAAGATATAATTAATTTATAATTGTAGAATAAATTAATTTGTTCTTGTTTTATTTGTATAGATGGAACATCGTACTTGGATGTACAATAGAAATTATCCTAATCGGCGGGGATTGCGAGAGGATTTTGTAGAAAGGGTTGATGACTTTATTAGACATGCAATGTCACTTCCACCATACCAAAGTGAAGGAGTAATTAGGTGCCCTTGTGTTAGGTGCGATTGTATGAAGTTTAAAAAATCGGAGGAAGTTAAGCTTCATCTTTATAGGAAGGGGTTTATAGAGAATTACTTTGTGTGGACTAATCATGGAGAGATCGATGGTAGCCGTGGGATATTTCATAACATGGTTGTTGGTGAAAGTAGTAGGTCGGTGGAGAATACAAATCTTGATTCTAGAATTCAGGATATGATTGCAGATGCTTTTGGGGGTGAGCCCAATGAAAATGTTGAACAAACTCCTAATGATGACGCAAAACATTTTTATGAACAGTTAGAGGAAGCTAGTCATCCACTACGTGAAGGAAGTCCGCACTCTGAGCTGTCTGTTGCAGTTAGATTACTAAGTATCAAATCTAATTGGAATATTTCTCAAGCAGCCATGGACTGTTTCATTGACCTTATGAGTGAACTAGTTGACCCTAATATCAACTTACCTGGTGATTTCTATAAGGCGAAGAGATTGGTTTCTAAGTTAGGACTTTCGTCAATGAGAATTGATTGTTGTGAAGATGGTTGCATGTTATATTATAAAGATGATGCAACTTTAGACAGTTGTAAATTTTGCGAAAAGCCTCGTTTCAAGAGGCTTTCCAGCGGGAATATGGTCGCTGTCAAGGCAATGCATTATTTACCTCTTATACCTAGGTTAAAGAGGTTATATGCGTCGATGAGTTCTGCTCCTCATATGAGATGGCATTTTGAAAATAGAAGACCACCTGGTGTTATGTGTCATCCTTCAGATGGAGAAGCTTGGAAGCACTTTGATAGGACATATCCAGATTTTGCTAGTGAACCAAGGAACATTCGGTTAGGTCTGTGTGCCGATGGCTTCACTCCTTTTTCTATATCTGCGACACCATATTCATGTTGGCCTGTCTTTCTTACACCTTATAATCTACCACCTGAGTTGTGTATGACTAGTCCATATATATTCTTAAATTGTATTATCCCCGGTCCACGTAATCCGAAAAGTTTGATTGATGTATATTTGCAACCTTTGATTGATGAGCTAAAATAATTGTGGTATGATGGTGTTGAAACATATGACATATCAACCAAGCAGAATTTTAATATGCGTGCTAATTTAATGTGGACTATTAATGATTTTCCTGCGTATGGAATGTTGTCTGGGTGGATGACTGCTGGGAAGCTAGCTTGTCCTTACTGCATGGAAAATAGTAAAGTGTTCACTTTGAAACATGGCTGAAAGCAATCATGGTTTGATTGTTACCGTCAATTCTTGCCTGATGATCATGAGTTTAGAAGGATGAAAAATGCATTCAAAAAGAATAAAGTGGAATATGATTCTCCACCTCCGATACTTTCAGGTGAGGAAATTTGGGAGAGGGTCCAGAACTTCAGTAAAGTTACTGAGGCTCCACCTTATAGATTCCCCAGATATGGTGTTAATCATAATTGGACGAAACAGAGTATATTTTGGGAGTTGCCTTATTGGAAGGATAATCTTCTCCGACACAACCTTGATGTCATGCATATTGAGAAGAATTATTTTGATAATTTGTTCAACACAATGATGGATGTTAAAGGTAAGACAAAAGATAACCTGAAGGCTAGAATGGACTTACAAGAATATTGCATGCGGCCTGAATTATACTTGCAGACAACAAAAATGGTAGGGTGTTCAAGCCCAAAGCAAGTTACACATTCACTTTGGAGGAAAGACGACAAATTTGTGATTGGGTTACGAAATTAAAGATGCCTGAGGGTTATGCGTCGAATCTTGGAAAAAAAGTAGATATGGAGGTAGGGAAGTTGAGCCATTTGAAAAGTCATGACTGCCATGTTTTCATGGAGACCTTAGTGCCTATTGCATTTTGTGGTTTGCCTGAAAGAATCTGGAAACCCATCACAGAGATTAGTTTATTTTTCAAAGACTTGTGTTCTACCACATTAAGGGAAGAAAACCTACTTCGGATGGACCAGAACATCCGTGTAATTTCTAGTAAGATGGAAAAAATATTCCCATGTGGTTTCTTTGATGTGATGGAACACCTTCCAATACACCTTGTACACGAGGCACGACTTGGAGGGCATGTTCAATGCAGATGGATGTATCCCTTTGAGAGGTAATATTATAAGTTTGATGTAATATTCTATTTTATTTGAATGTTCTTGGCTAACATGAGATTATGTAGGACAATTGGCAAATGCAAACAATTTGTTAAGCAGAGGAATAAGATTGAAGGATCTATATGCGAAGCCTATCTTGCAAAGGAAACTGCACATTTTTGTTCTTATTATTTTGAGAGTAACGTGCCATGTTCTAGGAATAGGCCCAATAGGCACACGGTCGAATGTGTGAATGATCCATTATATCCACCAATGTCCATATTCAATCAACCAGGCCGATGTTCTAAGGATGTTAGAAAGAGAAGTTTGAGTGATATGGAGTACAAGTCAGCTACACTTCATGTGTTGCTAAATTGTCCCGAAGTTGTACCATTTCTCAAGTAAGTATTGATTTATTAGTTATCAAAATGTAAAATTTACTGTGACTACATATTGATGCAACTACTAAAAATATTTGATATGTCACAGTCACTTCGTGGGTCAATTTGGCTATGATGCTGTATATACGAGATTTGATATGTGGTTCAAACAGTTTGTAAGTGTGTGTGTGTGTGTGTGTGTGTGTATATATATATATATATATATATATATATATATATATATATATATATATATATATATATATGTAGTGAATGTATAAAAATTGATTCATAAGTTGTGCTAACTTATGACTTTTTTTAACTCTATGTAGGTAAATAATCCAAATAATGGTGTAAATCAATTTTTGAAAGATATATCTTGGGGACCTGGGCTTCAGGTCACAACAATGTCTAAGTACGTAGTGAATGGTTATAAGTTTCATACAGAGGATTGCTCTAAAAATAAAAATAGCAACAACAGCGGGGTGTGGGTTCAAGGTGGTGATGGCAACCAAGTTGGAGATATTGATTATTATGGTGTGGTCAAAGAAATATTACAACTAGAATATACAAGTTGGCCATATAAGAAATTGATACTCTTTAGATGCAAGTGGTTTGACCCAAATCCAACAAGAGGTACAAGAGTACACAACCAATACAACATAATTGAGGTTAATCATACGAGGGAGTATGATCGCTATGATCCTTTCATAATTGCACATAACGTTAGGCAAGTGTATTATGCTCCTTATCCATTGCAGCGGAATAAGTCCGATTGGTGGGTTGTAATAAAAACTAAGCCTGTAGGTAGGGTGGAAGTCGAGAATGTGTTAGATGTTGCATATCAAAACGATATCTCCAATATTCACCAAATAGTGGACGATCAGTTAGAAAATGATTTGGAACATCCTGAACGCATATTGGAAGAAGTTGATATAAATGAAGTAACAATTATAGAAAATGAGGACGAAGAATCAACTGATGAAGCTCAAACAAGTGAGGACGAAGAATTCTCGGACGAGGAACAATACGTCGATGAGGATTAAAAAGTTGGTATTTTAAAGCACTCTCGTTTTATAGCTAGTTTCTTATATGTTTCAATCTAAATGTGTATTATATTATGCAGATGGCAGGCAAGGGTCAAGATAACAATGACCCTACTAGTTCTCGGGGTCGATTAAAGGGTAGGAAGGGAAAGAGGAGGGTAGAAAATAATACTCCCTCTTGTCCACCATTTTCAGAGATGCCTATGTCTTATCCTCCACCACACGGCTATACTGAGCTGCCACAGCATCACGAGTCATACACCTTCATTCAGACACCCAGTCTTCCATCACAGGGCCACAGGACTATACGTCCGACATACAGTCCAGCTGCCTCACAGCTATCTGCATCACATCCATATGGATCACATCCCTACATATCACAGCCACATGGATCGCATCCACCCATGTCACAGCCACTCGGGTCACATCCACTGGGGTTACAGCCACTCAGGTCACAGCCATCGGTATCACATCCACTTGGGTCGCATCCAGCTATGTCGCAGTCATAGGGATCGCAACCATCTTGATCATCGACTCCATCTATTGCAGGCCTTCGCCTGGGAGGCATTAGCTCTGACCCGCCTACACCGTCTTTACATGCCTCTGATACACATGCTTCGGATGGTGATGACGAGGTAGTGCATTATGATCGATATGGCAGGATCATCATAGTCCCTGAGGGTGATGGGTAAGTGTTATTCATTATTTTTGCGTCTATTGATTTGTAACATTTTTACTAAGATATTAATGTATTTTTATTGTTAAATTGCAGGTTCAAGCCGGGTAATAAGACTACAAGGATAATCATCAATGCCATCAGAAAGCTTAATGATGGCCCTTATGCGACTTGGACTGATTGCCCATTCTCACTGAAGGAGCAAATTTTCAATCAATTTAAGGTATAAATGTTCTTTTAAACAGTTTAATAATTTATATTTATGATGTTTCCATCTAATATTTAACTTTTGAAATACAGAGCAAGTGTGTATGGGAAGACCGCTATAGCGCGGAAGTGGCTACAAATTTTCATCATAAAGCTCGCAAGAGATTGGCGGATGCTTTCTCGGATGCTAGAAAGAAGAACAAGAGGCCTGGCTGGTTACTTGAGAATTTGTGGAATGATTTGCAAAGGCAATGGCTTACCGCAGAGTTCTTAGAGAGGAGCGAAAAAGGAAAGAAAGCTCGCGCATCCGAGAAGGGAGGCTCCTTGCACACTGGAGGTGCGATCAGCCTAGGGACAATAAAAAGAAGATTGGTACGTAATTGCTTAAATTATTTTACTTTTCTAAGTATATCTATTCTATTTATTAACTAAATTAATTTATTTTCAGGAAAAGAAGTATGGGCGTCCAATGAGTCATGATGAGCTTTTCAAGGAGACACATGTTGTGAAGAAGAAGAAAGAGGGGGATCAAGATAGGTGGGTCGAGGATCGGGCCTCGACTGCATATGTAAGCTTTCAATTTTATTTAAGTATTATAATTTACTTTTATAAAAAACTTGAAATACTGATTTAATTTAAAATAATATAGGGTCGCTACCAAAGTAACGTGGAGGAATTCATCCGTAGTCATCCAGCTGGTGAATCGGGTGAGCCAACCCAACCTTCGGACGAGGATACTGAAAGAATATGGTTGGAGTCTGTTGGCGGTCCAAAATGGGGGAAGGTATACGGGCATCCTACTAAAAACTTCCATCGCTATAAGTGTGGAATGCGAGGAATAGGGACTTCCTCACAAGGCGAGCAACTTAATAGGGAGAGCCTCTCCGCTATGCGGGAGACAGTGACAAAGCTCACATCAGAGCTAGAAGCGGCCAAGGAAAGAGAAAGGCTTAGAGATGCTCAATTCCTTGGCATGCAAGCTCAGATCAGAACTCTCCTATCTAGTGGAGCTTTTCCGTTGCCCCGATCTCGTGAGTCATCTCCAGAGGGTCGACCTCCACGTGATCGTTCCTCCCGCCCTGCTCGTGATCGTTCCTCCCGTCCTCCCCGTGATCGTGCTTCCCGTCCTCCACAAGACTGTTCTCTATATCGTCTTGTAGATGAAAGTTCATCAGACGGTGATGATGATGTTGTACAAAACACCCCTTGACTTTTATATACTTTGAACTAGACAAATAGAACCAGTTTTGAACTAGTTGTAATTAGTTTTAACTTGGTTTTGGATTTTTATGTTCAATTGAACTTTAATTTGTTAGTTTTAAAGTATTTATTGAATGTTTTGGTTGTTGTTGTGTTGTTGTTGTTGTGTTGTTGTTGTATTGGTATGCTGGCAGGTGGTTTAGCTGCCAAAACAGGAATTTTATGCCAAAATTAAACCCAAAAAAACCGACCAAAGTTGGTCGGTTTTTAATAAATAAAAAAAAATTATTCCAAAATACCGACCAAAGTTGGTCGGTTAATGAACATTGAATTCCCAGAATTCAACACTATCGTCCAACTTTGGTCGGTATTTTGCTTGCATTGTTGAGATTACCGACCATAGTTGGTCGGTAATGTTTAATTTTAATTATTTTTAAAAAATATATATTTTCAATTACCGACCAAAGTTGGTCGGTTTTTTTTAATTTTTATAATTAATAAAAAAAATATAATTTAGTTAAACCGACCAACTTTGGTCGGTAAAATTGAATTAATAAAATATGTTTCCGACCAAAGTTGGTTGGTAAGTAATTAAACTTGTCAGATGGTCGTTTTAATATACTGACCAAAGTTGGTCGTTAATTTCCGACCAACTTTGGTCGGTAAGCCATTCCTACCATCAAAACACCGTCCACACTGTAATGGTCGCGTTTTGGTCGGTAATTTGCCATAACCGACCAATGTTGGTCGGTATTTTTGTTCGGTTTTTAGCGAATTTCTAGTAGTGATACAACATCTCAAAACCGGTAGTACAAGTCATAAGCTCTACTGAGTTCACCAGGAAAGTTCTAAGTATAACTGTTCCGGAATAGTAATATACTGTACAAAATGAACTTCAGAAGGCGACTCCGAGGCCTGCAAACACGACGACAGGTATACTTTGAAGTCTCCACAGCAATATCTGATCAGCTATCTAATGATCAACAAATTCTGAAGCACCTGGATCTGCACAAAAATATACAAAAAGCGTAGCATGCGTACACCACGGCGGTACCCAGTAAGTATTAAGACTAACCTCGGTGGAATAATGACGAGGGATAATCAAGACACCTACTAGTCTTAATAACCTGTACAAGTATGAATGTAAAACTAACAGGGAATAATATCAATATAAACCTAAGCATGGTAAAAATAACAAACAATACTTGCAATAGAAAACTAGAACAACAATTAACAACAAGGCACAACAGGTAATAACGTCGTAGAGTAAGCTGAATACAGCTTAAGTCCGGAGAAGTCAAGTAAGGAAAACAAGTAACAACTCAATAAGAACAACCGCTTTCACACAAGATTTATTCAAGAATTTTCCCAAGGTACCACACCTTATACTCACAAATCACGGGTCCCAAATCACGAACCCAAATCATTTGGCATCTTGTGCCTACATTAAAATTCATAATCGCACGGACAACTCATGTGCTACACGGAAAACTGACGTGTCAATACCATTAGTACCTCATAATTTCACGGACAACTCATATACTAAGAGAGTGACAATACCTCATATCCGCATGGATAACTCACGTGCTAGAAACAACAATACCGCATAACCGCACGGACAACTCACGCGCCAACAACAGAAATATCTCATATCCGCAAGGACAACTCATGTGCCATTAGTACAACTTTCACACAGAAGGTAAGTATACGAGAATACATGTAAATGATCAATAAATATCAGGGTTCATCTTCTTAAACCGATATGAGTGAATAATTATGTGTATGCTTGTGCAAGTGTTCTATACCAACTCGAGTCAACAAATAAGAGCAGAGACAACGAATGGCACATAGGAAACAACACAAAAAAAAATATAAAATGCATGACTCACACAAGGTAGGCACACCACTACACAAATGTCATCAATAACTAAGCCCTCGGGCCATCACAAATCATCACAAATCATCCCCGATATATCCCCCCTTGTCTCGCCATGTGCGCAACAATAAAGTAAATGCCCGCCTTGTCTCGCCACATGCGCATAATAATATTTTCACCTTAGCTCACCATATGCGCAAACCCACACACATATATATAGCCCGCCTTGTCATGCCGCATGTTCAAATATCAATAATAACAATAGCACGGACAACTCATATGCGAACACCCTGACAATCCTCTCAACAATATCATGCGTGCCAAAAACATAACAACACAATATAACAACTTGCACCACATGTGCACATGTGCGACAACATTTCCTCAAAACGATTCCAATACCACAACCACACATAGCCCTCGGCTCAATGACACTAAGTACAACAACAACAACAATAACACGGGAGTACGGCAAGTAAATCAATACAAGAATCTCAAAATACAAAGAATGAAAGAACAAGCTCACAATGAAAGACATAACACGTAATAATAGTTTCAAACAAGAATAACCAACAATGGGAGAGATAATATGTAACAACGATATCAAATAAGAGTAACTCAACAATGGAAGGGATAACATGTAACAATGATTTCAAATAAGTTCAACTCGATGATAAGAGAGATAACATGTAACAATTATTCCAAATAGGTACAGCTCAATGATAAGAGAGATAACATGTAACGATGATTCCAAATAAGGATAAGTCAATAATGGAAGAGATAACAATAATTTCAATTAAGGTTAAGCAATTACGGAAGAGATAACATGGCAATAAAAGAGGCAACAACTTCAATTAAGACATTTAAGAGTATATTTGGCAACAAGAGTAGAACATGAATCAATCAACTTCAAATACGATACATAAGGATAAATTTAGCAATGGAGGATTTAACATGATAAGACAACTTCATTTTTAATGCACTTAAGAATCTAACAGTTTAAGCCGGTCAAATTTCCACATATAAGCTATGTACACACCTGTCTCCTCATGTACACGTCTTTTACGTAATTCAAATAATGTAAACAAACCAATCACTACGGAGTAGTTTCCCCCACACAACGTTAGGTAAGATACTTACCTCAAAAGCCCTCAATCAACACTTTAAAATTGCTTTCCCTTTACAATTCACCTTCACTCGGCTCAAATCTAATCAAAATCGACTCAATAACATCAAATAATGCAAGAGAAATCAATTCCAATAATCAAAGGTATGATCTTTACACAATTTCTCAAAAGTCAACAAAAGTCAACCTCGGGCTTGCTGTCACGACCCGGAATTCCCAGCTTCGGGACCGTGATGGCACCTAATATTTCACTTGCTAGGTAAGCCGGTGTTAGAGGATTCTTTAAACCAATTTTAGTTAATTTCAATAATAGAATCAATTAAACTAAAAAGAAGCTAAAACTGAAATGCGGAATAACATAAAGCCCAAATATCTAATACAATTCGGATCTGGAGTCACAACTCACGAGCTTCTAAGATTTTCTACAAACAAAGTCTGAAAGAAATACAACTGTTCTGAATGAAAAGAAACAGTAAAATAGGGGAGATAGAAGGGGACTCCAAGGTCTGCAGATGCCAGCAGATCTACCCTGAGTCTCCAACAAGCAAGTCCAAGCGGCTAAGCCTCACGATCAGCTAGGACCGGTACTAAAATCTGCATAAGAAGTGCAGAGTGTAGTATGAGTACATCCGACCCCATGTACTCGTAAGTGTCGAGCCTAACCTCGACGAAGTAGTGACGAGGCTATGACAAGACACCCACATAATAAACATGTGCAGATAACAGTATATGTACAAGAAAATAACGATAACAGCTAAACATGTACTATTGGGAGGGGGACATGCTAAAGGGGCACAAGATATAAGAGATACAACGAAAATGATAACCAGAACAACCAACATGCTTTTAACCAGTGAAAACAACTAAACAAAATGAAAAAAATTGCACGGCATCACCGTTCGTGCTTTTACTCTCAACCTCACAATGAAAATCAATAGATACGGCATGGCATCACCCTTCGTGCATTAACTCTCATAACATGGCACAACATCACCCTTCGTGCATTAACACTCACAATATGGCACAACATCACCCTTCGTGCATTAACACTCATAATATGGCACGACATCACCTTTTATGCATTAACACTCACAACATGGCACGACATCACCCTTCGTGCATTAACACTTATAATATGGCACGACATCACCCTTCGTGCATTAACTCTCTCCCTTACCACATAACAATGAACAAGTGATAGCAGGGAGATAGAATCAACAAGAACAAGCTTTACTTCAACAATGGCTCCACAATACCAATCTCAAATTTGGAATCAATAGTCAATTATCACAAAAAGCCCGTAAACACGATATGGACGATCAATTTAGTAAGTAACTAGTCTAAGCATGGATAACAAGATCAAAGTAAGCAATAAACTACAAGGAACAAGTCCCATCCGCATGCTTTAACCCGACAACAACGCATAAGTACACGTTACCTCACATCTACGTTGTACCCAACATCTAAACATGTAGCAAATAGACAAACAAGTCCTAATCCCTCAAGTCAAGGTTAACTACGACACTTACCTTGCTCCAAAAGTCCACTCAAAGCTCAATCACAGCTTTGCCTCTCAAACAAGCCTCCGAACCAATACAATCTATTAAATTACCAACCAAACGATTAAAATTAAGCCTTAGGAACTACCCACGATATCAAAGTATTCAATTTAGGAAATTATTGAAAAAGTCAACAAAAGTCAACCCCCGGGCCCGCTTGGTCCAAACCCAAAATTCAGACCAAAACCCGATTACCCATTCACCCCCGAGCCCGGTTATGCAATTTATTTTGGAACCCGACCTCAATTTGAGGTCTAAATCCCCATTTTATAAAAATTCCTAATTCTACCCAAACCCCCAATTTCCACCATGAAAACACTAGATTTTAGGTTGAAATCTTAGGAAATGTAGTGAAAGATCGAAAGAAAACGGATTAGAATCACTTACCAATGATTTGGGAAAGAAGAGTTCTTTGAAAAATCGCCTCTAGGGTTTCTTATTTTGAAAATTTGAGAGAATGAACCAAAATCCCGCCTAATTCCCATTTTGATCAGTTGCAGATGTCGCATTTGCGACCTGGGGTTCGCAAATGCGAAGAAACCATTGCAAATGTGAAGTCCTTCCCATCTCTGCTTTCATCGCAAATGCAATGACTTGTTCGCAATTGCGAACATTGATCTTTCGCATTTGCGACCAAATTGATTGCAAATACGACCAAGCCTGCCTCAACCCCACTTCGCAAATGCAAAGTATTGTTCGCAAATGAGAACTCTAGCCTCCCCGCAATTGCGACTTCTTGATCGCAAATGCGAACTTATGCTAACCCAGGTACTCTTCGCAAATGCGAAGAATTTGCTCGCAAATGTGAGCCTGGCAGGATTTGGGATGTTCGCAATTGCAAACACTGATCTCGCAATTGCGAGATCAGAGACCAGTACCAGAAACTGCAGAACACCAGTTGAGTTCTAAGTCTAAACCACTCTGTAGCCTATCTGAAACTCACCCGAGCCCTCGGGACTCTAAACCAAATATGCACAGAAGTCTAAAAATATCATACAAACTCGCTCACGCGATCAATTCTCCAAAATAACACCTAGAACTATGTATTTAGCATCAAATCAAAGGAAATTTTCAAGAAAACTCATGAACTTCTAATTTCACAACCGGACGTCCGAATCACGTCAAACCAACTCCGTTTCTCACCAAATTTGACAGACAAGTTATAAATATAGTTTTGGACCTATACTAGGTTCCTGAACCAAAATACGGACCCGATATCTAAAAAGTCAAATATTGGTCAAACATTTCAAATTCACTAAGCCTTTAACTTTCAAATTTCAACAAAGTGCGATAACTCGGGCTAGGGACTTCTGAATTCGATTCCGGGCATACGCCCAAGTCCCAAATAACGATACGGACCCTCTGGGACCATCAAAATACGAATCCGGGTCCGTTTACGCAAAATGTTGACCGAAGTCAACTCGAATGGATTTTAAGGTAAAAATTTCATATTTTCTCAGCTTTTAACATAAAAGCTTTCCGGAAAAACACCTGGACTATGCACGCAATTCGAGGAAGGCTAGAATGAGGTATTTAAGGCTTCAAAGCACAAAATTAGGTTCTAAAACATAAGATGACCTATCGGGTCATCACATTCTCCACCTCTAAAACAACCGTTCATCCTCGAACGGACATAGAAAAGTACTTGAACTGGTGAAAAGGTGGGGATATCTACTTCATATGTCCGACTCGGACTCCCAAGTAGTTGCCTCGACGAGCTAACCTCTCAACTGCACTCATACTGAAGGATAACTCTTCGACCTCAACTAACGAACCAGCCGGGCTAAAATAGCCATCGGCTCCTCCTCGTAAGTCAAATCCTTGTCCAACTGGACAGAGCTGAAATCTAACACATGGGATGGATCACCTTGATACTTCCGGCACATGGACACATGGAACACCGGATGAACTGCTGATAAACTCGGTGGAAACATAAACCTGTAAGCCACCTCTCCCACTCTCTCAAGAATCTCAAAAGGCCCGATATACCTAGGGCTTAACTTGCCCTTTATTCCGAACCTCATCACACCCTTCATGGGTGATACTCGGAGCAACACTCTCTCTGACCAAGAATGCAACATCACAAACTATATGGTCGACATAACTCTTCTACCTGGACTGAGCTGTGTGAAGTCGATCCTGAATAATCTTGACCTTATCCAAGGCATCCTGTACTAAATCTGTACACAACAACCGAGCCTTCCCCGACTCGAACTATCCAATTGGTGATCGGCACCTCCTACCGTATAATGCCTCATAGGGAGCCATCTGAATGCTCGACTGGTAGCTGTTGCTGTAAGCAAACTCCGCGAGCGGCAAGAACTGATCCCAAGAACCTCTGAAGTCTATAACACAAGCGCGGAGCATATCCTCTAATATCTGAATAGTGCGCTCGAACTGTCCGTCCGTCTGAGGATGAAATGTTGTGCTCAGCTCCACCTGCGTGCCCAACTCACGTTGTACTGCCCTCCAAAAATGCAAGGTGAACTGCGTACCTCGAGCAGAAATGATAGACACAGGCACACCATGAAGACGGACTATCTCGCGAATGTAAATCTCTACCAATCGCTCTGAAGAATAGGTAATTGCCACAGGAATGAAGTGCGCTGACTTGGTCAGCCTGTCCACAATGACCCAAACTGCATCGAACTTCCTCTGAGTCCGTGGGAGTCCAACAACGAAATCCATAGTGATACGCTCCCACTTCCACTCAGGAATCTCTAACTTCTGAAGCAAACTACCAGGTCTTTGATGCTCACACTTTACCTGCTGACAATTTTGACACTGAGCTACATATGCAACTATGTCCTTCTTCATTCTCCTCCGCCAATAATGCTACCACAAGTCCTGATACATCTTGGCGGCGCCCGGATGAATAGAATACCGAGAACTGTGGGCCTCCTCAATAATCAACTCACGAAGTCCATCCACATTAGGCACACAAACATGACCATGCATCCTCAAAACTCATTCATCTCCAACAATAACTTGCTTGGCACCATCGTGCCGCACTGTGTCCTTAAGGACAAGCAAATGAGGGTCGTCATACCACCACTCCCTGATTCGCTCAAACAAGGAAGACCAAGTGACTGTACAAGCTAGGACACGACTAGGCTCTGAAATATCCAGCCTCACAAACTGATTGGTCAAAGCCTGAACATCTGATGAAGCGGTCTCTCACCGACTGGAATGTATGCAAGGCTGCCCATACTCACTGCCTTTCTACTCAAAGTGTCGGCCACCACATTGGCCTTCCTGGGATGATACAAGATGGTGATATCATAGTCTTTCAATAGCTCCAACCACCTCCTCTGTCTCAAATTGAGATCCTTTTGCTTGAACAAATACTGTAGGCTCCGATGATCCGTGAAAACTTCACACGACACACTGTAAAGATAGTGCCTCCAAATCTTCAGTGCATGAACAATGGCTACCAACTCTAAGTCATGGACAGGGTAATGCTTCTTATGAATCTTCAACTGCCGCGACGCATATGCAATCATCCTGCCATCTTGCATAATACTGCACCGAGCCCAACATGGGATGCATCATAATATACAGTATAAGATCCCGAACTTGTGGGCAACACCAACACCGACGCTATACTCAAAGCAGTCTTGAGCTTCTGAAAGTTCGCCTCACACTCGTCTGACCATCTGAACGGGGCACCCTTCTAGGTCAACCTAGTCAACGGGGCTGTTATAGATGAGAACCCCTCCATAAACCGACGGTAATAACCCACCAATCCCAAGAAACTCCGGATCTCCGTGGCTGAAGTGGGTCTAGGCCAGTTTTGCACTACCTCAATCTTCTTAGGGTCTACCTGAATGACCTCTGCTGATACAACGTGCCCCAAGAAAGCGATTGAATCCAACCAAAACTCGCACTTTGAAAACATAGTATATAACTGGCTGTCTCTCAGAGTCTGAAGTTTAATCCGAAGATGCTGCTCGTGCTCCTCTCGACTGCGGGATTCGATCAAGATATCATCAATAAACACAATCACAAAGGAGTCCAAATAAGGCTTGAACACTCAGTTCATGGGATCCTTAAATGTTGTTGGGGCATTTGTCAACCCAAAGGACATCAGTAGAAACTCATAATGCCCGTACCGAGTCCGAAAAGCTGTCATAGGGACATCAGATGCCCTAATCCTCAACTGATGGTAGCTCGACCTCAAATCAATCTTCAAAAACACCTTAGCACCCTGAAGATGATCAAATAAGTCATCAATCCTCGCCAATGGATACTTGTTCTTGATGGTGACTTTGTTCAACTGCCGATAATCTATGCACATCCTCATCGATCCATCCTTCTTCTTGACGAACAACACAGGCGGACCCCAGGGCAAGTTACTAGGTCTAATGAAGCCTTTATCAAGCAAATCCTGCAATTGCTCCTTCAATTCTTTCAATTCTGGCGGGGCCATATGGTATGGAGGAATAGAAATGGGCTAAGTGCCCTGAGCCAAATCAATACAGAAATCAATGTCCCTGTAGGGTGGCATCCCCGGCAGGTCTGTAGGAAACACATCTGGAAACTCACGGACAATTGGTACTGAATCCATGGTAGGAACCTCCGCACTAGAATCACGGACATAAGCCAAATAAGCTAGACACCTCTTCTCGACCATACGCTGAGCCTTCATATAAGAGATAACCCTGCTGGTAGAATGGCTAGGAGTCCCTCTCCACTCTAATCGAGGCAACCCCAGCAAGGCTAAGGTCACTGTCTTAGCGTGACAATCCAATATAGCGTGATAAGGTGACTGCCAATCCATACCCAAGATAACATCGAAATCTACCATATCAAAAAGTAGAAGATCTACACTAGTCTCAAGATTCCCAATGGTGACCACAGACAAACGATAAACACGGTCTACAACGATAGAATCTCCCACAGGTGTGGACACATATACAGGATCACTCACAGAATCACGAGGCACAACCAAATATGAAGCAAAATAGGATGACATATAGGAGTAAGTAGAACCCGGATCAAATAGAACTGAAGCATCTCTACTGCAAATTGAATCAGTACCTGTGATAACAGCGTCAGATGACTCAGCCTCGGGCCTGGCTGGAAAAGCATAGCATCGGGGCTAGGCCTCACCACTCTGGACTACATCTCTAGGACGGCCCCTAGTTGGCTGGCCTCCACTTCTAGCGGCCTGACCTCCACCTCTAACGGCCTGACCACCACCTCTGGCTACCTGACCCCTACCACTAGCTGGCTGAGTGGGCAGTGAATCACCCGGTGCCGGGACCATGGCACGAGAACCCTGATGCTGTGAACTGCTCGATGCACGAGGGCAAAATCTAGCAATGTACCTCGGATAACCACAAGTATAATAGGACCTCGACTGTTGTGACTGCTGACCCTAAAACTGACCCTATCAACCTGAGTAACCACCCTGAAAATTCTGGAGCGGAGGTGTACTAATAGGAGCTGGTGGTGCATTGTAGGCTAGCTGGTCGGAATAAGGCATATGAGGGCCATGACCACCTGAAGCACCGTGGGATGACTTGAGTGCTGAATGAAATGGTCTGGGAGGATGGCCTCTACAAAAAGTACCCCTGCCTCCAGACGAGGCACCGCTAAACCCACCAGAATAAGGAGGCCTCTTGTCAGACCCCTGACCTACCCCCTGTGTAAGAACCATCTCGACTCGCCTGGCAACATTGGCAGCCGTCTGAAAAGAAATCTCACTCCCGGTCTTCTTAGCCATCTACAACTTGATAGGCTAAGCAAGTCCCTCAATAAACCTCCTCTCTCTCTCTCTCTCTCTCTCTCTCTCTCTCTCTCTCTCTCTCTCTCTCTCTCTCTCTCTCTCGGTAGGAAGCAGAAGAATAGCATGACAGGCCAGATCTACAAAATGGGTCTCATACTGAGTGACAGACATACTGCCCTGTTGGAGACGCTTGAACTGCCTGCAAAAATCCTCTCTCAGTGTGACAGGAAGGAACTTCTAAAGAAATATCTGAGAGAACTGGTCCCAAGTAAGAGCAGGCGACCCCGTTGGTATGGTCAATACAAAATCCTTCCACCATCTCTTGGCGGAACCCGTCATGTGAAACACATCAAAATCGACCCCATTGGTCTCAACTATCCCCATGTTCCGCAGAACCTCATGGCAGTGGTCAAAATAATCCTGTGGGTCCTCAGAACGTGCACCATTGAAGTGAACTGGAAAGAGCTTAGTGAACTTGTCCAACCTCAATAAGCCCTCAGAAGACATAGCTGGTCCATCACCGGCCTGTGCCGCAATAACCGGTTGAACTACTCCAACTGGTGGGGCTGCTGGAGCTTGATACTGTGGAGCCATTTGCTCCGGAGCGAGAGTAGTGGGAGTTTGTTCTCCTCCCCCAGCCTGAGAGATGGCTGGTGCCATGGAAAATGTGCCAGTCTGGGCCACACTCTCCATAAGGCCCACCAAACAGACCAAAGTGTCCTGAAGTACTAGGGTGGCAATGAACCCCTCCGGGACCTGAGCTGGTCCGATAGGAACAGTCTCGGATGGAACCTCCTCGTCAAACTCTACCTGAGTCTCCATAGCTAGTGCTGCTGGTCAAGCTCTGGGCTGAGCTCTGCCCTTGCCTCGGCCTCTGGCATGGCCTCGGCCTCTACCTCTACCCCTCGTAGGACCGGCCACTAGGGGCTCTGGCTGCTGCTCAGCTGAAGATGGGGTACGTATTCTCGCCATCTGTGAGAGAATAAGAGTAAAAGAGTTCAATTAGCAATCAGAGAACAAAATTGCACGACAGAGAAGAATAGAAGTGAAATATGTTCCTAAACTTTATTGCCTCTGGAATAATAGAACAGACGTCTTCGTACCGATCCTCCAGACTCTACTAAGCCTACTCGTGAATTGTGAGACCTAGGCAACCTAGTGCTCTGATACCAACTTGTCACGACCCGAAATTCCCACCTTCGGGACCGTGATGGTGCCTAACATTTCACTTGCTAGGCAAGACAGTGTTAGAGGATTCTTCAAACCAATTTTAGTCAATTTCAATAACATAATCAATTAAACTAAATAGAAGGTAAAACTGAAATGCGAAATAACATAAGCCCATAATATCTAATACAATTTGGATCTAGAGTCACAACTCACGAGCTTCTAAGAGTTTCTACAAACAGCATCTGAAAGAAATACAACTATTCTGAATGAAAAGAAATAGTAAAATAGGGGAGATAGAAGGGGACTCCAAGGTCTGCGGACGCCAGCAGGTCTACCTTGAGTCTCCAATAAGCAGGTCCAAGCTGCTAAGCCTCACGATCAGCTAGGACAGGTACCAAACTCTGCACAAGAAGTGCAGAGTGTAGTATGAGTACAACCGACCCTGTGTACTTGTAAGTGTCGAGCCTAACCTCGACGAAGTAGTGACGAGGCTATGACAAGACACCCACATAATAAACCTGTACAGATAATAGTATATGTACAAGAAAACAACGATAACAGCTAAACATGTACTATTGGGAGAGGGACATGCTAAAAGGGCACAAGATATAAGAGATACAATGGAAATGATAACCAGAACAGTCAACATGCTTTTAACCACTGAAAACAACTAAACACAATGAAGAAAATTGCATGGCATCACCCTTCATGCTTTTACTCTCAACCTCACAATGAAAATCAATAGATACGGCACGCCATCACCCTTCATGCATTAACTCTCATAACATGACACAGCATCACCCTTTGTGCATTATACTCTCAATATGGCACGGAATCACCCTTCGTTGATTAACACTCACAATATGGCACGACATCACCCTTCGTACATTAACACTCACAATATGGCACGGCATCACCCTTCATCCATTAATACACACAATATGGCATGGCATCACCTTTCATGCATTAACATTATCCCTTACCGCATAACAATGAACAAGTAATAGCAGGGAGATAGAATCAACAAAAACAAGCCTTACTTCAACAATGGTTCCACAATACCAATCTCAACTTTAGAATCAATTTAGTAAGTAACTAGTCTAAGCATGGATAACAATATCAAAGTAAGCAATAAACTACAAGGAACAAGTCCCACCTGCATGCTTTAACCCGACAACAATGCATAAGTACTTGTCACCTCACATATACATTGTACCCAACATCTAAACATGTAGCAAATAGACAAAAAAGTCCTAATCCATCAAGTCAAGGTTAACCAAGATACTTACCTCATTCCAAAAGTCCACTCAAAGCTCAATCGCAGCTTTGCCTCTCAAACAAGCCTCCGAACCAATAGAATCTAGCAAATTACCAACCAAACGATTCAAATTAAGCCTTAGGAACTACCCACGATATCAAAGGATTTAATTTAGGAAATTATTGAAAAAGTCAACAAAATTCAACCCCCGGGCCCGCTTGGTCCAAACCCGAAATTCGGACCAAAACCCAATTATTCATTCACCCTTGAGCCTGGTTATGTAATTTGTTTTGGAACCCGGCCTCAATTGGAGGTCTAAATCGCCATTTTATAAAAATCCTTAATTCTACCCACACCCCCAATTTCCACCATGAAAACACTAGATTTTAGGTTGAAATCTTAGGAAATGAAGTGAAAGATTGAAAGAAAATGGATTAGAATCACTTACCAATGATTTGGGGAAGAAGAGTTCTTTGAAAAATCGCCTCTAGGGTTTCTTGTTTTGAAAATTTGAGAGAATGAACTAAAATCCCGTCTAAGTCCCATTTTGATCAGTTGCAGATGTCGCATTTGTGACCTGGGGTTCGCAAATGTGGACCCCGCAAATGCGAACCCCGCAAATGCGAAGAAACCATCGTAAATGTGAAGTCCTTCCCATCTCTGCTTGCATCACAAATGCGATGACTTGTTCGTAATTGCGAACATTGATCTTCCGCATTTGAGACCAAATTGATCGCAAATGCGACCAAGCCTGCCACATCCCCACTTCGCAAATGCGAAGTATTGTTCGCAAATGTGAACTCTGGCCTCCCCGCAATTGCGACCTCTTGATCGCAAATGCGAACTTATGCTAACCCAGGTACTCTTCGCAAATGCGAAGAATTAGCTCGCAAATACGAGCCTGGCAGGATTTGGGATCTTCGCAATTGCGAACACTGATCTCGCAATTGCGAGATCAGAGACCAGTACCAAAAATTGCAGAACAACAGCTGAGTTCTAAGTGTAAATCACTCTGTAGCCTATCCGAAACTCACTCGAGCCCTCGAAACTGTAAACCAAATATGCATACTAGTCTAAAACCATCATATGAACTCGATCGTGCGATCAAATCGTCAAAATAACACGTAGAACTACAAATGTAGCATCAAATCAAAGGAGATTTTCAAGAAAACTCATGAACTTCTAATTTCACAACCGGACGTCCGAATCACATCAAACCAACTCCGTTTCTCACCAAATTTGACAAACAAGTCATAAATATAGTGTTGGACCTATACCGGGTTCCGAAACCAAAATACGGACCCGATATCCAAAAAGTCAAACATTTCAAAGTCATTAAGCCTTTAACTTTCAAATTTTAACAAAGTGCGATAACTCGGGCTAGGGACTTACGAATTCGATTCCGGGCATACGCCAAAGTCCTAAATTACGATACGGACCCACCGGGATCGTGAAAACATGAATTCGGGTCCGTTTGCGCAAAACGTTGACTGAAGTCAACTCAAATAGATTTTAAGGCAACATTTTCATATTTTCTCAGTTTTTAACATAAAAATATTTCGGAAAAACACTCGGACTGCGTAAGCAAATCGAGGAAGACTATAATGAGGTATTTAAGGCTTCAAAGCACAGAATTAGGTTCTAAAACATAAGATGACCTATCGGGTCATCACACTTGCCCAATCAAAACCCGGGTCCAAGGGTAGATTATGACTACCCATAACCCCACGAGTTCGTATGTGATTAGTTTCAAAATCTGAGTCCAAATCGACTCTCAAAACTAAAATTCTTATTTATCAAAAACGTGACAAAGTTTCACAAATTTTCACTTTGATTCTCATAATTTTGATGTTCAAACTCACATATAATCATGTAAAATAGTTGAAAATTGGACAAAATCACTTACCCAATGATTGTAGATGAAATTCCCTCTTCAAATTCGTCTCCTATAGAGTTTAGGGTTCCAAAATATGAAAATGAGACTAAAAATCTTGTCCCTCAGCTTTTTGTCCAGTCGCAGTGTCACGACCCAAAATCCACCTAGTCGTGATGGCACCTAACCCAATCCGTCAGGTAAGCCAATTAACAACTATCCAATTCCATTAATATTTAACTGACTCTAATTCACTCCCCAATGACTGGTAGTATAAATCATGAGCTTCTAAAATTAGAAATTACAAAGCTGGTATGATATAAATACATCTTCTGTTCGAAATGTAGATAAACAGATTTTTATAAATCTAAGGCTACCATGAACTAGAGGCAGCTACAACTGAAACGCAGGTACGTCTTCAAATCCAGCTCTCGTCAATCACAGCAACATCATCATCCAATATCTGCACACAAGGTGCATAAGTGTAGTATGAGTACAACCGACCCCATGTACTTAATAAGTAACAAACCTAACCTTAGGTTGAAAGTAGTGACGAGCTTGTACCAAGGTTAGAATCCAACTCCCATAAGCAACAACAATTTATAACAACACAAAGCAAGTAATAAAAGGAGTAACCCAGATATAAAATGCTCAGCTGAATCATGATTTCTGAAAATAGTTCTGCCTTTCAAGTACATCAGTGAAAACCCCAAATCGTTTACCGAAGTTGACAAAAATATGATTAAGTTGAAAACAGTAATTTTCCCAAAAATCCTTTCCATAACAAATAAGATGTTTCATTTTCTTTCCAGATAGCCAGTGAAAAATGCATCATTATGCCCATAGGCCAGTAGGTGTGAGAAGTCATGAATAACGTAATACCGTACAGCATGAGAAAAATACATCTCTATGCCTGTATGCCATATGTGCATGCCAATGCGATGCAAATCAGTGATAAAGACCATATCCATACTCTCAGAGTATCATTTCAGTCAGTCCTCCCAGTCACTCAGTCCTCCCAGTCACTCAGTTCTCACGGTCACTCAGTCCTCACAGTCACTCAGTCCTCCCAATCGCTCGTCACTTGGCACTCGCACTCAGTAGGTACCTGTGCTCACTGGGGGGTGTGTACAGACTCCGGAGGGGCTCCTGCAGCCCAAGCACTATAATCTGCACGGACAACTCACGTGCTGCATGGATAACTCACGTGCTATAGTATCAATATTTGTATCCATACGGATAACTCACGTGCTATAATAAGCCCATCTGGCCTGTTGCGGCGGGCAGCCCGATCCCATAATAATAAAGTATATACAGCCAATATGGCCTGTTGCGGCGTGCAGCCCGATTCCATAATTATCCTCATAATCATGCCCTCGGCCTCACTCAGTCATCAATCTCTCGAGTCTCTCGTGCTCACAATGTCATGAAAATAGCCCAGAAATGATTATATGATGTATCAATAAATAACAACAGAGACTGGGATATGATATACAACTAAATGAATATGACTGAGTATGAATTTTCAATTTAAAACAAATAATTCACATCAATATGACCTCTGTAGGTCCTAATAATAGTGGCACATAGCCCTAACATGATGTTTAATATGATTCTCACCTAAATTTCTTCAACATATAAGACTGCATAGAAAAAGCCAAGATTATTTGGCTACAAAATTCCACGAAAACAATTACATTACAATTATGGTGCACGCCCACACGCCCGTCACCTAGCATGTGTGTCACCTTCCACAATTCACATAATACGTATATTCAGGGTTCATACCCTCAGCTCCAAGATTCGAAGAGTTACTTACCTCGAACAAGCCGAATCCAATGTCGAGCAAGCTAAACAATGCTCCAGAAATTCCATTCTGCGCGTATCAACTTCCAAACGACTCGAATCCAGTCACAATTAATTTGATTCAGTCAATACAAATTATTGTAATTAATTCCATAAGGAAATACTAATTTTTTAATAAAAATCCGAAATTATCTCAAAATTTTCCCGTGGGGCCACGTCTCGGAACCCGACAAAAGTTAGAAAATATGAACGCCCCTTCAACCACGAGTCCAACCATATAAATTTTACTCAAATCCGACATCAACTCGACCCTCAAATCTTCAAATTAAACCAAGAGGGTTTTCACAATTTTCTAATTTAATTCACCAATTAAATGTTAAAAACAACCATGGATTCTAGTAATTTGACCAATATTGAGTTAAGAACACTTACTCCGTTGTTTTCCTTAAAAATCTCCCAAATATCGCCTCTTCTCGAGCTCCAAATCGGTAAAAATAAAAAATGGGACGAACTTTAACTCTCTGCCCAGTCACTTCCTTTATGCGATCGCGGACCAACTTAGGCGAGCGAAGCACTAATTTTCATTGCCCAAAAATAACTCTACGCGATCGCGGAAAATTCCACGCGATCGCGAAGCACAGTCTTTGCAAGCCTACGCGATCACGAACCTTCTCACACGACCGCGAAGCATTAAGCGCGTGGCCCAACTCCTCCCTCTGTTCCTCTTCGCGAACGCGACCTAGCCCACGCATTCGCTATGTATAGCCTGGTCCAACCTATGCGATCATGGATGCCTTCACGCGATCACATAGCACAAAATCTCACTGCTCCAACTTAGCCTATACGATCGCGGACATTCTTATGCGATCGCGTAGATGGAAACCAGTGACAAAAAACCAGCATTCTTCCGCTCGAATTCAAAGTCTAAAATTGATCCGTTAGCCATCCGAAACTCACCCGAGGCCCCCGAGACCTCAACCAAATACACCAACAAGTCCTAAAACATGATACGAACTTAGTCAAAACCTCAAATCACATCCAACAACGCTAAAACCATGAATCATACCCCCATTCAAGCCAAATGAACTTTGAAACTTCAAATTTCTACAAACGATACCGGAACTTATCAAATCACGTCCGATTGACCTCTAATTTTGCACACAAGTCATGATATCAAAAAGTCAACCCCTGGTCAAACTTTCAAAAATTTGACTTTCGTCATTTCAAGCCTAATTCCCCTATGAACTTCCAAATAATTTTTCGGACGCGCTCTTAAGTCGAAAATCACCATACGGAGCTATTGGAATCATCAGAATTCAAATCTGAGGTCGTTTACACATAAGTCAACATCCGGTTAACTTTTTCCAACTTAAGTTTTCAATTATGAGACTACGTGTCTCATTTCACCCCGAAATCCTTCCGGACCCGAACCAACTAACCCGGTAAGTCATAAAATAATTATAAAGCACAAATTGAGCAGTTAATGGGGAAACGGAGTTGTAATATTCAAAATGAATGGTTGGGTCGTTACACGCAGGTGTCGCAAATATGACCTGGGGTTCGCAAATGTGAACCCTGCAAACGCAAGAAATCAATCGCAAAAGCGAAGAACCTCACATCCCTGCTGTCATCGCAAATGCAATGATTTATTTGCAAATGCGAACTTTGGACACCTCGCAAATGCGACCATTAAGATCGCAAATGCGAACAGCTCACCCATGCCCCATCTATCGCAAATGCGAATTCTAAGTTCGCAAATGCAAACCTGGCAGACTTCATCCTATTATCGCAAATGCGATCCAAAACTCGTAAATGCGAGACCTAAGGCATCTGTGCAAAAACTAGCAGACTTAAACTCTATCAAATACTCCGCTACGCGTCTGAAACTCACCCGAGCCCTCGGGGCTCCAAGACAAACAACAATACAAGTCTAAAAACATAATACAAACTCTCTTGTGCGATCAAATTATCAAAATAACATCAGAAACCACGAATCGGACCTCAAAGGACATGAATTCAACTTGAAACTCAAGAACTTCTAAAAACACAACCGCGCATCTGATTCCTAGCAAATCAACTCGAAATGATGCCAAACTTTGCGGACAAGTTCCAAATGACAAAACAGACTTATTCCAAGTGCCGAAATAGAAATCCAAACGCGATAGCTATGAAGTCAACCTACAGTCAAACTTATCAAAATTTTAAGCCTTTAAATTTCCAACTTTCAGTAAAATAACACAAATCAACCTACAGACCTCCGAATTCGATTCCGGGCACACGCTCAAGTCTAAATTCATGATACAAACCCATTGGAGCCATCAAAAAACAAACCTCAGACAACATTTTTAGCTTAAGCTTTTAAAGTGAGAATCACTCATCCAAATTCATTCCGAAACCTTCGAAAATCAAATCTGACCATGCACGCAAGTCATAATACACAATATGAAGCCAGTCAAGATCTCGAACCACTAAACAGAACCTTAAAGTTCAAAAAGATTGGTCGTATCGTTATAGTAGGTTCGTGTTATATTTTGGAATTGGTAGGTATGATTGGACGGGGTCCCTAGGGTTTCAGTTGTGTTTCATATAGGTTTCGAACCATTTTTCATTATTTTGGAACTACTAGTTTTCTGATGTTCTGGTGTGCTTTGCGATCGCAGATGGATTATAGCAGTCTCGGAGAGTATTTTGGTGGAAGGTGATATTTTCTCTTCACGTTTGCGATTGGGTGGTCGCATTCGCTTAGAAGGGGAGGTTGGTTGGGTGCGTCAGCTTTTAGCCTTCACGTTCGTGTAGGAAGGATTGCGTTCACATAGGCTTAACTTTGGTAGGAATCGCGATCGCGACCAGATCTTCGCGTTCGCGTAGGGTTTTTAGAGGTAGCTTTTGGTTTGTGCTTCACGATCGCGAAGTAAGTCCCGCGATCGTGAAAGGCATCGCTGGGTAGTCACTTAAGTATTCTATTTCGAGGGTTTTAGTCATTTTACCATATTTTGAGTTTGGGAGCTCGGATTAAGGCAATTTTGGAGAGGAGTTTTACGATTTGACTTAGGGTAAGTATTTTTTACTCGGATTTATTTATTATTCATGATTCCAACCTTGATTTTTAGCATTTGAAGAGTGAATCGAAGTGAGAAAATTGAGAATTTTAGTAAAAACTTATCGAAAGTAAAAATTGATGATTTGAGGGTCGATTTGAGGTCGGATTTGGATGAAACGCATATATTTGGACTCATATTGGAATGGAAATTAGGAATTTATGAGTTTTATCGGGTTCTGGAGTGCGGGTCTGGGGTTGACTTTATATAATTGTATCAAGATCATAGCTTTATTATTTGGGGTTACTTTCTATGGCTTTTATTGATAATATTAAGTTATTTTGGCTAGATTTGAGCCGTCCGGAGGTTGATTGACGTAGGAAGGAATTTCTAGAGTACTGATTTAGCTTGCTTGAAGTAACTATCTTACCTAAATTTGGTTAAGGCACTAATTTTCTGAGTTATTAGTGATAGCTACGTGCTATGGATGGCGCATATGTGAGGGGATTGAGCCCATGTGTGTACATCGTGATATCCTGCTCGGAGTTGTGATTAGGTTATTATATGTCTTGTATTGATTGTTAAGCTTCATGTTATTATACCTCTTATGTTGTATTCCCTTTGTGAGCTATTTGAATCATGTTAGAGTTTATTTGTTGGTTGATCTCATGTTCAAACGTGTTAGTTGCTATTCTTGTAGCGTAATTGCCTGACTAGAACTGTGGTAGCACACTTCCCAGATGACTACACTTTAGCATGTCACTTCTATTACTCCATGAGTATGTAAATTGATATCTATTGTTCATGTACATGTATCATTCTATATGATTTCAGGGTGATATGGACTGGGTTGATAGCACGTGAGTTGTCTGTACGGTGGTTATATATGCATGTGAATTGTCTGTGCAATATGCGCATAAAGATCCATCCCCCTAGAGTTACTTTTTCATATTTCTCTCTTGATTGTGTACACGCGGTATGAGGAAAACAAGCCAGTGTGTGTTATGATTATTGCATGTTTTCTCTACTTGTAATTTTCTTGGATGTATACATGTTTTATTCGCACATTTTCTCTATATGCTAGATGAGGAATGTATACATGCCTCATTTTGTATATCTTCTCTTTATGATGGTTTAATCAACTAAAACAGAGAATGTTACATTATCTTGTGCACCGGGGAGGATTTATTTGTGATTCATGACTTTTTGATATTATTGATGCGTACTTGTGAGATTCATGAACTGTACAGGTGGTTAGCGAGTATCATTATTAATTTTTGTCTCTATTACCTTGTTGAGATTAGTTATGATACTTGATAAGTACATGGGGTCGGTTGTACTCATACTACACTTTGCATTTAATTGTGCAGATTCAGATGTTGGACGGAGCTGTGGGTAGTTGTGATATGTTGTTGTGATTGTCTTCGAGAGACGAGGTAGAGTTGTATCTCGACCGCTGACTTTAGCATCTTTTTTCATTTTAGTACTGTTTTTTCATTCAGACAGTATTTGTACTTTGTATTTCAGAGCTCATGACTCTATATTTACCAGTTCTGGGGAATTTATTATGTATCGATGCAGCTATTTTATGTTATTGGCTTTAGACTTGTATTATTCTCGTTATTTATGTTATCTTGTCCTGTTCTTATTATGTTAGGCTTTTCTAGCAAGTGAGTTATGTGGCATCATGACCGGTTAGTGGATTTGAGTCGTGACAGTTGGTCACGTGTAAGAGGAATTACAAAGTGGCAGGGAGCCCAAGAAGCAACAGTATCATGTTGAGGTCTTATTTTCTCTTAGTTCAAGATAGGTGCAAGGAAAACAGTGTTCCACAAAATCAACATGATGAGATAAATAAAGGCGAGAGTTTTACAGGATCATAACATTTATAAGCACTCTAATTTTGTGAATATCCTAGGAAAAGACGAGGAGTTAAGTGTGGTTGTAATTTATTCTGATTGTTGGGACGCAACTTAGGATAACATAAACAACCAATGACACGTAGTTTGGCAGAGTACCATATAATCTGAGATAAGCTGAATCATTATCTAAATTTCGGGTAGGCAGCCTATTGATTAAGTAGGCAGCAATAGTAAAGGCATATGAACAAAACTTTAGAGGAAGATTTGATTGTATAACAATGTACATGTCTCCTCAACATAGCAATGACGACGCTCGGTAGTAGCATTGTGTTCAGGTGTATAGGGAGAAGAAAGAAAATGTAACGTCTTCAAAGAATGAACGAAGATGAATAAATTCCCAGCCATTGTCAGAGTAAAAATATATAATGGGCTTTTGAAATAATTTTTCCACAATTCTTTTAAACTTTGGAAACACAATTGAAACATCAGATTTTCTCTTTAGAGGAAATAGCCAGATATGTTTCGTACAATGATCTACAAATATTACATAATATTGAAAACCACAAAATAGAAACTTCCGGCGTAGCATCCCAAACATCAAAATAAATATATTCTAAAGGAGCAGAACTTTGTATCGAAGATTTATAAAAAGAAGTCTTATGCATTTTATTGCATTTACAAGAGTTGCTAAAGATATTCTTCTCTAAAGATGAAACATTTAAAAGCTTCAAAATATGACAAAGAGTGGGAGTGCAAGGATGCCCGAGACATGATGCCAATTGGGAGCAGTGGTGGTGGAAGAGGTGTTGACTTGATCAATAGATGCAACTTGTAGAGCAGACTTAGAAGGCCACGGATATACACCGTCCTTAGGCTTCCCCACTATCAGAGGTACCCCCATGTAGTATTCCTTCAGAACAAACGAGTAAGGTGAGAATTCAACTGAAACATGGTTATCATTATACAATTGATAAACAAAAATAAGTTTCTTTTTCATATGAGGCACACATAAAATATTAGTCAAGTTTAGAGGTGTAGAGGGAGAGGGTAGGAGAGCAGATCATATATGGGTAATCTTGTGAGATTTACCATCACTAAGCATGAAATCCTCAGTACCATCATATTCAGATTGAAGAGAAATGTTTTGTAAATCTTGTGTAATATAGTGCGAGGCACCAGAGTCAACAAGCCATTTTGGATCCCCATTGGTGGACTGTGAAGCATAGTTAGCTTTAGGCTGCTAAATGTTGGGCTGGTTGGGGTTGCTCGAAGAACCACTGGATCTGGTACCTATAACAGCACATAAAATGGCAACTAATTTCCTGCAGTGCTTGACATGGTGGCCAGGTTTGTCACACAATTGACAAGTGTACTTGGGTCCATTGTTTTGACCACCAGAACGACATCATTGATTGCTTCCATTTCCGTTCCGAACAGAAGAGAAAACATTTCTTTGATTGGAACGTGAGTTATTGGTATACCGATTGGAATTTCGGTTGATAGATGTGGTAGGTTTAGCAGCAAAGTTCATCATGATTGGCGCTATAGTCTAGGATGACCGGCGAGTCAAGTGAGCTTCAAAGTCAGTCAACTTCTCGTGAAGCTCTTGAAGCTTGAAAGGTAATGGGTGTTTCACGAGCACGAAGTGCATAGGCAATGCTATCATACTCGAAAGGAAGGCCATGTACAACATGAAGAAAAACTTCATCAGTGGATATGTGAACACCAACTGATGCAAGCTTGATACAGATCTCTTTAACTTTTTGCAATTAGACAGTGATGGAAAGATTCCCTTTTTGAATATTATTCAAGTCTTCTCTCAAGCTCATTCTGCGAGCATGCGATGGCTTGGCATAAGTCATGTCAAGATTTTGCCCAAACGCATAGGAAGTTTTATCACTGCCCAGAAAGCAAGCTAGTCGCGGTACAGACTTTTTGGATTGTACAGTACGTTGGGGAGTTGAAAGAAAATTATTGCAGAACATGACATTTCTGCGGTCCATTATGCGATCACAGAACTACTCCGCGAACCGCAGATCCGCCGCAGAGTGGAGCAGAAAAATGGGTCAATTTTGGAGGTCGTTTTGCGGTCAACTATGCGACTGCATTATCATTTCGCGAGTCGCACATCCGTTGCAGAACCAGCATGAGAAAACTTCAGAGGAAGATACTACGACGCATTATGCGACCGCATAACTGATCTGCGGACCGCAGATCAGTCACAGACTGGACTTTGCGGGCCGTAGACCTGATCTGCGGTGCACTCTGCGACCGCCTAGTTGAGTTCGGAGGGTCCATTTCCTGATTTTATAACCCAATCCCATTTTTATAAAACAACCTTGGGGATAATTTTAGAAGGTTCAAAATGCTATCTTAGAGAGAGGAAAGTACTCTAGAGTGAGAGAAGGAATCCCTAAGCTATTTGTTCATCAATCATTGCTCAAGGATCGGAGAATTCACAAGGAAACCATGCTAGTTGTCTTTTAAAGAGGAAAGGTTCTAGCCCTAGCTTTCCATTTCATATTTGGGGTAGAAGATGGGTAATGAGGAGTGTGATTCTTGGGTATGAGAGTGTTATTTATGCATGCATGTACCATCAACGTTTGTGGGAAGGTTATTGAGCTCAAATGGGTAAATGTTGGGTTGTGGGATGAAGGAATCCAATATAGAAAAACCTTGAAATCAGAATGCACACCTAGCATTTGATAAAATGCTTAAATGAGCTGAACCTATGAATATCTTCCTAATTATGGTTCAATTTTATCATGTCTCTAAATAGATCGAAGTTGCTAGGATTTTCGGAATATTGTGGTAATTTAAGGAAAGTTTAAAGCGAGGTATGTTGGCTAAAATTTTCTCTTAGAATAGAATCCCATGATGTTCTCGTAAGTCTAAAGTACGATGGGCCAAATTCTTATTTCTCATGTTCCGAGTTATTCATTATAAATTTGACTATTCCGAATAAATTTTGTGTCGAAAGATATATGTTCAAAATGTGTTCCGAATGCTCTTATCATATTATGTTATCCTTTGAAAATGTGTTCAAAGTATGGGTTGTGTATTAAAATATTATGAATTCGAGTCGTGTTTCAAATGAAAGTTAGTATGCCAAATTGTAGAAGAAGACTCAATGTGCTTAAGACTCTTATTTGCTCATATGTATACTTAAAGTGTTGATTAAAAATTCTTTGTTATTGATAATCCATGATGATGTTTGAAAGTAAAAGGGGTGAGCATAAAATATGAAATACGACCAACGTGCCAAGAATGATATTACATTTGTGGCCACTAGTGCCGATGAAATGAATAGATGTGTAAAAAAATTATGAAATGAGCTGAAAATCCTCTATACAATAATACATTTTGGGAGCATCGTTAGTCACCGATGAAGGGTAGGTTAAAATAACATAACTCCAAAACTACACGTGCGAGTGTAGGAGTGATTGAGGGGTAAATCCCTATACCAATGTGTTGAGAACATTCCCCTTAAATGGGATGAGATTGATGTGTTGAGGTTATTCCTCTTAAATGGGATAAGATTGATATGTTGAGATTATTCCCTTAATTAAGATGAGATGATTGCTAGTAGAGGTTGATGTCGATCTACACGGTATTGTGGTGAGACGACCTAGCCGATCGGGTCGAGATCGGACGCCATGTCGCGCACATGGTGGTGATTGTGATTGTGATTGTATATCTTTGTATAAGACGTCCTAGCCGATCGGGCCATGATCGGCCTCCATGCTAAAACACGGTGGTCTATCAGTACTAAAGATCTCCCAACCCAAAATATTGAAATTTACTTGAAAACTTATCTTGCTCCTAACTTGATGCTTTTGTATTATTTGAAGCTTTCATTTTGATCCTATGATTGTTTCTCCTCGTATTGTTACTCGTTTTATTGAGAGGGTGTTTAGTCTTGCATACTAGTACTATTCTATGTTACACCCTATATTTTCGTACGTAAAAATGCATCGTAAGCAAACTAATGTAGGACCAAAAATGAGATAATATTTAAAAGTATATAAAGTAATTTAATCATGTTACCTCTGAGGTTACAAATATTGAAGATCATGAACAACAAGTACAAAGAGGGTTGGACGGTTCAGAAGCTAAAGCAATTGAAGAAAATAATGTTTCGTCGAAAGTCGACAAGTTGGGAATGTTATAACATATACCTTTGGGGTGAGACTAGGGTGCTTAACATGATAAGGAGATTATGTTATGATTTATATTAGTCGTATGACATCCGTGTGTTATGTTTTGAAGTCAAGAGAGTTGTGGAACAAAAGTCGATGAAAGTCATCACAAGTTACATTCATAAGTTTTACTGAAACTTTGGGTCAAATGTAACTGCAATTTTCTCCCAATATACTTAGAGTTATGGGGTGTTCCACCCATCAAATTAAAGATCTATGAGTCTATTTTCCAACGCATTAAACCATTTGTCAATACGACATCGGAGTAGAGAGATATGTGCATTTTTGCGATACTGCGCAAACTGCTAGGTGACAAGTAGGTGTGTCACCTACTTGCTTAAATGAGAGCCCAAAAAAATGGGCAATTTTGGGTCGTCCAAAGAGGCCTTTTAAGGGCCTATTTTATTCATATATTAGACTTAAAATAGAGCATAATAACCAGACATAAGCTCTGCAAAGAATCCTCCCAAAAATTTCCCACAAACCCTAATTGATTTTCACTCCCTTTCAAGTTCCAATTGGAGGTAAAACCTAGAGTTTGAAGAACCAAGATAAGCGCTGAGTTATCCAACAAATAAGGTTAGTTTACTTCTCTCTTTCATCCAATTTTTCTTTTGCAAATTCATGGTAAGTCGTTCTATACTTGTAAGAACTCACAGGACGGTGATCGGAAGCCGTGAGTTCGAGTTATTCACTTGTAGCGGACTGTTTTGTGTTGCTGTTGGGCTGCGTGTTTTACTACTATTTTGTGGAGTTTTGGAGGAGGAAGGGGGTTTATAAACACCATATAAATGTAGGGTGGTTGGCTGGTCGTTCGTCATAACATTTTCGGGTCGTTTGACGCTACTACGGTGGTCGTTTTGTGTACGAAGAGATTGGGGTGTGTTGGGCTGTTTTGTAGTATTTGATGGTGTATATAGGGCTGGAAAATGATGTATATATGTTGTTATTGTTCTGTTCTTGTATGGTTCATGTTATATTGAATTTGGAGGAAGTAAGGATTATAGGGGAGATGCTGCCCGTTTTAATACAAAATAAGTTTGTCATTCGTTGTGCGATAGTTGTACCTTTCGTAACTTAACGATAGTATTATTATCATTCTTGTAGATTAAGGTGCGAAGAGGTGAGTTCAACTTGGTGATTGGAAAGATTGTGATAAGGTATGTTAAGGCTAAGCCTTCCTTCATTTTGGCAGGATCTCGTAGCTACATGTGTTAGTAATGAGACAAAAAGAGAAGTTCATATTCATGAATTTATTCACACTATTCTAGTCTCATAAGTTACAATATTATTCCTTATCGAGACTCTATATTCAATTTTAGTATTGTCTTCTTCCAGTCAAGAGAGCAGCAAGCCTATATATACAGTATTACAGTATTTTCATTACCATCGAGCTATAATCGATGGGCAGGCCCCTATTGGGCAACCTCTAATCAGATGGAAAGTTATATACCGAGCCTACTGTGGCCGAGCGCCTATGAGCGAGCCCAGCATGGTCGAGATACATAGCCTAGTATGGCCGAGCGCCTATGAGCGAGCCTACTATGGCAGAGCAGTTATATATACCGAGCCTTATAAGGCCGTACAATTATTTTACTTACTATATTGAAGGAGTTGAGTCAGTATCAGCAGGTAAGTATATCTCCAGATCATCTTTGACTCCCAGTTACTTCCAGTTATTATATTATCAGTTCAGTTTCGATTTTCAGTTATGTTATTGCCTTACATACTCGGTACATTATTTCGTACTGACGTCCCTTTTCCGGGGATGCTGCATTTCATGCATGCAGGTTCAGATAGACAGACGAGTAGATCTCCTCAGTAGGTGTTTCCCGAGTTCAGCCTGATCGGTAAGCTCCACGTCTTTCGGAGTTGCCAGGTCTAGAGTGTTGTGTACATCTTATGTATATCTGTATATATGTTATGGGTAGGTCGGGGCCCTGTTCCGATCATAGTACATCTATCAGTAGAGGCTTGTAGACATATCCTGTTGGTTAGTGCAGTATGTTGGGTTTGTAGGCCTGGTATGTATAATTTGGTGGTTTGTCAGCTGTAGTAGCTATGACGGCCTTTTCAGCCTAGCTTTATATTGATGTTTAGTTAGCGCTAGTTTCCATTCAGTTTTATATTTTGCTTCGCAAATTGTCTTGCAAGGTGGCCCCATGGCCAAAGTATGACATTATGTGTTCAGAGTCCCTTAGTCGCAATTTGGTACGCCAGGTTAGGTGAGGCACCGGGTGCTTGTCTCGCTCCTAGGTTCGGGGCGTGACAAACTTGGTATCAGAGCAGTTCTATCCTAGAAAGTCTACAAGCCGTGTCTAGTAGAGTCTTGTTTATAAATATGTTGTGCACCACATTATATAAGCAGGGCACTACAGGGCATTTAGGAGTTAGTTACCCTTCTTTGAAATCTAAATCGTGCTGCAGAACTGAGTTATAGAAAATTTGAATTAAACTTATGTGTTGGTGTTTGCATGCACAGATGACGGTGACTAGGAAGACTACGGCTAGCCAGAGGAGAGATACAGCAGTAGGTGAGGGGACCAGCAGGGTACCCCCAGTAGATGGGGCCCAGTCTGAGGCTCAAGGCGAGACCCCTACTCAGCCATTACCGGCTCCTCCACCAACTACGGAGATTCCTAGGGAAACCGCACATCCAGTTCCCCCTCCACTTCCATCAGATCAGGACTTAAGGAGTGCGGTGCATTTGTTGACACAGTTGGTAGCTACCCAGCAACAGGCTAGGGCATCAGCTAGTGCAGGAACTTCTGAGGGGTCTGGGAGTTCAAGGGTCCGAGAGTTTATTGCTTTGAGTCCCCCAGAGTTCACGGGGACAGATCAGAGGGGAGGACCCACAGGATTTCATAGATCAGCTTCACAGGATCTTTCGTGTTATGCATGCCACGGAGAAAGAGGCAGTTGAGCTAGCAGCTTTTCGACTCCGAGATATAGCCATCCTTTGGTACGAGGGATGGGAGAGTTCCAGGGGACGTGATGCACCTCCAGCTATTTGGGAGAATTTTTCAGATGCCTTCCTTGACCAGTACTTACCACGGGAGATCCGACAGGCTCGAGTCGATCAGTTTCTAGCCCTCAAGCAGGGTAATATGAGTGTTCGAGAGTATAGTCTCCGTTTTGACTCATTGGCCAGATATGCACCATCCATAGTTGCTACTATGCGGGACAGGATTCACAGGTTTATAGCAGGGTTAGCCCCAGAGTTAACCGAGGCATGTGCCACCACTGCATTGCAGGATAGTATGGATATCTCCCGGATTCAGGCATTCGCCCAGAATATAGAAAGGGGTAGGCGTCGGCAGTAGGGTACAGAGAGCGCTGAGCAAGGGCAACGTAAGAGGATGAGATTTCCCAGGTCTCAGGAGCAATATCAGGGTAGTTGTAGGACCCAGTACTTCGGACGGCCACCTAGGCCTCCGCCACCTCAGTTACAGGGTTACAGGTATGACCGCTATACTCAGTCAGGACTAGGTGAGAGCTCACGGGCGTCGGGTTTGCAGCGACAGTGAGGATCTGTGCAGACATGGTCATTTCCTCCACGGTGTGACATCTGTGGTAGAGGACACTTGGGCCAATGCCGAGCAGGTTCTGATGCTTGTTATACATGTGGGCGTCCAGGGCATATGATGCGGGATTTCCCAAATAGAGATTCGGTGGGAATGGCACAACCAGCGAGTTCAGCAACAGGATCATCTATGTCCGTGCATCTTTCAGGGTGCGAGTCTCAGTCTTCGGCTGGTAGAGGTCGGGGCAGAGGTAGAGGTTCCAGTTCAAGTGGTAATCAGAACCGTATCTATGCTTTAGCAGGTCGACAGGACCAGGAGTCTTCACCAGACGTTGTGACAGGTATATTAACCATTTGCTCTCACGATGCTTATGCTTTGATAGACCCAGGATTTACTTTATCGTATATTACCCCATTTGTCGCGAGGAAGTTTGGTATAGTGCCTGAAATACTAAGTGATCCTTTTGCGGTATCTACACCGGTCGGAGAATTGATTATTGCTAGACGGGTTTACCGAGGTTGTACGGTGACAATTTGTAGTCGTCAGACCTCAGCTGACCTAGTTGAGCTAGAGATGATGGATTTTGATGCTATCATGGGCATGGACTGGTTGGAAGCTTGCTATGCCACAGTTGATTGCCGAGCAAAGGCAGCCAGATTTCATTTTCCGGTTGAGCCAGTCCTTGAATGGGTAGGTAATACACCAACACCCAGAGGTAGGTTTATTTCCTATCTGAAGGCGAGGAAAATGATCGCAAAAGGGTGCATTTATCATATTGTGCGAGTTAGAGATGCAGATGCTGAGATACCTACACTTCAGTCTATTCCCGTAGTCAAAGAGTATGCAGATGTGTTTCCAGATGAGCTTCCAGGTATTCCTCCAGAGCGAGAGATTGATTTTAGCATCGATTTGCTTCCAGGAACTCAACCAATATCCGTCCCTCCGTATAGAATGGCACCTGGCGAATTGAAGGAGTTGAAGGAGCAGTTAAAAGATTTGCTGGAGAAAGGTTACATCAGGCCCAGTACCTCACCTTGGGGTGCACCAGTACTATTTGTGCGGAAGAAAGACGGCTCGCTGAGGATGTGTATCGATTATAGGCAGCTGAACAAGGTAACTATTAAGAATAAGTATCCACTTCCAAGGATCGATGACTTGTTTGATCAGTTGTAGGGGGCTAGATGCTTTTCAAAGATAGATTTGAGGTCGGGGTACCACCAAGTCAGAGTTCGGGAAAAAGATATTCCAAAGACAGCCTTCAGGACCCGATATGGCCACTTCGAGTTCCTTGTCATGTCCTTCGGGTTGACTAATGCACCCGCTGTATTTATGGACTTGATGAATAGCCTATTCCGACCATTTTTAGATCTGTTCGTGATAGTATTTATTGATAATATTTTGGTTTATTCTCGTTCAGAGGATGAGCATGCGGACCACCTGCGAGCGGTACTCCAAACCCTCCGTGATCGTAAGTTGTATGCTAAGTTTTCTAAATGTGAGTTCTGGTTGAAGTCTGTAGCATTCTTGGGGCATATTGTATCAGATGAAGGGATAAAGGTGGACACTCAGAAGATTGAGGCCGTGAAATCTTGGCCTAGACCTACCACTCCGACAGAGGTTCGTAGCTTTCTAGGCTTAGCAGGATACTATCGGAGGTTCGTAGAGGGTTTTTCTTCCCTTTCGGCACCATTGACGAAGTTGACACAGAAAGAAACTAAGTTTCAATGGACAGAGGCTTGTGAGCGAAGTTTCCAAGAGCTTAAGAACAGGTTGACCTCAGCTCCAGTTCTAACACTTCCAGAGGGTCTAGAGGGTTATGCCGTGTATTGAGATGCATCAGGTGTCGGGTTAGGATGTGTACTGATGCAACATGGGAAGGTAATTGCGTATGCTTCAAGGCAGTTGAGGAAGCACGAGAGGAATTATCCGACCCACGACCTCGAGTTAGCTGCGGTTGTCCATGCACTTAAGATATGGCGGCATTATTTATATGGTGTTCATATTGATGTATTTACTGATCATAAAAGCCTACAATATATCTTCAAGCAGAAAGAGTTGAATTTGCGACAGAGGTGATGGCTTGAGTTATTAAAAGATTACGATGTTAACATTCTTTACCATCCAGGGAAAGCTAATGTTGTAGCAGATGCATTAAGTCGCCGATCTATGGGTAGCTTAGCACATGTAGAGCCCAAGAAAAGACAATTAGCTAGAGAGATTCATCAATTGTCTTCATTGGGGGTTCGGTTAGTAGATTCTGAGGATGGTGGAGTTGTACTCCAAAACACTACAAAATCATCCCTCATAGCGGAAGTCAAGGAAAGGCAGTACGAGGACCCAGAGTTGGTCGAGCTGAGAGAGCGAGTTCCACAGCAGAAGAAGCCACTGTTAGAGCTAAAGGGAGATGGGGTTCTCAGATATAGGGGTCGTTTCTGTGTTCCAGATGTAGCAGGGCTACGAGACATGATTATGTCAGAGGCACATTATTCATGGTATTCCATCCATCCTGGGTCGACGAAGATGTATCATGACATTAAGGATGTGTACTGGTGGAACGATATGAAAAAGAACATTGCTGAGTTTGTCGCCCAATGTACTAGTTGCCAGCAAGTGAAGATAGAGCACCAGAAGCCTGGAGGGCTAATGCAGACTATAGAGATCCCGACATGGAAATGGGAGGCGATAAACATAGACTTTATCACGGGTTTACCTCGTTCTAATCGTAAGTTCGATTCCATATGGGTGATAGTCGATAGGCTCACGAAATCAGCTCACTTCCTACCGGTCAGATCTACATATATAGCAGAAGATTATGCAAAGTTATATATTAAGGAGATAGTGCGGCTACACAGAGTACCAGTTTCTATTATATCTGACCGTGGGGCTCAGTTTACAGCACATTTTTGGAGGTCATTTCAGAGAGGTCTAGGGACTCAGGTAAATCTCAGCACAGCTTTTCATCCACAGACTGATGGACAAGCCGAGCGCACAGTTCAGACGCTCGAGGATATGTTACGAGTATGTGTGTTGGATTTTAAAAGAAGTTGGGATGAACATCTACCTCTTGTCGAGTTTGCATATAATAACAGTTACCACTCCAGTATTCAGATGGCTCCGTATGAGGCTTTGTATGGGCGTAAGTGCAGATCTCCTATAGGGTGGTTTGATGTTGGGGAATCTGGGTTATATGGGCCAGACCTGGTTCAACAGGCCATAGAGAAAGTAAAACTTATCCGGGAGCGACTGTTGACAGCTCAGAGTCGTCAGAAGTCATATTCTGACGTGCGGCGACGAGACTTAGAGTTCAGGATTAATGACTGGGTATTCTTAAAGGTATCACCTATGATGGGCATGATGAGGTTTGGCAAGAAAGGCAAGCTTAGCCCACGGTATATTGGGCCTTATAGGATCATTCGGAGAGTGGGCCAAGTAGCTTATGAATTAGAGTTGCCCTCAGAATTGGAGTCTGTCCATCCGGTTTTTCACGTATCTATGCTACGGAAGTGTATTGGCGATCCTACCCGAGTGGTGCCCACGGATGATGTACAGATTATAGAGGACTTGTCATACGAGGAAATTCCAGTTGCCATCCTAGACCGACAAATCCGCAATCTACGAAATAAGGAGGTAGCTTCCGTAAAGGTTTTTTGGAGGAGCAAGAATGTAGAAGAGATGACGTGGGAATCGGAGGAAGAAATGAAGTCTAAATACCCCCACCTATTTCAAACTGAAGATATGGCTCGAGATGGGATGCTACAACACAGCTCTATTCAGGCTAGCAGGTCATCAGGTAAGCTTTTATTTTTCACTTTTAGTATTTATGATTTACGGTTGGTGAGGCAAAGTGTTGCTATTTATAAACATTGGCCATGTGTGGCATGCATAGTATGTTTTCTGGCTACGTACAGGTTGGTTTTAACCTAGTGTACGAAGAATACTCTGGCAAAAGCTTCCAAAGTCTCTAAGAGTAAACATTCGAGGACGAATGTTCCCAAGGGGGGAATGATGTTACACCGTATATTTTCGTACGTAAAAATGCATCGTAAGCAAACTAATGTAGGACCAAAAATGAGATAATATTTAAAAGTATATAAAGTAATTTAATCATGTTACCTCTGAGGTTACAAATATTGAAGATCATGAACAACAAGTACAAAGAGTGTTGGACGGTTCAGAAGCTAAAGCAATTGAAGAAAATAATATTTCGTCGAAAGTAGACAAGTTGGGAATGTTATAACATATACCTTTGGGGTGAGACTAGGGTGCTTGACATGATAAGGAGATTATGTTATGATTTATATTAGTCGTATGACATCCGTGTGTTATGTTTTGAAGTCAAGAGAGTTGTGGAACAAAAGTCGATGAAAGTCATCACAAGTTACATTTATAAGTTTTACTGAAACTTTGGGTCAAATGTAACTGCGATTTTCTCCCAATATACTTAGAGTTATGGGGTGTTCCACCCATCAAATTAAAGATCTATGAGTCTATTTTCCAACGCATTAAACCGTTTGTCAATATGATATTGGAGTAAAAAGATATGCGAATTTGTGCAATACTGCGCAAGCTGCTAGGTGACAAGTAGGTGTGTCACCTACTTGCTTAAATGAGAGCTCAAAAAAAGGGGCCATTTCGGGTCGTCCAAAGAGGCCTTTTAAGGGCCTATTTTATTCATATATTAGACTTAAAATAGAGCATAATAACCAGACATAAGCTCTGCAAAGAATCCTCCCAAAAATTTCCCACAAACCCTAATTGATTTTCTCTCCCTTTCAAGTTCCAATTGGAGGTAAAACCTAGAGTTTGAAGAACCAAGATAAGCGCTGAGTTATCCAACAAATAAGGTTAGTTTACTGCTCTCTTTCATCCAATTTTTCTTCTGTAAATTCATGGTAAGTCGTTCTATACTTGTAAGAACTCACGGGACGGTGATCGGAAGCCGTGAGTTCGAGTTATTCACTTGTAGCGGACTGTTTTGTGTTGCTGTTGGGCTGCGTGTTTTACTACTATTTTGTGGAGTTTTGGAGGAGGAAGGGGGTTTATAAACACCATATAAATGTAGGGTGGTTGGCTGGTCGTTCGTCATAACATTTTCGGGTCGTTTGACACTACTACGGTGGTCGTTTTGTGTACGAAGAGATTGGGGTGTGTTGGGCTGTTTTGTAGTATTTGATGGTGTATATAGGGCTGGAAAATGATGTATATATGTTGTTATTGTTTTTTTCTTGTATTGTTCGTGTTATATTGAATTTGGAGGAAGTAAGGATTATAGGGGAGATGCTGCCCGTTTTAATACAAAATAAGTTTGTCGTTCGTTGTGCGATAGTTGTACCTTTCGTAACTTAACGATAGTATTATTATCATTCTTGTAGATTAAGGTGCGAAGAGGTGAGTTCAACTTGGTGATTGGAAAGATTGTGATAAGGTATGTTAAGGCTAAGCCTTCCTTCATTTTGGCAGGATCTCGTAGCTACATGTGTTAGTAATGAGACAAAAAGAGAAGTTCATATTCATGAATTTATTCACACTATTCTAGTCTCATAAGTTACAATATTATTCCTTATCGAGACTCTATATTCAATTTTAGTATTGTCTTCTTCCAGTCAAGAGAGCAGCAAGCCTATATATACAGTATTACAGTATTTTTATTACCATCGAGCTATAATCGATGGGCAGGCCCCTATTGGGCAACCTCTGATCAGATGGAAAGTTATATACCGAGCCTACTGTGGCCGAGCACCTATGAGCGAGCCCAGCATGGTCGAGATACATAGCCTAGTATGGCCGAGCGCCTATGAGCGAGCCTACTATGGAAGAGCAGTTATATATACCGAGCCTTATAAGGCCGTACAATTATTTTACTTACTATATTGAAGGAGTTGAGTCAGTATCAGCAGGTAAGTATATCTCCAGATCATCTTTGACTCCCAGTTACTTCCAGTTATTATATTATCAGTTCAGTTTCGATTTTCAGTTATGTTATTGCCTTACATACTCGGTACATTATTTCGTACTGACGTCCCTTTTCCGGGGATGCTGCATTTCATGCATGCAGGTTCAGATAGACAGACGAGTAGATCTCCTCAGTAGGTGTTTCCCGAGTTCAGCCTGATCGGTAAGCTCCACGTCTTTCGGAGTTGCCAGGTCTAGAGTGTTGTGTACATCTTATGTATATCTGTATATATGTTATGGGTAGGTCGGGGCCCTGTTCCGATCATAGTACATCTATCAGTAGAGGCTTGTAGACATATCCTGTTGGTTAGTGCAGTATGTTGGGTTTGTAGGCCTGGTATGTATAATTTGGTGGTTTGTCAGCTGTAGTAGCTATGACGGCCTTTTCAGCCTAGCTTTATATTGATGTTTAGTTAGCACTAGTTTCCATTCAGTTTTATATTTTGCTTCGCAAATTGTCTTGCAAGGTGGCCCCATGGCCAAAGTATGACATTATGTGTTCAGAGTCCCTTAGTCGCAATTTGGTACGCCAGGTTAGGTGAGGCACCGGGTGCTTGTCTCGCTCCTAGGTTCGGGGCGTGACATTCTATATGTACTAATGTCCTTTTTGTCGGGGGAGCTGCATCTTTAATGGATGTAGGTGGTTCCACAACAGGCGGAATTGATCACTGATAGCGGTACACCCTCTTCCCCGCTGACTTGGTGAGCCCCACTTCATTTCGGGGTCGTGTATCTTTTGTTCCTTATGTATTATTTTTTGAGGTATAGCTGGGGCCTTATTGTCGGCACTATCATAGTGCTCTTTTGTATTCATTAGAGGCTCTGTAGACATAGTGTGGGTTGTACATTGGTGTTAGGAAAATCAAACTAGAATTGTTGTAATTGTATCATATGTTCCACTTCAAACTATGAATGTGTAATGTATTTTTGGAAATCATAAATGAAGTAACAAATGGTAATAAAATTGTGTTGTTCACGTGATCTTCTTATTGTCTAATCAATGGGAATTCACCTTCACTTTATTCATGGGTAAGTTCGGTTAGAAAGCATCTAGCAGGCTTGCTTGACCGGGTTATCCCAGTTGAGCGTCGGGCGCGTTCCCCGAGGTCAGGGCGTGACGAACTTGGTATCAGAGCCTAAGGTTATAAAGTGTCCTAGGATGTCTCGGAGCTGTGTCTAGTAAAGTCATTCTTATCGGAGTTTTATCGACCACATCTATAATTAGGAGGCTACTTGGGCATTTAGGAATAATACCATTCTTTGATGTTCTAGGTCATGTGATAGAGCTGATTTTAAGACTGTTCCTCCTTTAACTCGTGCATTACTATAATTTTCAGTACATGGCACCTAGGAAGAAGGCAAGAACAGGCCAATGCCACCCCACGAGTGACAGTTGATTCTATACTTGATGATGCGGGTGAGCACCCGAGGGGTGAGGATATTCCCCCAACTACTACACCACCTGATTCTACTACTCCTGCTCAGACTGCACCAATTCCTACACCTACTATGGATGAAACGGTTCCTCCAACTGATAATCCAGTTCCACCTCCAGCCTCAGCTCCCGGTCTTAGTGTTTTTTATAGGGACCTTAGGGGATCCATACAAATGTTGGCTCATATAGTGGCTTCCCAGTCCCAGAGATCGAGTATTGCACCTGCTTCTTCCAGTCAGCTAGGGGATTCCTCTAGTACCAGGGTGAACAGGTTTCTTCAGTTAGATACTCTAGTTTTCACGGGTACTAATCCTGAGAAGGACCCCCAGGACTTCATTGATGAGATGCACAAGACTCTCCGAGTTATGCATGCTACTGAGACGGAAGCAGTGGAGTTGGATTCATACCGCCTGAAAGAGGTGGCATATTCTTGGTTTGAGCTATGGGAGGAGTCCCGTGAGGAGGGGAGCACTCCGGCGAGGTGGAGTGAGTTTGTTGATGCCTTCATTGATCATTTTTTTGCCTGTCGAGACTAAGGCAGCCCGTGCCGCTGAGTTTGAAAGCTTGAGGCAAGGTAGCTTAAGTGTGTGTGAGTACCATATGAGATTCGCGTGCCTGTCCAAGTATGCTATATACATGTTGCCAACTATAGAAGCTAGAGTTTTGCCAACTAACAAGTGTTAATCCTCTCTCAATCTGTTTCGAACATTTCCTTTTTCTTTTTTCCCTCTTTGATCGCCCTTTGGTCTAGACAATATGCTGGTACTATATTTCTTTTATGACAGGAGCATTCATTCACATCCCATTTTGCCCTTAATTCATAGTTGGCAGCCTTATTATGCCACACACTTGTCTGCCTCCCATGTACTCGTAGTATCATTGGGCCTGGTTTGTTAAGTTTATCACACCACCACTTCATCACTAGTAATCTCACTTTCCAATGTAATATGTAGATATGAACTCCCTCTAACTCTGTTAGTTGATATTCAGTGTCACTCAAGTCGGCTGCATTACAATTGATCCTTTATATCTTCTATTAACACGTGTGCTCTAGGCGAGTCCACCATTCTTATACAAACTATTTTGCGATAAACATGACCATCTCAATTTATAGATTTTCTTCCAATTCTTCTCGACTCATTCTTCCTAATTAATGAATGGATATGCGCTTTTCCATACGTTACATGGTCTTTTCCCTTAGTTGGGAATTCATCCTGCTCGCCTCTCGATACTTGTTGGGATATCCGTGGGAAAGTGTGTTCATCCGTGTAACACTTGACACTTCCTTGCTTGTAAGATTCTTAAAAGACTCTCCATCAAGTCCGGATGCACTCTTGGGTTATTATATCATCACATTTTTATCTCCCACTTGTTCTGTCCTTTTTAAAGCCTTGGAACTTTAGCTAAATGGCAAATCCATGATTAACTCATTCTAAGAACTTGCAAGCCTTTCATATTTGATCTGTAGTACTTCCTTGGGTTCCATTGTCCCTGACTCTCTAACAAGTATAAAACCCTTTTTACAAACCTTACTCTTAGTTTCTAGTATCGTTGACCCTGTCATGTATATTATCACGTACGAAGGATTTACATTTCTTAACCTTCCACATTATTTTTGTACTAGTGGTTTATCATTTGCATATCCTTTCAGAGAATCACGTTATCCCATACCACTTTTTTAGACTACACATGTCTTCAACAAAATATCCAAACATCATAGCTACATGGCCCTACTCTCATTTTATTGTACTTAAGTAGCCTTGCCATGGCCCTCCCCCCCCCCCCCCGCCCCAAAACTTGGGGTGAATGTTTCACAGTTCGACACAAGTCTTGAATTTAGAAATTTTGGGGACACATGTTTCACATCTCTAGTCCTCTTGTACATGATTGAATATTAGGGAGATTTAAGTCCCCATGTTACTAACCTCATAAGTACTCTAATCTTATTCAGCCACACAGGCTTGGGATCCAAATCCCTCATGTCAATATCTTTTTTTTTTGTTTTGTTTTTGGAGTGTAACACAACTTCGCACATTCCTGGGATTTTTATAACATTCATAGTGCTAGAGTTTTCTCATTGTGGGTTCAATTAACTCTCCTTTCATAACTTCTTGTCTCCCGTGAGAGACCTACACATTTATCATTATTCTCCAGGCCATGCCTTTCATATATCACGTGCCTATGTAGCAAATTTACATCTTAGAATCATATACATGGTTCCCATACTATCCACATGTACTAGTTAATCTTAGGTCTCATTTACCACGTCAATGTTTCTTTGGAGGTGGGTAATCACTTCTAGCACTCTTCTCATATAAAGTATGCTCATGGTACTATATACTTATCTTATATGGCCATACCATTCATTCAACATGATACATGTACCATCTGTTTAATATTCAGGCCTTTACCCATTTGTCATGTCATATGACAACATTACTTGGAATGAACAAAAGAGCATTTAAACTTACCTTGAATCTCAATGCACGAGTTAGTGGACAATCTCATAGTCAAGCTCTATCGCACGATCTGGAGTGTCGAAGAAGGGTAACATTCCTAAAATGTCCATGTAGCCTCCAACTTATAAATGTGGTCGGCAATACACCGATAAGAAGGACTCTACTAGACACGGCTTTAAGATATCCTAGGACACTTTAAAACCTTAGGCTCTGATACTAAGTTTGTCATGCCCCAAACTCGGGGAGCGCGACCGGTGCTCAACCGAGTGAATCCAGTCGAGCAAGCCTGTCATTTTCTACCCAACTCACCCATGATCAAGAGAAAGAATAATTTCATTAATTAGATAGTAGGAAGATCATATACATATAATACCAAAACATTTCTATTACTTTTTTCATCTTTAATATCTCAAAATACACACCTTTTTATAGTCTAAAGTGGAACAAGAGATCAAAACACAACATAATCTGTTTGACTTTTCTAGCACCCATGTACAACCCACATAGTATCTACGGAGCCTCTAAGAGATACAAAAGAGAATTATGATAGTGCCGGCAATAAGGCCCCGGCTATACCTCAAAATGTGATAACAAAATGTACAAAAGATACATGACCTCGGAATGAGGTAGGGCTCACCAAGTCTGCTAGGAGTAAGGTGTACTGCTATCATTGATCAACACTTCCTGTTATAGAACCTCCTGCATCCATTTAAAGATGCAGTGCCCCCGGTAAAAGGGATGTTAGTATTGTCGAATAGTACTAGTATGTAAAGCTAAATACCATCTCAATAGAATGAATAATAATAATACAAGGGGAAAACAGTCATGAGTTCAATAAGGGCTTCAAACAATACTAAAACATCAAATAAGGATCACATAAGTTTTCAAGTCAATTTCCATGTTATTTGGTTAGGTGATCTTTAGTGCCGATATTCCACAATTCACAATACCTCTGTATTCTTACACGGAGTCTGATCTCGACCTGATCGGCTAGGTTGTCCCATTTGAGACATCAACCATAACCACAATTTCAATTATCATTTTCATCACAGTCACCACCATGTATGTGGCGTGGCGTCCGATCACGGCCCGATCGGCTAGGCTGTCTCACCTAAGACATTACCCTTTTCAGTTAGTCATCTCACTTCATATTTCGTTCATATTCTTTCGATTCATTGGCACTAGTGATCACGATTACAAAGTCATTCTTGGCACTTGGCCATATTTTATAGTTCCAGTTTCCTTTTCCACATTCAAATATAATTATCATTGTCAACAACAATAGGGCTTCCCATTCAAGTCATTAAATTCACATATGAGAAAATTGGGAAATGTTAGGCACATAGAGGATTTTCATACAATTTGGCATAACAATCTTTATTTCGATATTGACATGAAGTCTTAACATTTCTAACACATAATCCACATTTTGAACACAACCTCAAATGACAAGATGACATGATGAAGCATTTAGAATAAGTATTGAACATACATCCTTCAACACAACCACATTAGGAATAGCCAATTCAATAATGATCAAGGACTTACTCCAATTACATGAACACCGTGGGATTCGATTCTAAGAAGAAGGGAGTTTAGCCAACATACCTCAATTGAGCCTCTTAAGACTCTAAGAGGTTCCGGAATATTAGCAACTTCAATCTATTTTAGCAATATAGCAAAATTGAACTCAAAATTAGGAAAACGATCATAATTCTAGCTCACTTGAGCATTCTATCAAACACTATGTGTGTATTAATGTTTCATGACCCTTTTTATGAAAGACTCCACCAACCCACACCCCATTATTTTCTATCTTTAACTCACAACCTCCCCACATACCTTAGGAACACATACATGCAAGGTAAGCACTCCCATCCCCATGAATTACCTTAGTAATGGCCCATTCTAGTTACATTTTGAAATTAAGAGTTTGGGTGATAGAATCTTACCTCTTAGGAAGAAGACCTAGGTGCCTCTCTTGATAATCTTCAAGGTTTTAAGCATGAATTGAAGAGTAACTTAATGAATATCACTTTCTCCCTCTAGGACTCTCTCTCTCACTCTAAAGTATCAGGTTTTGCTCAAACATGGCCCCTTACATCTATTTTAACGAAGTAGGGTCGGGTTTTAAAAGGCCAAAATGAAGCTCCGGAACAGATTCTGCGGTTGCATATGCGACCGCATAATGGTTATGCGGTCCGCGAAATGACCGCAAAATTGGGGTGCTGTAAGGACCCGTAAAAAAATTTTAACCAAAAACTCGGGGTTTCGTGGTGCCAAGTTAGATTCCTGCATTATTATAGTAGAAATTCTTCTTGGGTTTCTGCGACCACATAATGGTTACGCGGTTCGGACTTTTTGGATTGAACAGTACCCTACGGACTGAGAGGAAAATATTTCACAGAAGAACGCATTTATGCGGCCGCATAATCACTCTTCGGACCGCATAATGGCCGCAGAGTGAAGCAGTAAGTTTGGCCAATTTGAAGTCAGTTTTGCGGTCGATTATGCGACCGCATAATCGATATGCGAACCGCATATCGGTCGCATAATTCCTCTTGGGTTTCTGCGCAGGGAGTTCTGCGGTGCATTATGCGACCGCAGAACAAGTATGCGGACCGCATACTGGTCGCATACCTGAGCCGAAAGTTTAGGCCCCTGAGGGCCATTTCTGCGGTCACTTTACGGACCGCGTAACTATTATGCGGTCGCATATGCGACCGCAGACCTATGTCGGGGCACCATTTTTCTTAATTTAAAACCCGACCCCCATTTCGTTAAAACACCCCTTAGGTCTATTTTGAGCTCATTTTCTGATACTTCTAGAGTGAGAGAGAGAGAGAGAGAGGGTTCAAGAGGGAGGGCCTAATTTTCATCAATCAATCTTCAACCATCACTCAAAGCTTGGAAATACTCAAGTAGAGCACCCAATTTCTTCATCCAAAAAGGTAAGATTTCATCACCCCAGCTCTTAATTTCAAACATAGCTATAATGGAGTACTAGGGTAATACTTCATGGGTATGAGAGTGGTTCATCTTGCATGCATGTGATAAAGAGTGTGGGAAAAATAAAAAGTGAACTAGAACTATGAACATTTCCCTAATTTTGGGTTCAATTTGTATATTGCAAAAATAGATTGAGGTTGCTAAGGGTTCCGGATAATTGTAGAGTCTAAAGAAGCGCAATTGAGGTATGTATGGCTAACTCTCTTCTTCTTAGAATCGATCTCCTTGTGTCCGAATAATTGGTGTAAGTTCCAACTTGATTGTACTATAATTGTTTGCCTTAGTGTGTTTGATTCAAAGATTTATGTTCCCTCATTGTTTTAGATGGTTACTATGTCATCATGCTATTTGAGAACGTAATTATGATTTTCCAAGCTCCTTCCCTTATGTGTGAAATGCCTTATGTGATGGTACTTATCGACATGAATGATGATGTTATTTGAACAAATAAAAAGGGAAAGACTTGAATTGTAAAATGTGCCCAAGTGCCAAGAACTACTTAATAAATGAGGTTGTTTGTGCCATGTAATGAAGATGGGAAAGAAATGTGAATTGAGTGGACAGTTGAAAGAGGTTATGTCTCAAGTGAGATGGCTTAGCCGATTGGGCCGAGATCGGACGCCATGTTGTACACATGGTGGCATTTGTATTGGAATTATTGAATTACATTGTGGATATTGATATGTCTCACTTGAGATGGCTTAGCCGGTCGGGCCGAGACCGGACTTCGTGTAAAAATACGGTGGCATTGTGAGTTGTGGCTTGGCACTAACGATTATTAACCTAAAAAGATGAAAAGATTGAATTGGGAATTGTGTAATCCTTATTTGGTGTTTTCTTGTATTTTCATGAAGTACTTATTGATTATTGTGACTTCCTTCTCTTTGTTTCACTGTTCATTCTACTGAGATTGGTGTTTTCCTTACATACTAGTACTATTCGACAGTATTAACGTCCCTTTTACAGGGGGCGCTACATATTTGAATGGATGTAGGTGGTTCCAACGCAGATAGTGGTGCTCTCTTTCTCTCCTCACAGCAGTTTTGGTGAGCCCTATTTCTCCCAGGGTTCATGTAGTCCTTCTTTGTATAAGTTTTCATATTTTGAGGTATAGCCGGGGCCTTGTTGCCGGCATTGTCATGTTGCTCTTTTGTATCCTTAGAGGCTCCGTAGACGTTTTTGTGGGTTATGTATGTATGTTGGGGCGGTCGTTGGATCGAGTTGTATTTTGGAAACTTAACTATGGCATAATGCATATAATAAAAAAATGAACTAGCAACGTTTATATATTTATATAACTGATCTCTCCCCTGTTTTACAAATAGTGACGCGTTCCCTTTTTGGATCATGAATGAGTCGGGTAGGAAAGGTTTACTAGGCTTGCTCAATCGGGTTCACTCAGTTGAGCACCGGTCGCGCTCCCCGAGGTTGGGGCATGACAGGTGCCAAAACTGGAAAGGAACTGACCAGGTCTGCGGTCACTATGCGGCCCGCAGACCTGTTCTGCGATCGCATAATGTAGCGCAGAACAATTTTGTGGTCGCATAGTGTACCACAGAACCTCCCTCCAAAAAATCCTTAAGAGGGATATGCGACAAGAGTGCGGCCTGCGGAATGGTTATGCGGTCACATAATGGACCGCAAAAATGACATTAAAAATGGCCCAAAAGACTGGTCCACTATGCGGCCATTCTGCGGTCCATAGAGTGCTTCTGCGATCGCAGAACTGACCGCAGAAATGCCTACTTCTGCCCAACATTTTTCTTCAACTCCCCAGTACAGTGTGCAATCCAAAAAGTCCGAACCGCAGTTTGCAAGCTCGCCGCAAAGAATTTCTACTATTATTAAGCTCTATGCCTACCCCAGCATCACGGAGCCCAGGTTTTTAGGAAACTTTTTATGGGGCCTTACATCCTCCCCCACCTAATATCATTCATTCTCGAATGAGGATCAAGGTTCGCTATTAGCATATTATGCAACTCAGTTCTCATACCACACACCAGCAGCCCCAAATTCGACTAACTCCCTAAATTTCCAAAACTTTCGCCTTAGTTTCCTTTGTAACTAGGCCTATCCACCAATCAGAGAGTCCTAGAAACCAATTCTAACAACATATGAATAATCCGATGACACAATATAATATAAGAACAACACCAATCGAGGCCTCATAAACAATATATTGCCAGGATGAAAGAACACCCTTAACATCAACTGTACAATGCTACATAATTCATAGAAAGTAAGTCTTAGAATTTTCCTAGATCACAACTTTATAAATACATAGCTATTCAAACAGGTAAGGATACTTTTTCTTTGTTTCTTCCTCGGCATCCCAAGTAGCCTCTTCAACCTGTTGGTTTCGCCATAGCACTTTCACGGATGTAGTTTCTTTATTTCTCAACTTTTGGACTTGCCGATCAATAATAGAAACTGTAATTTCTTCATAAGTCAATTCCTCATTAACCTCAATAGTCCCAACTAGAACAATGACTATCAGGTCTCCAACTACTTTCTTCAATATAGACAAATGAAACACCGGGTGCACTAATGACATCTCAGGTGGTAGCTCAAGCTTGTACGCCACCTCACCAGTCCTCTGAATGATTATGTACGGTCCGACATACCTCGGACTCAATTTCCCTTTCTTACCAAATCGCATTACACCCTTCATGAGGGAAATTTTCAAGAATACCCAATCTTCTTCTTTGAACTCCAAATCCCTACGACGAACATCCGAATAGGATTCTGACGACTCTGAGCAGTCTTCAACCGCTCCTTAATGATTTTAACTTTTTATAGCCTGATGCATGATGTCTGGCCCTATCAACTCTACTTCCTCAATTTTGAACCACCCAATGGGAGATCTACATGTCCTTCCATATAAAGCCTCGAACGGTGCCATCTGAATGCTAGCATGATAACTATTATTGTAGGAAAATTCTATGTGTGGTAAATGATCATCCCAGCTACCTTTGAAGTCTAGAACACAAGCACGCAACATATCCTCAAATGTCTGAATAGTCCGCTTTGCCTGCCCGTCAGTCTGCGGGTGAAAGGTTGTACTAAGATTCACCCGAGTACCCAAACCTTACTGAAATTTCTTCCAAAAATTAGCCGTGAATTGTGATCCCCGATCATAAATGATGGAAACTAGAGTGCCATGCAACCTGACTATTTCTTTGATATACAACTGAGCATACTGTTCCGCTGTGTCGGAACACTTAACCGGCAAAAAGTGTGCTGATTTCGTGAGTCGATCCACAATCACCCAAATTGAATCAAACTTGCGCGGAGTGCGCGATAATCCTACCACAAAGTCCATATTAATCATTTCCCACTTCCACATTAGAATTTCTATGTTTTGTGCCAACCTACTAGGCCGTTGGTGTTCGGCTTTTACTTGCTGACAATTCGGACATCTTGCCACATAGTCCGCCACATTCCTCTTTATGTCATTCCACCAATAGACTTTCTTAAGATCATGATACATTTTTGTAGAACCCGGATGCACAGAATACCTAGAAGTATGAGCTTCAGTCATAATTCTTCCACGGAGACCATCCACGTTTGGAACACATAGTCGCCCTTGGTACCTTAGTGTACCATCATCCATGCCAAGAGAAAAGGCCATAGTTTTATGTTTGTGAATCCCCTCCTTCAACTGTACCAACAATGGATAGTTGTATTGCTTCTCTTTGACTTCCACAACAAGCAATGATTCAACCCTATTTTGTAAAATTACCCCTCATTCACTAGAGTCCGCAAGACGAACTCCCAAACTAGCCAATCGGTGAACTTCCTGGGACAATGGTCTTGATATGCCTCCAAGTGTGCTAAACTAGCCATAGATTTCCGGCTAAGAGCATCCACCATAATATTGGCTTTCCTCGGGTGTTACAGAATATCGATGTCGTAATCCTTGAGTAACTCAAGCCATATTCTCTGCCTCAGATTAAGCTCCTTTTGTTTGAAAATATATTGAAGACTCTTGTGGTCTGTGAATACATCCACATAGACCCCATACAGATAATGACGCCAAATCCTTAATGCAAAAACCACCGCCGCAAGTTCTAAGTCAAGTGTTGGATAATTCTTTTCATTATTCTTGAGTTGCCTAGAGGCATAAATGATCATCTTGCCACATTGCATCATTAGTGGAACATCTATATCAGATTACTCTTTCATATGACCTCCTAGGAATTTAGTTCTACAAAAATTTCCTTGATACCGTTATAATCTTATTAGTACTTGCAACTTGCTTTTCCAAATTTCTCCACAAAAGACATTACTAGGTCAGTTTTATTATAGGACCATCTGTTTTAAATGAATAACATCTACTAGCTTGTGCGCACACCCTGATAACATCAACCTACATGGAATTGCCTCAAATGTGAAGTAATATCGTGCTCGGACCTTTCTTAGCCACCATCTTTCCTTCTTATAAGTCTTATAGGATTTCAAGAAACCACTCTACTTTCCTTGTGAACATTCTCACGATCCCTCTTTACTGCTAAACACTTTCCAAAACACATATCAACACCCTTCATATATATTCAATTCAGCAAAAGTCATTGGCTCGAACAGGGCCTTTTCTGAAACTTGAGATTCTCCTAAATTCTTCAATGACGACTTCTTATTTTCCTTATAAGTGTAGGACTTAGTCCACCTGATTCCATCCTCGATGAGTAACTCACCTTATTCCCAGTATTGTATTCACCAATAGTGTTTCCTGGTATTGTAGCCTAAGAGCTATCATATTAAACATGTTTGGTTCGTAACAAGTGTTCATCCTTTCTCAATCTGTTTCGAACATTTCCTTTTTCTTTTTTCCCTCTTTGATCGCCCTTTGGTCTAGACAATATGCTAGTACTATATTTTCTTTATGACTGAAGCATTCATTCCCATCCCATTTTGCCCTTAATTCATAGTTGACGGCCTTATTATGCCACACACTTGTCTGCCTCCCATGTACTCGTAGTATCATTGGGCCTGGTTTGTTGAGTTTATCACACCACCACTTCATTACCAGTAGTCTCACTTTCCAATGTAATATGTAGAGATGAACTCCCTCTAACTCTTTTAGTTGATATTCAGTGTCACTCAAGTCGGCTGCATTACAATTGATCCTTTATATCTTCCATTAACACATGTGCTCTAGGCGAGTCCACCATTCTTATACGAACTATTTTGCGATAACCATGACCATCTTAATTTATAGAGTTTCTTCCAATTCTTCTCACCTCATTCTTACTAGTTAGTGAATGGCTATGCGCTTTTCCATACGTTACATGGTCTTTTCCCTTAGTTGGGAATTCATCCTGCTCGTCTCCCAACACTTGTTGGGATATCCGTGGGAAAGTGTGTTCATCCGTGTATCACTTGCCACTTCCTTGCTTGTAAGATTCTTAAGAGACTCTCCATCAAGTCCGGATGCACTCTTGGGTTGTTATATCATCACATTTATCTCTCCTACTCGTTTTGTCCTTCTTAAAGCCTTGGAACTTTAGCTAAATGGCAAATCCGTGATTAACTCATTATAAGAACTCGCAAGCCTTTCATATTTGATCTGTAGTACTTCCTTGGGTTCCATTGTCCCTGACTCTCTAACAAATATAAAACCCTTTTTGAAAACCTTACTCTTAGTTACTAGTATCGTTGACCCTGTCATGTATATTGTGACGTACGAAGGATTTACATTTATTAACCTTCCACATTATTTTTGTACTAGTGATTTATCATTTGCATATCCTTTCAGAGAATCACGTTATCCCTTACAACTTTTCTAGACTACACATGTGTTCAACAAAATATCCAAATACCATAGCTACATGGCCCTACTCTCGTTTTATTATACTTAAGTAGCCTCGCCATAGCCCTCCCCTCCCCACTTGGGGTGAATATTTCACATTTCGACACAAGTCTTGAATATAGCAATTTGGGGGACACATGTTTCACATCTCTAGTCCTCTTGTATATGATTGAATATTAGGGAGATTTAAGTCCCCATGGTATTAACCTCATAAGTACTCTACTTTTATTCAGTCACATAGGCTTGGGATCCAAATTCCTCGTGTCAATATCTTTTTTTGTTTTTGGAATGTAACACAACTTCGCACATTTTTGAAATTGTTATAACATTCATAGTTCTAGGGTATTCTCATTGAGAGTTCAATTAACTCTCCTTTCATAGCTTCTTGTCTCCCGTGAGAGACCTACACATTTATCATTACTCTCCAAGCCATGCCTTTCATATATCACATGCCTATGTAGAAAATTTACATCTTAGAATCATATACATGGTTCCCACACTATCCACATGTACTAGTTAAGCTTAGGTCTCATTTATCACGTCAATGCCTCTTTGGAGGTGGGTAATCACTTCTAGCACTCTTCTCATATAAAGTATGCTCATGGTACTATATACTTATCTTATATGGCCATACCATTCATTCAACATGATACATGTGCCATCTGTTTAATATTCAGGCTTTTGTCCATTTGTCATGTCATATGACAACATTACTTGGAATGAACAAAAGAGCGTTTAAACTTACCTTGATTCTCAACACACGAGTTAGTGGACAATCTCATAGTAAAGCTCTATCACACGATCTGGAGTGTTGAAGAAGGGTAACATTCCTAAAATGTCCATGTTGCCTCCAACTTATAAATGTGGTCGACAACACACCAATAAGAAGGACTCTACTGGACACGGTTTCGAGACATCCTAGGACACTTTACAACCTTAGGCTCTGATACCAAGTTTGTCACGCCCCGAACTCGGGTGCGCGGTCGGCGCTCAACCAAGTGAACCCGGTCAAGCAAGCCTGTTAGACACTTTCTATCCAACTCACCCATGATCAAGAGAAGGCATGATTTCATTAATTAGATAGTAGGAAGATCATATACATATAATACCAAAACCTTTCTATTAGTTTCTTCATCTTTAATATCTCAAAATACACACCTTTTTATAGTCTAAAGTGGAACAAGAGATCAAAACACAACATAATCTGTTTGACTTTTATAGCACCCATATACAACCCACATAGTGTCTACGGAGTCTCTAAGAGATACAAAAGAGAGTTATGACAGTGCCGGCAACAAGGCCCTGGCTATACCTTAATACGTGATAACAAAATGTACAAAAGATACATGACCCCGGAATGAGGTGGGGCTCACCAAGTCTTCTAGGAGGAAGGTGTACTGCTATCGCTGAACCATTTGCATCCATTTAAAGATGCAGCTCCCTTGGCAAAAGGGACGTTAGTACTGTCGAATAGTGCTAGTATGTAAAGCTAAACACCATCTCAATAGAATGAATAATAATACAAGGGGAAAACAGTCATGAGTTCAATAAGGGCTTCAAACAATACTAAAACATCAAATATGGATCACATAAGTTTTCAAGTCAATTTCCATGTTATTTGGTTGGGTGATCTTTAGTGCCAATATTCCACAATTCACAATACCTCTGTATTCTTACACGGAGTCCGATCTCGACCCGACCGGCTAGGTCGTCCCATTTGATACATCAACCATAACCACAATTTCAATTATCATTTTCAGCACAGTCACCACCATGTGTATGGCGTGGCATCCGATCATTGCCCGATCGGCTAGGCTGTCTCACCCAAGACATTACCCTTTTCAGTCAGTCATCTCACATCATACTTCGTTCATATTCTTTTGATTCATTGGCACTAGTGATCACGATTACAAAGTCATTCTTGTCACTTTGCGGTATTTCATAGTTCCAGTTCCCTTTTCCACATTCAAATATCATTATCATTGTCAACAACAATAGGGCTTCCCATTCAAGTCATTAAATTCACATATGAGAAAATTGGGAAATGTTAGGCACATAGAGGATTTTCATACAATTTGGCATAACAATCTTTATTTCGATATTGACATGAAGTCTTAACATTTCTAACATATAATCCACATTTTGAACAAATCCTCAAATGACAAGATGACATGATGAAGCATTTAGAATAAGTATTGAACATACATCCTTCAGTAAAACCACATTAGGAATAGCCAATTCAATAATGATCAAGGACTTACTCCAATTATATGAACACCGTGGGATTCGATTCTAAGAAGAAGGGAGTTTAGCCAACATACCTCAATTGAGCCTCTTAAAACCCTAATACGTTCCGGAATATTAGCAACTTCAATCTATTTTAGCAATATAGAAAAATTGAACTCAAAATTAGGAAAACGATCAAAATTCTAGCTCACTTGAGCATTCTATCAAATCCTATGTGTGTATTAAGGTTTCATGGCCCTTTTTATGAAAGACTCCACCAACCCACACCCCATTATTTTCTATCTTTAACTCACAACCTCCCCACATACCGTAGGAACACATGCATGCAAGGTAAGCACCCCCATCCCCATGAATTACCTTACTAATGGCCCATTCTAGTTACATTTTGAAATTAAGAGTTTGGGTGATAGAATCTTACCTCTTAGGAAGAAGACCTAGGTGCCTCTCTTGATAATCTTTAAGGTTTTAAGCAAGAATTGAAGAGTAACTTGATGAAGATCACTTTCTCCCTCTAGGACTCTTTCTCTCACTCTAAAGTATTAGGTTTTGCTCAAAAATGGCCCCTTACATCTATTTTAACGAAGTAGGGTCGGGTTTTAAAAAGCCAAAATGAAGCTCCGGAATAGGTTCTTCTATCGCATATGTGACCGCATAATGGTTATGCGGTCCGCAAAATGACTGGGAATTTGGGGTGCCAAAACTGACCAGGTATGCGGTCACTATGTGGCCCGTAAACTTGTTTTACGGTTGCATAATGTACCGCAAAACGGTTTTGCGTTCGCATAGTGCACCGCAAAATGATTCTGCGATCGCATAGTGCACCGCAGAACCTCTCTCCGAAAAATCCCAAAGCGGAATATGCGATAAGAGTGCGGCCCGCAAAATGGTTATGCGGTCGCATAATGGACCGCAAAAATGACATTAAAAATGACCCTAAAGACTGCTCCACTCTGCATCCATTCTGTGATCCGTAGAGTGCTTCTACGGTCGCAGAACGGACCGCAGAAATGCCTACTTCTGCCCAATATTTTCCTTCAACTCCCCAACGCACTGTTCAATCCAAAAATTCCGAACAGCGATTCGCAAGCTCGCCGCGAAGAATTTCTATTATTATTAACCTCTACGCCTACCTCGGTATCACGGAGCCCCAGGTTTTAGGAAAATTTTTACGGGGCCTTACAAAAAAGACTCGCAAATTGAAGAATAGAATGGCGCGAGAGGATAGAAATAAGGCCCGGTCCGCGGGCAACTTTGGTGGTTCTTCTGGTGGTGGTGGTGGTGGTAGTGGTAGGTCAGAATTTAGGGGAGGGTCATCAGGGCCATCCCAGTCCTTTGCTCAGTCTTCAGTCAGTGCATAGCCATCAGGGCCCAGTCAGTAGCAGTGGAGCCACTTTAGGCCCGGTCACGGCAACATGGGATCCTACCAGCAGGGTCGGATTGGTGGGAGATTCTAGAAGTAGTGGAGGCCCCCATGCCCTAGGTGTGGGAAAATGCACTTAGGGGTCTGCTACATGGACCTACCCATATGCTACGAGTTTGGTCTGAGGGTTCACATTTAGAGGGATTGTTGTTCGTTCCACCAGAGTGTGGGCAGGGGTATGACACAGCCAGCCATTTCTGTAGCTACTACATCTGCAGCACCTCCTCTAGCTCGAGGCACTCCAGTACCCGTAGGGCATGGTGCAGGTAGGGGTGGTGCACAGAGTTCGGGAGAACCCAACCGTTTCTATGCTATGAGGGGTCGTCAGAGTTCAGAGGCTTCTCCAGATGTTGTCACATGTATATTGACTGTCCAATCTCATGATGTATATGCTCTTATTGATCTCGGTTCCACTTTGTCCTATGTCACTCCCTATATTGCTATTGAATTTGGGATAGAACCGAAATAGCTCTATGAGCCGTTCTCTGTATCTACTCTGGTTGGTGACTCTATTGTGGCCACACAGGTTTATATGGATTGTGTTGTCATGGTGCATGGTCGGGATAGCATGGCCGATCTCATTGAATTGGGGATGGTTGATTTTGATGTAATAATGGGGATGGACTAGCTTTATTCATTTTTTGCCAAGCTTATTTCCGAAACAGAACCGTTAAGTTTGAATTTCCAAATGAGCCAGTTATTGAATGGAAGGGTGACGAGCTCGAAACACACACCTAAATTATGCGCGTTAATCAAATATAGTATGGTATAATATCGTATCCACAGGGATTGGATTTAAACAATATTATCGTAGTTTCTAGCTTGGTTGCTATCCAAGATGATCAACAATTGAGATTTCTATGATTTCTAACTATAATTAACTAAGAATCTAAAGTTATTGACTAATGAAAATCGAAACAAAAGTAAGCAAGAAAGTTATCAGTGGGAGAAAATAGGGGTTGATAGGATATGTGCAAGATAATTGTTTGGGATCTAACTCTAGATAATTCACTTCTAATGTTCAAGTGAGTCTCTTAAATTCACTCAATTATTAGTTCAAACGTTAGGCAAAACTCCTCTCTCGATTAAGTCTTAACCTCACAAGATGAACCAATTTAAGCATGTGAAGATATGCAAGAATGCGTAGTGGATTGGTCTTTAGGAGAACCTCTCTCGATTATCCTCCTAACTAGGTTTAATCAATGATTCAACTAGCCTCTTTCAATTACTAAGAAGAATTAATGAATTCAACCAACAATATAATGCAAAGATATCACAAGTTATGCCTCTCTCGATTACATGAACTAGTGAATATAGATGCAATAATTAAATTATCCAAAAATGCTTCAATACACAAAACTAGAGTTATAATCCACAAACAATTATCAATACACCAAATCCATCAAACACTAAATAGAGCTACTTCATAGATATGGAGCAATTCATCACAAATAAATTTTATGTATAGGAAAACATAAATTCGATCCAAACTCGGGTCTTGAGTGAGGAAGGAATGATAAAATCCTTGTGCTCGTGTTGTTTCAACTCCCCCTTACCCTCCTTAGTTTGAATATGTATCAAAAGTCCAGGAAATAATATTTTTTCATGTATTTATACCAAGTAGGGTCGGGCCCAGATGAAATCACCTTCTCCTAGCCGAAATTGGATTTTCACTCTGTAAAGATTACACAGGCGCGCCGCATGGGGCGACGCGCCATGCGGGGCATTAGTGGGGAAATCCAGAGAGCTAGTTCTGACAAGCAGTAGAGAATTGCACAGCCGCGGCACCCCACGCACCACCCCACACGTCACGGCAGTGAGGATTTCTCAGAATACGGACTTTTCTTGCGTTTTGACGTCCAGACATGGTCCTCGGCCCCCAAACATGATCCCAGCGTAACCCCTTGGGCTTTTACTCAGACTTCAAAGCTCCAAATCACTCGAATTCATTCCATAACATCTACATAGCTCGAAATCACTCCTACAAGGTATGAAACACAAAATAAGTGCAGAACACTATCAATTAAAGCTCAAAAAGAATAAAGTGCAGTAAATTAGAGTGCAATAAGTGACTAAAACACATGATTATAGCCTACCATCAATACCCCACACTTAAACCATTGCTCGTCCTCGACCAATCAAACTACACTTCATATAGACACGACCTTTTTAAATAACTCTCATAACTCATCACACCAAGAATATTTAAAACAGAATAAGCACAATACCGTAACATCCTAGCCTCAAGATTTGACTTAAAAGCACCATGCAATTTTTTTATAACCCGCTCACTTATTCTAACACAGAGGTCAAGCATTACCTTTCCTTCATGAATCAAGTGCCCTCACACACAATAGAGAGTGGTTCCACACACAATAAAATTTAAGAATAATTTGGAACTCAAGATAGAAAGAACTCACTCAATCTCATAAACAACATTCATATGCCACAAAAGACGTACCATAGGCTTGCCCGTAGTGTACTACTCTACTCATTGAGCTCATTCAGTCAAGGATCAAGTAGGACTTTAACTGGTTGTAATATAGGTTTTGGGATGGGTAGGATACATTTGGATATAAGAGTGACTACACCTCCCTATGCACTTTAATACATAAACTTTGCCTTTCAAAAACCCACACTTATGTCAAACCATAACTCCACCTTCACATCAATATATATTAACTCCCTACTTCTTTAAGAACAATTACATCAAGAGTTACCACTTATCAATGAATATTTTTCACAACAATACAATTATTTTTTCCTTTCTTTTTCAATTTAAGTGGCTCTTACTTTTTCAAAATAGTACACCTTTCTCCTTATTTCATTAGTTCCACTCAAAAGTCAAACCACTACCCCACACTTCAACTTTTACAAAGTTCATAACAAATTCAAGTGCTCACGAGAGGTAAATAGTTCAAATAGATGGTCAATTCAAACAAATGGGTAAGGCTTGTAATGTGGTTGCCAAAGAAACAAGATTACAGGCTCAAAGAGGTTAACTACGATACATAAATATTCGGTGGATAACAGCATATATCATTGGCTCAACAAAGAAACGCCTATATCCCTTCTAAGACTGAATAAAACTACTATTTCGCTTTGCAAATACACAAGAAAAGTTCTAGATATCAAATTGCAATGCACAGAATAACAAAAGACCTCATACACACATGGCACGTAACTCACTCAGGATTGGACAATCAAGACACTCTAGTCAAAGCAGTTAAGCAAAGTTAAGATCATCCCATTTAAGGTACTTATACAAGAGTCAAAACCTGAGCCTAAGCGTCATAACTAAAGCACTCACTATTCTCAAGGCATAATAAAGTCAAGAGATATTGCCTTCAATTCAAATCACCGCACAAGGTTCCCTACTCCTAATAAAAGATAAAAACTAACTACACCCTGTTCAAACAAAACTCTTGGAAAAGAACCGTGGCACTAAGAAAAACCAAGGGGGAATTAATACACTACCTAACAAAAGAAAATCTTTTTGTCTTTTTCTTTCGACTTTAATCCCTCAAGAAACCTATCGAATGATATCCATCATCGGGAAAAATCGAAAACCTTTTATGGTTTTCTTAAAAAAATTTAAACTACTACAACTAACAACACTAACACATATACATACAACATACAACTATCCCCCACCCAACACTTTAAGTTGTGGCATGTCCCCAAGATACATAATTAAAAAGCATAAGGTAAAGAAAACTTTCCTGAACATCTAGTCGGGGTCTGAGTCGAAGTCGGGCTCCATTCCTCGCGCCCGAACTAATGCACACATCCATGCAGACAACTTCTTCTCAACCTTATTGGGGTACACCCCACACTTATATTTCTCACTCACTGCAGCCTTCACTTTTGAGCCCTTCACTTTCCACTCAACACTCGCAGATGGTTTTTCTTTTTGCACCCCCTTGTCTCAATCCATCTCGAAAGTCACAGTCTCCTCACCCACTCTAAGAATGGGTTTCCTCTCGTGTATATCCAATATTTCTCTACCCATTGCTAAGAATGGTCTTCCTAGGATGAGGGGGACCTCATTTATTTCCTCCATTTTCACCACTATAAAATCCACAGTAAATACGAACTTATCTACCCGAACTAACACATCTTCCACTATCCCCTCGGGTATTAAAGTAGTTTGATCTGCCAGTTGCAAAGATATTGGCACTGACCTTATCTCTCCAATCTCCTTCTCCAGTTTCCTGTAAATAGATAGAGGCATTAAGTTAATTTAGGCACCAGAATCACATAAAGATTTATCAAAATTAATAGAGCCTAAAGAGCAAGGTATAGTAAAACTCCTTGGGTCTCCACATCAAAATTAATAGGTTTGTTTTGCAATATCGTGTTGCAATGCTCTGTTAGCTTAACCACTAAGATCTCCTCGATTTTCCTCTTCTTTGTAAGGATCTCCTTCAAGAATTTGGCATAAGCAGGCATTTGTGAGAGCACTTCTGTGAATGGTAAGTTTACATGAACTTGTTTCAGCACATCTAGAAATCTCTCAAACTGCTTGTCCAGCTTTTCTCTGTTAAGAAGGCATATGCTCGCTGTCATCATGTTCCTCCCTTCTCGATTTTTCTTCCTTCTTCTTTTTCTCCGCTTTCATCGAGCCTTTCTTCTTTTTATCAATATCATTGTTCAGCTGCTCCTCTCTTCCTTTTTCAAGTTTCACATCATTTTGGATCGGGGTGGGATCTTACAATACTTTCCCACTTCTCAGAGTTACAGCATTCACTGTTTATTTAGGATTTCTCTCAGTATCATCGGGGAGAGTTCCTGAAGCCCTCTCAGAAAATATTGTTGCAATCTGCCCAACCTGTCTCTCCAGGTTCCGAAAACATGTGCCCAACTCTTTGATAGCTGCTCCATGAGCGTCCAGCCTCTCATCTGTCTTGAAAACGAAGGCCTTCATTAGATCCTTTAGACCAGGCTGAATGGGCTGTTGAGGCTGAAATTGCTGCCTCTGCTGATTTTGGTATGCTGGAGCTCCTTGTCCCTGTGGTCTAGAGTTATTTTTCTGCCAAGCATTCGCAGTACCTCCAGGTGAACTCCATGAAACACCGAGGTGCCTCTGACCCATTGCATTAAAATTGTAGTTCCCCACAGCATTTACTTCCTCAGTTGAGGCTTGACACTCATGAGTAGGGTGTCCTCTTCCACATATATCACAAGTTGTGTGAGGCTCATTTTGTATCGAGACTAAGGTCAGCTTCCTTATTTCTTTAGCCATATCATTAAGTTGTACCTGCACAGATGTATTAGCATAAACTTGGTGAACACCAGTTGATCTTCTTCTTTCAGCACTCTCAGAGGGCCACTGATTTGCATCTTTAGATAACTCATCAAGAATTGTAACTATCTTCTCTGGAGTCTTCTTCATCAAAGGGCCTCCAACTGCATTGCTCAATGTTCTACCCAAGGCCGATGTCAATCCTTCCCAAAAATCCTTGAGTTGCATCCAAAGTTCAATTCCGCTATGTTGACACTTTTTAACTATCTCCTTAAACCTCTCTGATGCTTCAAAAACAGTTTCAGTCTCTTTCTGGCAGAAGTTATGGATTTCACTTCTAATCTTTCTCGTCTTAGCCGAGGAGAAATATTTATTAAGGAATTTTCTGGTCATTTCCTCCCAAGTTTTGATCGATCCACTGGGCAAACTCCGAAGCCACTCCTTAGCATCATCTTTAAGTGAAAAGGGGAATGCCCTTAAATACACTGTATCTTGTGACACCTCATTGTATTGAAAGGTGTTCATAATCTCCTCGAAGTCCATTAGATGAGTGTTTGGATTTTCGTTTGGCTTCCCTCTGAAGACACATCAATTCTGAAGGGTTTAAAGCAACCCTTGCTTCAACTCGAATTGTTTACTGCAATTGGAGGTGGTCTAACACTTGATAAACCTTGATTGTAGACCGGTCTAGCATAATCGCCAAGTGGTCTCCCAGGCAAGGGTTGATGTTGATTAAGTCTGAGACCCCACTCTTCTTCATAGATATTTTGTGCATCTCTAATAGCTGCTTCCTCAGCATCCCATGCAGCTTTTTCTCATTGTTGGGCCGCCTCTCTTTCAGCCAAATCTACATTATCATCACTGTTTCAAGCCATAGTTTCATTGGCTGAGGATTGCCCAACCTTTTCTGAAGTCTCGGTAAAATTTCTTTCCTTCCTCAGTTGTGGCAGTTATTTTTCTATCTCTGGTTCGTATGGTAGTACTTCCTTCGCAGAAGTTCTAGTCATGCACCACTTTGAACCTGTAACTTGCGCACAGTCAAAGAACACCAAACGTAAAAAGAGAAAAATAAAATAAAAGAAAAAGAAAAATTCCTGAATTAGCACTATAAACTATTTCAAACACTATTGATTGCCAATCCCCAGCAATGGTACCAAAATTTGACGAGCTCGAAACACGCACCTAAATTATGCTCGCTAATCAAATATAGTATAGTATAACATTGTATCCACAGGGATTGAATTTAAACAGTATTATTGTAGTTTCTAGCTTGGTTGCTATCCAAGATGATCAACAATTGATATTTCTATAATTTCTAACTGCAATTAACTAAGAATCTAAAGCTATTGACTAATGACAATTGAAACAAAAGTAAGCAAGGAAGTTATTAGTGGGAGAAAATAGGGGTTGATAGGATAGGTGCAAGATAATTGTTTGGGATCTGACTCTAGATAATTCACTTCTAATGTTCAAGTGAGTCTCTCGAATTCTCTCAATTATTAGTTCAAACGTTAAGCAAAACTCCTCTCTCGATTAAGTCTTAACCTCATCATGCATCTCGGAAAGAGAGTCATCCTAGGCTCATCCGCTCGTCATGTACCATACCTCCTCCTGTAATATATAAAGTAAGTGGGACCCTGGAGAGGGGCCCCTGAGGGCTTAGTACACCGCGGCGGTACTCAATAAGTATCATAGACTCTCTCTAACTCAAGTTTCTGGGATAAGGCTTAACAAAAATAATGCAACTAGCATTCGATATAAAATGATAATAATTATATCAATTCATGCTCTTTATCATTTTAAATGAAAAGACTAGAAAAATATAAATCATGATACAAACTTTTAAAACATTTATATAAATCCATGATTCTAATAAAATCATACGAAACCATTTCAACTTCATTAAGTCATTGAAATCACTTTCGGCTCCTTAGGCCTAAACATAACAAAATTATCTCTTAGCTTTTTACCGAGAGTACTATACCGACACCGACATAATAAACAACTACTAGGTGATCGACCTAGCAATAAGTATTTGACCCTACTTGTCTGGGAAGCTTCCCGTAGTGCCGTACGAGTCGACTTAACCTCATTACTTTAAGTAATGATCATTTGCCCTCTCAATGAGGGACTTTATCCTACAAACCTCGGTTTATCCTTGGAATGTGTAGTTCCATGAAAACGAACTCAACATTCGAACCAATCTCGGTGGTCTCCACTAGTAACTCCCAAAACATTTGATATCTCTAAAATAGATTCATAGCATAGTAGCCTCAAAGGATCTATTTTCATCAAATCATAGCTTATGGCCAAACTAAACCATTTGAATAAAACAATCAACTATATGATCATTTTCATGTCAAAGCCTTTAGCAATTTAACATCCATCATTCAAAAATACGATGAGTGTTATCCATTAATCAAGTTTCAAAAGAAATATTTTTCTTAAATTACCTCTTTATCACTCAAATACTTTACATTCTTTCCAATACATAAGTTTAAATAAAAATTATAACATTTTCCTCAAGCATCATTTACCTTAAAATCTTTAAAAATAGAATTTCTCAATTGTAAAATAACTAGACATTCTTTATGAAACCAAACTCAAAATACATGGTGACATCCTTTCTCGCTTGTGCCCCACAAGTACTGATGCACATTTACAAACAAACTCATGTAATAACTCAAATATGATTTTGGAGAAAATCCCTCAAGAAGAGTAAGTTTTAATCAACTTACCTCAAGTCCAAGCTTCAAATAATAGTACGACGCTCCAATTCATTTAGAACTCTCAAATGTCGCCAACAAGCCAATATCTACATTAGACATCCCAAGACATCAAAACGTTTCCAAATATATATATGTCGATACCTATTTAAGGTTAACAAGTTGACTGTAAGTCTTCAACAAGCCTAATTCACCCAAACATATCCCTTTTATCCTTAATAGATTCCATCCTTGGCCTTTAATCCCCAATCTAGGTTATAGGATTCAATACTTAATCATTATTAAGATATTGAAGCAATATAATCACCAACCATCCTAACAAGATTCAAAAATTCACTATTCATCTTCTTCCCCATTCAAGAACCCTAACTCACAATACTCATTTCAAGGACTAACATAATTCTTCAACCAATTGGTACTTTCTACTTCACAATACATTCCAAATTCTTAATCCATAGTTGTATTTAAATATAGGGTAGAGAATTTACCTCTTGTATCTCAAACCCTAATGTGAACCCTTTTGAATGAATCTTGAAGATTAGAGGAATCCCTATGAATTTCAATCCATGTAGATATTAATACTACCATTAACTAGTGTTAATCCATTATAAGAATATCATAAAACTCACATTTGATGTGTATTTCGGTTGAGGATGCTCCACCTTCTCTCTATAACCCAAAACATAGCCAAAAATGTAATTTCTTTCTCTCTCCCCGACCTACTATTTATTAAAAAAAATGAGTTGTGTAGGCACATTGCGTACCCTACGCAGACTTGCGTAGCCTATGTAACAAAAGCCTCCCCCTCCTCCAGCATGCTGATTTTGCCTACGCAGCCTGCGTAGGCTACGCAAGAAGAATACGCAGGCTTGCTGGGTTTCCTTCCTCCCTATTTTCTCCACCATTCCAAGCTATGCCTTTATTCATGCAACTTAGTGACCTTCAACCCTCAAAATATTCATGTCCAAGTATTTTAATGATCTCGTTACCCTCGTGAGGGTTCGCAAGCACTTCAAGGTCTCGCAAAATATTCTCTTAAGCTCGAACTCGGCTTAATCTTGTTAAAAATATTTCTAGGGCTTTACAGAGCCCCACTTCATTTCGGGGTCGTGTATCTTAATAATAATAATAATAACCACATAGCCTAAATATGATTTTTAACATGAATCATGGCTCAATAAATCTAACAAGTAGGAAACGGATAAAATAAAACATGATAGTGACAGAGTCCAAAAGTCAATTGGGATCATAATTACCCCAGTGCACGCCCACAAGTCGGTCACCTAGCATGTGTGTCACCCCAACACATCACAAATAATATAGTTTTCAGGGATAAATACCCTCAATTCTAAGTTTAAAAATATTACTTACTTCAAAACACGCAAATCAATACTCCGAAAAGCCCTTCCCACGCGTATCGGCCTCCGAACAACTCGAATCTAGTCACAAACAACTTAATAACATCAAATAACACTGTAGGAAACAACTTCAAATAATAAAGCTTCGATCTTTATCAAACTCAAAAAGTCAACTGCGGCTCGCACCCCGAAACCTAGTCAAACTCACAAATTCCGAACACCCATTCAATTACAAGTTCAATCATACCAATTTCATCCAATTCCGACCTCGATTCGACCTTCAAATCCTCAATTTTCACTTTAGAAATTTTTTACTAAAAACCCCATTTCTACATTTTAATTCACCAAATAAATGATAAAAACTAAGATGGAATCACGAATAATGAACAAATCCGAGTAATAAATGCTTACCCCTATCCAAATTGTGAACATTCCGTCAAAAATCGCCCAAACCCGAGCTCTACAACTCAAAATATGATATAATAACTCTAACCCTCGAAATTGGTTTTTAGCAGTCTTCCCAAGTACTGTGCATCACGAACGCTGGACCCATGTCACGTTCGCGAAGACCAAAAATGATTTGTCCGGGAAAAGGCCTTCGCGTTCGCATCCTCCACCTCACGAACGCGATGAATCAAAAGTCCAAGCCTTCGCGAACGCGGCCTGGACCTCGCAAATGCATAGGCTAAATCCTTTTCAGCACCTGGCTGCTTCACGAACACAAAATCTCCATCGCAAATGCAAAGAAGGGCGACTGCCCAGCCCCCAACGCGAAGAAGGAAACTAGAACTGAGGCATCAGCAGTCAAAAAAGAAGGTGGAATGGTCTGTAGCCCATCCGAATCACACCCGAGGCCACCGAGACCCCGTCCAAATATACCAACAAGTCCTAAAAAATAATACGAACTCGCTCGAAGCCTCAAATCACATCAAACAACACCAAAATTACGAATCGCACATCGATTCAAGCCTAATGAACTTCCAACTTCTAAAACTAATGTTGAACCATATCAAATCAACTCCGAGTGACATGAAATTTTGCAGGCAAGTCCCAAATGACACAACGGACCTATTCCAACTCCCGGAACCAAAATTCGAACCCGATATCAACAAAGTCAACTCTTGGTCAAACCTCTCAACCTTTCAAACCTACAATTTTCCAAGTTTTGCCAAAAAGCCTCAAACCAACCTATGGACCTCCAAATCAATATCCGGACATACACCTAAGTCCAAAATCACCATAGAAAGCTATTGAAACCATCAAAACTCCACTCCGAAGTCATCTACAAAAAAGTCAAACTCCGATCAACTCTTCCAACTTAAGATTCCCACCTTGAGACTAAGTGTCCCGATTCATTCCGAATCTGCCCCAGAACCAAATCAACCACTCGGATAAGTCACATAACTATAAATGAAGAAGAAGAAATAAATAGGGGAACGGGGCTACAATACACAAAACGACCAGTCGGGTCGTTACATTCTCCTCCTATTAAACAAACGTTCGTCCTCGAACGGGTCTATGATCATACCTAGAGTCTCAAATAGGTGTGGATATGTACTCCGCATCTCCCTCTCGTCCTCCCAAGTAGCTACCTCGACTGGATGACCTCTCCAACGAACTTTCACTGATGTTATATTCTTCGACCTCAACTTTGGAACCTGCCGGTCCAAAATGGTCACCGGCTCCACATCATAAGTCAAATTCTCATCCAGTTAAACTGTGCTGAAATAAAAAATATGTGACAGATCACCATAATACTTTCGGAGCATAGAAACACGAAACACTATATGAATACCTGATAGACTAGGTGGCAATGCAAGTCTGTAAGCCACACCTCCCACTCTTTCAAGCACCTCAGAAAGGCCAATATACCGAGGGCTCGGCTTGCCCTTCTTCCCAAACCTCATCAAACCCTTCATGGGAGAAACTCTGAGCAACACCTTCTCACCCACCATATATGCAACATCACAAACCTTCCAATCAGCATAACTCTTCTGCCTAGACTGTTTTATGAAGCTGATCCTGAATCAACTTGACTTTCTCCAAGGCATCCCGAACCAAATCAGTGCCCAACAACCTATCTTCCCCCGGCTCAAACCAACTAACTAGAGAACCACACCACCTCCCATATAAGGCCTCATAAGGAGCCATTTAGAATACTCGATTCGTAGGTGTTGTTGTAGGCAAACTCTGCAAGCAGTAAGAACTGATCCCATAAACCCCGGAAGTCCATAACACAGGCGCGAAGCATATCCTCCAAGATCTGAATGGTGCACTCGGACTGCCCGCCCGTTTGGGGATGGAATGATATACTCAACTCAACCCATGTGCCCAACTCTCGTTGCACTGCTCTCCAAAACTACGATGTGAATTGCGTGCCTTAATCGAGATAACAGACACCGGCACACCATGAAGACGAACAATCTCACGGATATAGATTCCATGATTCCTTCTTCAATTTTGGAATTTGATTGAAGATTTTAAAAGAGAAATTTGGAGTTTTTTTTTCTAAACTTTCCTAAAGTGAATAATTGAGATTTGAACATTGATTCGGAGTCGGATTTGAGTGAAACTAATATGGTTGGACTCGTATTTGAATGGCCTATCAAAATTTGTGAGTTTTTTTGGTTTTGAGATATGGGCCCTGATTGACTTTTTGGGTTGACTTTGAGTTTTGATTAAAGATTCGACCTTTATCGTTTGGGTTGGTTTTCTTTCGCATTATTTGATGTTTTATAGTTTCTTTGGGCTAGTTTTGAGTCGTTCAGAGGTTAATTCACACGGGATGGCATTTCTAGAGTGTTGTTGGCTTGCTCGGTATTTGATTTGGCTTGTTTAAGGTAAGTAATATTTCTAGAGTGTTGTTGGCTTTTGTATGTGCAGTTGTTTCTCATTAATTTGTTCTACAAGTCACCTTAGCATAGTCTTGATCTCTTTCAGGTCCACATCCCCAGGTTCTTTGTTCCTATGAACTTCACAAGTAGAACCATCATAATAAAGGGTGGGGGAGGATAAGAAATATAAGTACAACCATGAAAGTGACCATCTTGACCACCACACATATCAAACACATTCCACAAATAAGATTGAGTTGGTGCACATAACTCGCTCCGGGAATATTTTGAGAATTTTGCCACAGGTGATTTCCTTCACAATATATATGAGGATCAATAGTAGAATTATCGACACCTAAACTCCCATAAGTCCAAGATGTCATGTTTCTCAAATCAACAGTTAGAATAAATAAAGTTTTAAAAAATAAAACAAAATAAAAGTTTAAACTTGAAAACTAGCAATAAGGGTGGCAAGTGGACCGGGCCCGGTCCTAAGTGGGCTTCGCGGGCCCGGTCCTAAGTGGGCCGGTCCTATGCGGTCCGGTCCTAAACGGTCCCGGGCTTCGCTGGCTTATTGCTGGAACCGGCTCGGGACCGGGACCACGAACTAACGGTCCCGGGTTAAGTGGGCCGGTCCCAGCCTAAGTAGGCCTAAACGGGCCTAAACGGGCCCAACAGAAACTTTCTATTTTTAATTTTTTTTATAGAAGTTAGAGAAAAAAATAGTAATAAAGATATATAAGCTATATTCGATTTATATACTATATATACATGTTAAAATATATATATACTATATTATATATACATAGTATACATCTTAAAATATACTATATATACATCTTAAGATATACTATATATACATATTATACTAGATATATATATATATATATATATATATATATATATATATACACACACTATACTATATATACATAGTATATAAGTCATATTTGATAGTATACATCTTAAGATATATATAATATATATAGTAAGATATATATATATATATTATAGTATAGTATAGTATATACTATATATATATAACTTAAGATGTATAAGCTATATTCGATATATTCGATATACATATATCTATATAAAAGCTTATATATATACTATACTATAATATATATATACATCTTACTATATATAAGCTATATTCGATTTATATACTATATATACATCTTAAGATATACTATATATATATATATATATATATATATATATGTATATCTACTATACTATACTATATATATCTAGTATATCTAGTATACTTAGTATATCTTAAGATGTATATATAGTATAGTATAGTATATATATAAGCTTATATATATATATATGTATATCGAATATAGCTTATATATCTTATGAGATGTATATATAGTATAGACTATAGTATAATATAAATATAAGCTTATATATGTATATATATATATATATATATATATATATATATATATATATATATGTATATATCGATATAGCTTATATATCTTAAGTTGTATATATAATATATATATACTATACTATACTATACTATACTATACTATACTATACTATACTATACTATACTATACTATACTATATATACATAGTATATAAGCCATATTCGATAGTATACATCTTAAGATATACTATATATACATGTATATCTACTATACTATACTATATATATCTAGTATATCTAGTATACTTAATATATCTTAAGATGTATATATAGTATAGTATAGTATATATATAAGCTTATATATATATGTATATCGAATATAGTTTATATATCTTATGAGATGTATATATAGTATAGCCTGTAGTATAGTATAAATATAAGCTTTTATTATATACTATATATATATATACTATACTATATTATACTATATGTATAGCTTAAGATATATAAAAAGACAAAAATATTGTAAAGAGATATTCAAATCAATGCGTTATATTTTTATTATAGCATTAAAAATCATGGCAATATCTTTCTTAGTCTTCCTCCCCCTATGGAATGAGCACAACAAGGTGCTAATACCACCATTGAGAAGAAAAAGAAACTAATCAAGATGTGCCAAAATACAAGTTACATATTAATTTACATGGTATCTCTTACAAATTTTATAAATCCTTCAAGGTCCGGAGGAATTTCCGTTGGTGGTGGCGAAAATGAAGCTTGGTCATCACCGCTTCCAGGCGAAGCATCATCCTCCGCAAGTTCAGCTAGCATTTCTTCGTAAGCTTCGTCTACCTCTGGTTGTGATTCAACAAGTCCAAAATTTCTTCTTTCCGAACGGATCCAATCTCTAAAAAGTACTGATTTTTCCAAGCTCTCCCTCATAGACACTCTATAATCACCGAGTTGAAGTCTTGCTTGACTGAAAGCGCTCTCTGATGCCACTGTTGAAGCTTGAATTGTTAAAATATCTCGGGCCATCCTTGAAAGAATCGGAAAGTATTTTTCTTTGTCCTTCCACCATTCCAAAATATTAAAGGAGCCGTCGGGATTCACTTCCTCAATTCCCTGTGAAAAATAAACTTCAAGCTCATTTAGTTGTGAAAAATCACTAGTACTAGAACCTTGAGAACCCCTGAACCCTGCCCAAGCACTAAGTGCTCTTACTCTCGCAGTTTTTTTAGATGATTGAGAACTAGAAGAAGAAGGAGTTGGAACATTTGGTCTAGCATGATCTAATGCAACTTGATAAGCATTATAAATAGTTTGAACATTTATTTTAATTGAGGCTATTGCGTTCGAAAGTTTAGACAACTCCTCATCTTCAAGTGTTAAACCATTATAAATAGTTTCATACCAAAATTGAGGACCTCCTAATTTCATAGTAGGATTTAATAATGCAGCAATACCATAAATAGGGGGAATAGGGAAAAAATATTTTTTAAACTTTTTTCTCATGGAATCAATAGCAAGTTGATAAATTTTCCCACTCTCTGAAAAATGATCAAACAAATTTGCAAGTTCTGCAATATAAACTAAACAGTTAGAAATAGTAGGATAATATTACCCAGAAAATTCATTTGTAGCAGTATGGAATTTTTTAAAAAAAATCTACAAGCATTTTAACATTAGCCCAATCCGCATTTGTAAGGTGCTCATCATCATCACTTACATGAGCATTAAACGTTGAGTTTATGGGGTTTCTATATTCATATGCAATACCTAAACTTTTATACATGTAATTTCATCTAGTTGGACAAGGTTTAGGAACCTTTCTTTCTCTTAGGCCAAATTCATTGCATCTTTTAAAATATTCTCTAAGTCTACTTCTACGGTTTGAATAAAAAAGCCAATTAAGAGTTATTTTAACCTTTTCAATTTCAACATTTAAAATTCTCATACCATCACCCACAATTAAATGGTAAATATGATAAATACATCTAACATGAAAAATGTTACTAAATACAGGACTTAGTGTAGTGGTAAGCAAGGCTACAGCATTTGTGTTACTAGTAGCATTATCCATTGAAACTGACATTATTTTATCACTAATGCAAAAATATCTACAAATATCCGCAATCGTGCTAGAAATAAACTGCCCTGTGTGACGTGAATTAATTATTCTATAAGCAATAATGCGCTTTTGCATTATCCAATGCTCATCAATCCAATGACTGGTAACAGTAAGGTAATCACAGTCATTACCACTTCTACCAATATCAGTTGTAATAGCAAGACGACAATTTATATGAGTAAATAAATAGCGCAAATATTTTTCATATTCATGTTTATATTTATAAATATCACTCTTTACGGTTGTGCGAGGAAAACCTTTATAAGTAGGATTATAAACTTTTCTAATATAATGCATAAAGTGGGGGTTAGAAGAAAAACTATAGGGTAAGCACATAACAGTAACCATTTTTGCCAATTCCTCCCAATCTTTTTTTGGATCATAATATAAAATACCACCGGTAACAGTGTTAATTCCCGGTTGAAATTGATTTGACCCGGTACTAAGGTCAGCCTGACTAGGTGCACTTGTCCCCTCAGCCAAAGCTTTCATACGAAAATATCTAGCTTTATCTTGAGGGTGTAGCAATATGTGTCTAGTCAAACTTCTCCCCCCCCCCCGACTTCCAACATATTGAAAAACTAACTCTTTGCCACAAGTTTTACACTTAGCCCTATTTTTTTCTCTTAGTTGAGTAAAAAATTACCAAACAAGAGATGTTTCTGCCCGTTTAGAAGGTTGTCTAGAAAAAGTAGGGGCACTAATAGGAGGGTCAGACGGGGGATCATCTGGATTATTATTAGTTGGGTTAACTTCAGGAGCAGGACTAGTGGGTGTATCGTCATCCGGTTGCGTTTCATCAAAATCTATTTCTTCATCGTCATTTTCATCAATAGTTGGATTACCATAAAGAGCATTCATATATTCATGGTTTAATTGTTCACCGGGTGCAATATTATGGCAAAATTGGCTCTCGGTAAATTATAATAAACTATTATCGCTATCAAGAATAGGAGGTATAGGACGGGTAACAGGTTTGGGTCGGGGAGCCGGGGGAAGTGGAGGAGGAACAGATTGGCCACTAGATTCACCAATCTTCAATTTTTTCTTATTTTTACTAAACATATTTTTTAAGGAATAAGCCATCTTAATTAATCAAGCAAAGTAAATAAAACAAACAAAATTATAATATTAAAACTTAAGAGTTGGAACGAGTTTACCGAATTGACGAACAACTTGTTGGAAATTGATTATCATTGAAGACTTCAATTCACCAACTTCACAATTGTTTCACAAATTGTAACAATAAAGTAAGCAATAGTAGCAATTATAGAAGTAAATTAGAGAGAGATTGTGATAGATTGATAATTTTGTAAGAAAAAATGAAATAATGATGGGTATTTATAGTTGAAAATAGGGAAAAAGTGTAATTATAAAAAGTTTGGGATTAAAACAAAGTTTGGGGGGGGGGGGGAGGGTTAAATGGCTATTTTATAAATAGCCAACGGCTATTTTTGACAGCACAACGGCTATTTTTTTTTTTTTTAAAATAACCGTTGGGACCGTTTGGCCCGCTAAGGGACCGAGCCGGGCCCGGGCCCTGGCGGGCCAAATGGTCCCGGGCCTGACGGGCACAAATCATAGGACCGGCCCACAAGACCGGACCAGGCCCGCTAAAACCGGACCAAACGGTCCTGGCCTGTTTAGCTGTTTGGCCCGTCTGGCCCGTGGTCCCGGGCCGGTCCTGGGCCTGGACCGGCCCACTTGCCAGCCTTACCTAGCAATATACACAGCTACAACTATACCGTTAGTTCCCCGGCAATGGCGCCAAAATTTGATCACGCCCAACTCTAGTCCTAAAAAGGATAAGTTGTCGCTGCAAATATAATCCGGTTTAAAAGTCCGGAATCGAATCCCACAGAGAACTAAGGTTTAGCTACAACTGTTCAATATCACTCAGAAGTCAAGCTCGAATAATTTCTAAGTTATAAATATTAAGATTCTTATGTCTTACTAATTAACTAACAAATTAAAGTAGTAAATTAATAAATAGGGATACTAAGGGTTGGAGACAAAATTGAAAAAGTCTAGAGTTATGATTTTTCCAATTGTCGGAATCATTCCCGCTACTTCTTCTACAATCTCGCCTATGTATTCTCTACTGATCATGAGCATTCGACTTATCATAATTCTCTCTCGAGCAACTATAATAATTTACAAGTTGTATTCTCTCGAATTACGTAACTCGCACTTTTTCACCGCTCACTATGATCACGTCAAAGCTTCGTTATCTCTAATCCCGCTTTTAAACCCTCCGTATTGATTTCTCACACACCCTCCGTATTAATTCATAAGAGTGATTTTGTTCAACAACTACCAAAATATGCACCCTTTCTCAAGCAATACACACTAAATAGGCACAGTCAATCGATGGCCATTCAATCAACTGAAATAAGCATGTAGTTAAACAAGTAGAGAAATCCAAAGGCTAGATCATATTAAACGTAATTAAAAGTCATCCTCCAAGAGGTTACATCGAACCCGAGATGCGAAAGTTTAGCTACTCATAACCATACTAACAATCATGATAATAACTGAAAGCATTAAAATACAGATTAAGAAAAAACATAAGAGAAAACTCTTGTGATTCGTTGCTTTCATGTGTTTCGTTGCCTTTTTCCTCTCAAATCATGTCCTACCCTAATCATCTTTCCCCTAAAAACTAAGTTTAGGAGGTATTTATAAGGTAGGGTTGAGATCTGCACATCCAAACATAATGAAGAAATAAAAGTGGCTCGGATAAGCATCGTCGGCATGGGGCATTGTCAGAGGCGCCAACATTACCCCGCGAGGCACTGTTAGAGGCACAACCATTTCCCTACGAGGCACTGTCAGAGGCGCCAATGACAGTGCCCTGGACAAAGCCTTGCACTGCCTATGGTCATGACTTTTCATTGCCTTGCACGTCTTCTTTTATTTCTCCATTTGGTAGCATTGAGGTACCATTTCGTGCAACTTTTCTCCACTTCATGTTCCTACACGTAAAATAAATTCAAGTAAGCTCAATTGTTGCACAAATTAGCATCCAAACAACAAATAAGTAAGGTGAATAACATCAAAATATATGGAATTATAGCACGACATCAACACCCCACACTTAAATGTTGCTCGCCCTCGAGTCAACTAACTACAAACTTCCTTTTCAACTACACCAAAAGCCACACATTCATAACACACTACACCTATGACCATGGTTGATAGCAACAATTGAGCTCTAGCATATGTGGTCAGAATACACTTCCCGTACTTATGCCCAATTTCAAAATATCCAACATAAGAACAACATGATTATAACCATCCTAGCCTTGGAAACTAACTCAATGTCACAATGCACTCGAGGCTTGAATACTTAATCTAACAGAGACGTCTAAAAATGTTACCTATCTTTTGTGAAACCATGTGTCTCACAACAAAACAAAAAAGTAAGCATTCCACACATCCAAATCACATGATCGAATATATTTTAAGGACTCACACATATGAAGAAAATCACTCACTCTCTCAAAGAAGTCACAAGCACGCAAAAGGTACCATAGGCTTGCCCATTCTGTAAACCTCTACTAATGTAGGCATGTTCACTCCAAAATAAACTAGGACTTTGTTATGGTTGTAATGTGGACTAAGAGACGGGTATGAAATATTTAGGATATAGTGGCTAACCCTCTGAAGCACTTTAACACATCACGTATTTAACTTTTAGCGCACAATTCCTTCAATGATCACAAGATAGCTCACCCCGGAATATTTTTCCTTCTTTTTTACGCACTACTTCATATCACATCCACTAGAAAAAATAAGAAACCTTCATTTATTCATTTTTTCTTTTTGTATTTTTGCCTTGCCGCTAATGGTTTTTTATTTACAGCACAAGTACATATTTTTTCCTTCTATTGGTTCCACTCAAAAGCTATCCCAAGTATCCTCATTACTCTTTCTAGCGATCTCTTTACAATTCAAGTTCTTTAAGAGGTCTAAGGATCAAAATATTTCAAATAAGAATAAACGGGGATAGGCTTGTAATGCGGGTGCCAAAAGAACGGCTTATAGGCTCAAAAGGGTAACTAGGGATGATTTTATTTGTGATAGGCGACAAAACTCAAAAAGATCAAAGAAATCCTAACATCACTTTTCAAACCGAGCAACACCTAGGATTTCAATTCAATTCACATTCCGGGCAATTTCTACAATTGCAATAACATGGACTATGCAAAAAACTCACTTCGAACATGGCACATGACTCCCTAAGGACGGTTTCATTCGGACTCTCAATCAAACAAGTATTCACAAAGCCAAGAGATATATTAAGCATAAAGCAAAAAGTGAACACAAGTCAAGCAAACGATACATAAGAGTCATAACACATGCTATTCATTTTTACCAAGGCATCATCATATATTAAAAATCAAGGGAAGGTGAAACACATGCCAGAACCTAAGTATGCAACCGTAAAACAAGTCAAAAGGTGCGAAGCATGTCATTTCTTCTCCTTTATTTCCTAAGTACTACTCTAAAAATAAAATAAAAACTACTAATACTACCCGGTTCAAGTTACACCCCATGGAAAATAACCGAGGCACGACCCAAAATCCTAACATGTCGTGATGGCACCTATCGTGGTACTAGGCAAGCCGACATTACGGAATAATCCCAGCCCTTTTAACAAAAGTTGAATTAAAGCATTCTAAATAACAAAGATTCTCATAAACAAGGATAGAAACCCAAAACTCAACGCGGAATTCCCAACTATCGGGGTGCCATAGAGTACATGAGCATCTATACATCACAAGTCTGGAAAACAAAACATGGTCTATAATAGTTTGAGACTAAATACAATAAACAAGAAGATAGAGAAGGAGAGACAAGGTCTACGAAACACCGGCAGCTACCTCGAAATCACCGAAAAATCAACTGCGCGAAGAAAATCAACACCCACTATGTCCGGGAACACCTGGATCTGCACACGAAGTGCAGGGTGTAGTATGAGTACAACCAACTCAGTAAGTAACAGTACTAAATAAAGAACTGAAAGTAGTGACGAGCTTCACAGCTAAGTCCACTTACAGTAATTTACAACATAAGAAGGTAGGCATGCTTTCAAGTTCAACCAATAAGGGACAAACAGTAATCTCATATCAAGTTCAACTGAAACAGAAGATAATATCGTTCATAATTTTCCAAAAACAGTGATATATGACAGCTGAAGTGCAACAACAATGAAATAAATGCATCATCTCAGAGCAACAGTCACTCAGTCCTTACATTCACTCAGCAGTCGGCACTCACACTCAGTAGGTACCTGCGCTCACTGGGGGTGTGTACAGACTCCGGAGGGGTTCCTTCAGCCCAAGCGCTATAATCTGCACAAATAACTCATGTGCTAGTATAATAACTGAATCCGCACTGACAACTCACATGCTGCAGGGACAACTCACCCGCTATAGTATCAATATCTCACAATCAGGCCATCGGCCTCACTGAGTCATAAATCTCTTCAGTCTCTCGGACTCTCAGAAATCATGAAAATCAGCCCCAACAGAAATGATATAATGCATCAATAATGAACAATTGAGACTGAGATGTAATATGCAAGTAAAACTGTGACTGAGTACAAAACAACAATTTAGCAGATAATTCAACATGTATACGACCTCTGTGGGTCCCTACAGTGTTAACACATGGTGTAAACATGATATGTAGTTCGATTTCTCTAATACGTGGAAAATGTACGGATAACAACATATTATTCAACTACACAGTTCCATGGAATTTACCAAGACATCATTCCTACGGTACACGCCCACACACCCGTCACCTAGCATGTGCGTCACCTCAAAATCAATCAATCACATAACACATAATCCGGGGTTTCATACCCTCATAACCAAATTTAGGACTGTTACTTACCTCAAACCGTGTAATTCTTTATTCTGCTATGCATTTGCCTCGCGAATCAGCCTCCCAACGCCTCGAATATAGTCACAATTAATTCGATTCAGTCAATACAAATTATAGGAATTAATTCCATATGATAATACTAATTTTCCAATAAAATACGAAATACCACTCAAAAATTGACAGTGGGGCCCACGTCTCAGAATCCGAAAAACTCACAAAATCTGATAACCCATTAATTTACTAGTCCAACCATACTAGTTTCACTCAAATCTGACTCCCAATCGACATTCAAATCCCAAAAATTTATTTTATGAAATTTCTACAATTTTCCCCAAATTTTCATCTCAAAATATTAATTAAATGATGAAAGCCATGTTATATTCATGTATATTAACAAAATCCGAGTTAGAATCACTTACCCCGATGAATTTCTTGAAAATCCCACGAAACATCGTCACAAACCGAGCTCCCAAAGTCCAAATATGAAATAATACTCTAACCCTCGTTCATATAGTACAAAAATCTGATCCTCTATTTTGCTTACTGCAAAACTTTTGTGCGGTCCGCACATTTCGCATTCTGCGGTCGCAGTTCAGCAGTGACTGCACTACCAGACTTCAGTAAATTGACCATAACTTTCTGTATAAATATTCAAATGATGATTGGTTTATTTTTATGAAAACTAGACTCAAGGGACTACAACTTTCGTTTTTGTATTATCTCCAAATTCCTTGTAGATTAAAAGATATAAGCTTCTGAAGTCAGACCATCGAACCTGCAGATTCTCCTTTCTACGGCCGCAAGAGGTTTCCTATGGTCCGCAATTCACCATTGCGGTCCGCACATGAGGCTTTGCCTCAGCACTCCAAAATGTGACATCATTAGAGTGCCGAAATACCCAAACTCGTTCAAAACTCACCCGAAACATACCCGAGGCCCCCGGGACCTCAACCAAATACACCAACAAGTCCTAAAACATCATACGAACTTAGTCGAAGCCTCAAATCATATCAAACAACGCTAAAACACGAAGCATACCCCAATTAAAGCCTAATGAAAACTAACAATTTCCAACTTCTACATTCAAAGCCAAAACCTATCAAATCAAGTCCGATTGACCTCAAATTTTGCACACAAGTCATAAATGACATAACGGACTCATGAAAATTTCAGAACTGGATTTCGACCCCGATATCAAAAAGTCAACTCCCCGGTCAAACTTCCAACTTAAATTTCGTATTTTTGCCATTTCAAGCCTAATTTAACTACGGACTTCCAAATAATTTTTCGGACACACTCCTAAGTCCAAAATCACCATATGGAGCTATTGAAATCATCAAAACTCTATTCCGAGGTCATTTACATATAAGTCAACATCCGGTCAACCTTTTCAACTTAAGAATGTTCTTGAGACTAAGTGTCTCAATTCATTCCGAAACCTGACCGAACCCGAACCAATTACCCCAGAAAGTTACATAACACTTGTAAATCACAAATTGAGCAGTAAATGGGGGAACAAGGTTGTAATACTCAAAATGATAGGTCAGGTCGTTACATTCTCCCCCTCTTAAACAAACGTTCGTCCTCGAACAGGTTTAGAATCCTACCTAGAGTCTCAAATAGGGTGGATATTTGCTCTGCATCTGCTGCTCAATACTCATGTAGCTTCTCTGACTGGCTGGCCTTTCCACTGTACTTTCACTAAAGCTATGTTCTTTAATCTCAACTTTCAAACCTGTCGGTCTAAAATGGCCTCCGGCTCTACATCATAAGTCAAATTACCATCCAACTACACTGTGCTAAAATCCAAAACATAAGACGAATCTCCGACATACTTCCGGAGCATAAATACATAAAACACTAGATGAACACCCGATAGATTAGGTGGCAATGCAAGTTTATAAGCCACCTCTCCAATCTTCTTAAGTATTTTAAAAGGCCCAATATACCTAGGACTCAACTTGCCTTTCTTCCCAAACCTCATAACACCCTTCATAGGTGAAACTCGGAGTATTACCTTCTCTCCTACCATGTAAGCAACATCGCGAACCTTCCGGTCGGCATAACTCTTCTGTCTAGACTGCACTGTGCGAAGTCGATCCTGAATTAATTTAACCTTCTCCAAAGCATCTTGAACCAAATCAATACCCAATTGTCTAGCCTCACCCGGCTCAAACCAACCGACCAGAGACCGACATCGTCTCCCATATAAAGCCTCATACAGAGCCATCTGAATGCTCGATTGATAGCTGTTATTGTAGGCAAACTCTACAAGTGGAAGAAACGGATCCCAAGAACCTCCAAAATCTATAACACAAGCGCATAGCATATCTTCCAATATCTGAATAGTGCACTCAGACTGTCCGTCCGTCTAAAGGTGAAATGTTGTATTTAGCTGAACCTGTGTACCTAACTCTCGCTGTACTGCTCTACAAAACTGTGATGTAAACTGCGTGCCCCGATCTGAAATGATGGACACTGGCACACCATGTAGGCGAACAATCTCGCGGATATAAATCTCAGCCAACCGCTCTGAGGAATAAGTAGTACCAACTGGAATAAAATGTGCGACTTGGTCAATCGATCTACAATCACCCAAATAGCATCAAACTTCCTCAAAGTCCATGGGAGTCCAACTACAAAGTTCATGGTAATACGCTCCCATTTCCATTTCGGAATTTCAAGTTTCTGAAGTAATCCACCCGGTCTCTGATGCTCGTACTTCACCTATTGACAATTTAGACACCGAGCTACAAACTCAACTATATCTTTCTTCATTTTTCTCCACCAATAGTGCTGCCTCGAGTCCTGGTACATCTTAGTGGCACCCAGATGAATGGAATACCGCGAACTATAGGCTTCTTCAAGAATCAATTCACACATCCCATCTACATTTGGCACACAAATACAACCATGCATCCTCAACATCCTATCATCTCCAATAGTAACATCTTTGGCATCATCATGCTGAACTGTGTGCTTCAGGACAAGCAAATGGGGATCATCATACTAGCGCTCTCTGTTGCGATCATATAAAGAAGAACGAGAAACCACATAAGCTAGAACCAGACTGGGCTTCGAAACATCTAATCTCACGAACTAGTTGGCCAATGTATGAACATCAACTATAAGAGGCCTTTCACCAACAGGAATGAATGCAAGGCTACCCATACTCACCGCCTTACTACTCAAGGCGTCGGCCACCACATTGGCCTTCCCAGGATGATACAGAATAGTGATTTGGAGTTTTCTCGGCCACCACATCTTTTTCGGATCCACCTTAATTCCTTCACTGGACACTATGTGTCCCAAGAATGCCACCTAACTAAGCCAGAACTCACACTTAGAGAATTTGGCATAAACTCTCTCCTCTCTCAGCCTCTGTAATACAATACCCAAGTATTGTGCATGCTCCTCCTAGCTATGTGAGTACACCAGGATATCATCAATAAATACTACGGAAAATGAATCAAGATATGGCTGGAATACACTATTCATCAAGTGCATAAATGTTGTTGGGGTGTTGGTCATCCCAAAAGACATCACGAGAAATTCATAGTGACCATAACGGGTTCTGAATGCCGTCTTTAGAATATCCGAGTCCTGAATTTTTAACTTGTGATACCCAGATCTCAAATCGATTTTGGAGAATACCCTCGCTCCCTGAAGCTGGTCAAATAAATTATCAATACGCGGCAAAGGATACTTATTCTTGATTGTAACTTTGTTCAACTGCATGTAGTTGATACACATCCGCATAGTACTATCTTTCTTTTTCATGAATAGAATTGGTGCACCCCAAGGTTACACATTAGGCCTAATAAATCCCATATCAAGGAGTTCCTGAAGCTGCTCTTTCAATTCTTTCAACTCTGCCGGTGCCATATGATATGGAGGAATAGAAATGGGCTGAGTGCCTGGCACCAAGTCAATACCGAAATCAATATCCCTATCGGGTGGCATACCAGGCAGGTCTGCAGGAAATACATCCGGAAAGTCTCGCACTACCGGTACTGAATCAATAGTAGGAGTATTGGTATCAACATCTCTCACAAAGGCCAAATAGGACAAACACCCCTTCCTAACCATACGCCGGGCCTTCAAATAAGAAATTACCCTGTTGGGAATATAATCTAGAGAACCTCTTCATTCGACCTTTGGCTACCCCGGCATCGCCAACATCATGGTTTTTGTGTGACAGTCCAGAATAGCATGACATGGAGACAACCAATCCATAACCCAAGACTACATCAAAATCAACCATACTAAGCAATAAGAGATCAACTCTAGTCTCCAGTCCCCCAATAGTTACCACACATGATCGATACATACGGTCCACAATAATAGTGTCGCCCACCAGCGTAGATACACAAACAGGTGAAACTAAGGACTCACGGGGCATATCCAGATAATGAGTAAAGTGAGATGATACATACAAATAAATGGAACTAGGGTCAAATAATATAGAAGCTTCCATGTGGCACACTAAGACAATACTTCTGATCACTGCATCTGAAGCAACGGCATCTGGCCTGGCAGGAAAAGCATAAAACTGGGCTTGACCGCCACCTGATCGGCCTCCCCCTCTTGGGCGACCCCTAGTTGACTGGGCCCCACCCCAAGCTTGCTGGGCGGGTGGTGTAACTGTTGGTGTTAGGGCCATCGGCCTAGAACTCTACTGTGGAGCCCCACTCAACAACCTAGGGAAATCTCTATTTATACGACCAAAGTCTTCGCACTCGAAATAACCCTTCCTCTAACAGAACCGCTGCTCCTAATAACCCGAGGAACTACCTGTAAAAACCTGAGCGGACGAGGCATGGTGAGAACTCTGCGCTGGTAATGCACTGAATGAAGACTAGCCTGGGTGAGCATTGTAAGAACTGTGGCTAGCTGATGTGCCACGATAAGCTGGACGAGTCGTTTAAGTGGGCCTATAAAGGTGACCCCTGCTGTGGTAGGACTGCCCCCCAGAAGGTATCTCACCAAAATCGCCTGAACCTCGAGGCCTCTTGGCCTCCCTCTCACCACGCTCCTAGCTACGGATCATCTCTATCTACTGAGCAATGTCAACCATCTCATCAAAAGTTACACCAGATACCCTCTCCCTAGTCATAAGCAACCGCAGCTGATACGTGAGGCCATCAATGAACCTCATGATCCTCTCCCTATCAGTGGGAACCAACCAAACTGCGTGACGAGCCAACTCAGAAAACCTCATCTTGTACTGGGTCACAGACATGCCATCCTGCCAAAGCTGCTCAAACTGTCTGCGCAGCTCCTCCCTACAAGACTGCGGCATGAACTTCTCCAAGAAGAGAACAGAGAACTCCTACCATGTAAGTGACACTGCACCGACCAGCCTGCGTCTTTCATAAGCCTCCCACCATCTAAAGGCAGCCCCAGAAAACTAAAAAGTAGTGAACGAGACCCTACTAGTCTCCAGAATACCCGTTGTCTGAAGCATCCGCTGGCACTTATCCAGGAAACCTTGAGCATCCTCTGACTCAGCAACGCTAAATAATGGAGGCCGAAGCCTCCCAAATCTCTCAAGTCTCCTCAATTCATCATTGGCCACAACGGGGACCACCTGGGCCTGAGCAGCTGCAACCGGCTGTGCTGGTAGTGCCCCCGATATCTGAAGTCCCTATATTACCTACTCTAGAGTATAGGCAACAGGGGTATGAGTACCTCCCCCGGCCTAAAAAGTGGCTGGTGCGGCCTGAGCCGAAACCACCAGAGCAAGGCCAGTGCAAACTGTCAAATCTGGGCCAAAGCCTCCTAAAGGCCTGGAATCACAATGGATACAGCTGGTGCCTCAGCTGATCCCGCCGGCTCAACTATATCTGGAATCTGCTCCTAAGCTGGAGCAACTGGTGGTGCTACAGGTGCTGCTCCAACTGCTGTACGAGATACACCTCGACCTCTACCTCGGCCCCGGCCTCTCGCAGCCCTAAATGGTGGCACTAGTGGCTGACCGTCTGATCCAGTAGTACGTGTCCTCACCGTCTGTGAGAGAATAGAATAATAGAAATTTAGTTTCCGGAATCAACAAATTCGCACGACAGAATACAAGAAAGTGAAATTTTCCTAGGGATTCAGCAGCCTCTCGAAGATAAGTACAGACGTCTCCGTACCGATCCGCAAGACTCTACTAAACATGCTCATAACTCGTGAGACCTATGTAACCTAAGCTCCGATACCAACTTTTCACGATCCAAAATCCTAACATGTCGTGATGGCGCCTATCGTGATACTAGGCAAGCCGACATTACGGAATAATCCTAACCCTTTTAACAAAAGTTGAATTAAAGCATTCTAAATAAAAGAAAATTCTCATAAACAGGGATAGAGACCCAAAACTCAACGCGGAATTTCTAACTATCGGGGTGTCACCGAGTGCATGAGCATCTATACATCATAAGTCTGGAAAACAAACACCGTCTATAATAGTCTGAGACTAAATGCAATAAACAAGAAGATAGAGAGGGAGAGACAAGATCTGCGAAACACCGGCAGCTACCTTGGAATCACCGCACGAAGAAAATCAACACCCACTATGTCCGGGAACACCTAGATCTGCACACGAAATACAGGGTATAGTATGAGTACAACCAACTCAGTAAGTAGCAATACTAAATAAAGAACTGAAAGTAGTGACGAGCTTCACAACTAAGTCCAGTTATAGTAATTTACAACATAAGAAGGTAGGCATGCATTCAAGTTCAACAATTAAGGACCAAACAGTAATTTCATATCAAATTCAACTGAAACAGAAGATAATATCTTTCATTTGTCCAAAAATAGTGATATATGAAAATTGAAGTGCAACAACAATGAAATAAATGCATCCTCTCAGAGCAACAGTCACTCAGTTCTCCCATTCACTCAGCACTCGAAAATCACACTCAGTAGGTACCTGCGCTCACTAGGGGTGTGTACAAACTCCGGAGGGGCTCCTTCAGCTCAAGCGCTATAATCCACACAGACAACTCACGTGTTGCACGTACAACTCACGTGCTAGTATAATATCTGGATCCGCACGGACAACTCACGTGCTGCACGGACAACTCACGTGCTATAGTATTAATATATCACAATCAGGCCCTCGGCCTCACTCAGTCATAAATATCTCTAGTCTCTCGGGCTCTCAGAAATTATGAAAATCAGCCCCAACAGAAATGATATAATGCATCAATAATGAACAATAGAGATTGAGATGTAATATGCAAGTAAAACTGTGATTGAGTATAAAACATCAATTTAGCAGATAATTCAACATGTATACGACCTTTGTGGGTCCCTACAGTGTCAACACATGGTGTAAACATGATTTGTAGTTCGATTTCTCTAATACGTGGAAAATGTACGGATAACAACAAATTATTCAACTACACAGTTCCATGGAATTTACCAAGTCATAATTCCTACGGTACACGCCCACACGCCCGTCACCTAGCATGTGTGTCACATCAAAACTAATCACATAACACATAATCCGTGGTTTCAAACCCTGAGAACCAAATTTAGAATTGTTACTTACCTCAAATCGTGTAATTCTTTGTTCTGCAATGCCTTTGCCTCGCGAATCGGCCTCCAAACGCCTCAAATCTAGTCACATTTAATTTGATTCAGTCAATACAAATTATAAGAATTAATTCCATATGAAAATACTAATTTTCCAATAAAATCCGAATTACCACTCAAAAATACCAATGGGGCCCACGTCTCGGAATCCGATGAAACTCACAAAATCCGATAACCCATTCAATTACGAGTCAAACCATACTAGTTTCACTCAAATCTAATTCCAAATCGACATTCAAAACCCAAAAAATTGTTTTATGAAATTTCTACAATTTTTCTCAAATTTCCATCTCAAAATACTAATTAAATGATGAAAACAATGATATATTCATGTATATTAACCAAATCCGAGTTAGAATCACTTACCCCGATGAATTGCTTGAGAATCCCACAAAGAATCATCATAAACCGAGATCCCAAAGTCCAAATATGAAATAATACTCTAACCCTCGTTCATATAGTACAAAAATCTGATCCTCCATTTTGCTGACCGCAAAATATTTGTACGGTCCGCACATTTCGCGTTCTGCGGTCGCAGTTCAGCAGTGACTGCACTACCAGACTTCAGTAAATTGATCATAACTTTCTGTACATATATCCAAATGATGATTGGCTTACCTTTCTAAAAACGATACTCAAAGGGCTACAACTTTCGTTTCTGGATCATCTCCAAATTCTTTGTAGATTAAAGGATATAAGTTTCCGAAGTCAGACCATCGAACCTGCAGATTTTCCTTTCTGCAGCCGCAAGAGGTTTTCTACGGTCCGCAATTCACCTCTGCGGTCTGCACATGAGGCTTTGCCTCAGCACTCCAAAATGTGCCCCCGCACTCCTACTGTTCCCAGAACATCATTAGAGTGCCGAAATGCCCAAACTCGTTCAAACCTCACCCGAAACATACCTGAGGCCCCCGGGACCTCAACAAAATACACCAACAAGTCCTAAAATATCATACGAACATAGTCGAAGCCTCAAATCACAACAAACAACGCTAAAACATGAATCATACCCCAATTCAAGCATAATGAAAACTAACAATTTCCAACTTCTACATTCAATGCTGAAACCTATCAAATCAAGTCCGATTGACCTCGAATTTTGCACACAAGTCTTAAGTGACATAACGAACCCATAAAAAGTTTTATAACTGGATTCCGACCCCGATATTAAAAAGTCAACTCGCTGGTCAAACTTACAACTTAAATTTCTTATTTTTGCCACTTCAAGCCTAATTTAACTAAGGACTTCCAAATAATTTTTCGGACACACTTCGAAGTCCAAAATCACCAAATGGAGCTATTGGAATCATCAAAACTCTATTTCGGGATCGTTTACACATAAGTCAATATCCGGTCAACCTTTTCAACTTAAGCTTTCATTCTTGAGACTAAGTATCTCAATTCATTCCGAAACCTCACCGGACCCGAACCAATTACCCTAGCAAGTCACATAAATACTGTAAAGCCCAAATTGACCAGTAAATAGGGTAACGGGACTGTAATACTCAAAACGGCCGGTCGATTCGTTACATTACTACCTAAGGAAAATTAAAGATATGTTTTTGACTAAGACCCGGGGTTTCGTGGTGCCAAAGTAGGCTTATGCGTTGGCAATTTTTGGAATTCTTCACGACGAGCTTGTGAGCCGCGATTCGCACTTTTTGGGTTGAATAGTGCTTTGGGGAGTTGAAGAAATATTTTGAAAATACAGGGGGTTTTCTGCGGTCCATTCTACGGTCGCAGAACTAATTTGCGGACCGCATATCTGCCGCAGACGAGGCAGAAATTTTGGCAAAATATTTGGACTAAGCATAACCCCTTGAAGATCCAATACAAAAATATTCTGGAGGGACGTTCTGTGGCGCATTATGTGATCGTAGAATAGGTCTGCAGACCAGTCACAGAGTGAGGCAGGGGTGCCCAGTTCCGGAGGGCCATAGAGTGAGAGGGGAAGTTCCTAAGCTCATCATCCGTCAATTCTTTCTCAAAGATGAAGAATTTGCAATATGAATTCACTAGGTCTTCATCCTAGAGGTAAGGTTCTACTCCATAGCCCTCAATTTTGTGATGTTAATTGAAAATAGGTAATAAGCCAAGCAATTCTTGGGTGTGGGAGGTGTTTATTTTACATGGATGTACCATCAAGGGTAGTGGAAGATTGTTGAGCTCTTTTGGGTGAACTTTGGGTAGTGGGGTGAAAGAATCCACCATAAGAGAACCTTGAAACCTTAATGCTCACCTAATGTTTGATAAAATACTCAAGTGAGCTGGAACTATGAACTCCTTCCTAATTTTTGTTCAATTTTGCTATATCTCTAAATAGATCTAAGTGGCTAAAATATTCGGAACATTGTAGTAATTTAAAAAGCTCGAGGCAAGGTATGTTGGCTAAACTTCTCTCTTAGAATTGAATTCCCATGATGTTCTTGTAAGTCCTCAGTTGTCCATTATGAATTGAGTTTTATGAATAAGTTTGGTGTCGAAAGATGTATTTATATGAATATGTTCAAAATGTGTTCCGAAATATTCTTATCATGTTATGTTATTCTTCGGGAGCGTGTTCAAAGTATGAGTATGTATTAAAATATTGTGACTTCAAGTCAAGCCCAAATGAAAGTGATCATATCAAATTGTATAAGAAATCACATGTGCCTAAGACCCTAAATTGCTCAAATGTGTGCAAGTCTTGAATAGAAATATTTGTTGTTGACAATCTGTGTTAATGTTTGAAAGTGGAATAGTGAGCATGAATTATGAAGTACGGCCAACGTGCCAAGAATGATATTGCATTATGGCCAATGATGCCAATAAAATGAATCACATGTAAAAGAATATGAATTGAGTGGTAAAAGTTTTAATAATAAATGCCTTGGGAGTATTGTTTAGCCACCGAGGAAGGGTAGGTCGGAACAACCTAACCCCGAAACTACACGTGCCGGTGTAAGAGTGATTGAGGGGTAAATCCCCGTGTTAATATGATGAGATTGTTTCCCCTTATATGGGATGTGATTGGTTTGTTGAGATCTTTCCCATTAAATGGGATGAGATTATTACTAGCGTGATGTGATGTGATGTCGACCCACACGGCATTGTGGTGAGATGGCTTAGCCGATCGGGTTGAGATCGGACGCCATGCCGCGCACATGGTGGTATTGTGAGTGTATGTCTCGGGGTGAGATGGCTTAGCCAGTCGGGGTGAGATTGGACTCTGTGCTAAGACACGGTGGTGTATCTGTGCTAAAGATCTCCCAACTTAAATTACTGAAACCTACTTGAAATTCACCTTTCCCCTAACTTGACATCTTGATACTGTTTGAGTCTCTTATTGATTTCATGTTTTATTCTCCATTTACTGTTGCTCGTTCTATTAAGAGGGTGTTTAGTTTTACATACTAGTACTATTCCATATGTACTAACATCCCCTTTGCCGGGGGCGCTGCATCGTTAATGGATGCAGGTGGTTCCATAGCAGGTGGTATTGATTAGTGATAGCAGCACACCCTCTCCTCAGCTGACTTGGTGAGCCCCACTTCATTTTGGGGTCCTGTATCTCTTATCCTTTGTACATAGCATTTTGAGGTATAACCGGGGCCTTGTTATCGGCACTGCCATAGCACTTTTTTGTTCCTGTTAGAGGCTCCATAGACATAGTGTGGGTTGTATCTATTCTTGGGAAGGTTAAACTAAAAATGTTGTAATCGTATCATCTATTACACTTTAACTATGATTGTACAAGGTACTGTTTTGGAGACTTGTTAATGACATAACTAATGAAAATGAAATAGTGTTTTCACATGACCTCTTACTGTCTAATTAATAAAATGTATTCTTTTCTTTATTCATGGGTGAGTTGGGTAGACGGAACTGTGCAGGCTTGCTCGACCAGGGGTAACTCTGTTGAGTGCCGGTCGCAATCCCCGAGGTCGGGGCGTTACAATAGGAGATCCATTGTTGGGAAAACTCAAAACTTCTTTTTCCCTAAAAATCATCAATTAAACTAATACAACTAAAATAGCATAAAAAGTCACCCAGACATTCTCCTCACCCCAAACTTAAAATTGTGCATTGTCCCCAATGCACAACATAAATAATAAGAGGGTAAAAGAAACTCCCCGGTAGGCCAAAGGAAGAAGCACTAGCAGCTCATGGGGTACTCAGACTTCTCCCCGAGAATTTTTCTTTGTGCGGGCACCCCACACTTTGTTCTAACCATCTATCTTGTTGTTGCATCCTTCCAATGGCTTTGCATTCCATGCTCCTCCCAACAAGCGCCTGATTTGACATCGCGGCACCACCTGAACCACTTTCTGCCTCCACCTCGAGCTTATGAACTAAACCCCAAGTTTTGCTTCAAGCTTATGATTATGCTCCTGTGGCGGTACAAATTCTTGTGAGCCAAAAAGTAAGTAAATTATCGTGTACCTTTTGGCTCTCGACCGAGTGTCACCTTGCCTAGACGGTCTTGAAAATTTTTAAATATAAGGCTCATCTACCTCTTCCCTTGACTCCTATTTATGATCATAAGGATCAATTCTCATTTCACCATCCAAACATAATGTAGATAAGTGTTTGGAATGAGGTCTGACACGCTCAAATACCTGAACTTCAAAATTTTTGACCTTCTCAACACCAATCACACTAAAGTCAACTATATTTGTATCTTTAATGTCCTTGGCCGACTCTAGTATTACTTTTTCAACATCGGCATCCTCAAATTCTAGTTGGATAGATTGTTGGTGTTCTACTCTGACCTCCTCCATTAGCACCTCAATTTTAGTATCTACTTCATGCTCTTTTTGGCTACTATCCCCAATATTGTCTTGTTGAGCATTAAATGCTTCGACCAATTGACTTATTTGTGCCTCCAGGTTGTGAATAGTAGCATCTTGCTTTTGTATGAGCAGTTGCTTCTCATCATTTTGTTCCATAAGGCACCTTAGCATATCCTTGATCTCTTTCAGGTCTGCATCCCCAGGTTCTTTGTTCTTATGAACTTCACAAGTAGAACCATAATAAGGGGTGGGGAAGGATAATATAAGTACAACCATGAAAGTGGCCATCTTGACCACCACACATATCACACACATTTCACAAATAAGATTGAGTTGGTGCACATAACTCGCTCTCGGGAATATTTTGATATTCTTGCCACAGGTGATTTCCTTCACAATATATATATGAGGATCAATAGTAGAATTATCGATACCTGAACTCCCGTAATTTCAAGATGTCATGTTTCTCAAATCAACAGTTAGAATAAAATAAAATTAAAAAAAAACAAAACAAAACAAAATAAAAGTTCAAACCTGAAACCTAGATATATATACAGCTACAACTACAATGTTAGTTCCCCGGCAATGGCGCCAAAATTTGATCACGCCCAATTCTAGTCCTAAAAGGGATAAGCAGTCGCTGCAAATATAATCCGGTCAAAAAGTCTAGAGTCGAATCCCACGGAGAACTAAGGTTTAGCTAAAATTATTCAATATCACTCAGAAGACAAGCTCGAACAATTTTTAAGTTATAAATATTAAGATTCTTATGTCTAACTAATTAACTAACAAATTAAAGTAGTAAATTAATAAATAGGGATACTAAGGGTTGGAGACAAAATTGGAAAAGCCTAGAGTTATGATTTTTCCAATTGTCGGAATCCTTTCCGCTATGTCTCCTACAATTTTGCCTATGTATTATCTACTGATCATGAGCACTCGACTTATCGTAATACTCTCTCGAGCAACTACAATAATTTACTAGTCATATTCTCTCGAATTACGCTAGCTCGCACTTTTTCACCACTCATTATGATCACGTCAAAGCTTCATTATCTCTAATCCCGCTTTTATACCCTCCGTATTGATTTCTCACATACGTTAGGAGTGATGTTTTTCAACAACTACCAAAATATGTATCCTTTCTTGAGTAATACACACTAAATAGGCACAGTCAATCGATGGTTATTCAATCAACTGAAATAAGCATGTAGTTAAATAAGGATAGAAATCCAAAGGCTAGATCATATTAAACGTAATTAAAAGTCATCCTCTAAGAGGTTCATCAAACCCTAGATGACAAAGTTTAGCTACTCATAATCATACTAACAATCATGATAATAATTGAAAGCACTAAAATACATATTATGGAAGAACATAAGAGAAAACTCTTGTGATTCGTTGCTTCCAAGTATTCCGTAGCCTTTTGCCTCTCCAATCATGTCCTCCCCTAATCATCTCTCCCCTAAAAACTATGTTTAGGAGGTATTTATAAGGTAGGGTTGAGGTCTACACATCCAAACATAATGAAGAAATAAAAGTGGCTCGGATAAGCATCGTCAGTGCGGGGCATTATCAGAGGCGCCAACATTACCTCGCGAGGCACTATCGGAGCCGCCAACATTTCCCTACGAGGCACTATCAGAGGCGCCAATGATAGTGCCCTGGACAAAGCCGTGCACTGTCTATGGCCATGACTTTTCATTGCCTTGCACATCTTCTTTTATTGCTCTATTTTGTAGCTTTGAGGTATTATTTCGTACAACATTTCTCCATTTCATGTTTCTACACATAAAATAAATTCAATTAAGCTCAATTGTCGCACAAATTAGCATCCAAACAACAAACAAGTAAGGTAAATAACATTAAAATATATGAAATTATAGCACGATTTCAACACTCCACACTTAAATGTTGCTCGCCTTCGAATCAACCAACTACACATTTTCTCTTCAACTACCCCACAAGCCACACATTCATAACACACTACACCTATGACCATGGTTGATAGCAACAATTGAGCTTTAGCATATGTTGTCAGAATACACTTCCCGTACTTATGCCCAATTTCAAAATATCCAACACAGGAACAACATGATTATAACAATCCTAACCTCGGAAACTAACTCAATGTCATAATGCACTCGAGGCTTGAATACTTAATCTAACAGAGACGTCTAAAAATGTTACCTATCCTTTGTGAAACCATGTGCCTCACAATAAAACAAAAGAGTAAGCAGTCTACACATCCAAACCACATGATCGAATATATTTTAAGGACTCACACAGATGAAGAAAATCACTCACTCTCTCAAAGAAGTCATATGCACGCAAAAGGTACCATAGGCTTGCCCATTATGTAAACCTCTATTAATATAGGCACGCTCAGTCCAAAATCAACTAGGATTTTGTTATGGTTGTAATGTGGACTAACGGGCGGCTATGATATATTTAGGATATAGTGGTTAACCCTCTTAAGTACTTTAACACATCACGTATTTAACTTTTAGCGCAAAATTCCTTCAATCCACTTCAATCATCACAAGATTGCTCACCCCAGAATATATTTCCTTCTTTTTTACGCACTGCTTCAGATCACATCCACTAGCAAAAATAAGAAATCTTTATTTATTCATTTTTTTGCTTTTTTTTCTTTTTGTGTTTTTGCCTTGCCGCTAATGGTTTTTTATTTACAGCACAAGTTCACATTTCTTCCTTCTATTGGTTCCACTCAAAAGCTACCCCGAGTATCATCATTACTTCTTTCTAGCGCTCTCTTTACAATTCAAGTGCTTTAAGAGGTCTAAGAAACAAAATGTTTTAATTAAGAATAAATAGGGATAGGCTTGTAATGTGGGTGTCAAAAGAAAGACTTATAGGCTCAAAAGGGTAACTAAGGATGATTTTATTTGTGATAGGCAACAAAACTCAAAAAGATCAAAGAAAGCCTAACATCACTTTTCAAACCGAGCAACACCTAAGATTTCGATTCAGTTCACATTCTATGAAAGTTCTACACTCAATTGCAATAACATGGACTATGCAAATTACTCACTTCACACATGGCACATGACTCCTTAATGACAGTTTCATTCGGACTCTCAATCAAACAAGTATTCACAAAGTCAAGTGATATATTAAGCATAAAGCACAAAGTGAACACAAGTCAAGCAAACAATACATAAGAATCATAACACATGATATTCATTTTTACCAAGGTATCATTATATATTTAAAATTAAAGGAAGGTGAAACACATGCCAAAACCTAAGTATACAACCATCAAACAAGTCAAAAGATGTGAATCACATCATTTCTTCTCCTTGGGTTGCTCTAGTGGTTAGAACCCTCCATTTACAACCAAGAGGTTGTGAGTTCAAGTCACCCCAAGAGCAAGGTGGGGGAGTTCTTGGAAGGAGGGACCCGAGGGTCTATCGGAAACAACCTCTCTACCCCAGGGTAGGGGTAAGGTCTGCGTACACACTACCCTCCCCAGACTCCACTAGTGGGATTATACGGGGTTGTTGTTGGTGTTGTATTTCCTAAGTACTACTCTAAAAATAAAATAAAAACAAAATAAAAATTACTACTACTACCTGGTTCAAGTTATACCCCATGTAAAAGAACCGAGGTACGAAGAAAAATCACGGGGGATTATTACTACCTAAGGAAAATAAAAGATATGTTTTTGAATTTTTCTATTTTCTCATTTTAATTTTTATTTTGTATTTTTTTGTTTAGACTTAAATCACTCAAGAAAACTGTAGAGGAGATCCATCGTTGGGAAGAATTCGTGAAAATATATTAATATACTATGATTTGGCTGAGAATACAAGGAGTTATTACAAGTTTCCAGAATACAACTCTTCATATACACTGCTCCTTATATATTCATGTAAAAACTAGTGCAAGACACTGTCACAACCCAATTTATCCTATAGGCCGTGATTGCGCCCAATGTCGCCTCTAGAAAAGCCAACGGTAAACTAACCATATGATTGCTCTTTTTAATAAGTTTCTAAGTAATTAGATTCCATTTCTTAAGAAATTAAGGAGTAGAAAATTTAATAAATAAAACGAAGGCAACTGATTGACAATCAAAACTATATAAATACTCCAAACCATAAAATCCACTAGTATGTGTGTCAAGACCTGGTGTCACAAGTGTATGAGCAACTAGTATAATATACAAAACTCTAACTATTGTCTGAAATAAAAGTAGACAGAAAAATAAGTGCAAAAGGGAGACTCTAGCTGCTGCGGGACGGCTCAGAAAGCAGCTCACCACTAGGCCTCAGGGTAACGGGGGTGCGTGGCAGTATGACTGCCAGATGCACCTGCCTCAGATCCTACACGGTTAGTGCAAAAGTATAGCATGAGTACATAAACAACATGTACCCAGTGAGTATCTAGTCTAACCTCGAAGAAGTAGTGACGAGGGGTCGACATCGACACTTACTATAGGCTAACAATAAAAATACAGAAATTCTAAATGAGCATGGTTTATGTAGATAATAATAATATCTCAATAACGAGCAGGAAATAAATAATTCTTTCACAAATGGTAAATCCCACGTCAGTTTCTGTCATATATAATTTTTAACCTCTCAGACCATAAAATAATATCAAATATAATTAAGCTCCAAGTATTATTACGCACGATTATGTCGAGGTCGTACGGCCCGATCCACAATAATGTATACACTACCGAGGGTCGAGCGGCACGAACCATAGATGCATATGTTCTACTGCCGAGGCGTTCGACCCGCTCCACAAGAAGAGAGCATGTTTTATGAACATCCGATTTAAAAGCAATTACAAGGCTAATACACAAAGAAGCACAATTTCTATTAACGGTCAAGTAGCCTTCCAAAGCTCAAATAAGTGAAATTCGGTCTTGTACAGTTCCTCTATCAAGTTCCAATATAATTTAGGTATTTTAATTAATAAGTAGGGTACAAACATTACAAATATTTCATGATATGGGTCCTACACTACCCGGACATAAGCATAATTAGTAGCTACGCACGGACTCTCTTCACCTCGTGCGTACGTAGCCCCCACAATTTGAAGCAAATAGTAATTTAAATCACATATGGGGTAAATTCCCTCTTACAAGGTTAGGCAAGAGACTTACTTTGTCTCAAAGCTTGCTTTCCGGCCTCAAATTCACTCTAAAGCCTCAACTTGGTGCCGAACAATCCAAAACTAGTCAAAGGTTGTGTAAATTAATCAATACATGTTCAAAAGTTCATAATCTAACTATTAGAGTGACTACCCAACCCCAATTGGAAGATTCCTAAAATTTATCCACGGGCCCGGATTTCGGAAATATTTGAAGATAATTATTACACATAACCTCACGAACTCAAATATATAATTTTCACCCAATTCCATAACTATTTTCGTGGTTAAATCCCATTTTTTAACAAAACCTAGGTTTTTCATCTAAACCCAAAATTTTCACAATTTTTCATGTTAAAATCTACCCATAATCTATGTATTTAACTTACATTAGATAGAAATTACTTATCTCCAATAGCTAGGTAAAGCTCTCTCTCTAAGAGCTCCAAAATGGCCTAAGTCCTGTATTAAAAGGACCTCACTGCCTCCAGCATTTCCGCTTCTGCGGACCTGGGGACGCATCTGTGGCGTCGCACCTGCTGAAAAGTCATCCCAGGTGCGGTCCTAGCCCAGGCTGGCTTACTCCGCTTCTGCAGATGGGCTCCCGCTTCTGCGGAGGGTGGAGTGCATCTGCGGTCTTCTCTCACCTGCGGACTTCTCATCGCAGAAGCGAGGCCGCTTCTGCGCATGCTCCTCCGCTTCTGCGGACCACTGGCCAAATGGCCAAAACCGCTTATGCGTCCAAGAGCTTGCACCTGCAGGCTCGCACCTGTGGCCAAAAGCTCACAGGTGCGGGCACACCAGAACTGGTGCACCAGCATCCCCTTTTGAGCTCTAACTCGATCCGTGCAACGTCCGAGTAGCACCCGAGGCCCCCCAAGGCCTCGTCCAAATATACAAACAATTTTGTAAACATGAGACAGACTAGCTCGAACCCTCGGGACGTGGAAAACAATACCAAAACTAAGAATCGCACCCCAAACCAAATCAAATCAACTTATGAACTTCAAGTTCTTCCAACTTGCTCCGAACGCGCCGAATTATACTTAAACTACTCGGAATGATACCAAAATTTGCGTGAAAGTCTTAAATCACCATACGGAACTATTTCTGGGCTCGGAATCCCAAACGGACCTAGATAACACCAAAACCTACTCCAAACTAAATTTAAAGAACTTTAAAACCTTCATTATACCAACTTTCAACTTTTAGGCTCCGAAACGCTCCCGGGTTACCCAAAACCCGATCCGAACGCACTCTCAAGTACAAAATCATCATACAAACCTATTGGGACCGTCAAATCCCAGTTTCGAGGTCGTTTACTAGAAATGTTGACCCAAGTCAAACTTGGCTCCTTTAAAGCCAATAACAAGGAACTAAGTGTTTCGATTTCAACCCAGGCCCTTCCAAATATGAACTATCCATCCCCGCAAGTCATAAAATAGTAAAAGCACATACAGAGAGTATTATTTAGGGGAACAGGGATCTAGAAAGTAAAACGACCTGTCGAGTCGTTACATTCTCCACCTCTTAAACAAACGTTCGTCCTCGAACGGGTCTAGAATCATACCTGGAGTTTCGAATAAGTGTGGGTATCTGTTCCGCATGTCCTCCTCGGCCTCCCAAGTCGGCCTCCTTGACTGGTTGACCCTTCCACTTAACCTTTACCGTAGAAATCTTCTTGGACCTCAACTGGCGAACCTACCTGCCAACAATGGCAACTGGCTCCTCCTCATAACCTAGGCTCTCATCTAACTGAACTGTGATGTAGTCTAACACATGCGACCTGTCGGTATGATACTTCCAGCGCATAGACACGTGGAAGACCGGATGAACTCCCGATAGACAGGGAGGCAAAGCAAGCTCATAAGCAACCTCCCCAACCCGTCTCAACACCTCAAATGGACCTATAAACCTTGGGCTCAACTTTCCCTTCTTCCCGAACCTCATGATTCCCTTTATCAGCGATACTTTCAAGAGAACCTTCTCGTCCACCATATATGATAAGTCACGTGCCTTCTGATCCGCGTAACTTTTCTGTCTAGACTGTGTTGTGCGAAGTCGCTCCTGAATCAACTTTACCTTTTCTAAGGCATCCTTCACTAAATCAGTACCATATAACTTAGCCTCGCCAGGCTCAAACCATCCGATGGGCGAACGACATCGCCGACCATATAAAGCCTCAAATGGAGCCATCTCGATGCTGGACTGATAACTGTTGTTGTACGCAAACTCGGCCAAAGGCAAGAATCGATCCCACTACCCTCCAAAGTCAATCACACATGCTCTAAGCATATCCTCCAAGATCTGAACTATCCGCTCTGACTATCCATCGGTCTGCAGATGAAAGGTTGTGTTGAGCTCTACCCGGGTCCCCAACTCACTCTGTACTGCCCTCCAGAAATACGAAGTAAACTGAGGGCCTCTATCTGATATAATGGAGATAGGCACACCGTGCAACCGAACAATCTCCTGAATGTAAATCTGGGCCAATGTCTCTGAAGAATACATGGTCACTACCGAAATGAAGTATGTCGACTTGGTTAACTTGTCGACAATGACCCAAACTGCATCAAACTTCCGCAAGGTCCGTGGCAACCCAACTACAAAATCCATAATAATGTGCTCCAATTTCCACTCAGGTATAACAATCTACTGGAGTAGGACACCTGGCCTCTGATGCTCGTACTTAACCCGCTGGCAATTAAGGCACCTCGCTACATACTCAACTATGTCATTTATCCGCCGCCACCAATAATGCTGCCTCAGGTCATGATACATCTTCATAGAACTTGGATGAATAGAATGCTGAGAATTGTATGCCTCCTCTAGAATCCTTTCCCTCAATCCATCAACATTAGGGACACATAGGCGACCCTGGAGTCACAAAACACCATCCTCACTGACAGCATCCAAGAGTCGCAGAACACCATCCTCACTGATAACAACCTCTTTGGCACCACCTGGTAGTACCGTTTCTCGGAGAACCAACAAGTACGGATCATCAAACTCATGAGCCTTGATCTGGTCGAATTGTGAAGACTGGGCGACGATGCATGCAAGAACTTGACTGGGCTCTAAAATATCCAACCTCACAAGTCTGTTAGCCAAGGACTGAATGTCTAAATCTAGTGGCCTCTCCTCTACTGAAATGAATGCCAAACTACCCATACTCTCTGCCTTCCTGCTCAAGGCATCCGCAACTACATTCACCTTGCCTAGATGATAAAGGATGGTAATATCATAATCTTTTAGTAACTCAAGCCACCTGCGCTGATTCAAATGGAGATCCCTCTACTTGAACAAATGCTG